>NW_027422662.1:3180000-4380000 GCF_048934315.1 Petromyzon marinus
CAGTCTGGAGAGGCTAGGAGAGTGAGAGAGAACAGGCTAGCAGTGGAGAGGCTAGGAGAGAGAGAACAGGCTAGCAGTGGAGAGGCTAGGAGAGTGAGAGAACAGGCTAGCAGTGGAGAGGCTAGGAGAGTGAGAGCACAGGCTAGCAGTGGAGAGGCTAGGAGCGTGAGAGAATAGGCTAGCAGTAGAGAGGCTAGGAGCGTGAGAGAGAACAGTCTAGCAGTGGAGAGGCTAGGAGGGTGAGAGGACAGGCTAGCAGTGGAGAGGCTATGAGAGTGAGAGAACAGGCTAGCAGTGGAGAGGCTAGGAGAGTGAGAGATAACAGGCTAGCAGTGGAGAGGCTAGGAGAGTGAGAGAGAACAGGCTAGCAGTGGAGAGGCTAGGAGAGAGAGAACAGGCTAGCAGTGGAGAGGCTAGGAGAGTGAGAGAACAGGCTAGCAGTGGAGAGACTAGGAGAGTGAGAGAACAGGCTAGCAGTGGAGAGGCTAGGAGCGTGAGAGAACAGGCTAGCAGTAGAGAGGCTAGGAGCGTGAGAGAGAACAGGCAGGCAGTGGAGAGGCTAGGAGAGTGAGAGAACAGGCTAGCATTGGAGAGGCTAGGAGCGTGAGAGAACAGGCTAGCAGTGGAGAGGCTAGGAGCGTGAGAGAACAGGCTAGCAGTGGAGAGGCCAGGAGGGTGAGAGAACAGGCTAGCAGTGGAGAGGCTAGGAGAGAGAGAACAGGCTAGCAGTGGAGAGGCTAGGAGCGTGAGAGAACAGGCTAGCAGTGGAGAGGCCAGGAGGGTGAGAGAACAGGCTAGCAGTGGAGAGGCTTGGAGAGAGAGAACAGGGCAGCAGTGGAGAGGCTAGGAGCGTGAGAGAGAACAGGCTAGCAGTGGAGAGGCTAGGAGCGTGAGAGAACAGGCTAGCAGTGGAGAGGCTAAGGAGAGTGAGAGAACAGGCTAGCAGTAGAGAGGCTAGGAGCGTGAGAGAGAACAGGCTAGCAGTGGAGAGGCTAGGAGAGTGAGAGAGAGAACAGGCTAGCAGTGGAGAGGCTAAGGAGCGTGAGAGAACAGGCTAGCAGTGGAGAGGCTAGGAGCGTGAGAGAACAGGCTAGCAGTAGAGAGGCTAGGAGGGTGAGAGAGAACCGGCGAGCCGTGGAGAGGCTATGAGAGTGAGAGAACAGGCTAGCAGTGGAGAGGCCAGGAGGGTGAGAGAACAGGCTAGCAGTGGAGAGGCTTGGAGAGAGAGAACAGGGCAGCAGTGGAGAGGCTAGGAGCGTGAGAGAGAACAGGCTAGCAGTGGAGAGGCTAGGAGCGTGAGAGAACAGGCTAGCAGTGGAGAGGCTAAGGAGAGTGAGAGAACAGGCTAGCAGTAGAGAGGCTAGGAGCGTGAGAGAGAACAGGCTAGCAGTGGAGAGGCTAGGAGAGTGAGAGAGAGAACAGGCTAGCAGTGGAGAGGCTAAGGAGCGTGAGAGAACAGGCTAGCAGTGGAGAGGATAGGAGCGTGAGAGAACAGGCTAGCAGTAGAGAGGCTAGGAGGGTGAGAGAGAACAGGCGAGCCGTGGAGAGGCTATGAGAGTGAGAGAACAGGCTAGCAGTAGAGAGGCTAGGAGCGTGAGAGAGAACAGGCTAGCAGTGGAGAGGCTAGGAGAGTGAGAGAGAACAGGCTAGCAGTGGAGAGGCTAGGAGAGTGAGAGAGAACAGGCTAGCAGTGGAGAGGCTAGGAGAGAGAGAACAGGCTAGCAGTGGAGAGGCTAGGAGAGTGAGAGAACAGTCTAGCAGTGGAGAGGCTAGGAGAGTGAGAGAACAGGCTAGCAGTGGAGAGGCTAGGAGCGTGAGAGAATAGGCTAGCAGTAGAGAGGCTAGGAGCGTGAGAGAGAACAGGCTAGCAGTGGAGAGGCTAGGAGGGTGAGAGAACAGGCTAGCAGTGGAGAGGCTATGAGAGTGAGAGAACAGGCTAGCAGTAGAGAGGCTAGGAGCGTGAGAGAGAACAGGCTAGCAGTGGAGAGGCTAGGAGAGTGAGAGATAACAGGCTAGCAGTGGAGAGGCTAGGAGAGTGAGAGAACAGGCTAGCAGTGGAGAGGCTTGGAGAGAGAGAACAGGGCAGCAGTGGAGAGGCTAGGAGCGTGAGAGAGAACAGGCTAGCAGTGGAGAGGCTAGGAGCGTGAGAGAACAGGCTAGCAGTGGAGAGGCTAAGGAGAGTGAGAGAACAGGCTAGCAGTAGAGAGGCTAGGAGCGTGAGAGAGAACAGGCTAGCAGTGGAGAGGCTAGGAGAGTGAGAGAGAGAACAGGCTAGCAGTGGAGAGGCTAAGGAGCGTGAGAGAACAGGCTAGCAGTGGAGAGGCTAGGAGCGTGAGAGAACAGGCTAGCAGTAGAGAGGCTAGGAGGGTGAGAGAGAACAGGCGAGCCGTGGAGAGGCTATGAGAGTGAGAGAACAGGCTAGCAGTAGAGAGGCTAGGAGCGTGAGAGAGAACAGGCTAGCAGTGGAGAGGCTAGGAGAGTGAGAGAGAACAGGCTAGCAGTGGAGAGGCTAGGAGAGTGAGAGAACAGGCTAGCAGTGGAGAGGCTAGGAGAGAGAGAACAGGCTAGCAGTGGAGAGGCTAGGAGAGTGAGAGAACAGGCTAGCAGTGGAGAGACTAGGAGAGTGAGAGAACAGGCTAGCAGTGGAGAGGCTAGGAGAGAGAGAACAGGCTAGCAGTGGAGAGGCTAGGAGAGTGAGAGAACAGGCTAGCAGTGGAGAGGCTAGGAGAGTGAGAGCACAGGCTAGCAGTGGAGAGGCTAGGAGCGTGAGAGAATAGGCTAGCAGTAGAGAGGCTAGGAGCGTGAGAGAGAACAGGCTAGCAGTGGAGAGGCTAGGAGGGTGAGAGGACAGGCTAGCAGTGGAGAGGCTATGAGAGTGAGAGAACAGGCTAGCAGTGGAGAGGCTAGGAGAGTGAGAGATAACAGGCTAGCAGTGGAGAGGCTAGGAGAGTGAGAGAGAACAGGCTAGCAGTGGAGAGGCTAGGAGAGAGAGAACAGGCTAGCAGTGGAGAGGCTAGGAGAGTGAGAGAACAGGCTAGCAGTGGAGAGACTAGGAGAGTGAGAGAACAGGCTAGCAGTGGAGAGGCTAGGAGCGTGAGAGAACAGGCTAGCAGTAGAGAGGCTAGGAGCGTGAGAGAGAACAGGCAGGCAGTGGAGAGGCTAGGAGAGTGAGAGAACAGGCTAGCATTGGAGAGGCTAGGAGCGTGAGAGAACAGGCTAGCAGTGGAGAGGCTAGGAGCGTGAGAGAACAGGCTAGCAGTGGAGAGGCCAGGAGGGTGAGAGAACAGGCTAGCAGTGGAGAGGCTAGGAGAGAGAGAACAGGCTAGCAGTGGAGAGGCTAGGAGCGTGAGAGAACAGGCTAGCAGTGGAGAGGCCAGGAGGGTGAGAGAACAGGCTAGCAGTGGAGAGGCTTGGAGAGAGAGAACAGGGCAGCAGTGGAGAGGCTAGGAGCGTGAGAGAGAACAGGCTAGCAGTGGAGAGGCTAGGAGCGTGAGAGAACAGGCTAGCAGTGGAGAGGCTAAGGAGAGTGAGAGAACAGGCTAGCAGTAGAGAGGCTAGGAGCGTGAGAGAGAACAGGCTAGCAGTGGAGAGGCTAGGAGAGTGAGAGAGAGAACAGGCTAGCAGTGGAGAGGCTAAGGAGCGTGAGAGAACAGGCTAGCAGTGGAGAGGCTAGGAGCGTGAGAGAACAGGCTAGCAGTAGAGAGGCTAGGAGGGTGAGAGAGAACCGGCGAGCCGTGGAGAGGCTATGAGAGTGAGAGAACAGGCTAGCAGTGGAGAGGCCAGGAGGGTGAGAGAACAGGCTAGCAGTGGAGAGGCTTGGAGAGAGAGAACAGGGCAGCAGTGGAGAGGCTAGGAGCGTGAGAGAACAGGCTAGCAGTGGAGAGGCTAGGAGCGTGAGAGAACAGGCTAGCAGTGGAGAGGCTAAGGAGAGTGAGAGAACAGGCTAGCAGTAGAGAGGCTAGGAGCGTGAGAGAGAACAGGCTAGCAGTGGAGAGGCTAGGAGAGTGAGAGAGAGAACAGGCTAGCAGTGGAGAGGCTAAGGAGCGTGAGAGAACAGGCTAGCAGTGGAGAGGATAGGAGCGTGAGAGAACAGGCTAGCAGTAGAGAGGCTAGGAGGGTGAGAGAGAACAGGCGAGCCGTGGAGAGGCTATGAGAGTGAGAGAACAGGCTAGCAGTAGAGAGGCTAGGAGCGTGAGAGAGAACAGGCTAGCAGTGGAGAGGCTAGGAGAGTGAGAGAGAACAGGCTAGCAGTGGAGAGGCTAGGAGAGTGAGAGAGAACAGGCTAGCAGTGGAGAGGCTAGGAGAGAGAGAACAGGCTAGCAGTGGAGAGGCTAGGAGAGTGAGAGAACAGTCTAGCAGTGGAGAGGCTAGGAGAGTGAGAGAACAGGCTAGCAGTGGAGAGGCTAGGAGCGTGAGAGAATAGGCTAGCAGTAGAGAGGCTAGGAGCGTGAGAGAGAACAGGCTAGCAGTGGAGAGGCTAGGAGGGTGAGAGAACAGGCTAGCAGTGGAGAGGCTATGAGAGTGAGAGAACAGGCTAGCAGTAGAGAGGCTAGGAGCGTGAGAGAGAACAGGCTAGCAGTGGAGAGGCTAGGAGAGTGAGAGATAACAGGCTAGCAGTGGAGAGGCTAGGAGAGTGAGAGAACAGGCTAGCAGTGGAGAGGCTTGGAGAGAGAGAACAGGGCAGCAGTGGAGAGGCTAGGAGCGTGAGAGAGAACAGGCTAGCAGTGGAGAGGCTAGGAGCGTGAGAGAACAGGCTAGCAGTGGAGAGGCTAAGGAGAGTGAGAGAACAGGCTAGCAGTAGAGAGGCTAGGAGGGTGAGAGAGAACAGGCGAGCCGTGGAGAGGCTATGAGAGTGAGAGAACAGGCTAGCAGTAGAGAGGCTAGGAGCGTGAGAGAGAACAGGCTAGCAGTGGAGAGGCTAGGAGAGTGAGAGAGAACAGGCTAGCAGTGGAGAGGCTAGGAGAGTGAGAGAACAGGCTAGCAGTGGAGAGGCTAGGAGAGAGAGAACAGGCTAGCAGTGGAGAGGCTAGGAGAGTGAGAGAACAGGCTAGCAGTGGAGAGACTAGGAGAGTGAGAGAACAGGCTAGCAGTGGAGAGGCTAGGAGAGAGAGAACAGGCTAGCAGTGGAGAGGCTAGGAGAGTGAGAGAACAGGCTAGCAGTGGAGAGGCTAGGAGAGTGAGAGCACAGGCTAGCAGTGGAGAGGCTAGGAGCGTGAGAGAATAGGCTAGCAGTAGAGAGGCTAGGAGCGTGAGAGAGAACAGGCTAGCAGTGGAGAGGCTAGGAGGGTGAGAGGACAGGCTAGCAGTGGAGAGGCTATGAGAGTGAGAGAACAGGCTAGCAGTGGAGAGGCTAGGAGAGTGAGAGATAACAGGCTAGCAGTGGAGAGGCTAGGAGAGTGAGAGAGAACAGGCTAGCAGTGGAGAGGCTAGGAGAGAGAGAACAGGCTAGCAGTGGAGAGGCTAGGAGAGTGAGAGAACAGGCTAGCAGTGGAGAGACTAGGAGAGTGAGAGAACAGGCTAGCAGTGGAGAGGCTAGGAGCGTGAGAGAACAGGCTAGCAGTAGAGAGGCTAGGAGCGTGAGAGAGAACAGGCAGGCAGTGGAGAGGCTAGGAGAGTGAGAGAACAGGCTAGCATTGGAGAGGCTAGGAGCGTGAGAGAACAGGCTAGCAGTGGAGAGGCTAGGAGCGTGAGAGAACAGGCTAGCAGTGGAGAGGCCAGGATGGTGAGAGAACAGGCTAGCAGTGGAGAGGCTAGGAGAGAGAGAACAGGCTAGCAGTGGAGAGGCTTGGAGAGAGAGAACAGGGCAGCAGTGGAGAGGCTAGGAGCGTGAGAGAGAACAGGCTAGCAGTGGAGAGGCTAGGAGCGTGAGAGAACAGGCTAGCAGTGGAGAGGCTAAGGAGAGTGAGAGAACAGGCTAGCAGTAGAGAGGCTAGGAGCGTGAGAGAGAACAGGCTAGCAGTGGAGAGGCTAGGAGAGTGAGAGAGAGAACAGGCTAGCAGTGGAGAGGCTAAGGAGCGTGAGAGAACAGGCTAGCAGTGGAGAGGCTAGGAGCGTGAGAGAACAGGCTAGCAGTAGAGAGGCTAGGAGGGTGAGAGAGAACCGGCGAGCCGTGGAGAGGCTATGAGAGTGAGAGAACAGGCTAGCAGTGGAGAGGCCAGGAGGGTGAGAGAACAGGCTAGCAGTGGAGAGGCTTGGAGAGAGAGAACAGGGCAGCAGTGGAGAGGCTAGGAGCGTGAGAGAACAGGCTAGCAGTGGAGAGGCTAGGAGCGTGAGAGAACAGGCTAGCAGTGGAGAGGCTAAGGAGAGTGAGAGAACAGGCTAGCAGTAGAGAGGCTAGGAGCGTGAGAGAGAACAGGCTAGCAGTGGAGAGGCTAGGAGAGTGAGAGAGAGAACAGGCTAGCAGTGGAGAGGCTAAGGAGCGTGAGAGAACAGGCTAGCAGTGGAGAGGATAGGAGCGTGAGAGAACAGGCTAGCAGTAGAGAGGCTAGGAGGGTGAGAGAGAACAGGCGAGCCGTGGAGAGGCTATGAGAGTGAGAGAACAGGCTAGCAGTAGAGAGGCTAGGAGCGTGAGAGAGAACAGGCTAGCAGTGGAGAGGCTAGGAGAGTGAGAGAGAACAGGCTAGCAGTGGAGAGGCTAGGAGAGTGAGAGAGAACAGGCTAGCAGTGGAGAGGCTAGGAGAGAGAGAACAGGCTAGCAGTGGAGAGGCTAGGAGAGTGAGAGAACAGTCTAGCAGTGGAGAGGCTAGGAGAGTGAGAGAACAGGCTAGCAGTGGAGAGGCTAGGAGCGTGAGAGAATAGGCTAGCAGTAGAGAGGCTAGGAGCGTGAGAGAGAACAGGCTAGCAGTGGAGAGGCTAGGAGGGTGAGAGAACAGGCTAGCAGTGGAGAGGCTATGAGAGTGAGAGAACAGGCTAGCAGTAGAGAGGCTAGGAGCGTGAGAGAGAACAGGCTAGCAGTGGAGAGGCTAGGAGAGTGAGAGATAACAGGCTAGCAGTGGAGAGGCTAGGAGAGTGAGAGAACAGGCTAGCAGTGGAGAGGCTTGGAGAGAGAGAACAGGGCAGCAGTGGAGAGGCTAGGAGCGTGAGAGAGAACAGGCTAGCAGTGGAGAGGCTAGGAGCGTGAGAGAACAGGCTAGCAGTGGAGAGGCTAAGGAGAGTGAGAGAACAGGCTAGCAGTAGAGAGGCTAGGAGCGTGAGAGAGAACAGGCTAGCAGTGGAGAGGCTAGGAGAGTGAGAGAGAGAACAGGCTAGCAGTGGAGAGGCTAAGGAGCGTGAGAGAACAGGCTAGCAGTGGAGAGGCTAGGAGCGTGAGAGAACAGGCTAGCAGTAGAGAGGCTAGGAGGGTGAGAGAGAACAGGCGAGCCGTGGAGAGGCTATGAGAGTGAGAGAACAGGCTAGCAGTAGAGAGGCTAGGAGCGTGAGAGAGAACAGGCTAGCAGTGGAGAGGCTAGGAGAGTGAGAGAGAACAGGCTAGCAGTGGAGAGGCTAGGAGAGTGAGAGAACAGGCTAGCAGTGGAGAGGCTAGGAGAGAGAGAACAGGCTAGCAGTGGAGAGGCTAGGAGAGTGAGAGAACAGGCTAGCAGTGGAGAGACTAGGAGAGTGAGAGAACAGGCTAGCAGTGGAGAGGCTAGGAGCGTGAGAGAACAGGCTAGCAGTAGAGAGGCTAGGAGCGTGAGAGAGAACAGGCAGGCAGTGGAGAGGCTAGGAGAGTGAGAGAACAGGCTAGCAGTGGAGAGGCTAGGAGCGTGAGAGAACAGGCTAGCAGTGGAGAGGCTAGGAGCGTGAGAGAACAGGCTAGCAGTGGAGAGGCTAGGAGAGAGAGAGAACAGGCTAGCAGTGGAGAGGCTAGGAGCGTGAGAGAACAGGCTAGCAGTGGAGAGGCCAGGAGGGTGAGAGAACAGGCTAGCAGTGGAGAGGCTTGGAGAGAGAGAACAGGGCAGCAGTGGAGAGGCTAGGAGCGTGAGAGAGAACAGGCTAGCAGTGGAGAGGCTAGGAGCGTGAGAGAGAACAGGCTAGCAGTGGAGAGGCTAGGAGAGTGAGAGAGAGAACAGGCTAGCAGTGGAGAGGCTAAGGAGCGTGAGAGAACAGGCTAGCAGTGGAGAGGCTAGGAGCGTGAGAGAACAGGCTAGCAGTAGAGAGGCTAGGAGGGTGAGAGAGAACAGGCGAGCCGTGGAGAGGCTATGAGAGTGAGAGAACAGGCTAGCAGTAGAGAGGCTAGGAGCGTGAGAGAGAACAGGCTAGCAGTGGAGAGGCTAGGAGAGGGTGAGAGAACAGGCTAGCAGTGGAGAGGCTAGGAGAGTGAGAGAGAACAGGCTAGCAGTGGAGAGGCTAGGAGAGTGAGAGAGAACAGGCTAGCAGTGGAGAGGCTAGGAGAGAGAGAACAGGCTAGCAGTGGAGAGGCTAGGAGAGTGAGAGAACAGGCTAGCAGTGGAGAGGCTAGGAGAGTGAGAGAACAGGCTAGCAGTGGAGAGGCTAGGAGCGTGAGAGAATAGGCTAGCAGTAGAGAGGCTAGGAGCGTGAGAGATAACAGGCTAGCAGTGGAGAGGCTAGGAGGGTGGGAGAACAGGCTAGCAGTGGAGAGGCTAGGAGCGTGAGAGAACAGGCTAGCAGTAGAGAGGCTAGGAGCGTGAGAGAGAACAGGCTAGCAGTGGAGAGGCTAGGAAGGTGAGAGAACAGGCTAGCAGTGGAGAGGCTAGGAGGGTGAGAGAACAGGCTAGCAGTGGAGAGGCTAGGAGAGTGAGAGAGAACAGGCTAGCAGTGGAGAGGCTAGGAGCGTGAGAGAACAGGCTAGCAGTAGAGAGGCTAGGAGCGTGAGAGATAACAGGCTAGCAGTGGAGAGGCTAGGAGAGTGAGAGATAACAGGCTAGCAGTGGAGAGGCTAGGAGAGTGAGAGAGAACAGGCTAGCAGTGGAGAGGCTAGGAGTGAGAGAACAGGCTAGCAGTGGAGAGGCTAGGAGAGTGAGAGAACAGGCTAGCAGTGGAGAGGCTAGGAGCGTGAGAGAACAGGCTAGCAGTAGAGAGGCTAGGAGCGTGAGAGAGAACAGGCAGGCAGTGGAGAGGCTAGGAGAGTGAGAGAACAGGCTAGCAGTGGAGAGGCTAGGAGCGTGAGAGAACAGGCTAGCAGTGGAGAGGCTAGGAGCGTGAGAGAACAGGCTAGCAGTGGAGAGGCTAGGAGAGAGAGAACAGGCTAGCAGTGGAGAGGCTAGGAGCGTGAGAGAACAGGCTAGCAGTGGAGAGGCCAGGAGGGTGAGAGAACAGGCTAGCAGTGGAGAGGCTTGGAGAGAGAGAACAGGGCAGCAGTGGAGAGGCTAGGAGAGTGAGAGAGAACAGGCTAGCAGTGGAGAGGCTAGGAGAGTGAGAGAGAGAACAGGCTAGCAGTGGAGAGGCTAAGGAGCGTGAGAGAACAGGCTAGCAGTGGAGAGGCTAGGAGCGTGAGAGAACAGGCTAGCAGTAGAGAGGCTAGGAGGGTGAGAGAGAACCGGCGAGCCGTGGAGAGGCTATGAGAGTGAGAGAACAGGCTAGCAGTGGAGAGGCCAGGAGGGTGAGAGAACAGGCTAGCAGTGGAGAGGCTTGGAGAGAGAGAACAGGGCAGCAGTGGAGAGGCTAGGAGCGTGAGAGAACAGGCTAGCAGTGGAGAGGCTAGGAGCGTGAGAGAACAGGCTAGCAGTGGAGAGGCTAAGGAGAGTGAGAGAACAGGCTAGCAGTAGAGAGGCTAGGAGCGTGAGAGAGAACAGGCTAGCAGTGGAGAGGCTAGGAGAGTGAGAGAGAGAACAGGCTAGCAGTGGAGAGGCTAAGGAGCGTGAGAGAACAGGCTAGCAGTGGAGAGGATAGGAGCGTGAGAGAACAGGCTAGCAGTAGAGAGGCTAGGAGGGTGAGAGAGAACAGGCGAGCCGTGGAGAGGCTATGAGAGTGAGAGAACAGGCTAGCAGTAGAGAGGCTAGGAGCGTGAGAGAGAACAGGCTAGCAGTGGAGAGGCTAGGAGAGTGAGAGAGAACAGGCTAGCAGTGGAGAGGCTAGGAGAGTGAGAGAGAACAGGCTAGCAGTGGAGAGGCTAGGAGAGAGAGAACAGGCTAGCAGTGGAGAGGCTAGGAGAGTGAGAGAACAGTCTAGCAGTGGAGAGGCTAGGAGAGTGAGAGAACAGGCTAGCAGTGGAGAGGCTAGGAGCGTGAGAGAATAGGCTAGCAGTAGAGAGGCTAGGAGCGTGAGAGAGAACAGGCTAGCAGTGGAGAGGCTAGGAGGGTGAGAGAACAGGCTAGCAGTGGAGAGGCTATGAGAGTGAGAGAACAGGCTAGCAGTAGAGAGGCTAGGAGCGTGAGAGAGAACAGGCTAGCAGTGGAGAGGCTAGGAGAGTGAGAGATAACAGGCTAGCAGTGGAGAGGCTAGGAGAGTGAGAGAACAGGCTAGCAGTGGAGAGGCTTGGAGAGAGAGAACAGGGCAGCAGTGGAGAGGCTAGGAGCGTGAGAGAGAACAGGCTAGCAGTGGAGAGGCTAGGAGCGTGAGAGAACAGGCTAGCAGTGGAGAGGCTAAGGAGAGTGAGAGAACAGGCTAGCAGTAGAGAGGCTAGGAGCGTGAGAGAGAACAGGCTAGCAGTGGAGAGGCTAGGAGAGTGAGAGAGAGAACAGGCTAGCAGTGGAGAGGCTAAGGAGCGTGAGAGAACAGGCTAGCAGTGGAGAGGCTAGGAGCGTGAGAGAACAGGCTAGCAGTAGAGAGGCTAGGAGGGTGAGAGAGAACAGGCGAGCCGTGGAGAGGCTATGAGAGTGAGAGAACAGGCTAGCAGTAGAGAGGCTAGGAGCGTGAGAGAGAACAGGCTAGCAGTGGAGAGGCTAGGAGAGTGAGAGAGAACAGGCTAGCAGTGGAGAGGCTAGGAGAGTGAGAGAACAGGCTAGCAGTGGAGAGGCTAGGAGAGAGAGAACAGGCTAGCAGTGGAGAGGCTAGGAGAGTGAGAGAACAGGCTAGCAGTGGAGAGACTAGGAGAGTGAGAGAACAGGCTAGCAGTGGAGAGGCTAGGAGCGTGAGAGAACAGGCTAGCAGTAGAGAGGCTAGGAGCGTGAGAGAGAACAGGCAGGCAGTGGAGAGGCTAGGAGAGTGAGAGAACAGGCTAGCAGTGGAGAGGCTAGGAGCGTGAGAGAACAGGCTAGCAGTGGAGAGGCTAGGAGCGTGAGAGAACAGGCTAGCAGTGGAGAGGCTAGGAGAGAGAGAACAGGCTAGCAGTGGAGAGGCTAGGAGCGTGAGAGAACAGGCTAGCAGTGGAGAGGCCAGGAGGGTGAGAGAACAGGCTAGCAGTGGAGAGGCTTGGAGAGAGAGAACAGGGCAGCAGTGGAGAGGCTAGGAGCGTGAGAGAGAACAGGCTAGCAGTGGAGAGGCTAGGAGCGTGAGAGAGAACAGGCTAGCAGTGGAGAGGCTAGGAGAGTGAGAGAGAGAACAGGCTAGCAGTGGAGAGGCTAAGGAGCGTGAGAGAACAGGCTAGCAGTGGAGAGGCTAGGAGCGTGAGAGAACAGGCTAGCAGTAGAGAGGCTAGGAGGGTGAGAGAGAACAGGCGAGCCGTGGAGAGGCTATGAGAGTGAGAGAACAGGCTAGCAGTAGAGAGGCTAGGAGCGTGAGAGAGAACAGGCTAGCAGTGGAGAGGCTAGGAGAGGGTGAGAGAACAGGCTAGCAGTGGAGAGGCTAGGAGAGTGAGAGAGAACAGGCTAGCAGTGGAGAGGCTAGGAGAGTGAGAGAGAACAGGCTAGCAGTGGAGAGGCTAGGAGAGAGAGAACAGGCTAGCAGTGGAGAGGCTAGGAGAGTGAGAGAACAGGCTAGCAGTGGAGAGGCTAGGAGAGTGAGAGAACAGGCTAGCAGTGGAGAGGCTAGGAGCGTGAGAGAATAGGCTAGCAGTAGAGAGGCTAGGAGCGTGAGAGATAACAGGCTAGCAGTGGAGAGGCTAGGAGGGTGGGAGAACAGGCTAGCAGTGGAGAGGCTAGGAGCGTGAGAGAACAGGCTAGCAGTAGAGAGGCTAGGAGCGTGAGAGAGAACAGGCTAGCAGTGGAGAGGCTAGGAAGGTGAGAGAACAGGCTAGCAGTGGAGAGGCTAGGAGGGTGAGAGAACAGGCTAGCAGTGGAGAGGCTAGGAGAGTGAGAGAGAACAGGCTAGCAGTGGAGAGGCTAGGAGCGTGAGAGAACAGGCTAGCAGTAGAGAGGCTAGGAGCGTGAGAGATAACAGGCTAGCAGTGGAGAGGCTAGGAGAGTGAGAGATAACAGGCTAGCAGTGGAGAGGCTAGGAGAGTGAGAGAGAACAGGCTAGCAGTGGAGAGGCTAGGAGTGAGAGAACAGGCTAGCAGTGGAGAGGCTAGGAGAGTGAGAGAACAGGCTAGCAGTGGAGAGGCTAGGAGCGTGAGAGAACAGGCTAGCAGTAGAGAGGCTAGGAGCGTGAGAGAGAACAGGCAGGCAGTGGAGAGGCTAGGAGAGTGAGAGAACAGGCTAGCAGTGGAGAGGCTAGGAGCGTGAGAGAACAGGCTAGCAGTGGAGAGGCTAGGAGCGTGAGAGAACAGGCTAGCAGTGGAGAGGCTAGGAGAGAGAGAACAGGCTAGCAGTGGAGAGGCTAGGAGCGTGAGAGAACAGGCTAGCAGTGGAGAGGCCAGGAGGGTGAGAGAACAGGCTAGCAGTGGAGAGGCTTGGAGAGAGAGAACAGGGCAGCAGTGGAGAGGCTAGGAGAGTGAGAGAGAGAACAGGCTAGCAGTGGAGAGGCTAAGGAGCGTGAGAGAACAGGCTAGCAGTGGAGAGGCTAGGAGCGTGAGAGAACAGGCTAGCAGTAGAGAGGCTAGGAGGGTGAGAGAGAACCGGCGAGCCGTGGAGAGGCTATGAGAGTGAGAGAACAGGCTAGCAGTGGAGAGGCCAGGAGGGTGAGAGAACAGGCTAGCAGTGGAGAGGCTTGGAGAGAGAGAACAGGGCAGCAGTGGAGAGGCTAGAAGCGTGAGAGAGAACAGGCTAGCAGTGGAGAGGCTAGGAGCGTGAGAGAACAGGCTAGCAGTGGAGAGGCTAAGGAGAGTGAGAGAACAGGCTAGCAGTAGAGAGGCTAGGAGCGTGAGAGAGAACAGGCTAGCAGTGGAGAGGCTAGGAGAGTGAGAGAGAGAACAGGCTAGCAGTGGAGAGGCTAAGGAGCGTGAGAGAACAGGCTAGCAGTGGAGAGGCTAGGAGCGTGAGAGAACAGGCTAGCAGTAGAGAGGCTAGGAGGGTGAGAGAGAACAGGCGAGCCGTGGAGAGGCTATGAGAGTGAGAGAACAGGCTAGCAGTAGAGAGGCTAGGAGCGTGAGAGAGAACAGGCTAGCAGTGGAGAGGCTAGGAGAGTGAGAGAGAACAGGCTAGCAGTGGAGAGGCTAGGAGAGTGAGAGAGAACAGGCTAGCAGTGGAGAGGCTAGGAGAGAGAGAACAGGCTAGCAGTGGAGAGGCTAGGAGAGTGAGAGAACAGGCTAGCAGTGGAGCGGCTAGGAGAGTGAGAGAACAGGCTAGCAGTGGATTGGCTAGGAGCGTGAGAGAGAACAGGCTAGCAGTGGAGAGGCTAGGAGAGTGAGAGAGAACAGGCAGGCAGTGGAGAGGCTAGGAAGGTGAGAGAACAGGCTAGCAGTGGAGAGGCTAGGAGAGTGAGAGAACAGGCTAGCAGTGGAGAGACTAGGAGAGTGAGAGAACAGGCTAGCAGTGGAGAGGCTAGGAGCGTGAGAGAACAGGCTAGCAGTAGAGAGGCTAGGAGCGTGAGAGAGAACAGGCAGGCAGTGGAGAGGCTAGGAGAGTGAGAGAACAGGCTAGCAGTGGAGAGGCTAGGAGCGTGAGAGAACAGGCTAGCAGTGGAGAGGCTAGGAGCGTGAGAGAACAGGCTAGCAGTGGAGAGGCTAGGAGAGAGAGAACAGGCTAGCAGTGGAGAGGCTAGGAGCGTGAGAGAACAGGCTAGCAGTGGAGAGGCCAGGAGGGTGAGAGAACAGGCTAGCAGTGGAGAGGCTTGGAGAGAGAGAACAGGGCAGCAGTGGAGAGGCTAGGAGCGTGAGAGAGAACAGGCTAGCAGTGGAGAGGCTAGGAGCGTGAGAGAGAACAGGCTAGCAGTGGAGAGGCTAGGAGAGTGAGAGAGAGAACAGGCTAGCAGTGGAGAGGCTAAGGAGCGTGAGAGAACAGGCTAGCAGTGGAGAGGCTAGGAGCGTGAGAGAACAGGCTAGCAGTAGAGAGGCTAGGAGGGTGAGAGAGAACAGGCGAGCCATGGAGAGGCTATGAGAGTGAGAGAACAGGCTAGCAGTAGAGAGGCTAGGAGCGTGAGAGAGAACAGGCTAGCAGTGGAGAGGCTAGGAGAGTGAGAGAGAACAGGCTAGCAGTGGAGAGGCTAGGAGAGTGAGAGAGAACAGGCTAGCAGTGGAGAGGCTAGGAGAGAGAGAACAGGCTAGCAGTGGAGAGGCTAGGAGAGTGAGAGAACAGGCTAGCAGTGGAGAGGCTAGGAGAGTGAGAGAACAGGCTAGCAGTGGAGAGGCTAGGAGCGTGAGAGAATAGGCTAGCAGTAGAGAGGCTAGGAGCGTGAGAGATAACAGGCTAGCAGTGGAGAGGCTAGGAGGGTGGGAGAACAGGCTAGCAGTGGAGAGGCTAGGAGCGTGAGAGAACAGGCTAGCAGTAGAGAGGCTAGGAGCGTGAGAGAGAACAGGCTAGCAGTGGAGAGGCTAGGAAGGTGAGAGAACAGGCTAGCAGTGGAGAGGCTAGGAGGGTGAGAGAACAGGCTAGCAGTGGAGAGGCTAGGAGAGTGAGAGAGAACAGGCTAGCAGTGGAGAGGCTAGGAGCGTGAGAGAACAGGCTAGCAGTAGAGAGGCTAGGAGCGTGAGAGATAACAGGCTAGCAGTGGAGAGGCTAGGAGAGTGAGAGATAACAGGCTAGCAGTGGAGAGGCTAGGAGAGTGAGAGAGAACAGGCTAGCAGTGGAGAGGCTAGGAGTGAGAGAACAGGCTAGCAGTGGAGAGGCTAGGAGAGTGAGAGAACAGGCTAGCAGTGGAGAGGCTAGGAGCGTGAGAGAACAGGCTAGCAGTAGAGAGGCTAGGAGCGTGAGAGAGAACAGGCAGGCAGTGGAGAGGCTAGGAGAGTGAGAGAACAGGCTAGCAGTGGAGAGGCTAGGAGCGTGAGAGAACAGGCTAGCAGTGGAGAGGCTAGGAGCGTGAGAGAACAGGCTAGCAGTGGAGAGGCTAGGAGAGAGAGAACAGGCTAGCAGTGGAGAGGCTAGGAGCGTGAGAGAACAGGCTAGCAGTGGAGAGGCCAGGAGGGTGAGAGAACAGGCTAGCAGTGGAGAGGCTTGGAGAGAGAGAACAGGGCAGCAGTGGAGAGGCTAGGAGAGTGAGAGAGAGAACAGGCTAGCAGTGGAGAGGCTAAGGAGCGTGAGAGAACAGGCTAGCAGTGGAGAGGCTAGGAGCGTGAGAGAACAGGCTAGCAGTAGAGAGGCTAGGAGGGTGAGAGAGAACCGGCGAGCCGTGGAGAGGCTATGAGAGTGAGAGAACAGGCTAGCAGTGGAGAGGCCAGGAGGGTGAGAGAACAGGCTAGCAGTGGAGAGGCTTGGAGAGAGAGAACAGGGCAGCAGTGGAGAGGCTAGAAGCGTGAGAGAGAACAGGCTAGCAGTGGAGAGGCTAGGAGCGTGAGAGAACAGGCTAGCAGTGGAGAGGCTAAGGAGAGTGAGAGAACAGGCTAGCAGTAGAGAGGCTAGGAGCGTGAGAGAGAACAGGCTAGCAGTGGAGAGGCTAGGAGAGTGAGAGAGAGAACAGGCTAGCAGTGGAGAGGCTAAGGAGCGTGAGAGAACAGGCTAGCAGTGGAGAGGCTAGGAGCGTGAGAGAACAGGCTAGCAGTAGAGAGGCTAGGAGGGTGAGAGAGAACAGGCGAGCCGTGGAGAGGCTATGAGAGTGAGAGAACAGGCTAGCAGTAGAGAGGCTAGGAGCGTGAGAGAGAACAGGCTAGCAGTGGAGAGGCTAGGAGAGTGAGAGAGAACAGGCTAGCAGTGGAGAGGCTAGGAGAGTGAGAGAGAACAGGCTAGCAGTGGAGAGGCTAGGAGAGAGAGAACAGGCTAGCAGTGGAGAGGCTAGGAGAGTGAGAGAACAGGCTAGCAGTGGAGCGGCTAGGAGAGTGAGAGAACAGGCTAGCAGTGGATTGGCTAGGAGCGTGAGAGAGAACAGGCTAGCAGTGGAGAGGCTAGGAGAGTGAGAGAGAACAGGCAGGCAGTGGAGAGGCTAGGAAGGTGAGAGAACAGGCTAGCAGTAGAGAGGCTAGGAGGGTGAGAGAGAACAGGCGAGCCGTGGAGAGGCTATGAGAGTGAGAGAACAGGGTAGCAGTAGAGAGGCTAGGAGCGTGAGAGAGAACAGGCTAGCAGTGGAGAGGCTAGGAGAGTGAGAGACAGGCTAGCAGTAGAGAGGCTAGGAGGGTGAGAGAGAACAGGCGAGCCGTGGAGAGGCTATGAGAGTGAGAGAACAGGGTAGCAGTAGAGAGGCTAGGAGGGTGAGAGAGAACAGGCGAGCCGTGGAGAGGCTATGAGAGTGAGAGAACAGGGTAGCAGTAGAGAGGCTAGGAGCGTGAGAGAGAACAGGCTAGCAGTGGAGAGGCTAGGAGCGTGAGAGAACAGGCTAGCAGTAGAGAGGCTAGGAGGGTGAGAGAGAACAGGCGAGCCGTGGAGAGGCTATGAGAGTGAGAGAACAGGGTAGCAGTAGAGAGGCTAGGAGCGTGAGAGAGAACAGGCTAGCAGTGGAGAGGCTAGGAGAGTGAGAGACAGGCTAGCAGTGGAGCGGCTAGGAGAGTGAGAGAACAGGCTAGCAGTGGAGAGGCTAGGAGCGTGAGAGAATAGGCTAGCAGTAGAGAGGCTAGGAGCGTGAGAGAGAACAGGCTAGCAGTGGAGAGGCTAGGAGGGTGAGAGAACAGGCTAGCAGTGGAGAGGCTATGAGAGTGAGAGAACAGGCTAGCAGTAGAGAGGCTAGGAGCGTGAGAGAGAACAGGCTAGCAGTGGAGAGGCTAGGAGAGTGAGAGATAACAGGCTAGCAGTGGAGAGGCTAGGAGAGTGAGAGAACAGGCTAGCAGTGGAGAGGCTAGGAGAGAGAGAACAGGCTAGCAGTGGAGAGGCTAGGAGAGTGAGAGAACAGGCTAGCAGTGGAGAGACTAGGAGAGTGAGAGAACAGGCTAGCAGTGGAGAGGCTAGGAGCGTGAGAGAACAGGCTAGCAGTAGAGAGGCTAGGAGCGTGAGAGAGAACAGGCAGGCAGTGGAGAGGCTAGGAGAGTGAGAGAACAGGCTAGCAGTGGAGAGGCTAGGAGCGTGAGAGAACAGGCTAGCAGTGGAGAGGCTAGGAGCGTGAGAGAACAGGCTAGCAGTGGAGAGGCTAGGAGAGAGAGAACAGGCTAGCAGTGGAGAGGCTAGGAGCGTGAGAGAACAGGCTAGCAGTGGAGAGGCCAGGAGGGTGAGAGAACAGGCTAGCAGTGGAGAGGCTTGGAGAGAGAGAACAGGGCAGCAGTGGAGAGGCTAGGAGCGTGAGAGAGAACAGGCTAGCAGTGGAGAGGCTAGGAGCGTGAGAGAACAGGCTAGCAGTGGAGAGGCTAAGGAGAGTGAGAGAACAGGCTAGCAGTAGAGAGGCTAGGAGCGTGAGAGAGAACAGGCTAGCAGTGGAGAGGCTAGGAGGGTGAGAGGACAGGCTAGCAGTGGAGAGGCTATGAGAGTGAGAGAACAGGCTAGCAGTGGAGAGGCTAGGAGAGTGAGAGATAACAGGCTAGCAGTGGAGAGGCTAGGAGAGTGAGAGAGAACAGGCTAGCAGTGGAGAGGCTAGGAGAGAGAGAACAGGCTAGCAGTGGAGAGGCTAGGAGAGTGAGAGAACAGGCTAGCAGTGGAGAGACTAGGAGAGTGAGAGAACAGGCTAGCAGTGGAGAGGCTAGGAGCGTGAGAGAACAGGCTAGCAGTAGAGAGGCTAGGAGCGTGAGAGAGAACAGGCAGGCAGTGGAGAGGCTAGGAGAGTGAGAGAACAGGCTAGCATTGGAGAGGCTAGGAGCGTGAGAGAACAGGCTAGCAGTGGAGAGGCTAGGAGCGTGAGAGAACAGGCTAGCAGTGGAGAGGCCAGGAGGGTGAGAGAACAGGCTAGCAGTGGAGAGGCTAGGAGAGAGAGAACAGGCTAGCAGTGGAGAGGCTAGGAGCGTGAGAGAACAGGCTAGCAGTGGAGAGGCCAGGAGGGTGAGAGAACAGGCTAGCAGTGGAGAGGCTTGGAGAGAGAGAACAGGGCAGCAGTGGAGAGGCTAGGAGCGTGAGAGAGAACAGGCTAGCAGTGGAGAGGCTAGGAGCGTGAGAGAACAGGCTAGCAGTGGAGAGGCTAAGGAGAGTGAGAGAACAGGCTAGCAGTAGAGAGGCTAGGAGCGTGAGAGAGAACAGGCTAGCAGTGGAGAGGCTAGGAGAGTGAGAGAGAGAACAGGCTAGCAGTGGAGAGGCTAAGGAGCGTGAGAGAACAGGCTAGCAGTGGAGAGGCTAGGAGCGTGAGAGAACAGGCTAGCAGTAGAGAGGCTAGGAGGGTGAGAGAGAACCGGCGAGCCGTGGAGAGGCTATGAGAGTGAGAGAACAGGCTAGCAGTGGAGAGGCCAGGAGGGTGAGAGAACAGGCTAGCAGTGGAGAGGCTTGGAGAGAGAGAACAGGGCAGCAGTGGAGAGGCTAGGAGCGTGAGAGAACAGGCTAGCAGTGGAGAGGCTAGGAGCGTGAGAGAACAGGCTAGCAGTGGAGAGGCTAAGGAGAGTGAGAGAACAGGCTAGCAGTAGAGAGGCTAGGAGCGTGAGAGAGAACAGGCTAGCAGTGGAGAGGCTAGGAGAGTGAGAGAGAGAACAGGCTAGCAGTGGAGAGGCTAAGGAGCGTGAGAGAACAGGCTAGCAGTGGAGAGGATAGGAGCGTGAGAGAACAGGCTAGCAGTAGAGAGGCTAGGAGGGTGAGAGAGAACAGGCGAGCCGTGGAGAGGCTATGAGAGTGAGAGAACAGGCTAGCAGTAGAGAGGCTAGGAGCGTGAGAGAGAACAGGCTAGCAGTGGAGAGGCTAGGAGAGTGAGAGAGAACAGGCTAGCAGTGGAGAGGCTAGGAGAGTGAGAGAGAACAGGCTAGCAGTGGAGAGGCTAGGAGAGAGAGAACAGGCTAGCAGTGGAGAGGCTAGGAGAGTGAGAGAACAGTCTAGCAGTGGAGAGGCTAGGAGAGTGAGAGAACAGGCTAGCAGTGGAGAGGCTAGGAGCGTGAGAGAATAGGCTAGCAGTAGAGAGGCTAGGAGCGTGAGAGAGAACAGGCTAGCAGTGGAGAGGCTAGGAGGGTGAGAGAACAGGCTAGCAGTGGAGAGGCTATGAGAGTGAGAGAACAGGCTAGCAGTAGAGAGGCTAGGAGCGTGAGAGAGAACAGGCTAGCAGTGGAGAGGCTAGGAGAGTGAGAGATAACAGGCTAGCAGTGGAGAGGCTAGGAGAGTGAGAGAACAGGCTAGCAGTGGAGAGGCTTGGAGAGAGAGAACAGGGCAGCAGTGGAGAGGCTAGGAGCGTGAGAGAGAACAGGCTAGCAGTGGAGAGGCTAGGAGCGTGAGAGAACAGGCTAGCAGTGGAGAGGCTAAGGAGAGTGAGAGAACAGGCTAGCAGTAGAGAGGCTAGGAGCGTGAGAGAGAACAGGCTAGCAGTGGAGAGGCTAGGAGAGTGAGAGAGAGAACAGGCTAGCAGTGGAGAGGCTAAGGAGCGTGAGAGAACAGGCTAGCAGTGGAGAGGCTAGGAGCGTGAGAGAACAGGCTAGCAATAGAGAGGCTAGGAGGGTGAGAGAGAACAGGCGAGCCGTGGAGAGGCTATGAGAGTGAGAGAACAGGCTAGCAGTAGAGAGGCTAGGAGCGTGAGAGAGAACAGGCTAGCAGTGGAGAGGCTAGGAGAGTGAGAGAGAACAGGCTAGCAGTGGAGAGGCTAGGAGAGTGAGAGAACAGGCTAGCAGTGGAGAGGCTAGGAGAGAGAGAACAGGCTAGCAGTGGAGAGGCTAGGAGAGTGAGAGAACAGGCTAGCAGTGGAGAGACTAGGAGAGTGAGAGAACAGGCTAGCAGTGGAGAGGCTAGGAGCGTGAGAGAACAGGCTAGCAGTAGAGAGGCTAGGAGCGTGAGAGAGAACAGGCAGGCAGTGGAGAGGCTAGGAGAGTGAGAGAACAGGCTAGCAGTGGAGAGGCTAGGAGCGTGAGAGAACAGGCTAGCAGTGGAGAGGCTAGGAGCGTGAGAGAACAGGCTAGCAGTGGAGAGGCTAGGAGAGAGAGAACAGGCTAGCAGTGGAGAGGCTAGGAGCGTGAGAGAACAGGCTAGCAGTGGAGAGGCCAGGAGGGTGAGAGAACAGGCTAGCAGTGGAGAGGCTTGGAGAGAGAGAACAGGGCAGCAGTGGAGAGGCTAGGAGCGTGAGAGAGAACAGGCTAGCAGTGGAGAGGCTAGGAGCGTGAGAGAGAACAGGCTAGCAGTGGAGAGGCTAGGAGAGTGAGAGAGAGAACAGGCTAGCAGTGGAGAGGCTAAGGAGCGTGAGAGAACAGGCTAGCAGTGGAGAGGCTAGGAGTGTGAGAGAACAGGCTAGCAGTAGAGAGGCTAGGAGGGTGAGAGAGAACAGGCGAGCCGTGGAGAGGCTATGAGAGTGAGAGAACAGGCTAGCAGTAGAGAGGCTAGGAGCGTGAGAGAGAACAGGCTAGCAGTGGAGAGGCTAGGAGAGGGTGAGAGAACAGGCTAGCAGTGGAGAGGCTAGGAGAGTGAGAGAGAACAGGCTAGCAGTGGAGAGGCTAGGAGAGTGAGAGAGAACAGGCTAGCAGTGGAGAGGCTAGGAGAGAGAGAACAGGCTAGCAGTGGAGAGGCTAGGAGAGTGAGAGAACAGGCTAGCAGTGGAGAGGCTAGGAGAGTGAGAGAACAGGCTAGCAGTGGAGAGGCTAGGAGCGTGAGAGAATAGGCTAGCAGTAGAGAGGCTAGGAGCGTGAGAGATAACAGGCTAGCAGTGGAGAGGCTAGGAGGGTGGGAGAACAGGCTAGCAGTGGAGAGGCTAGGAGCGTGAGAGAACAGGCTAGCAGTAGAGAGGCTAGGAGCGTGAGAGAGAACAGGCTAGCAGTGGAGAGGCTAGGAAGGTGAGAGAACAGGCTAGCAGTGGAGAGGCTAGGAGGGTGAGAGAACAGGCTAGCAGTGGAGAGGCTAGGAGAGTGAGAGAGAACAGGCTAGCAGTGGAGAGGCTAGGAGCGTGAGAGAACAGGCTAGCAGTAGAGAGGCTAGGAGCGTGAGAGATAACAGGCTAGCAGTGGAGAGGCTAGGAGAGTGAGAGATAACAGGCTAGCAGTGGAGAGGCTAGGAGAGTGAGAGAGAACAGGCTAGCAGTGGAGAGGCTAGGAGTGAGAGAACAGGCTAGCAGTGGAGAGGCTAGGAGAGTGAGAGAACAGGCTAGCAGTGGAGAGGCTAGGAGCGTGAGAGAACAGGCTAGCAGTAGAGAGGCTAGGAGCGTGAGAGAGAACAGGCAGGCAGTGGAGAGGCTAGGAGAGTGAGAGAACAGGCTAGCAGTGGAGAGGCTAGGAGCGTGAGAGAACAGGCTAGCAGTGGAGAGGCTAGGAGCGTGAGAGAACAGGCTAGCAGTGGAGAGGCTAGGAGAGAGAGAACAGGCTAGCAGTGGAGAGGCTAGGAGCGTGAGAGAACAGGCTAGCAGTGGAGAGGCCAGGAGGGTGAGAGAACAGGCTAGCAGTGGAGAGGCTTGGAGAGAGAGAACAGGGCAGCAGTGGAGAGGCTAGGAGAGTGAGAGAGAGAACAGGCTAGCAGTGGAGAGGCTAAGGAGCGTGAGAGAACAGGCTAGCAGTGGAGAGGCTAGGAGCGTGAGAGAACAGGCTAGCAGTAGAGAGGCTAGGAGGGTGAGAGAGAACCGGTGAGCCGTGGAGAGGCTATGAGAGTGAGAGAACAGGCTAGCAGTGGAGAGGCCAGGAGGGTGAGAGAACAGGCTAGCAGTGGAGAGGCTTGGAGAGAGAGAACAGGGCAGCAGTGGAGAGGCTAGAAGCGTGAGAGAGAACAGGCTAGCAGTGGAGAGGCTAGGAGCGTGAGAGAACAGGCTAGCAGTGGAGAGGCTAAGGAGAGTGAGAGAACAGGCTAGCAGTAGAGAGGCTAGGAGCGTGAGAGAGAACAGGCTAGCAGTGGAGAGGCTAGGAGAGTGAGAGAGAGAACAGGCTAGCAGTGGAGAGGCTAAGGAGCGTGAGAGAACAGGCTAGCAGTGGAGAGGCTAGGAGCGTGAGAGAACAGGCTAGCAGTAGAGAGGCTAGGAGGGTGAGAGAGAACAGGCGAGCCGTGGAGAGGCTATGAGAGTGAGAGAACAGGCTAGCAGTAGAGAGGCTAGGAGCGTGAGAGAGAACAGGCTAGCAGTGGAGAGGCTAGGAGAGTGAGAGAGAACAGGCTAGCAGTGGAGAGGCTAGGAGAGTGAGAGAGAACAGGCTAGCAGTGGAGAGGCTAGGAGAGAGAGAACAGGCTAGCAGTGGAGAGGCTAGGAGAGTGAGAGAACAGGCTAGCAGTGGAGCGGCTAGGAGAGTGAGAGAACAGGCTAGCAGTGGATTGGCTAGGAGCGTGAGAGAGAACAGGCTAGCAGTGGAGAGGCTAGGAGAGTGAGAGAGAACAGGCAGGCAGTGGAGAGGCTAGGAAGGTGAGAGAACAGGCTAGCAGTGGAGAGGCTAGGAGAGTGAGAGAACAGGCTAGCAGTGGAGAGACTAGGAGAGTGAGAGAACAGGCTAGCAGTGGAGAGGCTAGGAGCGTGAGAGAACAGGCTAGCAGTAGAGAGGCTAGGAGCGTGAGAGAGAACAGGCAGGCAGTGGAGAGGCTAGGAGAGTGAGAGAACAGGCTAGCAGTGGAGAGGCTAGGAGCGTGAGAGAACAGGCTAGCAGTGGAGAGGCTAGGAGCGTGAGAGAACAGGCTAGCAGTGGAGAGGCTAGGAGAGAGAGAACAGGCTAGCAGTGGAGAGGCTAGGAGCGTGAGAGAACAGGCTAGCAGTGGAGAGGCCAGGAGGGTGAGAGAACAGGCTAGCAGTGGAGAGGCTTGGAGAGAGAGAACAGGGCAGCAGTGGAGAGGCTAGGAGCGTGAGAGAGAACAGGCTAGCAGTGGAGAGGCTAGGAGCGTGAGAGAGAACAGGCTAGCAGTGGAGAGGCTAGGAGAGTGAGAGAGAGAACAGGCTAGCAGTGGAGAGGCTAAGGAGCGTGAGAGAACAGGCTAGCAGTGGAGAGGCTAGGAGCGTGAGAGAACAGGCTAGCAGTAGAGAGGCTAGGAGGGTGAGAGAGAACAGGCGAGCCGTGGAGAGGCTATGAGAGTGAGAGAACAGGCTAGCAGTAGAGAGGCTAGGAGCGTGAGAGAGAACAGGCTAGCAGTGGAGAGGCTAGGAGAGTGAGAGAGAACAGGCTAGCAGTGGAGAGGCTAGGAGAGTGAGAGAGAACAGGCTAGCAGTGGAGAGGCTAGGAGAGAGAGAACAGGCTAGCAGTGGAGAGGCTAGGAGAGTGAGAGAACAGGCTAGCAGTGGAGAGGCTAGGAGAGTGAGAGAATAGGCTAGCAGTGGAGAGGCTAGGAGCGTGAGAGAATAGGCTAGCAGTAGAGAGGCTAGGAGCGTGAGAGATAACAGGCTAGCAGTGGAGAGGCTAGGAGGGTGGGAGAACAGGCTAGCAGTGGAGAGGCTAGGAGCGTGAGAGAACAGGCTAGCAGTAGAGAGGCTAGGAGCGTGAGAGAGAACAGGCTAGCAGTGGAGAGGCTAGGAAGGTGAGAGAACAGGCTAGCAGTGGAGAGGCTAGGAGGGTGAGAGAACAGGCTAGCAGTGGAGAGGCTAGGAGAGTGAGAGAGAACAGGCTAGCAGTGGAGAGGCTAGGAGCGTGAGAGAACAGGCTAGCAGTAGAGAGGCTAGGAGCGTGAGAGATAACAGGCTAGCAGTGGAGAGGCTAGGAGAGTGAGAGATAACAGGCTAGCAGTGGAGAGGCTAGGAGAGTGAGAGAGAACAGGCTAGCAGTGGAGAGGCTAGGAGTGAGAGAACAGGCTAGCAGTGGAGAGGCTAGGAGAGTGAGAGAACAGGCTAGCAGTGGAGAGGCTAGGAGCGTGAGAGAACAGGCTAGCAGTAGAGAGGCTAGGAGCGTGAGAGAGAACAGGCAGGCAGTGGAGAGGCTAGGAGAGTGAGAGAACAGGCTAGCAGTGGAGAGGCTAGGAGCGTGAGAGAACAGGCTAGCAGTGGAGAGGCTAGGAGCGTGAGAGAACAGGCTAGCAGTGGAGAGGCTAGGAGAGAGAGAACAGGCTAGCAGTGGAGAGGCTAGGAGCGTGAGAGAACAGGCTAGCAGTGGAGAGGCCAGGAGGGTGAGAGAACAGGCTAGCAGTGGAGAGGCTTGGAGAGAGAGAACAGGGCAGCAGTGGAGAGGCTAGGAGAGTGAGAGAGAGAACAGGCTAGCAGTGGAGAGGCTAAGGAGCGTGAGAGAACAGGCTAGCAGTGGAGAGGCTAGGAGCGTGAGAGAACAGGCTAGCAGTAGAGAGGCTAGGAGGGTGAGAGAGAACCGGCGAGCCGTGGAGAGGCTATGAGAGTGAGAGAACAGGCTAGCAGTGGAGAGGCCAGGAGGGTGAGAGAACAGGCTAGCAGTGGAGAGGCTTGGAGAGAGAGAACAGGGCAGCAGTGGAGAGGCTAGAAGCGTGAGAGAGAACAGGCTAGCAGTGGAGAGGCTAGGAGCGTGAGAGAACAGGCTAGCAGTGGAGAGGCTAAGGAGAGTGAGAGAACAGGCTAGCAGTAGAGAGGCTAGGAGCGTGAGAGAGAACAGGCTAGCAGTGGAGAGGCTAGGAGAGTGAGAGAGAGAACAGGCTAGCAGTGGAGAGGCTAAGGAGCGTGAGAGAACAGGCTAGCAGTGGAGAGGCTAGGAGCGTGAGAGAACAGGCTAGCAGTAGAGAGGCTAGGAGGGTGAGAGAGAACAGGCGAGCCGTGGAGAGGCTATGAGAGTGAGAGAACAGGCTAGCAGTAGAGAGGCTAGGAGCGTGAGAGAGAACAGGCTAGCAGTGGAGAGGCTAGGAGAGTGAGAGAGAACAGGCTAGCAGTGGAGAGGCTAGGAGAGTGAGAGAGAACAGGCTAGCAGTGGAGAGGCTAGGAGAGAGAGAACAGGCTAGCAGTGGAGAGGCTAGGAGAGTGAGAGAACAGGCTAGCAGTGGAGCGGCTAGGAGAGTGAGAGAACAGGCTAGCAGTGGATTGGCTAGGAGCGTGAGAGAGAACAGGCTAGCAGTGGAGAGGCTAGGAGAGTGAGAGAGAACAGGCAGGCAGTGGAGAGGCTAGGAAGGTGAGAGAACAGGCTAGCAGTAGAGAGGCTAGGAGGGTGAGAGAGAACAGGCGAGCCGTGGAGAGGCTATGAGAGTGAGAGAACAGGGTAGCAGTAGAGAGGCTAGGAGCGTGAGAGAGAACAGGCTAGCAGTGGAGAGGCTAGGAGAGTGAGAGACAGGCTAGCAGTAGAGAGGCTAGGAGGGTGAGAGAGAACAGGCGAGCCGTGGAGAGGCTATGAGAGTGAGAGAACAGGGTAGCAGTAGAGAGGCTAGGAGGGTGAGAGAGAACAGGCGAGCCGTGGAGAGGCTATGAGAGTGAGAGAACAGGGTAGCAGTAGAGAGGCTAGGAGCGTGAGAGAGAACAGGCTAGCAGTGGAGAGGCTAGGAGCGTGAGAGAACAGGCTAGCAGTAGAGAGGCTAGGAGGGTGAGAGAGAACAGGCGAGCCGTGGAGAGGCTATGAGAGTGAGAGAACAGGGTAGCAGTAGAGAGGCTAGGAGCGTGAGAGAGAACAGGCTAGCAGTGGAGAGGCTAGGAGAGTGAGAGACAGGCTAGCAGTGGAGCGGCTAGGAGAGTGAGAGAACAGGCTAGCAGTGGAGAGGCTAGGAGCGTGAGAGAATAGGCTAGCAGTAGAGAGGCTAGGAGCGTGAGAGAGAACAGGCTAGCAGTGGAGAGGCTAGGAGGGTGAGAGAACAGGCTAACAGTGGAGAGGCTATGAGAGTGAGAGAACAGGCTAGCAGTAGAGAGGCTAGGAGCGTGAGAGAGAACAGGCTAGCAGTGGAGAGGCTAGGAGAGTGAGAGATAACAGGCTAGCAGTGGAGAGGCTAGGAGAGTGAGAGAACAGGCTAGCAGTGGAGAGGCTAGGAGAGAGAGAACAGGCTAGCAGTGGAGAGGCTAGGAGAGTGAGAGAACAGGCTAGCAGTGGAGAGACTAGGAGAGTGAGAGAACAGGCTAGCAGTGGAGAGGCTAGGAGCGTGAGAGAACAGGCTAGCAGTAGAGAGGCTAGGAGCGTGAGAGAGAACAGGCAGGCAGTGGAGAGGCTAGGAGAGTGAGAGAACAGGCTAGCAGTGGAGAGGCTAGGAGCGTGAGAGAACAGGCTAGCAGTGGAGAGGCTAGGAGCGTGAGAGAACAGGCTAGCAGTGGAGAGGCTAGGAGAGAGAGAACAGGCTAGCAGTGGAGAGGCTAGGAGCGTGAGAGAACAGGCTAGCAGTGGAGAGGCCAGGAGGGTGAGAGAACAGGCTAGCAGTGGAGAGGCTTGGAGAGAGAGAACAGGGCAGCAGTGGAGAGGCTAGGAGCGTGAGAGAGAACAGGCTAGCAGTGGAGAGGCTAGGAGCGTGAGAGAACAGGCTAGCAGTGGAGAGGCTAAGGAGAGTGAGAGAACAGGCTAGCAGTAGAGAGGCTAGGAGCGTGAGAGAGAACAGGCTAGCAGTGGAGAGGCTAGGAGAGTGAGAGAGAGAACAGGCTAGCAGTGGAGAGGCTAAGGAGTGTGAGAGAACAGGCTAGCAGTGGAGAGGCTAGGAGCGTGAGAGAACAGGCTAGCAGTAGAGAGGCTAGGAGGGTGAGAGAGAACAGGCGAGCCGTGGAGAGGCTATGAGAGTGAGAGAACAGGCTAGCAGTAGAGAGGCTAGGAGCGTGAGAGAGAACAGGCTAGCAGTGGAGAGGCTAGGAGAGTGAGAGAGAACAGGCTAGCAGTGGAGAGGCTAGGAGAGTGAGAGAGAACAGGCTAGCAGTGGAGAGGCTAGGAGAGAGAGAACAGGCTAGCAGTGGAGAGGCTAGGAGAGTGAGAGAACAGGCTAGCAGTGGAGAGGCTAGGAGAGTGAGAGAACAGGCTAGCAGTGGAGAGGCTAGGAGCGTGAGAGAACACGCTAGCAGTAGAGAGGCTAGGAGCGTGAGAGAGAACAGGCTAGCAGTGGAGAGGCTAGGAGGGTGAGAGAACAGGCTAGCAGTGGAGAGGCTAGGAGCGTGAGAGAACAGGCTAGCAGTGGAGAGGCTAGGAGAGTGAGAGAGAACAGGCAGGCAGTGGAGAGGCTAGGAGAGTGAGAGAGAACAGGCTAGCAGTGGAGAGGCTAGGATGGTGAGAGAACAGGCTAGCAGTGGAGAGGCTAGGAGAGTGAGAGAGAACAGGCTAGCAGTGGAGAGGCTAGGAGCGTGAGAGAACAGGCTAGCAGTAGAGAGGCTAGGAGCGTGAGAGATAACAGGCTAGCAGTGGAGAGGCTAGGAGAGTGAGAGAGAACAGGCTAGCAGTGGAGAGGCTAGGAGAGAGAGAACAGGCTAGCAGTGGAGAGGCTAGGAGAGTGAGAGAACAGGCTAGCAGTGTAGAGGCTAGGAGAGTGAGAGAACAGGCTAGCAGTGGAGAGGCTAGGAGAGTGAGAGAACAGGCTAGCAGTGAAGAGGCTAGGAGCGTGAGAGAACAGGCTAGCAGTAGAGAGGCTAGGAGCGTGAGAGAGAACAGGCTAGCAGTGGAGAGGCTAGGAAGGTGAGAGAACAGGCTAGCAGTGGAGAGGCTAGGAGCGTGAGAGAGAACAGGCTAGCAGTGGAGAGGCTAGGAGAGTGAGAGAGAACAGGCAGGCAGTGGAGAGGCTAGGAGAGTGAGAGAGAACAGGCTAGCAGTGGAGAGGCTAGGAGGGTGAAAGAACAGGCTAGCAGTGGAGAGGCTAGGAGAGTGAGAGAACAGGCTAGCAGTGGAGAGGCTAGGAGGGTGAGAGAACAGGCTAGCAGTGGAGAGGCTAGGAGCGTGAGAGAACAGGCTAGCAGTGGAGAGGCCAGGAGGGTGAGAGAACAGGCTAGCAGTGGAGAGGCTAGGAGCGTGAGAGAGAACAGGCTAGCAGTGGAGAGGCTAGGAGAGAGAGAGAACAGGCGAGCAGTGGAGAGGCTAGGAGAGGGAGAGAGAACAGGCTAGCAGTGGAGAGGCTAGGAGAGGGTGAGAGAACAGGCTAGCAGTGGAGAGGCTAGGAGAGGGTGAGAGAACAGGCTAGCAGTGGAGAGGCTAGGAGAGTGAGAGAACAGGCTAGCAGTGGAGAGTCTCGGAGAGAGAGAACAGGGCAGCAGTGGAGAGGCTAAGAGCGTGAGAGAGAACAGGCTAGCAGTGGAGAGGCTAGGAGCGTGAGAGAACAGGCTAGCAGTGGAGAGGCTAAGGAGAGTGAGAGAACAGGCTAGCAGTAGAGAGGCTAGGAGCGTGAGAGAGAACAGGCTAGCAGTGGAGAGGCTAGGAGAGTGAGAGAGAGAACAGGCTAGCAGTGGAGAGGCTAAGGAGTGTGAGAGAACAGGCTAGCAGTGGAGAGGCTAGGAGAGTGAGAGAGAACAGGCTAGCAGTGGAGAGGCTAAGGAGGGTGAGAGAACAGGCTAGCAGTGGAGTGGCTAGGAGCGTGAGAGAACAGGCTAGCAGTAGAGAGGCTAGGAGAGAGAGAATAGGCTAGCAGTGGAGAGGCTAGGAGCGTGAGAGAACAGGCTAGCAGTGGAGAGGCCAGGAGGGTGAGAGAACAGGCTAGCAGTGGAGAGGCTAGGAGCGTGAGAGAGAACAGGCTAGCAGTGGAGAGGCTAGGAGAGAGAGAGAGAACAGGCGAGCAGTGGAGAGGCTAGGAGAGTGAGAGAGAACAGGCTAGCAGTGGAGAGGCTAGGAGAGGGTGAGAGAACAGGCTAGCAGTGGAGAGGCTAAGAGAGGGTGAGAGAACAGGCTAGCAGTGGAGAGGCTAGGAGAGTGAGAGAACAGGCTAGCAGTGGAGAGGCTTGGAGAGAGAGAACAGGGCAGCAGTGGACGGGCTAGGAGCGTGAGAGAGAACAGGCTAGCAGTGGAGAGGCTAGGAGCGTGAGAGAGAACAGGCTAGCAGTGGAGAGGCTAGGAGAGTGAGAGAGAGAACAGGCTAGCAGTGGAGAGGCTAAGGAGCGTGAGAGAACAGGCTAGCAGTGGAGAGGCTAGGAGAATGAGAGAGAACAGGCTAGCAGTGGAGAGGCTAGGAGAGTGAGAGAGAACAGGCTAGCAGTGGAGAGGCTAGGAGAGAGAGAACAGGCTAGCAGTGGAGAGGCTAGGAGAGTGAGAGAGAACAGGCTAGCAGTGGAGAGGCTAGGAGGGTGAGAGAACAGGCTAGCAGTGGAGAGGCTAGGAGCATGAGAGAACAGGCTAGCAGTGGAGAGGCCAGGAGGGTGAGAGAACAGGCTAGCAGTGGAGAGGCTAGGAGCGTGAGAGAGAACAGGCTAGCAGTGGAGAGGCTAGGAGAGAGAGAGAACAGGCGAGCAGTGGAGAGGCTAGGAGAGTGAGAGAGAACAGGCTAGCAGTGGAGAGGCTAGGAGAGAGAGAACAGGCTAGCAGTGGAGAGGCTAAGAGAGTGAGAGAACAGGCTAGCAGTGTAGAGGCTAGGAGAGTGAGAGAACAGGCTAGCAGTGGAGAGGCTAGGAGAGTGAGAGAACAGGCTAGCAGTGAAGAGGCTAGGAGCGTGAGAGAACAGGCTAGCAGTAGAGAGGCTAGGAGCGTGAGAGAGAACAGGCTAGCAGTGGAGAGGCTAGGAAGGTGAGAGAACAGGCTAGCAGTGGAGAGGCTAGGAGCGTGAGAGAGAACAGGCTAGCAGTGGAGAGGCTAGGAGAGTGAGAGAGAACAGGAAGGCAGTGGAGAGGCTAGGAGAGTGAGAGAGAACAGGTTTAGCAGTGGAGAGGCTAGGAGGGTGAGAGAACAGGCTAGCAGTGGAGAGGCTAGGAGAGTGAGAGAACAGGCTAGCAGTGGAGAGGCTAGGAGGGTGAGAGAACAGGCTATCCTCGCACAGTAGCAGTGTGCTTGTTTATTAACTATCCTCACACAGTAGCAGCGTGTTTGTTTATTAACTATCACACAGCAGTGTGCTTGTTTATTAACTTTCCTCACACAGTAGCAGTGTGCTTGTTTATTAACTATCCTCACACAGTAGCAGTGTGCTTGTATATTAACTTTCCTCACACAGTAGCAGTGTGCTTGTTTATTAACTATCCTTACACAGCAGTGTGCTTGTTTATTAACTATCCTCACACAGTAGCAGTGTGCTTGTTTATTAACTATCACTCAGTAGCAGTGTGCTTGTTTATTAACTATCACACAGCAGTGTGCTTGTTTATTAACTATTCTCACACAGTAGCAGTGTGCTTGTTTATTAACTATCCTCACAGTAGCAGTGTGCTTGTTTATTAACTATCCTCACACAGTAGCAGTGTGCTTGTTTATTAACTATCCTCACACAGCAGGAGGAGGAGGAGAAGGATCGCAACTCACAGCGCCATGGAAGTTTGCTGCAGCAGCAGCGGCGTGAGGGACGCCGGCCACCCCATCGTGGTGCAGGTGAACGTCACTAGCCTCTCCACTGCTAGCCTGTACTCTCACTCTGCTAGCCTCTCCACTGCTAGCCTGTGCTCTCTCACCCTCAGCCTCTCCACTGCTAGCCTGTTCTCTCACCCTCCTAGCCTCTCTACTGCTAGCCTGTTCTCTCACTTTCCTTAGCCTCTCCACTGCTTGCCTGTTCTCTCTCACTCTCTTAGCCTCTCCACTGCTAGCCTGTTCTCTCTCTCCTAGCCTCTCTACTGCTAGCCTGTTCTCTCACCCTCCTAGCCTCTCCACTGCTAGCCTGTTCTCTCTCACGCTCCTAGCCTCTCCACTGCTAGCCTGTTCTCTCACTCTCCTTAGCCTCTCCACTGCTAGCCTGTTCTCTCTCACGCTCCTAGCCTCTCCACTGCTAGCCTGTTCTCTCTCACTCTCCTAGTTTCTCCACTGCTAGCCTGTTCTCTCTCACGCTCCTAGCCTCTCCACTGCTAGCCTGTTCTCTCACCCTCCTTGCCTCTCCACTGCTAGCCTGTTCTCTCTCTCTCTCCTAGCCTCTCCACTGCTAGACTGTTCTCTCTCACTCTCCTAGCCTCTCCACTGCTAGCCTGTTCTCTCTCACTCTCCTAGCCTCTCCACTGCTAGCCTGTTCTCTCTCACTCTCCTAGGCTCTCCACTGCCTGCCTGTTCTCTCACTCTCCTAGCCTCTCCACTGCTAGCCTGTTCTCTCACTCTCCTAGCCTCTCCACTGCTAGCCTGTTCTCTCACTCTCCTAGCCTCTCCACTGCTAGCCTGTTCTCTCACTCTCCTAGCCTCTCCACTGCTAGCCTGTTCTCTGTCTCCTAGCCTCTCCACTGCTAGCCTGTTCTCTCTCACACTCCTAGCCTCTCCACTGCTAGCCTGTTCTCTCTCACGCTCCTAGCCTCTCCACTGCTAGCCTGTTCTCTCTCACGCTCCTAGCCTCTCCACTGCTAGCCTGTTCTATCTCACTCTCCTAGCCTCTCCACTGCTAGCCTGTTCTATCTCACTCTCCTAGCCTCTCCACTGCTAGCCGGTTCTCTCTCTCCTAGCCTCTCCACTGCTAGCCTGTTCTCTCACGCTCCTAGCCTCTCCACTGCTAGCCTGTTCTCTCTCACACTCCTAGCCTCTCCACTGCTAGCCTGTTCTCTCTCACTCTCCTAGCCTCTCCACTGCTAGCCTGTTCTCTCTCTCCTAGCCTCTCTACTGCTAGCCTGTTCTCTCACCCTCCTAGCCTCTCCACTGCTAGCCTGTTCTCTCTCACGCTCCTAGCCTCTCCACTGCTAGCCTGTTCTCTCACTCTCCTTAGCCTCTCCACTGCTAGCCTGTTCTCTCTCACGCTCCTAGCCTCTCCACTGCTAGCCTGTTCTCTCTCACTCTCCTAGTTTCTCCACTGCTAGCCTGTTCTCTCTCACGCTCCTAGCCTCTCCACTGCTAGCCTGTTCTCTCACTCTCCTTAGCCTCTCCACTGCTATCCTGTTCTCTCTCTCTCCTAGCCTCTCCACTGCTAGACTGTTCTCTCTCACTCTCCTAGCCTCTCCACTGCTAGCCTGTTCTCTCTCACTCTCCTAGCCTCTCCACTGCTAGCCTGTTCTCTCTCACTCTCCTAGGCTCTCCACTGCCTGCCTGTTCTCTCACTCTCCTAGCCTCTCCACTGCTAGCCTGTTCTCTCACTCTCCTAGCCTCTTCACTGCTAGCCTGTTCTCTGTCTCCTAGCCTCTCCACTGCTAGCCTGTTCTCTCTCACACTCCTAGCCTCTCCACTGCTAGCCTGTTCTCTCTCACGCTCCTAGCCTCTCCACTGCTAGCCTGTTCTATCTCACTCTCCTAGCCTCTCCACTGCTAGCCTGTTCTATCTCACTCTCCTAGCCTCTCCACTGCTAGCCGGTTCTCTCTCTCCTAGCCTCTCCACTGCTAGCCTGTTCTCTCACGCTCCTAGCCTCTCCACTGCTAGCCTGTTCTCTCTCACACTCCTAGCCTCTCCACTGCTAGCCTGTTCTCTCACTTTCCTTAGCCTCTCCACTGCTTGCCTGTTCTCTCTCACTCTCCTAGCCTCTCCACTGCTAGCCTGTTCTCTCTCTCCTAGCCTCTCTACTGCTAGCCTGTTCTCTCTCACTCTCCTAGCCTCTCCACTGCTAGCCTTTCTCTCACTCTCCTAGCCTCTCCACTGCTAGCCTGTTCTCTCACCCTCCTAGCCTCTCCACTGCTAGCCTGTTCTCTCACTCTCCTTAGCCTCTCCACTGCTAGCCTGTTCTCTCTCACGCTCCTAGCCTCTCCACTGCTAGCCTGTTCTCTCTCACTCTCCTAGTTTCTCCACTGCTAGCCTGTTCTCTCTCACGCTCCTAGCCTCTCCACTGCTAGCCTGTTCTCTCACCCTCCTTGCCTCTCTACTGCTAGCCTGTTCTCTCTCTCTCTCCTAGCCTCTCCACTGCTAGACTGTTCTCTCTCACTCTCCTAGCCTCTCCACTGCTAGCCTGTTCTCTCTCACTCTCCTAGCCTCTCCACTGCTAGCCTGTTCTCTCTCACTCTCCTAGGCTCTCCACTGCCTGCCTGTTCTCTCACTCTCCTAGCCTCTCCACTGCTAGCCTGTCCTCTCACTCTCCTTAGCCTCTCCACTGCTAGCCTGTTCTCTCACTCTCCTAGCCTCTCCACTGCTAGCCTGTTCTCTGTCTCCTAGCCTCTCCACTGCTAGCCTGTTCTCTCTCACACTCCTAGCCTCTCCACTGCTAGCCTGTTCTCTCTCACGCTCCTAGCCTCTCCACTGCTAGCCTGTTCTATCTCACTCTCCTAGCCTCTCCACTGCTAGCCTGTTCTCTCTCTCCTAGCCTCTCCACTGCTAGCCTGTTCTCTCACGCTCCTAGCCTCTCCACTGCTAGCCTGTTCTCTCTCACACTCCTAGCCTCTCCACTGCTAGCCTGTTCTCTCTCACGCTCCTAGCCTCTCCACTGCTAGCCTGTTCTATCTCACTCTCCTAGCCTCTCCACTGCTAGCCTGTTCTCTCTCTCCTAGCCTCTCCACTGCTAGCCTGTTCTCTCGCTCTCCTAGCCTCTCCACTGCTAGCCTGTTCTCTCTCTTCTAGCCTCTCCACTGCTAGCCTGTTCTCTCTCACTCTCCTAGCCTCTCCACTGCTAGCCTGTTCTCTCTCACTCTCCTAGCCTCTCCACTGCTAGCCTGTTCTCTCTCACTCTCCTAGCCTCTCCACTGCTAGCCTGTTCTCTCACTCTCTTTTTCTTTTTTCAACGTAAAAGTTAATTTATTAAGCCACGCATCATGCGTCGACAACGGTAACAACACCACAACGAACCTGGGGCTTAATGTAAAACAACGCGAATGTTTACGTGCCGAGGAGCGCCTATTTCCCGCCCTCCCCCGCGCGAGGGTCACGTGATCGGCGAGGGTCACGTGATCGGCGAGGGTCACGTGATCGGCGAGGGTCACGTGATCGGCGAGGGTCACGTGATCGGCGAGGGTCACGTGATCGGCGAGGGTCACGTGATCGGCGAGGGTCACGTGATCGGCGAGGGTCACGTGATCGGCGAGGGTCACGTGATCGGCGAGGGTCACGTGATCGGCGAGGGTCACGTGATCGGCGAGGGTCACGTGATCGGCGAGGGTCACGTGATCGGCGAGGGTCACGTGATCGGCGAGGGTCACGTGATCGGCGAGGGTCACGTGATCGGCGAGGGTCACGTGATCGGCGAGGGTCACGTGATCGGCGAGGGTCACGTGATCGGCGAGGGTCACGTGATCGGCGAGGGTCACGTGATCGGCGAGGGTCACGTGATCGGCGAGGGTCACGTGATCGGCGAGGGTCACGTGATCCTGTGTCCTGTGCGTGTACAGCGTGTGTCTCTCTGTGTCTGTGTCCTGTGTGTGTACAGCGTGTCTGTCTGTGTCCTGTGTGTGTACAGCGTGTCTCTCGCTGTGTCTGTGTCCTGTGTGTGTACAGCGTGTGTCTCTCTGTGTCTGTGTCCTGTGCGTGTACAGCGTGTCTCTCTGTGTCTGTGTCCTGTGCGTGTACAGCGTGTGTCTCTCTGTGTCTGTGTCCTGTGCGTATACAGCGTGTGTCTCTCTGTGTCTGTGTCCTGTGTGTACAGCGTGTGTCTCTCTGTGTCTGTGTCCTGTGTGTGTACAGCGTGTGTCTCTCTGTGTCATGTGTGTGTACAGCGTGTGTCTCTCTGTGTCTGTGTCCTGTGTGTGTACAGCGTGTCTCTCTGTGTCTGTGTCCTGTGTGTGTACAGCGTGTCTCTCTGTGTCTGTGTCCTGTGTGTGTACAGCACGTGTCTCTCTGAGTCTGTGTCCTGTGCGTGTACAGCGTGTGTCTCTCTGTGTCTGTCCTGTGCGTGTACAGCGTGTGTCTTTCTGTGTCTGTGTCCTATGTGTGTACAGCGTGTGTCTCTCTGTGTGTCCTGTGTGTGTACAGCGTGTGTCTCTCTGTGTCTGTGTCCTGTGTGTGTACAGCGTGTGTCTCTCAGTCTGTGTCCTGTGTGTACAGCGTGTGTCTCTCTGTGTCTGTGTCCTGTGTGTGTACAGCACGTGTCTCTCTGTGTCTGTGTCCTGTGTGTGTACAGCACGTGTCTCTCTGTGTCTGTGTCCTGTGTGTGTACAGCGTGTGTCTCTCTGTGTCTGTGTCCTGTGTGTGTACAGCGTGTGTCTCTCTGTGTCTGTGTCCTGTGTGTGTACAGCGTGTGTCTCTCTGTGTCTGTGTCCTGTGTGTGTACAGCGTGTGTCTCTCTGTGTCTGTGTCCTGTGTGTGTACAGCACGTGTCTCTCTGTGTCTGTGTCCTGTGTGTGTACATCGTGTGTCTCTGTGTCTGTGTCCTGTGTGTGTACTGCGTGTGTCTCTCTGTGTCTGTGTCCTGTGTGTGTACAGCGTATGTCTCTCTGTGTCTGTGTCCTGTGTGTGTACAGCGTGTGTCTCTCTGTGTCCTGTGTGTGTACAGCGTGTGTCTCTGTGTCCTGTGTGTGTACAGCGTGTGTCTCTCTGTGTCTGTGTCCTGTGTGTGTACAGCGTGTGTCTCTCTGTGTCTGTGTCCTGTGTGTGTACAGCGTGTGTCTCTCTGTGTCCTGTGCGTGTACAGCGTGTGTCTCTCTGTGTCCTGTGCGTGTACAGCGTGTGTCTCTCTGTGTCCTGTGTGTGTACAGCGTGTGTCTCTCTGTGTCTTTGTCCTGTGTGTGTACAGCGTGTGTCTCTCTGTGTCTGTGTCCTGTGTGTGTACAGCGTGTGTCCTCTGTGTCCTGTGTCTGTACAGCGTGTGTCTCTCAGTCTGTGTCCTGTGTGTGTACAGCGTGTGTCTCTCTGTGTCTGTGTCCTGTGTGTGTACAGCGTGTGTCTCTCTGTGTCTGTGTCCTGTGTGTGTACAGCGTGTGTCTCTCTGTGTCTGTGTCCTGTGTGTGTACAGCGTGTGTCTCTCTGTGTCTGTGTCCTGTGTGTGTACAGCGTGTGTCTCTCTGTGTCCTGTGTGTGTACAGCGTGTGTCTCTCTGTGTCCTGTGTGTGTACAGCGTGTGTCTCTCTGTGTCTGTGTCCTGTGTGTGTACAGCGTGTGTCTCTCTGTGTCCTGTGCGTGTACGGCGTGTGTCTCTCTGTGTCCTGTGTGTGTACAGCGTGTGTCTCTCTGTGTCCTGTGTGTGTACAGCGTGTGTCTCTCTGTGTCTGGGTCCTGTGTGTGTACAGCGTGTGTCTCTCTGTGTCCTGTGTGTGTACAGCGTGTGTCTCTCTGTGTCCTGTGTGTGTACAGCGTGTGTCTCTCTGTGTCTGTGTCCTGTGTGTGTACAGCGTGTGTCTCTCTGTGTCCTGTGCGTGTACAGCGTGTGTCTCTCTGTGTCTGTGTCCTGTGTGTGTACAGCATGTCTCTCTCTGTGTCTGTGTCCTGTGTGTGTACAGCGTGTGTCTCTCTGTGTCTGTGTCCTGTGCGTGTACAGCGTGTGTCTCTCTGTGTCTGTGTCCTGTGCGTGTACAGCGTGTGTCTCTCTGTGTCTGGTTCCTGGGCGTGTACAGCGTGTCTCTCTCTGTCTGTGTCCTGTGCGTGTACAGCGTGTGTCTCTCTGTGTCTGTGTCCTGTGTGTGTACAGCGTGTGTCTCTCTGTGTCCTGTGTGTGTACAGCGTGTGTCTCTCTGTGTCTGTGTCCTGTGTGTGTACAGCGTGTCTCTTTGTGTCTGTGTCCTGTGTGTGTACAGCACGTGTCTCTCTGTGTCTGTGTCCTGTGCGTGTACAGCGTGTGTGTCTCTGTGTCTGTCCTGTGCGTGTACAGCGTGTGTCTCTCTGTGTCTGTGTCCTGTGCATGTACTGCGTGTCTCTCTGTGTCTGTGTCCTGTGTGTGTACAGCGTGTGTCTCTCTGTGTCTGTGTGTGTACAGCGTGTGTCTCTCTGTGTCTGTGTCCTGTGTGTGTACAGCGTGTGTCTCTCTGTGTCCGAGTGTGTACAGCGGGTGTCTCCCTGTGTCTGTGTCCTGTGTGTGTACAGCGTGTCTGTGTCCTGTGTGTGTACAGCGTGTGTCTCCTTGTGTCTGTGTCCTGTGTGTGTACAGCGTGTGTCTCTCTGTGTCTGTGTCCTGTGTGTGTACAGCGTGTGTCTCTCTGTGTCCTGTGTGTGTACAGCGTGTGTCTCTCTGTGTCTGTGTCCTGTGTGTGTACAGCGTGTATCTCTCTGTGTCCTGTGTGTGTACAGCGTGTGTCTCTCTGTCTGTGTCCTGTGCGTGTACAGCGTGTGTCTCTCTGTCTGTGTCCTGTGTGTGTACAGCGTGTGTCTCTCTGTCTGTGTCCTGTGTGTGTGCAGCGTGTGTCTCTCTGTGTCTGTCCTGTGCGTGTACAGCTTGTGTCTCTCTGTGTTTGTGTCCTGTGTGTGTACAGCGTGTGTCTCTCTGTCTGTGTCCTGTGCGTGTACAGCGTGTGTCTCTCTGTCTGTGTCCTGTGTGTGTACAGCGTGTGTCTCTCTGTCTGTGTCCTGTGTGTGTACAGCGTGCATCTCTCTGTGTCCTGTGTGTGTACAGCGTGTGTCTCTCTGTCTGTGTCCTGTGCGTGTACAGCGTGTGTCTCTCTGTCTGTGTCCTGTGTGTGTACAGCGTGTGTCTCTCTGTCTGTGTCCTGTGCGTGTACGGCGTGTCTCTCTGTGTCTGTGTCCTGTGCGTGTACAGCGTGTGTCTCTCTGTGTCTGTGTCCTGTGTGTGTACAGCGTGTGTCTCTCTGTCTGTGTCCTGTGCGTGTACAGCGTGTGTCTCTCTGTGTCTGTGTCCTGTGCGTGTACAGCGTGTGTCTCTCTGTGTCTGTGTCCTGTGTGTGTACAGCGTGTGTCTCTCTGTGTCTGTGTCCTGTGTGTGTACAGCGTGTGTCTCTCAGTCTGTGTCCTGTGTGTGTACAGCGTGTGTCTCTCTGTGTCTGTGTCCTGTGTGTGTACAGCGTGTGTCTCTCTGTGTCTGTGTCCTGTGTGTGTACAGCGTGTGTCTCTCTGTGTCTGTGTCTTGTGTGTGTACAGCGTGTGTCTCTCTGTGTCTGTGTGTGTACAGCGTGTGTCTCTCTGTGTCTGTGTCCTGTGTGTGCACAGCGTGTGTCTCTCTGTGTCTGTCCTGTGCATGTACAGCGTGTGTCTCTCTGTGTCTGTGTCCTGTGCGTGTACAGCGTGTGTCTCTCTGTGTCTGTGTCCTGTGTGTGTACAGCGTGTGTCTCTCTGTGTCTGTGTCCTGTGTGTGTACAGCGTGTGTCTCTCAGTCTGTGTCCTGTGTGTGTACAGCGTGTGTCTCTCTGTGTCTGTGTCCTGTGTGTGTACAGCGTGTGTCTCTCTGTGTCTGTGTCCTGTGTGTGTACAGCGTGTGTCTCTCTGTGTCTGTGTCTTGTGTGTGTACAGCGTGTGTCTCTCTGTGTCTGTGTGTGTACAGCGTGTGTCTCTCTGTGTCTGTGTCCTGTGTGTGTACAGCGTGTGTCTCTCTGTGTCTGTGTCCTGTGTGTGTACAGCGTGTGTCTCTCTGTGTCTGTGTCTTGTGTGTGTACAGCGTGTGTCTCTCTGTGTCTGTGTGTGTACAGCGTGTGTCTCTCTGTGTCTGTGTCCTGTGTGTGTACAGCGTGTGTCTCTCTGTGTCTGTCCTGTGCATGTACAGCGTGTGTCTCTCTGTGTCTGTGTCCTGTGCGTGTACAGCGTGTGTCTCTCTGTGTCTGTGTCCTGTGTGTGTACAGCGTGTGTCTCTCTGTGTCTGTGTCCTGTGTGTGTACAGCGTGTGTCTCTCAGTCTGTGTCCTGTGTGTGTACAGCGTGTGTCTCTCTGTGTCTGTGTCCTGTGTGTGTACAGCGTGTGTCTCTCTGTGTCTGTGTCCTGTGTGTGTACAGCGTGTGTCTCTCTGTGTCTGTGTCTTGTGTGTGTACAGCGTGTGTCTCTCTGTGTCTGTGTGTGTACAGCGTGTGTCTCTCTGTGTCTGTGTCCTGTGTGTGTACAGCGTGTGTCTCTCTGTGTCTGTCCTGTGCGTGTACAGCTTGTGTCTCTCTGTGTTTGTGTCCTGTGTGTGTACAGCGTGTGTCTCTCTGTGTCTGTGTCCTGTGTGTGTACAGCGTGTGTCTCTCTGTGTCTGTGTCCTGTGTGTGTACAGCGTGTGTCTCTCTGTGTCCTGTGTGTACAGCGTGTGTCTCTCTGTGTCCTGTGTGTGTACAGCGTGTGTCTCTCTGTGTCTGTGTCCTGTGTGTGTACAGCGTGTGTCTCTCTGTGTCCTGTGCGTGTACGGCGTGTGTCTCTCTGTGTCCTGTGTGTGTACGGCGTGTGTCTCTCTGTGTCCTGTGTGTGTACAGCGTGTGTCTCTCTGTTTCTGGGTCCTGTGTGTGTACAGCGTGTGTCTCTCTGTGTCCTGTGTGTGTACAGCGTGTGTCTCTCTGTGTCCTGTGTGTGTACAGCGTGTGTCTCTCTGTGTCTGTGTCCTGTGTGTGTACAGGGTGTGTCTCTCTGTGTCCTGTGCGTGTACAGCGTGTGTCTCTCTGTGTCTGTGTCCTGTGTGTGTACAGCATGTCTCTCTCTGTGTCTGTGTCCTGTGTGTGTACAGCGTGTGTCTCTCTGTGTCTGTGTCCTGTGCGTGTACAGCGTGTGTCTCTCTGTGTCTGTGTCCTGTGCGTGTACAGCGTGTGTCTCTCTGTGTCTGTGTCCTGGGCGTGTACAGCGTGTGTCTCTCTGTGTCTGTGTCCTGGGCGTGTACAGCGTGTGTCTCTCTGTCTGTGTCCTGTGCGTGTACAGCGTGTGTCTCTCTGTGTCTGTGTCCTGTGTGTGTACAGCGTGTGTCTCTCTGTGTCCTGTGTGTGTACAGCGTGTGTCTCTCTGTGTCTGTGTCCTGTGTGTGTACAGCGTGTCTCTTTGTGTCTGTGTCCTGTGTGTGTACAGCACGTGTCTCTCTGTGTCTGTGTCCTGTGCGTGTACAGCGTGTGTGTCTCTGTGTCTGTCCTGTGCGTGTACAGCGTGTGTCTCTCTGTGTATGTGTCCTGTGCATGTACTGCGTGTCTCTCTGTGTCTGTGTCCTGTGTGTGTACAGCGTGTGTCTCTCTGTGTCTGTGTGTGTACAGCGTGTGTCTCTCTGTGTCTGTGTCCTGTGTGTGTACAGCGTGTGTCTGTCTGTGTCCTGTGTGTGTACAGCGTGTATCTCTCTGTGTCCTGTGTGTGTACAGCGTGTGTCTCTCTGTCTGTGTCCTGTGCGTGTACAGCGTGTGTCTCTCTGTCTGTGTCCTGTGTGTGTACAGCGTGCGTCTCTCTGTCTGTGTCCTGTGTGTGTACAGTGTGCATCTCTCTGTGTCCTGTGTGTGTACAGCGTGTGTCTCTCTGTCTGTGTCCTGTGCGTGTACAGCGTGTGTCTCTCTGTCTGTGTCCTGTGTGTGTACAGCGTGTGTCTCTCTGTCTGTGCCCTGTGCGTGTACAGCGTGTCTCTCTGTGTCTGTGTCCTGTGCGTGTACAGCGTGTGTCTCTCTGTGTCTGTGTCCTGTGTGTGTACAGCGTGTGTCTCTCTGTCTGTGTCCTGTGCGTGTACAGCGTGTGTCTCTCTGTGTCTGTGTCCTGTGCGTGTACAGCGTGTGTCTCTCTGTGTCTGTGTCCTGTGTGTGTACAGCGTGTGTCTCTCTGTGTCTGTGTCCTGTGTGTGTACAGCGTGTGTCTCTCAGTCTGTGTCCTGTGTGTGTACAGCGTGTGTCTCTCTGTGTCTGTGTCCTGTGTGTGTACAGCGTGTGTCTCTCTGTGTCTGTGTCCTGTGTGTGTACAGCGTGTGTCTCTCTGTGTCTGTGTCTTGTGTGTGTACAGCGTGTGTCTCTCTGTGTCTGTGTGTGTACAGCGTGTGTCTCTCTGTGTCTATGTCCTGTGTGTGTACAGCGTGTGTCTCTCTGTGTCTGTCCTGTGCGTGTACAGCGTGTGTCTCTCTGTGTCTGTGTCCTGTGCGTGTACATCGTGTGTCTCTCTGTGTCTGTGTCCTGTGTGTGTACAGCGTGTGTCTCTCTGTGTCTGTGTCCTGTGTGTGTACAGCGTGTGTCTCTCAGTCTGTGTCCTGTGTGTGTACAGCGTGTGTCTCTCTGTGTCTGTGTCCTGTGTGTGTACAGCGTGTGTCTCTCTGTGTCTGTGTCCTGTGTGTGTACAGCGTGTGTCTCTCTGTGTCTGTGTCTTGTGTGTGTACAGCGTGTGTCTCTCTGTGTCTGTGTGTGTACAGCGTGTGTCTCTCTGTGTCTGTGTCCTGTGTGTGTACAGCGTGTGTCTCTCTGTGTCTGTCCTGTGCGTGTACAGCGTGTGTCTCTCTGTGTTTGTGTCCTGTGTGTGTACAGCGTGTGTCTCTCTGTGTCTGTGTCCTGTGTGTGTACAGCGTGTGTCTCTCTGTGTCCTGTGTGTGTACAGCGTGTGTCTCTCTGTGTCCTGTGTGTGTACAGCGTGTGTCTCTCTGTGTCTGTGTCCTGTGTGTACAGCGTGTGTCTCTCTGTGTCCTGTGCGTGTACGGCGTGTGTCTCTCTGTGTCCTGTGTGTGTACAGCGTGTGTCTCTCTGTGTCCTGTGTGTGTACAGCGTGTGTCTCTCTGTGTCTGGGTCCTGTGTGTGTACAGCGTGTGTCTCTCTGTGTCCTGTGTGTGTACAGCGTGTGTCTCTCTGTGTCCTGTTTGTGTACAGCGTGTGTCTCTCTGTGTCTGTCCTGTGTGTGTACAGCGTGTGTCTCTCTGTGTCCTGTGCGTGTACAGCGTGTGTCTCTCTGTGTCTGTGTCCTGTGTGTGTACAGCATGTCTCTCTCTGTGTCTGTGTCCTGTGTGTGTACAGCGTGTGTCTCTCTGTGTCTGTGTCCTGTGCGTGTACAGCGTGTGTCTCTCTGTGTCTGTGTCCTGTGCGTGTACAGCGTGTGTCTCTCTGTGTCTGTGTCCTGGGCGTGTACAGCGTGTGTCTCTCTGTCTGTGTCCTGTGCGTGTACAGCGTGTGTCTCTCTGTGTCTGTGTCCTGTGTGTGTACAGCGTGTGTCTCTCTGTGTCCTGTGTGTGTACAGCGTGTGTCTCTCTGTGTCTGTGTCCTGTGTGTGTACAGCGTGTCTCTTTGTGTCTGTGTCCTGTGTGTGTACAGCACGTGTCTCTCTGTGTTTGTGTCCTGTGCGTGTACAGCGTGTGTGTCTCTGTGTCTGTCCTGTGCGTGTACAGCGTGTGTCTCTCTGTGTCTGTGTCCTGTGCATGTACTGCGTGTCTCTCTGTGTCTGTGTCCTGTGTGTGTACAGCGTGTGTCTCTCTGTGTCTGTGTGTGTACAGCGTGTTTCTCTCTGTGTCTGTGTCCTGTGTGTGTACAGCGTGTGTCTCTCTGTGTCCGAGTGTGTACAGCGTGTGTCTCCCTGTGTCTGTGTCCTGTGTGTGTACAGCGTGTCTGTGTCCTGTGTGTGTACAGCGTGTGTCTCTCTGTGTCTGTGTCCTGTGTGTGTACAGCGTGTGTCTCTCTGTGTCTGTGTCCTGTGTGTGTACAGCGTGTGTCTCTCTGTGTCTGTGTCCTGTGTGTGTACAGCGTGTGTCTCTCTGTCTGTGTCCTGTGCGTGTACAGCGTGTGTCTCTCTGTCTGTGTCCTGTGTGTGTACAGCGTGTGTCTCTCTGTCTGTGTCCTGTGTGTGTACAGCGTGTGTCTGTCTGTGTCCTGTGTTTGTACAGCGTGTATCTCTCTGTGTCCTGTGTGTGTACAGCGTGTGTCTCTCTGTCTGTGTCCTGTGTGTGTACAGCGTGTGTCTCTCTGTCTGTGTCCTGTGCGTGTACAGCGTGTGTCTCTCTGTCTGTGTCCTGTGTGTGTACAGCGTGTGTCTCTCTGTCTGTGTCCTGTGCGTGTACAGCGTGTCTCTCTGTGTCTGTGTCCTGTGCGTGTACAGCGTGTGTCTCTCTGTGTCTGTGTCCTGTGTGTGTACAGCGTGTGTCTCTCTGTCTGTGTCCTGTGCGTGTACAGCGTGTGTCTCTCTGTGTCTGTGTCCTGTGCGTGTACAGCGTGTGTCTCTCTGTGTCTGTGTCCTGTGTGTGTACAGCGTGTGTCTCTCTGTGTCTGTGTCCTGTGTGTGTACAGCGTGTGTCTCTCAGTCTGTGTCCTGTGTGTGTACAGCGTGTGTCTCTCTGTGTCTGTGTCCTGTGTGTGTACAGCGTGTGTCTCTCTGTGTCTGTGTCCTGTGTGTGTACAGCGTGTGTCTCTCTGTGTCTGTCCTGTGCGTGTACAGCGTGTGTCTCTCTGTGTCTGTGTCCTGTGCGTGTACAGCGTGTGTCTCTCTGTGTCTGTGTCCTGTGTGTGTACAGCGTGTGTCTCTCTGTGTCTGTGTCCTGTGTGTGTACAGCTTGTGTCTCTCAGTCTGTGTCCTGTGTGTGTACAGCGTGTGTCTCTCTGTGTCTGTGTCCTGTGAGTGTACAGCGTGTGTCTCTCTGTGTCTGTGTCCTGTGTGTGTACAGCGTGTGTCTCTCTGTGTCTGTGTCTTGTGTGTGTACAGCGTGTGTCTCTCTGTGTCTGTGTGTGTACAGCGTGTGTCTCTCTGTGTCTGTGTCCTGTGTGTGTACAGCGTGTGTCTCTCTGTGTCTGTCCTGTGCGTGTACAGCGTGTGTCTCTCTGTGTTTGTGTCCTGTGTGTGTACAGCGTGTGTCTCTCTGTGTCTGTGTCCTGTGTGTGTACAGCGTGTGTCTCTCAGTCTGTGTCCTGTGTGTGTACAGCGTGTGTCTCTCTGTGTCTGTGTCCTGTGTGTGTACAGCGTGTGTCTCTCTGTGTCTGTGTCCTGTGTGTGTACAGCGTGTGTCTCTCTGTGTCTGTGTCCTGTGTGTGTACAGTGTGTGTCTCTCTGTGTCTGTGTCCTGTGTGTGTACAGCGTGTGTCTCTCTGTGTCCTGTGTGTGTACAGCGTGTGTCTCTCTGTGTCTGTGTCCTGTGTGTACAGCGTGTGTCTCTCTGTGTCTGTGTCCTGTGTGTGTACAGCGTGTGTCTCTCTGTGTCCTGTGCGTGTACAGCGTGTGTCTCTCTGTGTCCTGTGCGTGTACAGCGTGTGTCTCTCTGTGTCCTGTGTGTGTACAGCGTGTGTCTCTCTGTGTCTGTGTCTTGTGTGTGTACAGCGTGTGTCTCTCTGTGTCTGTGTCCTCTGTGTGTACAGCGTGTGTCTCTCTGTGTCTGTGACCTGTGTGTGTACAGCGTGTGTCTCTCTGTGTCTGTGTCCTGTGTGTGTACAGTACGTGTCTCTCTGTGTCTGTGTCCTGTGTGTGTACAGCGTGTGTCTCTCTGTGTCTGTCCTGTGCGTGTTCAGCGTGTGTCTCTCTGTGTCTGTGTCCTGTGTGTGTACAGCGTGTGTCTCTCTGTGTCTGTGTCTGTGTGTACAGCATCTGTCTCTCTGTGTCTGTGTCCTGTGTGTGTACAGCGTGTGTCTCTCTGTGTCTGTGTCCTGTGTGTGTACAGCGTGTGTCTCTCTGTGTCTGTGTCCTGTGTGTGTACAGCACGTGTCTCTCTGTGTCTGTGTCCTGTGTGTGTACAGCGTGTGTCTCTCTGTGTCTGTGTCCTGTGTGTGTACAGCGTGTGTCTCTCTGTGTCTATCCTGTGTGTGTGCAGCGTGTCTCTCTGTTTCCTGTGTGTGTACAGCGTGTGTCTCTCTGTGTCTGTGTCCTGTGCGTGTACAGCGTGTGTCTCTGTGTCTGTGTCCTGTGTGTGTACAGCGTGTGTCTCTCTGTGTCTGTGTCCTGTGTGTGTACAGCGTGTGTCTCTCTGTGTCTGTTTCCTGTGTGTGTACAGCGTGTGTTTTTTCTGTGTCTGTGTCCTGTGTGTGTACAGCGTGTGTCTGTCTGTGTCCTGTGTGTGTACAGCGTGTGTCTCTCTGTCTGTGTCCTGTGCGTGTACAGCGTGTGTCTGTGTCTCTCTCTCTCATCATCACGGTGGCTATGAGATGTTAACTACCTCGCCTGGTATACAGGAGGTCGTGAGTCCCTGACGCCTGCTGCTGCTACTGTATATTTGGAGGCTGTGTGTCTCTCTCCCTGTGCTTGCGTGGATTTTTCTCCGGGTTTTCCGGTTTTCCCCTCCCACATTTGGGAACAAAGCGTTTAGCGGAGTGGTTCTTTAACCTGGGGGGGTGTGCGAGATGCCCCCCTTCTGAGGTTACGAACCACCGGTTTGGAGCAGGGCTTAACGATTAATCGATTTCAAATCGATTAATCGCAATGTGAAACAATGCGATTAGCAAATCGCAAAGGCTGCGCTTTTTTGCGATTTGAAAAGTCCTGTTAGTTATTGGAATTGTTTTATTTGTTAGTATTATAACTTTATTCATTTCACTTAACAATTGTTCTATGTTTGATTTGTTCTATTTCAATTAAAACATTTTAATAAATACACGTCGGAAGTGATTGATACCTTTTTTAAGTTATCATCATTGTATTAGAATTTATGTAGAGAGCAGTTCATATTGTTGATGGTATCACGTGGTAATGCTCCATCACGTGTTTTACACACCTATCACAATGTGAATGTTGAACTGAGGTTTCACTTAACAAAAACAATGTTTTTTTATCACAAATCATATCACAACATCTGTCAGAAAAATCGCAATTTTAGATATTTCCCCCAAATCGTTGAGCCCTAGTTTAGAGTAAAAGCCTCTTCTTGTTATTATTGTGGGTGCCCTCCCCCCCCCCCCCTCTTGACCCTTGCCAACTGCTGTCGGCTTCAGGGTACCAAAGCTCCACAACTCGACCACCGCGGTGCCACGCGGTGGTCGAGTTGTGGGCGCCCGCAACCCGGCACCCCATTTAAATAATCACCACCTCGGGGTTGTGACCCGTCGTCAGCAGCGCATTCGTCGCCGGTGCCTGGTGCTCGAGCCCCGCACGGCGGCGTCGCAACCGCGCCTCCGACGCATCAAGGAGGAGCGTCGGCGCACCCTCGAAGCCCGGCTCCAGGACAACAGGGAGCGGCTCCGGGCGCACGCGGCGGCGGCCGCGGCCGTGCAACCCTCGGAAGGCCCAGACGGGGCCCTCGCGCAGGTGGGAGAGACGCACTGCGGGGGGGGCGGGGGCGGGGGTGGGGGTGGGGGCCTTGTCTTTGGACCGGCACTGCGCTAAGAACCCGGCAATCCAACTTCGATTCCCGGCTTGACGTCGGTGGCGGGTGATGTCTGAATCTTGGTCCTGGGCTGCCGCCCTTCACCAACCCGCAACTGACTGGCGTGGTGAAGTATGGTCAAACGTATATCCCCCGTTTACACCATCGGAACCTCCTTTGCCAGTAGCAAAATATGATAATTGTTTTTTTTACCCTTTTATCTGGCAATAAAACTGACAGCAGGTATTGCGGGCAATGCACAAAAATGATACCTTGTAAAAAAGGTGTCAGTTTTGTCGGCAGATAAAAGGGTAAAAAAACAATTATCATATCCCCCGTTATCGACACGGCATGGGGAAGTTTGATGGCGGGCAATTGGTTTAAAGTTTTTTTTACGTAAACGGGTTCATGTGACCCCGGCAACCACTGCAGGCACTGCTTATTTGTTGAATTGCTGTCATGGTAGTACATGAATCTTGACTTGAAGCTCTCGGGACTGCAGGAATTTATATTCTTGGGTCTTTCGGTAAAGTCACGCGGATTGGTTAAAATAAAATAATAACAAAAAACCGCGACGTTTCGATCGCAACGCAAGCGGTCTCAACCCGACCACCGCGCGGCGCTCCATTTAAATGGCCACCCCCTCGCTGCCGTGACCCGTCGTCGTCAGCGCCGTCTTCGTCGCCGGTGCCTTGTGCTCGAGCCCTGCACGGCGGCGTCGCGACCGCGCCTCCGACGCATCAAGGAGGAGCGTCGGCGCACCCTCGAAGCCCAGCTCCAGGACAACAGGGAGCGGCTCCGGGCGCACGCAGCGGCGGCGGCGGCGGCGGTCGCGGCCGTGCAGCCCTCGGAAGGCCCAGACGGCGCCCTCGCGCAGGTGGGAGAGACGCACCGCGGGGGGGGGGGGGGGGGGGGGGGCGGGGGGTCTCGTCTTTGGAGCGGCGTCGCGGTCGGCGGCACTGCGCTAACAACCCGGCAACGTAACTTCGATTCCCGGCTTGACGTCAGGGGGTCGCGACCCGTCAGCGTCGTCTTCGTCGCCGGTGCCTGAGCATAGACCGGCTGGAGCGGTGTTTGTTGGCGGCGCGGTTACTGCGCTGCCACAAGGAGGAGCGGCGGCGCGCCCTGGAAGCCTGGCGCGAAGGCAACGCCGACAGGCTCCGGGGCCAGGCGGCGGCCGCGGCCGTGGCCGCGCAGCCCTCGGAAGTACCGGACGGCGCCCTCGCGCAGGTGGGAGAGACGCACCGCGGGGGGGGGGGGGGGGGGTCTTTGTGGCGGCGTCGCACAAACCCGGCGGCGGCACGAGTTTCGGTTCGCGCTCGACGGCCGGCGGCGGCGGCGGAGGCGAATGATGACGACGATAATTATTGACCCGGTCCTGTGCGGCGTTGCAGTCGCTGGCGCCGGGCGTGAGCGGCGTGCGGCACGAGCGGGAGGCGGGGGGCCTGCACGAGTGTCTGCGGTACGCCGGGCGGCTCGCCCGCCTGCACGACGAGGACCGCTGGCACACGGAGCGGTGAGCCGCGTGCGTGCGCCCGGCGTGGCACTGCGTAGTAAACGTCGCCAGCACTGGGGAGTCAAAAGGCTGTGCATCCTGTATCGGATATTCCTGCTGCTGTGGATTTGTATAGAATATTCCTGCTGCTGCTGCCGTCGCGTGAGAATGAACGTCTGTTGGTTTACTGCGGGGTGCGTGGGGAGTGGTGGCACCGCGGTCTGAGTGAGCGACGTTAAAACCACGCCGTTGGGTAGCGGCCTTCCCGCGGGGGGGCCTCGCCGTCGGGCTCCGCCGCTCGGTGACGGCGCCGACGCTCGCGGTCGTGACGGCGCCACCGACAACCGCGGTTTGCTTCGACGGCGATGCGATCGACCGAGCTGCATTGACGTCGACGGTTATCGACGACGTCCACGGCGGCGGCGGCGCCGAACTTTTATTTTCGAAGCGCCGCGATTGTGACGACGACGATACGGCCACCCCCACCCCCCCCCCCCCCCTCCCGTGAATCCCGCGCCGGCAGGCTGGTGACGGAGCTCCTGCGACTGACGAAGAAGCAGCACGAATCGTTGGCCTCGGCCGGCCTGGCGGGCCCGCAGGAGCACGCGGACCTGGAGGGGGCGATGCGCCTGGCACGGCGCCGGCGCCCCGTTGCGTGGGCCGACGCGGTCGCCGCCGACGCCGGCGACGCGAGCCGCTAGGGTGGCGACGCGGAGGGCCCTGCCGCCCGCCGTGGACTTTCCCCGTATTGCTCGCGCCGTGAGAGTAATTTATAATGTTGAAGTGGTTTTATTTTTTACGCACGTGTTATTTTTTAAGCACATGTTATTTTTTACGCACGTGTTATTTTTTTAAGCACGTGTTATTTTTTACGCACGTGTTATTTGCACATGTTTTAGTGTAAGGGCACTGTCAAATTTTGATTTGTATTTTTGGAGTTTTTTATTTTCTGTTTTATAATGCACTTTATTGTATTGAGCACGCATTATCACGATTAAAGTTATTGGTTCAAACTCTAAGCATATTATTCACGTCTTGTGAGACGCACACTTCATCTTGTGATGTGCTCTGCCTTCTATCCGTAATGAATAATTTACATTAATGGCTGCCACAAAGTCCCGTAGTGGGAAAAAGTTACATCGGTGGTGCTGAGAATCTGGTTTTAACTTTGTACGCTGTCGAGGGGGTTGAGTTACTTTGCTTGAATGTGTAGGGGTGCTATGGGGAATAAACACATGGCACGGGAAGGTGTGGTTCACCCACACCTTGGTGGCTACAACAACGTCCGCTAAGGCTCCAGTGGGTATAAAGTGCGGGGAGCCAGGGAGCTCGGAGCAGAGTGTGGGGCCCGAGGCTGAAGCAACCAGTGAAGAAAGAAGGCCAGCTAGGTGAGACCCTGGAACTCCTGTGACCGCTGCCCTTTTCAGGGCCGGCACAGCAAGCCAGTGGTGCGGCCCCAGAGCCCCAGAGTCAGAGTCCTTCTAAGGGCCGGTCTGGTCGGCGGGGTGCCGAGATCTGTGCCTAACCAGGTCCGGATCTGATAGCCTCCCTTAGAGCCCTACCAGGAGGAACTGTGAGCCTAGAGCTTAGGCTAGAGAGCCTGGGGTGTGTTCCTGAGTTATACGGGTGGAGGGGCCGCTACCCCTTCTAGTGTAACCCTTGTTAAGGTTTGAATAAATAGTGCTGCTTCTATTCTGCCGTCTCCATGTCCTGGAACCCACTACAACTGGTGTCAGAAGTGGTCTTAAAATGGACACAAGGAGTACAAACCGATCACAGGAACCCCAGGAGGAGGACGGCTCGCCTGGGATTGCGCCAGAGGCCGCGGCCGACGATCCTGAGATGCCCCAGATGCCCCAACAGCAGCCGCCGCTGGAGGAGTGGCCACCGATGGAGGACGGGTTGCAGGCGGCTCACTCTCGACTGGCTGAGCTGCTGTACGCCGCGGCTTCCACGCTGGAGGAAATCAACCGCGCGGGGCTGCGGGCGCAAAGGCGGCAGAGAGACGAACGCCGTTCAACGGCCATTCCCGCCGAAACACAGCCACCAGATTTAGGATTTGCCGCCATGACAGTGTCCGCCACGGCGATTGGACGGTCGCATCTCCACGTGGACGCTTTGGGCCAATCAGCGGTGGTGACGTCATCACCAACGGACGCCCGCTGTCAGGACCAATCGGCGGGCGCATCGTCATCACCAACGGACGCCCGCTGTCAGGACCAATCGGCGGGCGCATCGTCATCACCAACGGACGCCCGCTGTCAGGACCAATCGGTGGGCGAATCGTCATCACCAACGGACGCCCGCTGTCAGGACCAATCGGCGGGCGCATCGTCATCACCTGCGCGACCGCTGATGGGTGTCCCCAGCCCCTCCAACACCGGCGGAGATGCCGGAGATGGCGCGCGGCACCTCTCAGAGACGAAGCCATCGTTTCAACAACGCCGGTGTTGAAGGAGTTCGTTTCAGACGGCGGCGACTGGGGGGCCTTTCAACGCCGCTTCCTCGCTCATCAAGAGATGGCCGGCTGGACGGACAACGAGGCGTTGAGTGCGCTACCGGCCATGCTGGACGATGACGCCCTTGCTACGCTCATCACAGCTCCCAGATCAACGCGATCTACGCTACAGTCGGCGCTCCAGGTCCTCACCATAGTCTACGGGCCATTGTCGGACTGCCGCAAACTCTTCCACGAGCGGTGCAGGGGCCAGAAGGAGCCACCGCTGGCGTATCGCACGGCTCTCCTGGCCCTCGCAAAAGCAGCTTTCCCGCGGATGGACGGCGAAGGGGTGGACGCGATGGTGACGCAGAAGCTCCTGGCGTTGGCCCAGGAGCTGCAGATCGTCATCGTCGCAGAGGACGACGCGGACATGTGCTCCTTGCGGGCAGCAAGACACATCCACGCGCACCTGATAGCGCAGCGTCGATCGCCTCTCGTCCCCAAGGGCGCAGCTGCGGTGTGCGCTGGGACGCCGACCATCCCCCCCTCCGAGGAGGTCTTCGCGACCGGTCGCCCGGTGGAGTGGAGATCCGGAGGGAGGCCGGCTCGGACAACACTGGATCGCCAGGAGCACCCCAAGGCGCTCGTCACGTGCTACAACTGTGGCCGCAAGGGCCACGTGGCTGCGGAATGCCGGGCGCCTCGTCAACGACAGCCGGGACGGTCGGACGGCGCTACAGCCTACAGGCCTCCGCATCGCAACCCGGCAAGTCGCGGCACCCCACATGCTCGGCCTGTGCACACACCTGTCCCCACCTCGCGCGTTTCGGTGTACGGGCCTCGGGGTACGCCCATTGGTTTGTTGGGTGGCGGCGGGGTCGAGAAGGTGCTCGGGCCGGGGCAGTGGGCGGAATTGGCCCACCGCATTGTTGCTGCGTCGGCAGGCTCGTCCGTGGTCACGGGTCGCATTGACGGGGTCGAGGTGTGTATCTTCGTCAATACGAGAGCTTCGGCGACCATTGTGTCAGACTTGATTTATAATATTCTTCCCGTTCAAAACCGCCCCTTGCTCCCAGTCACCGTTCCGTGTTACGCAGCGAACGGGGGTTCGCTGGGTATCATAGGCCAAATTCGAGCACAAATTTGCATTGGCGATATCAAACTCTCCGGGCCGATATTAGTCTCGTCCTCGCTGGCGGTTCCGTGCTTGTTGGGGACGGACTTTTTGGGCAAAATGCCGATTAAAATTCTAATTGATCAGGGTTGCATCGAGCTTCCCTCGGGCCGACGGGTAACATTCCTGCCTTCCCCTGTCACCTCAAGGGCAGCGTGCGCGTCGATACAAGCGTTCGTCACTCGGACGGTGCGTGTACCTCCCGGGGCGCAAATGCTCGTGCCCCTTCGCTTGCGTCGGCCTTTCGTGCCCGGTGTTCTGGACCAGGGAATTCTGTTAGGGCCCTCGAGGGCTGGGGAAAACGGGCTGGATCTGGTGGCCGCTCAAACGCTCGTTAAGGGGAGCGATGACCCGTGTATCCTCGTCCTTAACGTTGGCGTACAGACGGCCGTCGTTCCTCAAGGAACTGTGCTCGCGCACGCGACGCCGGTCCCCGTGGTAGACACGGTTATGGGTAATGTGGGGACCGATCCTCTGGCTCAACCGCATTCTGAGGGGGACGATAGTTGGATGGACACACTATGTTCGGGCACGAGTGATCTGTCTGACTCCCAGCGTGCCGGCCTACGCACCCTTCTGACGGAATTTTCCGATGTCTTTAGTAAACACAAATATGACATGGGTGCACGAAATTGTTGCGTCACCACATTGACACGGGTGACAATGCCCCGGTATGCCAGAATCCTTTTCGGTTAAGTCCGGCCGAAAAAGATCATGTCAAATCGGCAGTGGATGACATGCTGGCTGCAGACATTATAGCCCCTTCCACCAGTCCATGGGGAGCACCCATAGTGCTTGTCAAAAAGCACGATGGGTCCTTGCGATTCTGTGTGGATTTTCGCCGCCTTAATAAGATCTCCGTGGCCGACGCGTATCCACTTCCCCGGATGGACGAATCTCTGGATGCTCTGGCTGGCGCACGTTTTTTTTCTACGTTGGACTTGTTATCCGGATTCTGGCAACTCCCATTGGATGATGAGTCCAAGCCAGAGACTGCGTTTCGCACACCACACGGCCTATTCCAATTTAACCGGTTACCTATGGGATTACACTCCGCTCCAGCGACATTTCAGCGCCTTATGGAACTGGTTTTGGCTGGCTTACAGTGGAACGTCTGTTTGATCTATCTGGATGACGTCATCGTGTACAGCAAGACATTTGACGAACACCTTTTGCGCTTGCCTGCCGTGTTCCTCAAAATGCGTGCTGCGAATTTGAAATTTAAGCCGCAAAAGTGCCACCTGCTACGGGAATCCATACGCTATTTGGGGCACATCGTCAGCCGCTCGGGCATATCCACCGATCCCGCAAAGACGCAGTGTGTCAGCTCCTGGCCAACCCCCACCTCGGTGGCTGAGGTCAGGAGTTTCATTGGATTTGCGTCTTATTACCGGCGGTTCGTCGCGGATTTCGCGACCATTGCTAAGCCCTTACACGCTCTGACGGCGAAGGGAGTGAAATTTCACTGGGGCCAGGAGGAGGAGGTCGCTTTTTGTTCCCTTCGCGACGCTCTCGTGCGGGCCCCTCCATTGAGCTACCCCGATTTTTCGGAACCCTTCCTGCTCGATACAGACGCCAGCAATACGGCATTGGGGGTGTGCTCTCACAGGTGATCTGTGGTGTGGAACGCGTCGTGGCTTATAGCAGTAGGGTTTTGTCTCCGGCGGAACAGAGATACTGCGTCACGCGTCGGGAACTCTTGGCTATTGTATTTTTTATGCAACAGTATCGCCCATACCTGTACGGTCGGCATTTCACTGTCCGTACGGACCATGCGGCATTACAATATGCCTTGCAGGTGACGCAGCCTTCGGGGCAATTGTCCCGATGGCTCGAAATCCTTCAGGATTATGATTTCACGACCACATATCGGAAGGGTGCTCGGCACACTAATGCGGATGCGCTGTCTCGCCTGCCGCCCGCCTCAGATTGCGCTTGTCTCAGGGGATCAGGGCGTTGTAAGCCGCCAGAGGATAGCCCCCCCTTAGATATCCCGGTTCTCGCTGCTGCCACTGAGGACCCCTTGCCTGAGGGTCCTGTCGGGGTGGGAGGTGCGGACTCCTTGCTGGGGTTGTCTGTTGCGGAATGGGGGCGCCTCCAGATGGAGGACGCATCCCTCCTCGCGTTGCGTCGTCGCGCAGGGGGTTCCGTACGGGGGGTCGCGGGGATTGATTTGTACGGGCTGCTCCAGGGGCTCCTAATGCATTGGGATGGGAGGGCCTGCCGTCACAGGCTTATGGTGCCATCCGCTTTGCGGGGTAAGGCCGTTTGGGCCGCACATGAGCGGCTTTTGCACCTGGGAACCCACAAGACCCTTGCCGTGCTCCAGCTGGATTTCTTCTGGCCGGGTATGGCAAGGGATGTGGATGACCTCCTGGGTGCATGCACTCAGTGCGCCCAACGAAAACCACCAGCGAAAGGCGCCTGCCCACCGCTACAATCTATCACGGTCTCTCGGGTTAACGAACTCGTCGCACTCGATATATTGGGGCCCTTCCCTGCGACCCCTAGGGGTAACAAGTACCTGCTGGTTGGCGTGGAATATTTCACCCGATGGCCTATGTCATGGCCTCTCGCTAACCAGTCAGCAGCAGCCGTTGTCGAGGCCTTTGTCCAGGGCTATGTCCTCGACAAGGGTGCTCCCGAACGGCTGCTGACTGACCAAGGGAAGAACTTCTCTGGCGTCCTTCTGCACGAGGTGTGTGCGCTTCTTGGTACGAAAAAGATTCGCACTTCCCCCTATCACCCACAAACCGATGGCATGGTGGAGCGGCTGCATAGGACGCTCACATCTATGTTGTGTCACCAGGTGTGTGACTCCCAGACCGATTGGGACCTTCACATTCCGGGGGTTTTGGCCGCCTATAGAATGGCTCCTCACGCGGCAATCGGCTTCTCGCCGTTCTTTTTGATGTACGGTCGCGACGTTGACCCACCAATTGCGACTCAGCTCCGCGTCTCGGAAACCAGCAGAAAATCGAAATTGGCCGACCACGTTAAATTTAATATCCTGAGGTTGACCGAGGCGCGGGAGGCAGCGGCCCAAAACTCTTCCTCTCGGCAGAAGGCCAACGAGAGGTTGCGATCGCGCCAATCACGCACACATGCGTGGAAGCCAGGCGATCAAGCCTGGCTGCACTGCCCTCAGGTGCCGTTGGCGACCTTGGCAAAATTGTTGCGGCCTTGGAGGGGCCCTGTGGTTATTGTAAAGGTTATGCGGCCGCAGTGCGTTCGTATCCAGTGGGGGAAATGCCGCTGGTACGTACACCCCTCGCGTCTGAAGCCGTTTGTGGCGCCGCGCGTCCCTCCACCACATTACGTGGGCCGAGCATGTGATGTGTCCGCTGACTCCCGGACGGCGTCTTCGTCACCTGCCCTTGATGCTTCACTAACTGTTCCACCTTCAGGCGCCTCAAGAATGACGGCTTCCAGCGCGCCTGCGCCACCCGGTGGGGACGGAGTTTGCCCTTCCGGGGTGACGGAAGATGGTGCACCTGCACAGCCGGTGCCCACTGCCGGGCCGACCGGACCCTCCCCCTACGATGGACCCGCAAAACGGACTCGCGCCAAAACGCGCCGTTTGTTGTAATAATGGTTCTTGTTACTCTTGTTGTTCACTGTTAAGTTTTCTTGCTGCGTTGATGGGGGGGGGGGGGGGGGGGGTACAATGTATATGTGTATATAGTGTAATTTTGTATAGGTGGGTTGGGTTATTTATTGGGGTGTTCGTTCTTATGAGGCACGCACGGGCGGGGGTTTGTTGTGTTTATTGTTCGAGTATTGTTGCAGCCGGGACGGCTGCGGGTTACACGGGAGGGGGTGATGTAGGGGTGCTATGGGGAATAAACACATGGCATGGGAAGGTGTGGTTCACCCACACCTTGGTGGCTACAACAACGTCCGCTAAGGCTCCAGTGGGTATAAAGTGCGGGGAGCCAGGGAGCTCGGGGCAGAGTGTGGGGCCGAGGCTGAAGCAACCAGTGAAGAAAGAAGGCCAGCTAGGTGAGACCCTGGAACTCCTGTGACCGCTGCCCTTTTCAGGGCCGGCACAGCAAGCCAGTGGTGCGGCCCCAGAGCCCCAGAGTCAGAGTCCTTCTGAGGGCCGGTCTGGTCGGCGGGGTGCCGAGATCTGTGCCTAACCAGGGCCGGATCTGATAGCCTCCCTTAGAGCCCTACCAGGAGGAACTGGGAGCCTAGAGCTTAGGCTAGAGAGCCTGGGGGGTGTTCCTGAGTTATACGGGTGGAGGGGCCGCTACCCCTTCTAGTGTGACCCTTGTTAAGGTTTAAATAAATAGTGCTGCTTCTATTCTGCCGTCTCCGTGTCCTGGAACCCACTACATATATATGGCTTCTGGTTCATGTATATATGGCTTCTGGGTCATGTATATATGGCTTCTGGATCATGTATATATGGGTTCTGGTTCAAGTATATATGGCTTCTGTTTCATGTATATATGGCTTCTGTTTCATGTATATATGGCTTCTGGTTCATGTGTATATTGCTTCTGGTTCATGTATATATGGCTTCTGATTCATGTATATATGGCTTCTGCTTCATGTATATGTGGCTTCTGGTTCATGTATATGTGGCTTCTGGATCATGTATATATGGCTTCTGGTTCATGTATATATGGCTTCTGGTTCATGCATATATGGCTTCTGGTTCATGCATATATGGCTTCTGGTTCATGTATATATGGCTTCTGGTTCATGTATATATGGCTTCTGGTTCATATATATATGGCTTCTGGTTCATGTATATATGGCTTCTGGTTCATGTGTATATGGCTTCTGGTTCATGTATATATGGCTTCTGGTTCATGTATATATGGCTTTTGGTTCATGTATATATGCCTTCTGGCTCATGTATATATGGCTTCTGGTTCCTGTATATATGGCTTCTGGTTCATGTATATATGGCTGCTGGTTCATGTATATATGGCTTCTGGGTCATGTATATATGGCTTCTGGATCATGTATATATGGCTTCTGGTTCATGTATATATGGCTTCTGGTTCATGTATATATGGCTTCTGGTTCATGCATATATGGCTTCTGGTTCATGCATATATGGCTTCTGGGTAATGTATATATGGCTTCTGGATCATGTATATATGGGTTCTGGTTCATGTATATATGGCTTCTGTTTCATGTATATATGGCTTCTGGTTCATGTGTATATTGCTTCTGGTTCATGTATATATTGCTTCTGGTTCATGTATATATGGCTTCTGGTTCATGTGTATATGGCTTCTGGTTCATGTATATATGGCTTCTGGTTCATGTATATATGGCTTTTGCTTCATGTATATATGCCTTCTGGTTCATGTATATATGGCTTCTGGTTCCTGTATATATGGCTTCTGGTTCATGTATATATGGCTGCTGGTTCATGTATATATGGCTTCTGGATCATGTATATATGGCTTCTGGTTCATGTATATATGGCTTCTGGTTCATGTATATATGGCTTCTGGTTCATGTATATATTGCTTCTGGATCATGTATATATGGCTTCTGGATCATGTATATGGCTTCTGGGTCATGTATATATGGCTTCTGGTTCATGTATATATAGCTTCCGGATCATGCATATATGGATTTTGATTCATGTATATATGGCTTCTGGTCCATGTATATATGGCTTCTGGTTCATGTATATATGGCTTCTGGTTCATGTATATATGGCTTCTGGGTCATGTATATATGGCTTCTGGATCATGTATATATGGGTTCTGGTTCATGTATATATGGCTTCTGTTTCATGTATATATGGCTTCTGGTTCATGTGTATATTGCTTCTGGTTTATGTATATATGGCTTCTGGTTCATGTATATATGGCTTCTGATTCATGTATATATGGCTTCTGGTTGATGTATATATGGCTTCTGGTTCATGTATATATGGCTTCTGGTTCATGTATATATGGCTTCTGGTTCATGTATATATGGCTTCTGGTTCCTGTATATATGGCTTCTGGTTCATGTATATATGGCTGCTGGTTCATGTATATATGGCTTCTGGATCATGTATATATGGCTTCTGGATCATGTATATATGGCTTCTGGTTCATGTATATATGGCTTCTGGTTCATGTATATATGGCTTCTGGTTCATGTATATATGGCTGCTGGTTCATGTATATATGGCTTCTGGATCATGTATATATGGCTTCTGGATCATGCATATATGGCTTCTGGTTCATGTATATATGGCTTCTGGTTCATGTATATATGGCTTCTGGTTCATGTATATATGGCTTCTGGATCATGTATATATGGCTTCTGGTTCATGTATATATGGCTTCTGGTTCATGTATATATGGCTTCTGGTTCATGTATATATAGCTTCCGGATCATGTATATATGGCTTTTGATTCATGTATATATGGCTTCTGGTCCATGTATATATGGCTTCTGGTTCATGTATATATGGCTTCTGGTTGATGTATATATGGCTTCTGGTTGATGTATATATGGCTTCTGGTTCATGTATATATGGCTTCTGGTTCATGTATATATGGCTGCTGGTTCATGTATATATGGCTTCTGGATCATGTATATATGGCTTCTGGTTCATGTATATATGGCTTCTGGTTCATGTATATATGGCTTCTGGTTCATGTATATATTGCTTCTGGATCATGTATATATGGCTTCTGGATCATGTATATGGCTTCTGGGTCATGTATATATGGCTTCTGGTTCATGTATATATGGCTTCCGGATCATGTATATATGGCTTTTGATTCATGTATATATGGCTTCTGGTCCATGTATATATGGCTTCTGGTTCATGTATATATGGCTTCTGGTTCATGTATATATGGCTTCTGGATCATGTATATATGGCTTCTGGGTCATGTATATATGGCTTCTGGATCATGTATATATGGGTTTTGGTTCATGTATATATGGCTTCTGTTTCATGTATATATGGCTTCTGGATCATGTATATGGCTTCTGGGTCATGTATATATGGCTTCTGGTTCATGTATATATAGCTTCCGGATCATGTATATATGGCTTTTGATTCATGTATATATGGCTTCTGGTCCATGTATATATGGCTTCTGGTTCATGTATATATGGCTTCTGGTTCATGTATATATGGCTTCTGGTTCATGTATATATGGCTTCTGGGTCATGTATATATGGCTTTTGGATCATGTATATATGGGTTCTGGTTCATGTATATATGGCTTCTGTTTCATGTATATATGGCTTCTGGTTCATGTGTATATTGCTTCTGGTTCATGTATATATGGCTTCTGGTTCATGTATATATGGCTTCTTATTCATGTATATATGGCTTCTGATTCATGTATATATGGCTTCTGGGTCATGTATATATGGCTTCTGGATCATGTATATATGGGTTCTGGTTCATGTATATATGGCTTCTGGTTCATGTGTATATTGCTTCTGGTTCATGTATATATGGCTTCTGGTTCATGTCTATATGGCTGCTGGTTCATGTATATATGGCTTCTGGATCATGTATATATGGCTTCTGGTTCATGTATATATGGCTTCTGGTTCATGTATATATGGCTTCTGGTTCATGTATATATTGCTTCTGGATCATGTATATATGGGTTCTGGTTCATGTATATATGGCTTCTGTTTCATGTATATATGGCTTCCGGTTCATGTGTATATTGCTTCTGGTTCATGTATATATGGCTTCTGGTTCATGTATATATGGTTTCTGGTTCATGTATATATGGCTTCTGGGTCATGTATATATGGGTTCTGGTTCATGTATATATGGCTTCTGGTTCATGTGTATATTGCTTCTGGTTCATGTATATATGGCTTCTGGTTCATGTATATATGGCTTCTGATTCATGTATATATGGCTTCTGATTCATGTATATATGGCTTCTGGGTCATGTATATATGGCTTCTGGATCATGTATATATGGCTTCTGGTTCATGTATATATGGCTTCTGGTTCATGTGTATATTGCTTCTGGTTCATGTATATATGGCTTCTGGTTCATGTATATATGGCTTCTGGTTCATGTATATATGGCTTTTGGGTCATGTATATATGGCTTCTGGATCATGTATATATGGGTTCTGGTTCATGTATATATGGCTTCTGTTTCATGTATATATGGCTTCTGGTTCATGTGTATATTGCTTCTGGTTCATGTATATATGGCTTCTGGTTCATGTATATATGGCTTCTTGTTCATGTATATATGGCTTCTGATTCATGTATATATGGCTTCTGTTTCATGTATATATGGCTTCTGGTTCATGTGTATATTGCTTCTGGTTCATGTATATATGGCTTCTGGTTCATGTATATATGGCTTCTTATTCATGTATATATGGCTTCTGATTCATGTATATATGGCTTCTGGGTCATGTATATATGGCTTCTGGATCATGTATATATGGGTTCTGGTTCATGTATATATGGCTTCTGGTTCATGTGTATATTGCTTCTGGTTCATGTATATATGGCTTCTGGTTCATGTATATATGGCTTCTGGTTCATGTATATATGGCTTCTGGGTCATGTATATATAGCTTCTGGTTCATGTATATATGGCTTCTGGTTCATGCATATATGGCTTCTGGTTCATGCATATATGGCTTCTGGGTAATGTATATATGGCTTCTGGTTCATGTATATATATTGCTTCTGGATCATGTATATATGGCTTCTGTTTCATGTATATATGGCTTCTGGTTCATGTGTATATTGCTTCTGGTTCATGTATATATTGCTTCTGGTTCATGTATATATTGCTTCTGGTTCATGTATATATTGCTTCTGGTTCATGTATATATGGCTTCTGGTTCATGTGTATATGGCTTCTGGTTCATGTATATATGGCTTCTGGTTCATGTATATATGGCTTTTGCTTCATGTATATATGCCTTCTGGTTCATGTATATATGCCTTCTGGTTCCTGTATATATGGCTTCTGGTTCATGTCTATATGGCTGCTGGTTCATGTATATATGGCTTCTGGATCATGTATATATGGCTTCTGGTTCATGTATATATGGCTTCTGGTTCATGTATATATGGCTTCTGGTTCATGTATATATTGCTTCTGGATCATGTATATATGGGTTCTGGTTCATGTATATATGGCTTCTGTTTCATGTATATATGGCTTCCGGTTCATGTATATATGGGTTCTGGTTCATGTATATATGGCTTCTGTTTCATGTATATATGGCTTCTGGTTCATGTGTATATTGCTTCTGGTTCATGTATATATGGCTTCTGGTTCATGTATATATGGCTTCTTATTCATGTATATATGGCTTCTGATTCATGTATATATGGCTTCTGGGTCATGTATATATGGCTTCTGGATCATGTATATATGGGTTCTGGTTCATGTATATATGGCTTCTGGTTCATGTGTATATTGCTTCTGGTTCATGTATATATGGCTTCTGGTTCATGTATATATGGCTTCTGGTTCATGTATATATGGCTTCTGGGTCATGTATATATAGCTTCTGGTTCATGTATATATGGGTTCTGGTTCATGTATATATGGCTTCTGTTTCATGTATATATGGCTTCTGGTTCATGTGTATATTGCTTCTGGTTCATGTATATATTGCTTCTGGTTCATGTATATATTGATCCGGTTCATGTATATATTGCTTCTGGTTCATGTATATATGGCTTCTGGTTCATGTGTATATGGCTTCTGGTTCATGTATATATGGCTTCTGGTTCATGTATATATGGCTTTTGCTTCATGTATATATGCCTTCTGGTTCATGTATATATGCCTTCTGGTTCCTGTATATATGGCTTCTGGTTCATGTCTATATGGCTGCTGGTTCATGTATATATGGCTTCTGGATCATGTATATATGGCTTCTGGTTCATGTATATATGGCTTCTGGTTCATGTATATATGGCTTCTGGTTCATGTATATATTGCTTCTGGATCATGTATATATGGGTTCTGGTTCATGTATATATGGCTTCTGTTTCATGTATATATGGCTTCCGGTTCATGTGTATATTGCTTCTGGTTCATGTATATATGGCTTCTGGTTCATGTATATATGGCTTCTGGTTCATGTATATTTGGCTTCTGGGTCATGTATATATGGGTTCTGGTTCATGTATATATGGCTTCTGGTTCATGTGTATATTGCTTCTGGTTCATGTATATATGGCTTCTGGTTCATGTATATATGGCTTCTTATTCATGTATATATGGCTTCTGATTCATGTATATATGGCTTCTGGGTCATGTATATATGGCTTCTGGATCATGTATATATGGCTTCTGGTTCATGTATATATGGCTTCTGGTTCATGTGTATATTGCTTCTGGTTCATGTATATATGGCTTCTGGTTCATGTATATATGGCTTCTTATTCATGTATATATGGCTTCTGATTCATGTATATATGGCTTCTGGGTCATGTATATATGGCTTCTGGATCATGTATATATGGCTTCTGGTTCATGTATATATGGCTTCTGGTTCATGTATATATGGCTTCTGGTTCATGGATATATGGCTTCTGGTTCATGTATATATGGCTTCTGGTTCATGTATATATGGCTTTTGCTTCATGTAAATATGCCTTCTGGTTCATGTATATATGCCTTCTGGTTCCTGTATATATGGCTTCTGGTTCATGTATATATGGCTGCTGGTTCATGTATATATGGCTTCTGGATCATGTATATATGGCTTCTGGTTCATGTATATATGGCTTCTGGTTCATGTATATATTGCTTCTGGATCATGTATATATGGCTTCTGGATCATGTATTTGGCTTCTGGGTCATGTATATATGGCTTCTGGGTCATGTATATATGGGTTCTGGTTCATGTATATATGGCTTCTGTTTCATGTATATATGGCTTCCGGTTCATGTGTATATTGCTTCTGGTTCATGTATATATGGCTTCTGGTTCATGTATATATGGCTTCTGATTCATGTATATATGGCTTCGGGGTCATGTATATATGGCTTCTGGATCATGTATATATGGCTTCTGGATCATGTATATATGGGTTCTGGTTCATGTATATATGGCTTCTGGTTCATGTATATATGGCTTCTGGGTCATGTATATATGGCTTCTGGATCATGTATATGGCTTCTGGGTCATGTATATATGGCTTCTGGTTCATGTATATATAGCTTCCGGATCATGTATATATGGCTTTTGATTCATGTATATATGGCTTCTGGTCCATGTATATATGGCTTCTGGTTCATGTATATATGGCTTCTGGTTCATGTATATATGGCTTCTGGGTCATGTATATATGGCTTCTGGATCATGTATATATGGGTTCTGGTTCATGTATATATGGCTTCTGGTTCATGTATATATGGCTTCTGGGTCATGTATATATGGCTTCTGGATCATGTATATATGGGTTCTGGTTCATGTATATATGGCTTCTGTTTCATGTATATATGGCTTCCGGTTCATGTGTATATTGCTTCTGGTTCATGTATATATGGCTTCTGGTTCATGTATATGGCTTCTGATTCATGTATATATGGCTTCTGGGTCATGTATATATGGCTTCTGGGTCATGTATATATGGCTTCTGGATCATGTATATATGGGTTCTGGTTCATGTGTATATTGCTTCTGGTTCATGTATATATGGCTTCTGGTTCATGTATATATGGCTTCTGGTTCATGTATATATGGCTTCTGATTCATGGATATATGGCTTCTGGTTCATGTATATATGGCTTCTGGTTCATGTATATATGGCTTCTGGTTCATGTGTATATTGCTTCTGGTTCATGTATATATGGCTTCTGGTTCATGTGTATATGGCTTCTGGTTCATGTATATATGGCTTCTGGTTCATGTATATATGGCTTTTGCTTCATGTATATATGCCTTCTGGATCATGTATATATGGCTTCTGGTTCATGTATATATGGCTTCTGGTTCATGTATATATGGCTTCTGGTTCATGTATATATTGCTTCTGGATCATGTATATATGGCTTCTGGATCATGTATATATGGCTTCTGGGTCATGTATATATGGGTTCTGGGTCATGTATATATGGGTTCTGGTTCATGTATATATGGCTTCTGTTTCATGTATATATGGCTTCCGGTTCATGTGTATATTGCTTCTGGTTCATGTATATATGGCTTCTGGTTCATGTATATATGGCTTCTGATTCATGTATATATGGCTTCTGGGTCATGCATATATGGCTTCTGGATCATGTATATATGGCTTCTGGATCATGTATATATGGGTTCTGGTTCATGTATATATGGCTTCTGGTTCATGTGTATATTACTTCTGGTTCATGTATATATGGCTTCTGGTTCATGTATATATGGCTTCTGGTTCATGTATATATGGCTTCTGATTCATGGATATATGGCTTCTGGTTCATGTATATATGGCTTCTGGTTCATGTATATATGGCTTTTGCTTCATGTATATATGCCTTCTGGTTAATGTATATATGCCTTCTGGTTCCTGTATATATGGCTGCTGGTTCATGTATATATGGCTGCTGGTTCATGTATATATGGCTGCTGGTTCATGTATATATGGCTTCTGGATCATGTATATATGGCTTCTGGTTCATGTATATATTGCTTCTGGATCATGTATATATGGCTTCTGGATCATGTATATGGCTTCTGGGTCATGTATATATGGCTTCTGGTTCATGTATATATAGCTTCCGGATCATGTATATATGGCTTTTGATTCATGTATATATGGCTTCTGGTCCATGTATATATGGCTTCTGGTTCATGTATATATGGCTTCTGGTTCATGTATATATGGCTTCTGGTTGATGTATATATGGCTTCTGGTTCATGTATATATAGCTTCTGGTTCATGTATATATGGCTTCTGGTTCATGTATATATGGCTTCTGGTTCATGTATATATGGCTTCTGGGTCATGTATATATGGCTTCTGGATCATGTATATATGGGTTCTGGTTCATGTATATATGGCTTCTGTTTCATGTATATATGGCTTCCGGTTCATGTGTATATTGCTTCTGGTTCATGTATATATTGCTTCTGGTTCATGTATATATGGCTTCTGGTTCATGTATATATGGCTGCTGGTTCATGTATATATGGCTTCTGGATCATGTATATATGGCTTCTGGTTCATGTATATATTGCTTCTGGATCATGTATATATGGCTTCTGGATCATGTATATGGCTTCTGGGTCATGTATATATGGCTTCTGGTTCATGTATATATAGCTTCCGGATCATGTATATATGGCTTTTGATTCATGTATATATGGCTTCTGGTCCTTGTATATATGGCTTCTGGTTCATGTATATATGGCTTCTGGTTCATGTATATATGGCTTCTGGTTCATGTATATATGGCTTCTGGTTCATGTATATATAGCTTCTGGTTCATGTATATATGGCTTCTGGTTCATGTATATATGGGTTCTGGTTCATGTATATATGGCTTCTGGGTCATGTATATATGGCTTCTGGCTCATGTATATATGGGTTCTGGTTCATGTATATATGGCTTCTGTTTCATGTATATATGGCTTCCGGTTCATGTGTATATTGCTTTTGGTTCATGTATATATGGCTTCTGGTTCATGTATATATGGCTTCTGATTCATGTATATATGGCTTCCTGGGTCATGTATATATGGCTTCTGGTTCATGTGTATATGGCTTCTGGATCATGTATATATTGCTTCTGGTTCATGTATATATGGCTTCTGGTTCATGTGTATATGGCTTCTGGTTCATGTATATATGGCTTCTGGTTCATGTATATATGGCTTTTGCTTCATGTATATATGCCTTCTGGTTCATGTATATATGGCTTCTGGTTCATGTGTATATGGCTTATGGATCATGTATATATTGCTTCTGGTTCATGTATATATGGCTTCTGGTTCATGTGTATATGGCTTCTGGTTCATGTATATATGGCTTCTGGTTCATGTATATATGGCTTTTGCTTCATGTATATATGCCTTCTGGTTCATGTATATATGGCTTCTGGTTCCTGTTTATATGGCTTCTGGTTCATGTATATATGGCTGCTGGTTCATGTATATATGGCTTCTGGATCATGTATATATGGCTTCTGGTTCATGTATATATGGCTTCTGGTTCATGTATATATGGCTTCTGGTTCATGTATATATGGCTTTTGCTTCATGTATATATGCATTCTGGTTCATGTATATATGGCTTCTGGTTCCTGTATATATGGCTTCTGGTTCATGTATATATGGCTGCTGGTTCATGTATATATGGCTTCTGGATCATGTATATATGGCTTCTGGTTCATGTATATATGGCTTCTGGTTCATGTATATATGGCTTCTGGTTCATGTATATATGGGTTCTGGTTCATGTGTATATTGCTTCTGGTTCATGTATATATGGCTTCTGGTTCATGTATATATGGCTTCTGGTTCATGTATATATGGCTTCTGATTCATGGATATATGGCTTCTGGTTCATGTATATATGGCTTCTGGTTCATGTATATATGGCTTCCGGTTCATGTATATATTGCTTCTGGATCATGTATATATGGCTTCTGGTCCATGTATATATGGCTTCTGGATCATGTATATATTGCTTCTGGATCATGTATATATGGCTTCTGGATCATGTATATGGCTTCTGGGTCATGTATATATGGCTTCTGGTTCATCTATATATGGCTTCTGGTCCATGTATATATGGCTTCTGGTTCATGTATATATGGCTTCTGGTTCATGTATATATGGCTTCTGGTTCATGTATATATTGCTTCTGGATCATGTATATATGGCTTCTGGTCCATGTATATATGGCTTCTGGTTCATGTATATATGGCTTCTGGTTCATGTATATATGGCTTCTGGGTCATGTATATATGGCTTCTGGATCATGTATATATGGGTTCTGGTTCATGTATATATGGCTTCTGGTTCATGTGTATATTGCTTCTGGTTCATGTATATATGGCTTCTGGTTCATGTATATATGGCTTCTGGTTCATGTGTATATTGCTTCTGGTTCATGTATATATTGCTTCTGGTTCATGTATATATGGCTTCTGGTTCATGTGTATATGGCTTCTGGTTCATGTATATATGGCTTCTGGTTCATGTATAAATGGCTTTTGCTTCATGTATATATGCCTTCTGGTTCATGTATATATGGCTTCTGGTTCCTGTATATATGGCTTCTGGTTCATGTATATATGGCTGCTGGTTCATGTATATATGGCTTCTGGATCATGTATATATGGCTTCTGGTTCATGTATATATGGCTTCTGGTTCATGTATATATGGCTTCTGGTTCATGTATATATTGCTTCTGGATCATGTATATGGCTTCTGGGTCATGTATATATGGCTTCTGGTTCATGTATATATGGCTTCTGGTTCATGTATATATAGCTTCCGGATCATGCATATATGGCTTTTGATTCATGTATATATGGCTTCTGGTCCATGTATATATGGCTTCTGGTTCATGTATATATGGCTTCTGGTTCATGTATATATGGCTTCTGGGACATGTATATATGGCTTCTGGATCATGTATATATGGGTTCTGGTTCATGTATATATGGCTTCTGTTTCATGTATATATGGCTTCTGGTTCATGTATATATGGCTTCTGGTTCCTGTATATATGGCTTCTGGTTCATGTATATATGGCTGCTGGTTCATGTATATATGGCTTCTGGATCATGTATATATGGCTTCTGGATCATGTATATATGGCTTCTGGTTCATGTATATATGGCTTCTGGTTCATGTATATATGGCTTCTGGTTCATGTATATATGGCTGCTGGTTCATGTATATATGGCTTCTGGATCATGTATATATGGCTTCTGGATCAAGTATATATGGCTTCTGGTTCATGTATATATGGCTTCTGGTTCATGTATATATGGCTTCTGGTTCATGTATATATGGCTTCTGGATCATGTATATATGGCTTCTGGTTCATGTATATATGGCTTCTGGTCCATGTATATATGGCTTTTGGTTCATGTATATATGGCTTCTGGTTCATGTATATATGGCTTCTGGTTGATGTATATATGGCTTCTGGTTCATGTATATATGGCTTCTGGTTCATGTATATATGGCTGCTGGTTCATGTATATATGGCTTCTGGATCATGTATATATGGCTTCTGGTTCATGTATATATGGCTTCTGGTTCATGTATATATGGCTTCTGGTTCATGTATATATTGCTTCTGGATCATGTATATATGGCTTCTGGATCATGTATATGGCTTCTGGGTCATGTATATATGGCTTCTGGTTCATGTATATATAGCTTCCGGATCATGTATATATGGCTTTTGATTCATGTATATATGGCTTCTGGTCCATGTATATATGGCTTCTGGTTCATGTATATATGGCTTCTGGTTCATGTATATATGGCTTCTGGTTCATGTATATATGGCTTCTGGGTCATGTATATATGGCTTCTGGATCATGTATATATGGGTTCTGGTTCATGTATATATGGCTTCTGTTTCATGTATATATGGCTTCTGGTTCATGTATATATGGCTTCTGGGTCATGTATATATGGCTTCTGGGTCATGTATATATAGCTTCTGGTTCATGTATATATGGCTTCTGGTTCATGCATATATGGCTTCTGGTTCATGCATATATGGCTTCTGGGTAATATATATATATATATGGCTTCTGGATCATGTATATATGGGTTCTGGTTCATGTATATATGGCTTCTGTTTCATGTATATATGGCTTCTGATTCATGTGTATATTGCTTCTGGTTCATGTATATATTGCTTCTGGTTCATGTATATATTGCTTCTGGTTCATGTATATATGGCTTCTGGTTCATGTATATATGGCTTCTGGTTCATGTGTATATGGCTTCTGGTTCATGTATATATGGCTTCTGGTTCATGTATATATGGCTTCTGGGTCATGTATATATGGCTTCTGGATCATGTATATATGGGTTCTGGTTCATGTATATATGGCTTCTGGTTCATGTGTATATTGCTTCTGGTTCATGTATATATGGCTTCTGGTTCATGTATATATGGCTTCTGGTTCATGTATATATGGCTTCTGGGACATGTATATATGGCTTCTGGATCATGTATATATGGGTTCTGGTTCATGTATATATGGCTTCTGTTTCATGTATATATGGCTTCTGATTCATGTGTATATTGCTTCTGGTTCATGTATATATTGCTTCTGGTTCATGTATATATTGCTTCTGGTTCATGTATATATGGCTTCTGGTTCATGTATATATGGCTTCTGGTTCATGTGTATATGGCTTCTGGTTCATGTATATATGGCTTCTGGTTCATGTATATATGGCTTTTGCTTCATGTATATATGCCTTCTGGTTCATGTATATATGCCTTCTGGTTCATGTATATATGGCTTTTGCTTCATGTATATATGGCTTCTGGTTCATGTATATATGGCTTCTGGTTCATGTATATATGGCTTCTGGTTCATGTATATATGGCTTCTGGTTCATGTATATATGGCTTCTGGGTCATGTATATATGGCTTCTGGATCATGTATATATGGCTTCTGGTTCATGTATATATGGCTTCTGTTTCATGTATATATGGCTTCTGGTTCATGTGTATATTGCTTCTGGTTCATGTATATATGGCTTCTGGTTCATGTATATATGGCTTCTGATTCATGTATATATGGCTTCTGGTTGATGTATATATGGCTTCTGGTTCATGTATATATGGCTTCTGGTTCATGTATATATGGCTTCTGGATCATGTATATATGGGTTCTGGTTCATGTATATATAGCTTCCGGATCATGTATATATGGCTTTTGATTCATGTATATATGGCTTCTGGTCCATGTATATATGGCTTCTGGTTCATGTATATATGGCTTCTGGTTCATGTATATATGGCTTCTGGTTCATGTATATATGGCTTCTGGGTCATGTATATATGGCTTCTGGATCATGTATATATGGCTTCTGGTTCATGTATATATGGCTTCTGGTTCATGTATATATGGCTTCTGGTTCCTGTATATATGGCTTCTGGTTCATGTATATATGGCTGCTGGTTCATGTATATATGGCTTCTGGATCATGTATATATGGCTTCTGGATCATGTATATATGGCTTCTGGTTCATGTATATATGGCTTCTGGTTCATGTATATATGGCTTCTGGTTCATGTATATATGGCTGCTGGTTCATGTATATATGGCTTCTGGATCATGTATATATGGCTTCTGGATCATGTATATATGGCTTCTGGTTCATGTATATATGGCTTCTGGTTCATGTATATATGGCTTCTGGTTCATGTATATATGGCTTCTGGATCATGTATATATGGCTTCTGGTTCATGTATATATGGCTTCTGGTTCATGTATATATGGCTTCTGGTTCATGTATATATAGCTTCCGGATCATGTATATATGGCTTTTGATTCATGTATATATGGCTTCTGGTCCATGTATATATGGCTTCTGGTTCATGTATATATGGCTTCTGGTTCATGTATATATGGCTTCTGGTTGATGTATATATGGCTTCTGGTTCATGTATATATGGCTTCTGGTTCATGTATATATGGCTGCTGGTTCATGTATATATGGCTTCTGGATCATGTATATATGGCTTCTGGTTCATGTATATATGGCTTCTGGTTCATGTATATATGGCTTCTGGTTCATGTATATATTGCTTCTGGATCATGTATATATGGCTTCTGGATCATGTATATGGCTTCTGGGTCATGTATATATGGCTTCTGGTTCATGTATATATAGCTTCCGGATCATGTATATATGGCTTTTGATTCATGTATATATGGCTTCTGGTCCATGTATATATGGCTTCTGGTTCATGTATATATGGCTTCTGGTTCATGTATATATGGCTTCTGGTTCATGTATATATGGCTTCTGGTTCATGTATATATGGCTTCTGGGTCATGTATATATGGCTTCTGGATCATGTATATATGGGTTCTGGTTCATGTATATATGGCTTCTGTTTCATGTATATATGGCTTCTGGTTCATGTATATATGGCTTCTGGGTCATGTATATATGGCTTCTGGGTCATGTATATATAGCTTCTGGTTCATGTATATATGGCTTCTGGTTCATGCATATATGGCTTCTGGTTCATGCATATATGGCTTCTGGGTAATATATATATGGCTTCTGGATCATGTATATATGGGTTCTGGTTCATGTATATATGGCTTCTGTTTCATGTATATATGGCTTCTGATTCATGTGTATATTGCTTCTGGTTCATGTATATATTGCTTCTGGTTCATGTATATATTGCTTCTGGTTCATGTATATATGGCTTCTGGTTCATGTATATATGCCTTCTGGTTCATGTGTATATGGCTTCTGGTTCATGTATATATGGCTTCTGGTTCATGTATATATGGCTTTTGCTTCATGTATATATGCCTTCTGGTTCATGTATATATGCCTTCTGGTTCCTGTATATATGGCTTCTGGTTCATGTATATATGGCTGCTGGTTCATGTATATATGGCTTCTGGATCATGTATATATGGCTTCTGGTTCATGTATATATGGCTTCTGGTTCATGTATATATGGCTTCTGGTTCATGTATATATTGCTTCTGGATCATGTATATATGGCTTCTGGATCATGTATATGGCTTCTGGGTCATGTATATATGGCTTCTGGTTCATGTATATATAGCTTCCGGATCATGTATATATGGCTTTTCATTCATGTATATATGGCTTCTGGTCCATGTATATATGGCTTCTGGTTCATGTATATATGGCTTCTGGTTCATGTATATATGGCTTCTGGTTCATGTATATATGGCTTCTGGGTCATGTATATATGGCTTCTGTTTCATGTATATATGGCTTCTGGTTCATGTGTATATTGCTTCTGGTTCATGTATATATGGCTTCTGGTTCATGTATATATGGCTTCTTATTCATGTATATATGGCTTCTGATTCATGTATATATGGCTTCTGGGTCATGTATATATGGCTTCTGGATCATGTATATATGGGTTCTGGTTCATGTATATATGGCTTCTGGTTCATGTGTATATTGCTTCTGGTTCATGTATATATGGCTTCTGGTTCATGTATATATGGCTTCTGGTTCATGTATATATGGCTTCTGGGTCATGTATATATAGCTTCTGGTTCATGTATATATGGCTTCTGGTTCATGCATATATGGCTTCTGGTTCATGCATATATGGCTTCTGGGTAATGTATATATGGCTTCTGGATCATGTATATATGGGTTCTGGTTCATGTATATATGGCTTCTGTTTCATGTATATATGGCTTCTGGTTCATGTGTATATTGCTTCTGGTTCATGTATATATTGCTTCTGGTTCATGTATATATTGCTTCTGGTTCATGTATATATGGCTTCTGGTTCATGTGTATATGGCTTCTGGTTCATGTATATATGGCTTCTGGTTCATGTATATATGGCTTTTGCTTCATGTATATATGCCTTCTGGTTCATGTATATATGGCTTCTGGTTCATGTATATATTGCTTCTGGATCATGTATATATGGGTTCTGGTTCATGTATATATGGCTTCTGTTTCATGTATATATGGCTTCCGGTTCATGTGTATATTGCTTCTGGTTCATGTATATATGGCTTCTGGTTCATGTATATATGGCTTCTGGTTCATGTATATATGGCTTCTGGGTCATGTATATATGGGTTCTGGTTCATGTATATATGGCTTCTGATTCATGTATATATGGCTTCTGGGTCATGTATATATGGCTTATGGATCATGTATATATGGCTTCTGGTTCATGTATATATGGCTTCTGGTTCATGTGTATATTGCTTCTGGTTCATGTATATATGGCTTCTGGTTCATGTATATATGGCTTCTTTTCATGTATATATGGCTTCTGATTCATGTATATATGGCTTCTGGGTCATGTATATATGGCTTCTGGATCATGTATATATGGCTTCTGGTTCATGTATATATGGCTTCTGGTTCATGTATATATGGCTTCTGGTTCATGGATATATGGCTTCTGGTTCATGTATATATGGCTTCTGGTTCATGTATATATGGCTTTTGCTTCATGTAAATATGCCTTCTGGTTCATGTATATATGCCTTCTGGTTCCTGTATATATGGCTTCTGGTTCATGTATATATGGCTGCTGGTTCATGTATATATGGCTTCTGGATCATGTATATATGGCTTCTGGTTCATGTATATATGGCTTCTGGTTCATGTATATATTGCTTCTGGATCATGTATATATGGCTTCTGGATCATGTATTTGGCTTCTGGGTCATGTATATATGGCTTCTGGGTCATGTATATATGGGTTCTGGTTCATGTATATATGGCTTCTGTTTCATGTATATATGGCTTCCGGTTCATGTGTATATTGCTTCTGGTTCATGTATATATGGCTTCTGGTTCATGTATATATGGCTTCTGATTCATGTATATATGGCTTCTGGGTCATGTATATATGGCTTCTGGATCATGTATATATGGCTTCTGGATCATGTATATATGGGTTCTGGTTCATGTATATATGGCTTCTGGTTCATGTATATATGGCTTCTGGGTCATGTATATATGGCTTCTGGATCATGTATATGGCTTCTGGGTCATGTATATATGGCTTCTGGTTCATGTATATATAGCTTCCGGATCATGTATATATGGCTTTTGATTCATGTATATATGGCTTCTGGTCCATGTATATATGGCTTCTGGTTCATGTATATATGGCTTCTGATTCATGTATATATGGCTTCTGGGTCATGTATATATGGCTTCTGGTTGATGTATATATGGCTTCTTGTTCATGTATATATGGCTTCTGGTTCATGTATATATGGCTTCTGGTTCATGTATATATGGCTTCTGGGTCATGTATATATGGCTTCTGGATCATGTATATGGCTTCTGGGTCATGTATATATGGATTCTGGTTCATGTATATATAGCTTCCGGATCATGTATATATGGCTTTTGATTCATGTATATATGGCTTCTGGTCCATGTATATATGGCTTCTGGTTCATGTATATATGGCTTCTGGTTCATGTATATATGGCTTCTGGTTGATGTATATATGGCTTCTGGTTCATGTATATATGGCTTCTGGTTCATGTATATATGGCTTCTGGTTCATGTATATATGGCTTCTGGTTCATGTATATATGGCTTCTGGATCATGTATATATGGCTTCTCGTTCATGTATATATGGCTTCTGGTTCATGTATATATGGCTTCTGGTTCATGTATATATAGCTTCCGGATCATGTATATATGGCTTTTGATTCATGTATATATGGCTTCTGGTCCATGTATATATGGCTTCTGGTTCATGTATATATGGCTTCTGGTTCATGTATATATGGCTTCTGGTTCATGTATATATGGCTTCTGGTTCATGTATATATGGCTGCTGGTTCATGTATATATGGCTTCTGGATCATGTATATATGGCTTCTGGTTCATGTATATATGGCTTCTGGTTCATGTATATATGGCTTCTGGTTCATGTATATATTGCTTCTGGATCATGTATATGGCTTCTGGGTCATGTATATATGGCTTCTGGTTCATGTATATATGGCTTCTGGTTCATGTATATATAGCTTCCGGATCATGTATATATGGCTTTTGATTCATGTATATATGGCTTCTGGTCCATGTATATATGGCTTCTGGTTCATGTATATATGGCTTCTGGTTCATGTATATATGGCTTCTGGTTCATGTATATATGGATTCTGGGTCATGTATATATGGCTTCTGGATCATGTATATATGGGTTCTGGTTCATGTATATATGGCTTCTGTTTCATGTATATATGGCTTCTGGTTCATGTATATATGGCTTCTGGGTCATGTATATATGGCTTCTGGGTCATGTATATATAGCTTCTGGTTCATGTATATATGGCTTCTGGTTCATGCATATATGGCTTCTGGTTCATGCATATATGGCTTCTGGGTAATATATATATGGCTTCTGGATCATGTATATATGGGTTCTGGTTCATGTATATATGGCTTCTGTTTCATGTATATATGGCTTCTGATTCATGTGTATATTGCTTCTGGTTCATGTATATATTGCTTCTGGTTCATGTATATATTGCTTCTGGTTCATGTATATATGGCTTCTGGTTCATGTGTATATGGCTTCTGGTTCATGTATATATGGCTTCTGGTTCATGTATATATGGCTTTTGCTTCATGTATATATGCCTTCTGGTTCATGTATATATGCCTTCTGGTTCCTGTATATATGGCTTCTGGTTCATGTATATATGGCTGCTGGTTCATGTATATATGGCTTCTGGATCATGTATATATGGCTTCTGGTTCATGTATATATGGCTTCTGGTTCATGTATATATGGCTTCTGGTTCATGTATATATTGCTTCTGGATCATGTATATATGGCTTCTGGATCATGTATATGGCTTCTGGGTCATGTATATATGGCTTCTGGTTCATGTATATATAGCTTCCGGATCATGTATATATGGCTTTTGATTCATGTATATATGGCTTCTGGTCCATGTATATATGGCTTCTAGTTCATGTATATATGGCTTCTGGTTCATGTATATATGGCTTCTGGTTCATGTATATATGGCTTCTGGGTCATGTATATATGGCTTCTGGATCATGTATATATGGGTTCTGGTTCATGTATATATAGCTTCCGGATCATGTATATATGGCTTTTGATTCATGTATATATGGCTTCTGGTCCATGTATATATGGCTTCTGGTTCATGTATATATGGCTTCTGGTTCATGTATATATGGCTTCTGGTTCATGTATATATGGCTTTTGGGTCATGTATATATGGCTTCTGGATCATGTATATATGGCTTCTGGTTCATGTATATATGGCTTCTGTTTCATGTATATATGGCTTCTGGTTCATGTGTATATTGCTTCTGGTTCATGTATATATGGCTTCTGGTTCATGTATATATGGCTTCTGATTCATGTATATATGGCTTCTGGTTGATGTATATATGGCTTCTGGTTCATGTATATATGGCTTCTGGTTCATGTATATATGGCTTCTGGTTCATGTATATATGGCTTCTGGTTCCTGTATATATGGCTTCTGGTTCATGTATATATGGCTGCTGGTTCATGTATATATGGCTTCTGGATCATGTATATATGGCTTCTGGATCATGTATATATGGCTTCTGGTTCATGTATATATGGCTTCTGGTTCATGTATATATGGCTTCTGGTTCATGTATATATGGCTGCTGGTTCATGTATATATGGCTTCTGGATCATGTATATATGGCTTCTGGATCATGTATATATGGCTTCTGGTTCATGTATATATGGCTTCTGGTTCATGTATATATGGCTTCTGGTTCATGTATATATGGCTTCTGGATCATGTATATATGGCTTCTGGTTCATGTATATATGGCTTCTGGTTCATGTATATATGGCTTCTGGTTCATGTATATATAGCTTCCGGATCATGTATATATGGCTTTTGATTCATGTATATATGGCTTCTGGTCCATGTATATATGGCTTCTGGTTCATGTATATATGGCTTCTGGTTCATGTATATATGGCTTCTGGTTGATGTATATATGGCTTCTGGTTCATGTATATATGGCTTCTGGTTCATGTATATATGGCTGCTGGTTCATGTATATATGGCTTCTGGATCATGTATATATGGCTTCTGGTTCATGTATATATGGCTTCTTGTTCATTTTTATATGGCTTCTGGTTCATGTATATATGGCTTCTGGATCATGTATATGGCTTCTGGGTCATGTATATATGGCTTCTGGTTCATGTATATATAGCTTCTGGTTCATGTATATATAGCTTCCGGATCATGTATATATGGCTTTTGATTCATGTATATATGGCTTCTGGTCCATGTATATATGGCTTCTGGTTCATGTATATATGGCTTCTGGTTCATGTATATATGGCTTCTGGTTCATGTATATATGGCTTCTGGGTCATGTATATATGGCTTCTGGATCATGTATATATGGGTTCTGGTTCATGTATATATGGCTTCTGTTTCATGTATATATGGCTTCTGGTTCATGTATATATGGCTTCTGGGTCATGTATATATGGCTTCTGGGTCATGTATATATAGCTTCTGGTTCATGTATATATGGCTTCTGGTTCATGCATATATGGCTTCTGGTTCATGCATATATGGCTTCTGGGTAATATATATATGGCTTCTGGATCATGTATATATGGGTTCTGGTTCATGTATATATGGCTTCTGTTTCATGTATATATGGCTTCTGATTCATGTGTATATTGCTTCTGGTTCATGTATATATTGCTTCTGGTTCATGTATATATTGCTTCTGGTTCATGTATATATGGCTTCTGGTTCATGTATATATGGCTTCTGGTTCATGTGTATATGGCTTCTGGTTCATGTATATATGGCTTCTGGTTCATGTATATATGGCTTTTGCTTCATGTATATATGCCTTCTGGTTCATGTATATATGCCTTCTGGTTCCTGTATATATGGCTTCTGGATCATGTATATATGGCTGCTGGTTCATGTATATATGGCTTCTGGATCATGTATATATGGCTTCTGGTTCATGTATATATGGCTTCTGGTTCATGTATATATGGCTTCTGGTTCATGTATATATTGCTTCTGGATCATGTATATATGGCTTCTGGATCATGTATATGGCTTCTGGGTCATGTATATATGGCTTCTGGTTCATGTATATATAGCTTCCGGATCATGTATATATGGCTTTTGATTCATGTATATATGGCTTCTGGTCCATGTATATATGGCTTCTGGTTCATGTATATATGGCTTCTGGTTCATGTATATATGGCTTCTGGTTCATGTATATATGGCTTCTGGTTCATGTATATATGGCTTCTGGATCATGTATATATGGGTTCTGGTTCATGTATATATGGCTTCTGGTTCATGTGTATATTGCTTCTGGTTCATGTATATATGGCTTCTGGTTCATGTATATATGGCTTCTGGTTCATGTATATATGGCTTCTGGGTCATGTATATATAGCTTCTGGTTCATGCATATATGGCTTCTGGTTCATGCATATATGGCTTCTGGGTAATGTATATATGGCTTTTGGATCATGTATATATGGGTTCTGGTTCATGTATATATGGCTTCTGTTTCATGTATATATGGCTTCTGGTTCATGTGTATATTGCTTCTGGTTCATGTATATATTGCTTCTGGTTCATGTATATATTGCTTCTGGTTCATGTATATATGGCTTCTGGTTCATGTGTATATGGCTTCTGGTTCATGTATATATGGCTTCTGGTTCATGTATATATGGCTTTTGCTTCATGTATATATGCCTTCTGGTTCATGTATATATGCCTTCTGGTTCCTGTATATATGGCTTCTGGATCATGTATATATGGCTGCTGGTTCATGTATATATGGCTTCTGGATCATGTATATATGGCTTCTGGTTCATGTATATATGGCTTCTGGTTCATGTATATATGGCTTCTGGTTCATGTATATATTGCTTCTGGATCATGTATATATGGGTTCTGGTTCATGTATATATGGCTTCTGTTTCATGTATATATGGCTTCCGGTTCATTTGTATATTGCTTCTGGTTCATGTATATATGGCTTCTGGTTCATGTATATATGGCTTCTGGTTCATGTATATATGGCTTCTGGGTCATGTATATATGGGTTCTGGTTCATGTATATATGGCTTCTGATTCATGTGTATATTGCTTCTGGTTCATGTATATATGGCTTCTGGTTCATGTATATATGGCTTCTTATTCATGTATATATGGCTTCTGATTCATGTATATATGGCTTCTGGGTCATGTATATATGGCTTCTGGTTCATGTATATATGGCTTCTGGGTCATGTATATATGGGTTCTGGTTCATGTATATATGGCTTCTGATTCATGTGTATATTGCTTCTGGTTCATGTATATATGGCTTCTGGTTCATGTATATATGGCTTCTTATTCATGTATATATGGCTTCTGATTCATGTATATATGGCTTCTGGGTCATGTATATATGGCTTCTGGATCATGTATATATGGCTTCTGGTTCATGTATATATGGCTTCTGGTTCATGTGTATATTGCTTCTGGTTCATGTATATATGGCTTCTGGTTCATGTATATATGGCTTCTTATTCATGTATATATGGCTTCTGATTCATGTATATATGGCTTCTGGGTCATGTATATATGGCTTCTGGATCATGTATATATGGCTTCTGGTTCATGTATATATGGCTTCTGGTTCATGTATATATGGCTTCTGGTTCATGGATATATGGCTTCTGGTTCATGTATATATGGCTTCTGGTTCATGTATATATGGCTTTTGCTTCATGTAAATATGCCTTCTGGTTCATGTATATATGCCTTCTGGTTCCTGTATATATGGCTTCTGGTTCATGTATATATGGCTGCTGGTTCATGTATATATGGCTTCTGGATCATGTATATATGGCTTCTGGTTCATGTATATATGGCTTCTGGTTCATGTATATATTGCTTCTGGATCATGTATATATGGCTTCTGGATCATGTATTTGGCTTCTGGGTCATGTATATATGGCTTCTGGGTCATGTATATATGGGTTCTGGTTCATGTATATATGGCTTCTGTTTCATGTATATATGGCTTCCGGTTCATGTGTATATTGCTTCTGGTTCATGTATATATGGCTTCTGGTTCATGTATATATGGCTTCTGATTCATGTATATATGGCTTCTGGGTCATGTATATATGGCTTCTGGATCATGTATATACGGCTTCTGGATCATGTATATATGGGTTCTGGTTCATGTATATATGGCTTCTGGTTCATGTATATATGGCTTCTGGGTCATGTATATATGGCTTCTGGATCATGTATATGGCTTCTGGGTCATGTATATATGGCTTCTGGTTCATGTATATATAGCTTCCGGATCATGTATATATGGCTTTTGATTCATGTATATATGGCTTTTGGTCCATGTATATATGGCTTCTGGTTCATGTATATATGGCTTCTGGTTCATGTATATATGGCTTCTGGTTGATGTATATATGGCTTCTGGTTCATGTATATATAGCTTCTGGTTCATGTATATATGGCTTCTGGTTCATGTATATATGGCTTCTGGTTCATGTATATATGGCTTCTGGGTCATGTATATATGGCTTCTGGATCATGTATATATGGGTTCTGGTTCATGTATATATGGCTTCTGTTTCATGTATATATGGCTTCCGGTTCATGTGTATATTGCTTATGGTTCATGTATATATGGCTTCTGGTTCATGTATATATGGCTTCTGATTCATGTATATATGGCTTCTGGGTCATGTATATATGGCTTCTGGGTCATGTATATATGGCTTCTGGATCATGTATATATGGGTTCTGGTTCATGTGTATATTGCTTCTGGTTCATGTATATATGGCTTCTGGTTCATGTATATATGGCTTCTGGTTCATGTATATATGGCTTCTGATTCATGGATATATGGCTTCTGGTTCATGTATATATGGCTTCTGGTTCATGTATATATGGCTTCTGGTTCATGTGTATATTGCTTCTGGTTCATGTATATATTGCTTCTGGTTCATGTATATATGGCTTCTGGTTCATGTGTATATGGCTTCTGGTTCATGTATATATGGCTTCTGGTTCATGTATATATGGCTTTTGCTTCATGTATATATGCCTTCTGGATCATGTATATATGGCTTCTGGTTCATGTATATATGGCTTCTGGTTCATGTATATATGGCTTCTGGTTCATGTATATATTGCTTCTGGATCATGTATATATGGCTTCTGGATCATGTATATATGGCTTCTGGGTTATGTATATATGGGTTCTGGGTCATGTATATATGGGTTCTGGTTCATGTATATATGGCTTCTGTTTCATGTATATATGGCTTCCGGTTCATGTGTATATTGCTTCTGGTTCATGTATATATGGCTTCTGGTTCATGTATATATGGCTTCTGATTCATGTATATATGGCTTCTGGGTCATGCATATATGGCTTCTGGATCATGTATATATGGCTTCTGGATCATGTATATATGGGTTCTGGTTCATGTATATATGGCTTCTGGTTCATGTGTATATTACTTCTGGTTCATGTATATATGGCTTCTGGTTCATGTATATATGGCTTCTGGTTCATGTATATATGGCTTCTGATTCATGGATATATGGCTTCAGGTTCATGTATATATGGCTTCTGGTTCATGTATATATGGCTTTTGCTTCATGTATATATGCCTTCTGGTTAATGTATATATGCCTTCTGGTTCCTGTATATATGGCTGCTGGTTCATGTATATATGGCTGCTGGTTCATGTATATATGGCTGCTGGTTCATGTATATATGGCTTCTGGATCATGTATATATGAATTCTGGTTCATGTATATATTGCTTCTGGATCATGTATATATGGCTTCTGGTTCATGTATATATTGCTTCTGGATCATGTATATATGGGTTCTGGTTCATGTATATATGGCTTCTGGTTCATGTATATATGGCTTCCGGTTCATGTGTATATGGCTTTTGATTCATGTATATATGGCTTCTGGTCCATGTATATATGGCTTCTGGTTCATGTATATATGGCTTCTGGTTCATGTATATATGGCTTCTGGTTGATGTATATATGGCTTCTGTTTCATGTATATATGGCTTCCGGTTCATGTGTATATTGCTTCTGGTTCATGTATATATTGCTTCTGGTTCATGTATATATGGCTTCTGGTTCATGTATATATGGCTGCTGGTTCATGTATATATGGCTTCTGGATCATGTATATATGGCTTCTGGTTCATGTATATATTGCTTCTGGATCATGTATATATGGCTTCTGGATCATGTATATGGCTTCTGGGTCATGTATATATGGCTTCTGGTTCATGTATATATAGCTTCCGGATCATGTATATATGGCTTTTGATTCATGTATATATGGCTTCTGGTCCTTGTATATATGGCTTCTGGTTCATGTATATATGGCTTCTGGTTCATGTATATATGGCTTCTGGTTGATGTATATATGGCTTCTGGTTCATGTATATATAGCTTCTGGTTCATGTATATATGGCTTCTGGTTCATGTATATATGGGTTCTGGTTCATGTATATATGGCTTCTGGGTCATGTATATATGGCTTCTGGATCATGTATATATGGGTTCTGGTTCATGTATATATGGCTTCTGTTTCATGTATATATGGCTTCCGGTTCATGTGTATATTGCTTCTGGTTCATGTATATATGGCTTCTGGTTCATGTATATATGGCTTCTGATTCATGTATATATGGCTTCCTGGGTCATGTATATATGGCTTTTGGATCATGTATATATGGCTTCTGGTTCATGTATATATGGCTTCTGGTTCATGTGTATATGGCTTCTGGATCATGTATATATTGCTTCTGGTTCATGTATATATGGCTTCTGGTTCATGTGTATATGGCTTCTGGTTCATGTATATATGGCTTCTGGTTCATGTATATATGGCTTTTGCTTCATGTATATATGCCTTCTGGTTCATGTATATATGGCTTCTGGTTCCTGTTTATATGGCTTCTGGTTCATGTATATATGGCTGCTGGTTCATGTATATATGGCTTCTGGATCATGTATATATGGCTTCTGGTTCATGTATATATGGCTTCTGGTTCATGTATATATGGCTTCTGGTTCATGTATATATTGCTTCTGGATCATGTATATATGGCTTCTGGATCATGTATATATGGCTTCTGGGTCATGTATATATGGCTTCTGGTTCATGTATATATAGCTTCCGGATCATGTATATATGGCTTTTGATTCATGTATATATGGCTTCTGGTTCATGTGTATATTGCTTCTGGTTCATGTATATATGGCTTCTGATTCATGGATATATGGCTTCTGGTTCATGTGTATATTGCTTCTGGTTCATGTATATATTGCTTCTGGTTCATGTATATATGGCTTCTGGTTCATGTGTATATGGCTTCTGGTTCATGTATATATGGCTTCTGGTTCATGTATATATGGCTTTTGCTTCATGTATATATGCCTTCTGGTTCATGTATATATGGCTTCTGGTTCCTGTTTATATGGCTTCTGGTTCATGTATATATGGCTGCTGGTTCATGTATATATGGCTTCTGGATCATGTATATATGGCTTCTGGTTCATGTATATATGGCTTCTGGTTCATGTATATATGGCTTCTGGTTCATGTATATATTGCTTCTGGATCATGTATATATGGCTTCTGGATCATGTATATATGGCTTCTGGGTCATGTATATATGGCTTCTGGTTCATGTATATATAGCTTCCAGATCATGTATATATGGCTTTTGATTCATGTATATATGGCTTCTGGTTCATGTATATATGGCTTCTGGTTCATGTATATATGGCTTCTGGTTCATGTATATATGGCTTCTGGTTCATGTATATATGGCTTCTGGGTCATGTATATATGGCTTCTGGATCATGTATATATGGGTTCTGGTTCATGTATATATGGCTTCTGGTTCATGTATATATGGCTTCTGGTTCATGTATATATGGCTTTTGCTTCATGTATATATGCCTTCTGGTTCATGTATATATGCCTTCTGGTTCCTGTATATATGGCTTCTGGTTCATGTATATATGGCTGCTGGTTCATGTATATATGGCTTCTGGATCATGTATATATGGCTTCTGGTTCATGTATATATGGCTTCTGGTTCATGTATATATGGCTTCTGGATCATGTATATATGGCTTCTGGATCATGTATATGGCTTCTGGGTCATGTATATATAGCTTCTGGTTCATGTATATATAGCTTCCGGATCATGTATATATGGCTTTTGATTCATGTATATATGGCTTCTGGTCCATGTATATATGGCTTCTGGTTCATGTATATATGGCTTCTGGTTCATGTATATATGGCTTCTGGGTCATGTATATATGGCTTCTGGATCATGTATATATGGGTTCTGGTTCATGTATATATGGCTTCTGGTTCATGTGTATATTGCTTCTGGTTCATGTATATATGGCTTCTGGTTCATGTATATATGGCTTCTGGTTCATGTGTATATTGCTTCTGGTTCATGTATATATTGCTTCTGGTTCATGTATATATGGCTTCTGGTTCATGTATATATGGCTTCTGGTTCATGTATATATGGCTTTTGCTTCATGTATATATGCCTTCTGGTTCATGTATATATGGCTTCTGGTTCCTGTATATATGGCTTCTGGTTCATGTATATATGGCTGTTGGTTCATGTATATATGGCTTCTGGATCATGTATATGGCTTCTGGGTCATGTATATATGGCTTCTGGTTCATGTATATATGGCTTCTGGTCCATGTATATATGGCTTCTGGTTCATGTATATATGGCTTCTGGTTCATGTATATATGGCTTCTGGTTCATGTATATATTGCTTCTGGATCATGTATATATGGCTTCTGGTCCATGTATATATGGCTTCTGGATCATGTATATATTGCTTCTGGATCATGTATATATGGCTTCTGGATCATGTATATGGCTTCTGGGTCATGTATATATGGCTTCTGGTTCATGTGTATATTGCTTCTGGTTCATGTATATATGGCTTCTGGTTCATGTATATATGGCTTCTGGTTCATGTGTATATGGCTTCTGGTTCATGTGTATATGGCTTCTGGTTCATGTATATATGGCTTCTGGTTCATGTATATATGGCTTTTGCTTCATGTATATATGCCTTCTGGTTCATGTATATATGGCTTCTGGTTCCTGTATATATGGCTTCTGGTTCATGTATATATGGCTGTTGGTTCATGTATATATGGCTTCTGGATCATGTATATATGGCTTCTGGTTCATGTATATATGGCTTCTGGTTCATGTATATATGGCTTCTGGTTCATGTATATATTGCTTCTGGATCATGTATATATGGCTTCTGGATCATGTATATGGCTTCTGGGTCATGTATATATGGCTTCTGGTTCATGTATATATGGCTTCTGGTCCATGTATATATGGCTTCTGGTTCATGTATATATGGCTTCTGGTTCATGTATATATGGCTTCTGGTTCATGTATATATGGCTGCTGGTTCATGTATATATGGCTTCTGGATCATGTATATATGGCTTCTGGTTCATGTATATATGGCTTCTGGTTCATGTATATATGGCTTCTGGTTCATGTATATATTGCTTCTGGATCATGTATATATGGCTTCTGGATCATGTATATATGGCTTCTGGGTCATGTATATATGGCTTCTGGTTCATGTATATATAGCTTCCGGATCATGTATATATGGCTTTTGATTCATGTATATATGGCTTCTGGTTCATGTATATATGGCTTCTGGTTCATGTATATATGGCTTCTGGTTCATGTATATATGGCTTCTGGTTCATGTATATATGGCTTCTGGGTCATGTATATATGGCTTCTGGATCATGTATATATGGGTTCTGGTTCATGTATATATGGGTTCTGGTTCATGTATATATGGCTTCTGTTTCATGTATATATGGCTTCTGGTTCATGTGTATATTGCTTCTGGTTCATGTATATATTGCTTCTGGTTCATGTATATATTGCTTCTGGTTCATGTATATATGGCTTCTGGTTCATGTGTATATGGCTTCTGGTTCATGTATATATGGCTTCTGGTTCATGTATATATGGCTTTTGCTTCATGTATATATGCCTTCTGGTTCATGTATATATGCCTTCTGGTTCCTGTATATATGGCTTCTGGTTCATGTATATATGGCTGCTGGTTCATGTATATATGGCTTCTGGATCATGTATATATGGCTTCTGGTTCATGTATATATGGCTTCTGGTTCATGTATATATGGCTTCTGGATCATGTATATATGGCTTCTGGATCATGTATATGGCTTCTGGGTCATGTATATATAGCTTCTGGTTCATGTATATATAGCTTCCGGATCATGTATATATGGCTTTTGATTCATGTATATATGGCTTCTGGTCCATGTATATATGGCTTCTGGTTCATGTATATATGGCTTCTGGTTCATGTATATATGGCTTCTGGGTCATGTATATATGGCTTCTGGATCATGTATATATGGGTTCTGGTTCATGTATATATGGCTTCTGGTTCATGTGTATATTGCTTCTGGTTCATGTATATATGGCTTCTGGTTCATGTATATATGGCTTCTGGTTCATGTGTATATTGCTTCTGGTTCATGTATATATTGCTTCTGGTTCATGTATATATGGCTTCTGGTTCATGTATATATGGCTTCTGGTTCATGTATATATGGCTTTTGCTTCATGTATATATGCCTTCTGGTTCATGTATATATGGCTTCTGGTTCCTGTATATATGGCTTCTGGTTCATGTATATATGGCTGTTGGTTCATGTATATATGGCTTCTGGATCATGTATATGGCTTCTGGGTCATGTATATATGGCTTCTGGTTCATGTATATATGGCTTCTGGTCCATGTATATATGGCTTCTGGTTCATGTATATATGGCTTCTGGTTCATGTATATATGGCTTCTGGTTCATGTATATATTGCTTCTGGATCATGTATATATGGCTTCTGGTCCATGTATATATGGCTTCTGGATCATGTATATATTGCTTCTGGATCATGTATATATGGCTTCTGGATCATGTATATGGCTTCTGGGTCATGTATATATGGCTTCTGGTTCATGTGTATATTGCTTCTGGTTCATGTATATATGGCTTCTGGTTCATGTATATATGGCTTCTGGTTCATGTGTATATTGCTTCTGGTTCATGTATATATTGCTTCTGGTTCATGTATATATGGCTTCTGGTTCATGTGTATATGGCTTCTGGTTCATGTATATATGGCTTCTGGTTCATGTATATATGGCTTTTGCTTCATGTATATATGCCTTCTGGTTCATGTATATATGGCTTCTGGTTCCTGTATATATGGCTTCTGGTTCATGTATATATGGCTGTTGGTTCATGTATATATGGCTTCTGGATCATGTATATATGGCTTCTGGTTCATGTATATATGGCTTCTGGTTCATGTATATATGGCTTCTGGTTCATGTATATATTGCTTCTGGATCATGTATATATGGCTTCTGGATCATGTATATGGCTTCTGGGTCATGTATATATGGCTTCTGGTTCATGTATATATGGCTTCTGGTCCATGTATATATGGCTTCTGGTTCATGTATATATGGCTTCTGGTTCATGTATATATGGCTTCTGGTTCATGTATATATTGCTTCTGGATCATGTATATATGGCTTCTGGTCCATGTATATATGGCTTCTGGATCATGTATATATTGCTTCTGGATCATGTATATATGGCTTCTGGATCATGTATATGGCTTCTGGGACATGTATATATGGCTTCTGGTTCATGTATATATGGCTTCTGGTCCATGTATATATGGCTTCTGGTTCATGTATATATGGCTTCTGGTTCATGTATATATGGCTTCTGGTTCATGTATATATTGCTTCTGGATCATGTATATATGGCTTCTGGTCCATGTATATATGGCTTCTGGTTCATGTATATATGGCTTCTGGTTCATGTATATATGGCTTCTGGGTCATGTATATATGGCTTCTGGATCATGTATATATGGGTTCTGGTTCATGTATATATGGCTTCTGGTTCATGTGTATATTGCTTCTGGTTCATGTATATATGGCTTCTGGTTCATGTATATATGGCTTCTGGTTCATGTGTATATTGCTTCTGGTTCATGTATATATTGCTTCTGGTTCATGTATATATGGCTTCTGGTTCATGTGTATATGGCTTCTGGTTCATGTATATATGGCTTCTGGTTCATGTATAAATGGCTTTTGCTTCATGTATATATGCCTTCTGGTTCATGTATATATGGCTTCTGGTTCCTGTATATATGGCTTCTGGTTCATGTATATATGGCTGCTGGTTCATGTATATATGGCTTCTGGATCATGTATATATGGCTTCTGGTTCATGTATATATGGCTTCTTGTTCATGTATATATGGCTTCTGGTTCATGTATATATTGCTTCTGGATCATGTATATATGGCTTCTGGATCATGTATATGGCTTCTGGGTCATGTATATATGGCTTCTGGTTCATGTATATATGGCTTCTGGTCCATGTATATATGGCTTCTGGTTCATGTATATATGGCTTCTGGTTCATGTATATATGGCTTCTGGTTCAAGTATATATTGCTTCTGGATCATGTATATATGGCTTCTGGATCATGTATATATGGCTTCTGGATCATGTATATATGGCTTCTGGGTCATGTATATATGGCTTCTGGGTCATGTATATATGGCTTCTGGGTCATGTATATATGGGTTCTGGTTCATGTATATATGGCTTCTGTTTCATGTATATATGGCTTCCGGTTCATGTGTATATTGCTTCTGGTTCATGTATATATGGCTTCTGGTTCATGTATATATGGCTTCTGATTCATGTATATATGGCTTCTGGGTCATGTATATATGGCTTCTGGATCATGTATATATGGCTTCTGGATCATGTATATATGGGTTCTGGTTCATGTATATATGGCTTCTGGTTCATGTGTATATTGCTTCTGGTTCATGTATATATGGCTTCTGGTTCATGTATATATGGCTTCTGGTTCATATATATATGGCTTCTGATTCATGGATATATGGCTTCTGGTTCATGTATATATGGCTTCTGGTTCATGTATATATGGCTTCTGTTTCATGCATATATTGCTTCTGGATCATGTATATATGGCTTCTGGATCATGTATATGGCTTCTGGGTCATGTATATATGGCTTCTGGGTCATGTATATATGGGTTCTGGTTCATGTATATATGGCTTCTGTTTCATGTATATATGGCTTCCGGTTCATGTGTATATTGCTTCTGGTTCATGTATATATGGCTTCTGGTTCATGTATATATGGCTTCTGGTTCATGTATATATGGCTTCTGGATCATGTATATATGGGTTCTGGTTCATGTATATATGGCTTCTGGTTCATGTGTATATTGCTTCTGGTTCATGTATATATGGCTTCTGGTTCATGTATATATGGCTTCTGGTTTCAAGTATATATGGCTTCTGATTCATGGATATATGGCTTCTGGTTCATGTATATATGGCTTCTGGTTCATGTATATATGGCTTTTGCTTCATGTATATATGCCTTCTGGTTCATGTATATATGCCTTCTGGTTCCTGTATATATGGATTCTGGTTCATGTATATATGGCTGCTGGTTCATGTATATATGGCTTCTGGATCATGTATATATGGCTTCTGGTTCATGTATATATGGCTTCTGGTTCATGTATATATGGCTTCTGGTTCATGTATATATTGCTTCTGGATCATGTATATATGGCTTCTGGATCATGTATATGGCTTCTCGGTCATGTATATATGGCTTCTGGTTCATGTATATATAGCTTCCGGATCATGTATATATGGCTTTTGATTCATGTATATATGGCTTCTGGTCCATGTATATATGGCTTCTGGTTCATGTATATATGGCTTCTGGTTCATGTATATATGGCTTCTGGTTGATGTATATATGGCTTCTGGTTCATGTATATATAGCTTCTGGTTCATGTATATATGGCTTCTGGTTCATGTATATATGGCTTCTGGTTCATGTATATATGGCTTCTGGGTCATGTATATATGGCTTCTGGATCATGTATATATGGGTTCTGGTTCATGTATATATGGCTTCTGTTTCATGTGTATATGGCTTCCGGTTCATGTGTATATTGCTTCTGGTTCATGTATATATGGCTTCTGGTTCATGTATATATGGCTTCTGATTCATGTATATATGGCTTCTGGGTCATGTATATATGGCTTCTGGATCATGTATATATGGGTTCTGGTTCATGTATATATGGCTTCTGGTTCATGTGTATATTGCTTCTGGTTCATGTATATATGGCTTCTGGTTCATGTATATATGGCTTCTGGTTCATGTATATATGGCTTCTGATTCATGGATATATGGCTTCTGGGTCATGTATATATGGCTTCCTGTTCATGTGTATATGGCTTCTGGTTAATGTGTATATTGCTTCTGGTTCATGTATATATTGCTTCTGGTTCATGTATATATGGCTTCTGGTTCATGTATATATGGCTTCTGGATCATGTATATATGGGTTCTGGTTCATGTATATATGGCTTCTGGTTCATGTGTATATTGCTTCTGGTTCATGTATATATGGCTTCTCGTTCATGTATACATGGCTTCTGGTTCCTGTATATATGGCTTCTGGTTCATGTATATATGGCTTCTGGTTCATGTATATATTGCTTCTGGATCATGTATATATGGCTTCTGGATCATGTATATGGCTTCTGGGTCATGTATATATGGCTTCTGGTTCATGTATATATAGCTTCCGGATCATGTATATATGGCTTTTGATTCATGTATATATGGCTTCTGGTCCATGTATATATGGCTTCTGGTTCATGTATATATGGCTTCTGATTCATGGATATATGGCTTCTGGTTCATGTATATATGGCTTCTGGTTCATGTATATATGGCTTCTGGTTCCTGCATATATGGCTTCTGGTTGATGTATTTATGGCTTCTGGGTCATGTATATATGGCTTCTGGATCATGTATATATGGGTTCTGGTTCATGTATATATAGCTTCTGGTTCATGTATATATGGCTTCTGGTTCATGTATATATGGCTTCTGGGTCATGTATATATGGCTTCTGGATCATGTATATATGGGTTCTGGTTCATGTATATATGGCTTCTGTTTCATGTATATATGGCTTCCGGTTCATGTGTATATTGCTTCTGGTTCATGTATATATGGCTTCTGGTTCATGTATATATGGCTTCTGATTCATGCATATATGGCTTCTGGTTCATGTATATATGGCTTCTGGTTCATGTATATATGGCTTCTGGTTCCTGTATATATGGCTTCTGGTTCATGTATATATGGCTGCTGGTTCATGTATATATGGCTTCTGGATCATGTATATATGGCTTCTGGTTCATGTATATATGGCTTCTGGTTCATGTATATATTGCTTCTGGATCATGTATATATGGCTTCTGGATCATGTATTTGGCTTCTGGGTCATGTATATATGGCTTCTGGGTCATGTATATATGGGTTCTGGTTCATGTATATATGGCTTCTGTTTCATGTATATATGGCTTCCGGTTCATGTGTATATTGCTTCTGGTTCATGTATATATGGCTTCTGGTTCATGTATATATGGCTTCTGATTCATGTATATATGGCTTCTGGGTCATGTATATATGGCTTCTGGATCATGTATATACGGCTTCTGGATCATGTATATATGGGTTCTGGTTCATGTATATATGGCTTCTGGTTCATGTATATATGGCTTCTTATTCATGTATATATGGCTTCTGATTCATGTATATATGGCTTCTGGGTCATGTATATATGGCTTCTGGATCATGTATATATGGCTTCTGGTTCATGTATATATGGCTTCTGGTTCATGTGTATATTGCTTCTGGTTCATGTATATATGGCTTCTGGTTCATGTATATATGGCTTCTTATTCATGTATATATGGCTTCTGATTCATGTATATATGGCTTCTGGGTCATGTATATATGGCTTCTGGATCATGTATATATGGCTTCTGGTTCATGTATATATGGCTTCTGGTTCATGTATATATGGCTTCTGGTTCATGGATATATGGCTTCTGGTTCATGTATATATGGCTTCTGGTTCATGTATATATGGCTTCTGGTTCATGTATATATGGCTTCTGGTTCATGTATATATGGCTTTTGCTTCATGTATATATGCCTTCTGGTTCATGTATATATGGCTTCTGGTTCCTGTTTATATGGCTTCTGGTTCATGTACATATGGCTGCTGGTTCATGTATATATGGCTTCTGGATCATGTATATATGGCTTCTGGTTCATGTATATATGGCTTCTGGGTCATGTATATATGGCTTCTGGATCATGTATATATGGGTTCTGGTTCATGTATATATGGCTTCTGTTTCATGTATATATGGCTTCCGGTTCATGTGTATATTGCTTCTGGTTCATGTATATATGGCTTCTGGTTCATGTATATATGGCTTCTGATTCATGCATATATGGCTTCTGGTTCATGTATATATGGCTTCTGGTTCATGTATATATGGCTTCTGGTTCCTGTATATATGGCTTCTGGTTCATGTATATATGGCTGCTGGTTCATGTATATATGGCTTCTGGATCATGTATATATGGCTTCTGGTTCATGTATATATGGCTTCTGGTTCATGTATATATTGCTTCTGGATCATGTATATATGGCTTCTGGATCATGTATTTGGCTTCTGGGTCATGTATATATGGCTTCTGGGTCATGTATATATGGGTTCTGGTTCATGTATATATGGCTTCTGTTTCATGTATATATGGCTTCCGGTTCATGTGTATATTGCTTCTGGTTCATGTATATATGGCTTCTGGTTCATGTATATATGGCTTCTGATTCATGTATATATGGCTTCTGGGTCATGTATATATGGCTTCTGGATCATGTATATACGGCTTCTGGATCATGTATATATGGGTTCTGGTTCATGTATATATGGCTTCTGGTTCATGTATATATGGCTTCTTATTCATGTATATATGGCTTCTGATTCATGTATATATGGCTTCTGGGTCATGTATATATGGCTTCTGGATCATGTATATATGGCTTCTGGTTCATGTATATATGGCTTCTGGTTCATGTGTATATTGCTTCTGGTTCATGTATATATGGCTTCTGGTTCATGTATATATGGCTTCTTATTCATGTATATATGGCTTCTGATTCATGTATATATGGCTTCTGGGTCATGTATATATGGCTTCTGGATCATGTATATATGGCTTCTGGTTCATGTATATATGGCTTCTGGTTCATGTATATATGGCTTCTGGTTCATGGATATATGGCTTCTGGTTCATGTATATATGGCTTCTGGTTCATGTATATATGGCTTTTGCTTCATGTAAATATGCCTTCTGGTTCATGTATATATGCCTTCTGGTTCCTGTATATATGGCTTCTGGTTCATGTATATATGGCTGCTGGTTCATGTATATATGGCTTCTGGATCATGTATATATGGCTTCTGGTTCATGTATATATGGCTTCTGGTTCATGTATATATTGCTTCTGGATCATGTATATATGGCTTCTGGATCATGTATTTGGCTTCTGGGTCATGTATATATGGCTTCTGGGTCATGTATATATGGGTTCTGGTTCATGTATATATGGCTTCTGTTTCATGTATATATGGCTTCCGGTTCATGTGTATATTGCTTCTGGTTCATGTATATATGGCTTCTGGTTCATGTATATATGGCTTCTGATTCATGTATATATGGCTTCTGGGTCATGTATATATGGCTTCTGGATCATGTATATACGGCTTCTGGATCATGTATATATGGGTTCTGGTTCATGTATATATGGCTTCTGGTTCATGTATATATGGCTTCTGGGTCATGTATATATGGCTTCTGGATCATGTATATGGCTTCTGGGTCATGTATATATGGCTTCTGGTTCATGTATATATAGCTTCCGGATCATGTATATATGGCTTTTGATTCATGTATATATGGCTTCTGGTCCATGTATATATGGCTTCTGGTTCATGTATATATGGCTTCTGGTTCATGTATATATGGCTTCTGGTTGATGTATATATGGCTTCTGGTTCATGTATATATAGCTTCTGGTTCATGTATATATGGCTTCTGGTTCATGTATATATGGCTTCTGGTTCATGTATATATGGCTTCTGGGTCATGTATATATGGCTTCTGGATCATGTATATATGGGTTCTGGTTCATGTATATATGGCTTCTGTTTCATGTATATATGGCTTCCGGTTCATGTGTATATTGCTTCTGGTTCATGTATATATGGCTTCTGGTTCATGTATATATGGCTTCTGATTCATGTATATATGGCTTCTGGGTCATGTATATATGGCTTCTGGGTCATGTATATATGGCTTCTGGATCATGTATATATGGGTTCTGGTTCATGTGTATATTGCTTCTGGTTCATGTATATATGGCTTCTGGTTCATGTATATATGGCTTCTGGTTCATGTATATATGGCTTCTGATTCATGGATATATGGCTTCTGGTTCATGTATATATGGCTTCTGGTTCATGTATATATGGCTTCTGGTTCATGTGTATATTGCTTCTGGTTCATGTATATATTACTTCTGGTTCATGTATATATGGCTTCTGGTTCATGTGTATATGGCTTCTGGTTCATGTATATATGGCTTCTGGTTCATGTATATATGGCTTTTGCTTCATGTATATATGCCTTCTGGATCATGTATATATGGCTTCTGGTTCATGTATATATGGCTTCTGGTTCATGTATATATGGCTTCTGGTTCATGTATATATTGCTTCTGGATCATGTATATATGGCTTCTGGATCATGTATATATGGCTTCTGGGTTATGTATATATGGGTTCTGGGTCATGTATATATGGGTTCTGGTTCATGTATATATGGCTTCTGTTTCATGTATATATGGCTTCCGGTTCATGTGTATATTGCTTCTGGTTCATGTATATATGGCTTCTGGTTCATGTATATATGGCTTCTGATTCATGTATATATGGCTTCTGGGTCATGCATATATGGCTTCTGGATCATGTATATATGGCTTCTGGATCATGTATATATGGGTTCTGGTTCATGTATATATGGCTTCTGGTTCATGTGTATATTACTTCTGGTTCATGTATATATGGCTTCTGGTTCATGTATATATGGCTTCTGGTTCATGTATATATGGCTTCTGATTCATGGATATATGGCTTCAGGTTCATGTATATATGGCTTCTGGTTCATGTATATATGGCTTTTGCTTCATGTATATATGCCTTCTGGTTAATGTATATATGCCTTCTGGTTCCTGTATATATGGCTGCTGGTTCATGTATATATGGCTGCTGGTTCATGTATATATGGCTGCTGGTTCATGTATATATGGCTTCTGGATCATGTATATATGGCTTCTGGTTCATGTATATATTGCTTCTGGATCATGTATATATGGCTTCTGGTTCATGTATATATTGCTTCTGGATCATGTATATATGGGTTCTGGTTCATGTATATATGGCTTCTGGTTCATGTATATATGGCTTCCGGTTCATGTGTATATGGCTTTTGATTCATGTATATATGGCTTCTGGTCCATGTATATATGGCTTCTGGTTCATGTATATATGGCTTCTGGTTCATGTATATATGGCTTCTGGTTGATGTATATATGGCTTCTGTTTCATGTATATATGGCTTCCGGTTCATGTGTATATTGCTTCTGGTTCATGTATATATTGCTTCTGGTTCATGTATATATGGCTTCTGGTTCATGTATATATGGCTGCTGGTTCATGTATATATGGCTTCTGGATCATGTATATATGGCTTCTGGTTCATGTATATATTGCTTCTGGATCATGTATATATGGCTTCTGGATCATGTATATGGCTTCTGGGTCATGTATATATGGCTTCTGGTTCATGTATATATAGCTTCCGGATCATGTATATATGGCTTTTGATTCATGTATATATGGCTTCTGGTCCTTGTATATATGGCTTCTGGTTCATGTATATATGGCTTCTGGTTCATGTATATATGGCTTCTGGTTGATGTATATATGGCTTCTGGTTCATGTATATATAGCTTCTGGTTCATGTATATATGGCTTCTGGTTCATGTATATATGGGTTCTGGTTCATGTATATATGGCTTCTGGGTCATGTATATATGGCTTCTGGATCATGTATATATGGGTTCTGGTTCATGTATATATGGCTTCTGTTTCATGTATATATGGCTTCCGGTTCATGTGTATATTGCTTCTGGTTCATGTATATATGGCTTCTGGTTCATGTATATATGGCTTCTGATTCATGTATATATGGCTTCCTGGGTCATGTATATATGGCTTTTGGATCATGTATATATGGCTTCTGGTTCATGTATATATGGCTTCTGGTTCATGTATATATGGCTTTTGCTTCATGTATATATGCCTTCTGGTTCATGTATATATGGCTTCTGGTTCCTGTTTATATGGCTTCTGGTTCATGTACATATGGCTGCTGGTTCATGTATATATGGCTTCTGGATCATGTATATATGGCTTCTGGTTCATGTATATATGGCTTCTGGTTCATGTATATATGGCTTCTGGTTCATGTATATATTGCTTCTGGATCATGTATATATGGCTTCTGGATCATGTATATATGGCTTCTGGGTCATGTATATATGGCTTCTGGTTCATGTATATATAGCTTCCGGATCATGTATATATGGCTTTTGATTCATGTATATATGGCTTCTGGTTCATGTGTATATTGCTTCTGGTTCATGTATATATGGCTTCTGATTCATGGATATATGGCTTCTGGTTCATGTGTATATTGCTTCTGGTTCATGTATATATTGCTTCTGGTTCATGTATATATGGCTTCTGGTTCATGTGTATATGGCTTCTGGTTCATGTATATATGGCTTCTGGTTCATGTATATATGGCTTTTGCTTCATGTATATATGCCTTCTGGTTCATGTATATATGGCTTCTGGTTCCTGTTTATATGGCTTCTGGTTCATGTATATATGGCTGCTGGTTCATGTATATATGGCTTCTGGATCATGTATATATGGCTTCTGGTTCATGTATATATGGCTTCTGGTTCATGTATATATGGCTTCTGGTTCATGTATATATTGCTTCTGGATCATGTATATATGGCTTCTGGATCATGTATATATGGCTTCTGGGTCATGTATATATGGCTTCTGGTTCATGTATATATAGCTTCCGGATCATGTATATATGGCTTTTGATTCATGTATATATGGCTTCTGGTTCATGTATATATGGCTTCTGGTTCATGTATATATGGCTTCTGGTTCATGTATATATGGCTTCTGGTTCATGTATATATGGCTTCTGGGTCATGTATATATGGCTTCTGGATCATGTATATATGGGTTCTGGTTCATGTATATATGGCTTCTGGTTCATGTATATATGGCTTCTGGTTCATGTATATATGGCTTTTGCTTCATGTATATATGCCTTCTGGTTCATGTATATATGCCTTCTGGTTCCTGTATATATGGCTTCTGGTTCATGTATATATGGCTGCTGGTTCATGTATATATGGCTTCTGGATCATGTATATATGGCTTCTGGTTCATGTATATATGGCTTCTGGTTCATGTATATATGGCTTCTGGATCATGTATATATGGCTTCTGGATCATGTATATATGGCTTCTGGGTCATGTATATATAGCTTCTGGTTCATGTATATATAGCTTCCGGATCATGTATATATGGCTTTTGATTCATGTATATATGGCTTCTGGTCCATGTATATATGGCTTCTGGTTCATGTATATATGGCTTCTGGTTCATGTATATATGGCTTCTGGGTCATGTATATATGGCTTCTGGATCATGTATATATGGGTTCTGGTTCATGTATATATGGCTTCTGGTTCATGTGTATATTGCTTCTGGTTCATGTATATATGGCTTCTGGTTCATGTATATATGGCTTCTGGTTCATGTGTATATTGCTTCTGGTTCATGTATATATTGCTTCTGGTTCATGTATATATGGCTTCTGGTTCATGTATATATGGCTTCTGGTTCATGTATATATGGCTTTTGCTTCATGTATATATGCCTTCTGGTTCATGTATATATGGCTTCTGGTTCCTGTATATATGGCTTCTGGTTCATGTATATATGGCTGTTGGTTCATGTATATATGGCTTGTGGATCATGTATATGGCTTCTGGGTCATGTATATATGGCTTCTGGTTCATGTATATATGGCTTCTGGTCCATGTATATATGGCTTCTGGTTCATGTATATATGGCTTCTGGTTCATGTATATATGGCTTCTGGTTCATGTATATATTGCTTCTGGATCATGTATATATGGCTTCTGGTCCATGTATATATGGCTTCTGGATCATGTATATATTGCTTCTGGATCATGTATATATGGCTTCTGGATCATGTATATGGCTTCTGGGTCATGTATATATGGCTTCTGGTTCATGTGTATATTGCTTCTGGTTCATGTATATATGGCTTCTGGTTCATGTATATATGGCTTCTGGTTCATGTGTATATTGCTTCTGGTTCATGTATATATTGCTTCTGGTTCATGTATATATGGCTTCTGGTTCATGTGTATATGGCTTCTGGTTCATGTATATATGGCTTCTGGTTCATGTATATATGGCTTTTGCTTCATGTATATATGCCTTCTGGTTCATGTATATATGGCTTCTGGTTCCTGTATATATGGCTTCTGGTTCATGTATATATGGCTGTTGGTTCATGTATATATGGCTTCTGGATCATGTATATATGGCTTCTGGTTCATGTATATATGGCTTCTGGTTCATGTATATATGGCTTCTGGTTCATGTATATATTGCTTCTGGATCATGTATATATGGCTTCTGGATCATGTATATATGGCTTCTGGGTCATGTATATATGGCTTCTGGTTCATGTATATATAGCTTCCGGATCATGTATATATGGCTTTTGATTCATGTATATATGGCTTCTGGTTCATGTATATATGGCTTCTGGTTCATGTATATATGGCTTCTGGTTCATGTATATATGGCTTCTGGTTCATGTATATATGGCTTCTGGGTCATGTATATATGGCTTCTGGATCATGTATATATGGGTTCTGGTTCATGTATATATGGGTTCTGGTTCATGTATATATGGCTTCTGTTTCATGTATATATGGCTTCTGGTTCATGTGTATATTGCTTCTGGTTCATGTATATATTGCTTCTGGTTCATGTATATATTGCTTCTGGTTCATGTATATATGGCTTCTGGTTCATGTGTATATGGCTTCTGGTTCATGTATATATGGCTTCTGGTTCATGTATATATGGCTTTTGCTTCATGTATATATGCCTTCTGGTTCATGTATATATGCCTTCTGGTTCCTGTATATATGGCTTCTGGTTCATGTATATATGGCTGCTGGTTCATGTATATATGGCTTCTGGATCATGTATATATGGCTTCTGGTTCATGTATATATGGCTTCTGGTTCATGTATATATGGCTTCTGGATCATGTATATATGGCTTCTGGATCATGTATATGGCTTCTGGGTCATGTATATATAGCTTCTGGTTCATGTATATATAGCTTCCGGATCATGTATATATGGCTTTTGATTCATGTATATATGGCTTCTGGTCCATGTATATATGGCTTCTGGTTCATGTATATATGGCTTCTGGTTCATGTATATATGGCTTCTGGGTCATGTATATATGGCTTCTGGATCATGTATATATGGGTTCTGGTTCATGTATATATGGCTTCTGGTTCATGTGTATATTGCTTCTGGTTCATGTATATATGGCTTCTGGTTCATGTATATATGGCTTCTGGTTCATGTGTATATTGCTTCTGGTTCATGTATATATTGCTTCTGGTTCATGTATATATGGCTTCTGGTTCATGTATATATGGCTTCTGGTTCATGTATATATGGCTTTTGCTTCATGTATATATGCCTTCTGGTTCATGTATATATGGCTTCTGGTTCCTGTATATATGGCTTCTGGTTCATGTATATATGGCTGTTGGTTCATGTATATATGGCTTCTGGATCATGTATATGGCTTCTGGGTCATGTATATATGGCTTCTGGTTCATGTATATATGGCTTCTGGTCCATGTATATATGGCTTCTGGTTCATGTATATATGGCTTCTGGTTCATGTATATATGGCTTCTGGTTCATGTATATATTGCTTCTGGATCATGTATATATGGCTTCTGGTCCATGTATATATGGCTTCTGGATCATGTATATATTGCTTCTGGATCATGTATATATGGCTTCTGGATCATGTATATGGCTTCTGGGTCATGTATATATGGCTTCTGGTTCATGTGTATATTGCTTCTGGTTCATGTATATATGGCTTCTGGTTCATGTATATATGGCTTCTGGTTCATGTGTATATTGCTTCTGGTTCATGTATATATTGCTTCTGGTTCATGTATATATGGCTTCTGGTTCATGTGTATATGGCTTCTGGTTCATGTATATATGGCTTCTGGTTCATGTATATATGGCTTTTGCTTCATGTATATATGCCTTCTGGTTCATGTATATATGGCTTCTGGTTCCTGTATATATGGCTTCTGGTTCATGTATATATGGCTGTTGGTTCATGTATATATGGCTTCTGGATCATGTATATATGGCTTCTGGTTCATGTATATATGGCTTCTGGTTCATGTATATATGGCTTCTGGTTCATGTATATATTGCTTCTGGATCATGTATATATGGCTTCTGGATCATGTATATGGCTTCTGGGTCATGTATATATGGCTTCTGGTTCATGTATATATGGCTTCTGGTCCATGTATATATGGCTTCTGGTTCATGTATATATGGCTTCTGGTTCATGTATATATGGCTTCTGGTTCATGTATATATTGCTTCTGGATCATGTATATATGGCTTCTGGTCCATGTATATATGGCTTCTGGATCATGTATATATTGCTTCTGGATCATGTATATATGGCTTCTGGATCATGTATATGGCTTCTGGGACATGTATATATGGCTTCTGGTTCATGTATATATGGCTTCTGGTCCATGTATATATGGCTTCTGGTTCATGTATATATGGCTTCTGGTTCATGTATATATGGCTTCTGGTTCATGTATATATTGCTTCTGGATCATGTATATATGGCTTCTGGTCCATGTATATATGGCTTCTGGTTCATGTATATATGGCTTCTGGTTCATGTATATATGGCTTCTGGGTCATGTATATATGGCTTCTGGATCATGTATATATGGGTTCTGGTTCATGTATATATGGCTTCTGGTTCATGTGTATATTGCTTCTGGTTCATGTATATATGGCTTCTGGTTCATGTATATATGGCTTCTGGTTCATGTGTATATTGCTTCTGGTTCATGTATATATTGCTTCTGGTTCATGTATATATGGCTTCTGGTTCATGTGTATATGGCTTCTGGTTCATGTATATATGGCTTCTGGTTCATGTATAAATGGCTTTTGCTTCATGTATATATGCCTTCTGGTTCATGTATATATGGCTTCTGGTTCCTGTATATATGGCTTCTGGTTCATGTATATATGGCTGCTGGTTCATGTATATATGGCTTCTGGATCATGTATATATGGCTTCTGGTTCATGTATATATGGCTTCTGGTTCATGTATATATGGCTTCTGGTTCATGTATATATTGCTTCTGGATCATGTATATATGGCTTCTGGATCATGTATATGGCTTCTGGGTCATGTATATATGGCTTCTGGTTCATGTATATATGGCTTCTGGTCCATGTATATATGGCTTCTGGTTCATGTATATATGGCTTCTGGTTCATGTATATATGGCTTCTGGTTCAAGTATATATTGCTTCTGGATCATGTATATATGGCTTCTGGATCATGTATATATGGCTTCTGGATCATGTATATATGGCTTCTGGGTCATGTATATATGGCTTCTGGGTCATGTATATATGGCTTCTGGGTCATGTATATATGGGTTCTGGTTCATGTATATATGGCTTCTGTTTCATGTATATATGGCTTCCGGTTCATGTGTATATTGCTTCTGGTTCATGTATATATGGCTTCTGGTTCATGTATATATGGCTTCTGATTCATGTATATATGGCTTCTGGGTCATGTATATATGGCTTCTGGATCATGTATATATGGCTTCTGGATCATGTATATATGGGTTCTGGTTCATGTATATATGGCTTCTGGTTCATGTGTATATTGCTTCTGGTTCATGTATATATGGCTTCTGGTTCATGTATATATGGCTTCTGGTTCATGTATATATGGCTTCTGATTCATGGATATATGGCTTCTGGTTCATGTATATATGGCTTCTGGTTCATGTATATATGGCTTCTGTTTCATGCATATATTGCTTCTGGATCATGTATATATGGCTTCTGGATCATGTATATGGCTTCTGGGTCATGTATATATGGCTTCTGGGTCATGTATATATGGGTTCTGGTTCATGTATATATGGCTTCTGTTTCATGTATATATGGCTTCCGGTTCATGTGTATATTGCTTCTGGTTCATGTATATATGGCTTCTGGTTCATGTATATATGGCTTCTGGTTCATGTATATATGGCTTCTGGATCATGTATATATGGGTTCTGGTTCATGTATATATGGCTTCTGGTTCATGTGTATATTGCTTCTGGTTCATGTATATATGGCTTCTGGTTCATGTATATATGGCTTCTGGTTTCAAGTATATATGGCTTCTGATTCATGGATATATGGCTTCTGGTTCATGTATATATGGCTTCTGGTTCATGTATATATGGCTTTTGCTTCATGTATATATGCCTTCTGGTTCATGTATATATGCCTTCTGGTTCCTGTATATATGGATTCTGGTTCATGTATATATGGCTGCTGGTTCATGTATATATGGCTTCTGGATCATGTATATATGGCTTCTGGTTCATGTATATATGGCTTCTGGTTCATGTATATATGGCTTCTGGTTCATGTATATATTGCTTCTGGATCATGTATATATGGCTTCTGGATCATGTATATGGCTTCTCGGTCATGTATATATGGCTTCTGGTTCATGTATATATAGCTTCCGGATCATGTATATATGGCTTTTGATTCATGTATATATGGCTTCTGGTCCATGTATATATGGCTTCTGGTTCATGTATATATGGCTTCTGGTTCATGTATATATGGCTTCTGGTTGATGTATATATGGCTTCTGGTTCATGTATATATAGCTTCTGGTTCATGTATATATGGCTTCTGGTTCATGTATATATGGCTTCTGGGTCATGTATATATGGCTTCTGGATCATGTATATATGGGTTCTGGTTCATGTATATATGGCTTCTGTTTCATGTGTATATGGCTTCCGGTTCATGTGTATATTGCTTCTGGTTCATGTATATATGGCTTCTGGTTCATGTATATATGGCTTCTGATTCATGTATATATGGCTTCTAGGTCATGTATATATGGCTTCTGGATCATGTATATATGGGTTCTGGTTCATGTATATATGGCTTCTGTTTCATGTGTATATGGCTTCCGGTTCATGTGTATATTGCTTCTGGTTCATGTATATATGGCTTCTGGTTCATGTATATATGGCTTCTGATTCATGTATATATGGCTTCTGGGTCATGTATATATGGCTTCTGGATCATGTATATATGGGTTCTGGTTCATGTATATATGGCTTCTGGTTCATGTGTATATTGCTTCTGGTTCATGTATATATGGCTTCTGGTTCATGTATATATGGCTTCTGGTTCATGTATATATGGCTTCTGATTCATGGATATATGGCTTCTGGTTCATGTATATATGGCTTCTGGTTCATGTATATATGGCTTCTGGTTCATGTGTATATTGCTTCTGGTTCATGTATATATTGCTTCTGGTTCATGTATATATGGCTTCTGGTTCATGTGTATATGGCTTCTGGTTCATGTATATATGGCTTCTGGTTCATGTATATATGGCTTCTGGTTCATGTATATATGGCTTTTGCTTCATGTATATATGCCTTCTGGTTCATGTATATATGGCTTCTGGTTCCTGTATATATGGCTTCTGGTTCATGTATATATGGCTTCTGGTTCATGTATATATTGCTTCTGGATCATGTATATATGGCTTCTGGATCATGTATATGGCTTCTGGGTCATGTATATATGGCTTCTGGTTCATGTATATATAGCTTCCGGATCATGTATATATGGCTTTTGATTCATGTATATATGGCTTCTGGTCCATGTATATATGGCTTCTGGTTCATGTATATATGGCTTCTGGATCATGTATATATGGGTTCTGGTTCATGTATATATGGCTTCTGGTTCATGTATATATGGCTTCTGGTTCATGTATATATGGCTTCTGGTTCATGTATATATGGCTTCTGATTCATGGATATATGGCTTCTGGTTCATGTATATATGGCTTCTGGTTCATGTATATATGGCTTCTGGTTCATGTGTATATTGCTTCTGGTTCATGTATATATTGCTTCTGGTTCATGTATATATGGCTTCTGGTTCATGTGTATATGGCTTCTGGTTCATGTATATATGGCTTCTGGTTCATGTATATATGGCTTCTGGTTCATGTATATATGGCTTTTGCTTCATGTATATATGCCTTCTGGTTCATGTATATATGGCTTCTGGTTCCTGTATATATGGCTTCTGGTTCATGTATATATGGCTTCTGGTTCATGTATATATTGCTTCTGGATCATGTATATATGGCTTCTGGATCATGTATATGGCTTCTGGGTCATGTATATATGGCTTCTGGTTCATGTATATATAGCTTCCGGATCATGTATATATGGCTTTTGATTCATGTATATATGGCTTCTGGTCCATGTATATATGGCTTCTGGTTCATGTATATATGGCTTCTGGATCATGTATATATGGGTTCTGGTTCATGTATATATGGCTTCTGGTTCATGTATATATGGCTTCTGGTTCATGTATATATGGCTTTTGCTTCATGTATATATGCCTTCTGGTTCATGTATATATGCCTTCTGGTTCCTGTATATATGGCTTCTGGTTCATGTATATATGGCTGCTGGTTCATGTATATATGGCTTCTGGATCATGTATATATGGCTTCTGGTTCATGTATATATGGCTTCTGGTTCATGTATATATGGCTTCTGGTTCATGTATATATTGCTTCTGGATCATGTATATATGGCTTCTGGATCATGTATATGGCTTCTGGGTCATGTATATATGGCTTCGGGTTCATGTATATATAGCTTCCGGATCATGTATATATGGCTTTTGATTCATGTATATATGGCTTCTGGTCCATGTATATATGGCTTCTGGTTCATGTATATATGGCTTCTGGTTCATGTATATATAGCTTCTGGTTCATGTATATATGGCTTCTGGTTCATGTATATATGGCTTCTGGTTCATGTATATATGGCTTCTGGGTCATGTATATATGGCTTCTGGATAATGTATATATGGGTTCTGGTTCATGTATATATGGCTTCTGGTTCATGTGTATATTGCTTCTGGTTCATGTATATATGGCTTCTAGTTCATGTATATATGGCTTCTGGTTCATGTATATATGGCTTCTGATTCATGGATATATGGCTTCTGGTTCATGTATATATGGCTTCTGGTTCATGTATATATGGCTTCTGGTTCATGTGTATATTGCTTCTGGTTCATGTATATATTGCTTCTGGTTCATGTATATATGGCTTCTGGTTCATGTGTATATGGCTTCTGGTTCATGTATATATGGCTTCTGGTTCATGTATATATGGCTTTTGCTTCATGTATATATGCCTTCTGGTTCATGTATATATGGCTTCTGGTTCCTGTATATATGGCTTCTGGTTCATGTATATATGGCTGCTGGTTCATGTATATATGGCTTCTGGTTCATGTATATATGGCTTCTGGTTCATGTATATATGGCTTCTGGTTCATGTATATATGGCTTCTGGTTCATGTATATATTGCTTCTGGATCATGTATATATGGCTTCTGGATCATGTATATATGGCTTCTGGATCATGTATATGGCTTCTGGGTAATGTATATATGGCTTCTGGTTCATGTATATATAGCTTCCGGATCATGTATATATGGCTTTTGATTCATGTATATATGGCTTCTGGTCCATGTATATATGGCTTCTGGTTCATGTATATATGGCTTCTGGGTCATGTATATATGGCTTCTGGATCATGTATATATGGGTTCTGGTTCATGTATATATGGCTTCTGTTTCATGTATATATGGCTTCTGGTTCATGTGTATATTGCTTCTGGTTCATGTATATATGGCTTCTGGTTCATGTATATATGGCTTCTGATTCATGTATATATGGCTTCTGGGTCATGTATATATGGCTTCTGGATCATGTATATATTGGTTCTGGTTCATGTATATATGGCTTCTGGTTCATGTGTATATTGCTTCTGGTTCATGTATATATGGCTTCTGGTTCATGTATATATGGCTTCTGGTTCATGTATATATGGCTTCTGGGTAATGTATATATAGCTTCTGGTTCATGTATATATGGCTTCTGGTTCATGCATATATGGCTTCTGGTTCATGCATATATGGCTTCTGGGTAATGTATATACGGCTTCTGGATCATGTATATATGGGTTCTGGTTCATGTATATATGGCTTCTGTTTCATGTATATATGGCTTCTGGTTCATGTGTATATTGCTTCTGGTTCATGTATATATTGCTTCTGGTTCATGTATATATGGCTTCTGGTTCATGTATATATGGCTTCTGGTTCATGTGTATATGGCTTCTGGTTCATGTATATATGGCTTCTGGTTCATGTATATATGGCTTTTGCTTCATGTATATATGCCTTCTGGTTCATGTATATATGGCTTCTGGTTCCTGTATATATGGCTTCTGGTTCATGTATATATGGCTGCTGGTTCATGTATATATGGCTTCTGGATCATGTATATATGGCTTCTGGTTCATGTATATATGGCTTCTGGTTCATGTCTATATGGCTTCTGGTTCATGTATATATTGCTTCTGGGTCATGTATATATGGCTTCTGGTTCATGTATATATAGCTTCCGGATCATGTATATATGGCTTTTGATTCATGTATATATGGCTTCTGGTCCATGTATATATGGCTTCTGGTTCATGTATATATGGCTTCTGGTTCATGTATATATGGCTTCTGGTTGATGTATATATGGCTTCTGGTTCATGTATATATGGCTTCTGGTTCATGTATATATGGCTTCTGGTTCATGTATATATGGCTTCTGGTTCCTGTATATATGGCTTCTGGTTCATGTATATATGGCTGCTGGTTCATGTATATATGGCTTCTGGATCATGTATATATGGCTTCTGGATCATGTATATATGGCTTCTGGTTCATGTATATATGGCTTCTGGTTCATGTATATATGGCTTTTGCTTCATGTATATATGCCTTCTGGTTCATGTATATATGCCTTCTGGTTCCTGTATATATGGCTTCTGGTTCATGTATATATGGCTGCTGGTTCATGTATATATGGCTTCTGGATCATGTATATATGGCTTCTGGTTCATGTATATATGGCTTCTGGTTCATGTATATATGGCTTCTGGTTCATGTATATATTGCTTCTGGATCATGTATATATTGCTTCTGGATCATGTATATATGGCTTCTGGATCATGTATATGGCTTCTGGGTCATGTATATATGGGTTCTGGTTCATGTATATATGGCTTCTGTTTCATGTATATATGGCTTCTGGTTCATGTGTATATTGCTTCTGGTTCATGTATATATGGCTTCTGGTTCATGTATATATGGCTTCTGATTCATGTATATATGGCTTCTGGGTCATGTATATATGGCTTCTGGATCATGTATATATGGCTTCTGGATCATGTATATATGGGTTCTGGTTCATGTATATATGGCTTCTGGTTCATGTGTATATTGCTTCTGGTTCATGTATATATGGCTTCTGGTTCATGTATATATGGCTTCTGTTTCATGTATATATGGCTTCTGATTCATGGATATATGGCTTCTGGTTCATGTATATATGGCTTCTGGTTCATGTATATATGGCTTCTGGTTCATGTATATATTGCTTCTGGATCATGTATATATGGCTTCTGGATCATGTATATGGCTTCTGGGTCATGTATATATGGCTTCTGGTTCATGTATATATAGCTTCCGGATCATGTATATATGGCTTTTGATTCATGTATATATGGCTTCTGGTCCATGTATATATGGCTTCTGGTTCATGTATATATGGCTTCTGGTTCATGTATATATGGCTTCTGGTTGATGTATATATGGCTTCTGGTTCATGTATATATAGCTTCTGGTTCATGTATATATGGCTTTTGCTTCATGTATATATGCCTTCTGGTTCATGTATATATGGCTTCTGGTTCCTGTATATATGGCTTCTGGTTCATGTATATATGGCTGCTGGTTCATGTGTATATGGCTTCTGGATCATGTATATATGGCTTCTGGTTCATGTATATATGGCTTCTGGTTCATGTATATATGGCTTCTGGTTCATGTATATATTGCTTCTGGATCATGTATATATGGCTTCTGGATCATGTATATGGCTTCTGGGTCATGTATATATGGCTTCTGGTTCATGTATATATAGCTTCCGGATCATGTATATATGGCTTTTGATTCATGTATATATGGCTTCTGGTCCATGTATATATGGCTTCTGGTTCATGTATATATGGCTTCTGGTTCATGTATATATGGCTTCTGGTTCATGTATATATGGCTTCTGGGTCATGTATATATGGCTTCTGGATCATGTATATATGGGTTCTGGTTCATGTATATATGGCTTCTGTTTCATGTATATATGGCTTCTGGTTCATGTGTATATTGCTTCTTGGTTCATGTATATATGGCTTCTGGTTCATGTATATATGGCTTCTGATTCATGTATATATGGCTTCTGATTCATGTATATATGGCTTCTGGTTCATGTATATATGGCTTCTGGGTCATGTATATATAGCTTCTGGTTCATGTATATATGGCTTCTGGTTAATGCATATATGGCTTCTGGTTCATGCATATATGGCTTCTGGGTAATGTATATATGGCTTCTGGATCATGTATATATGGGTTCTGGTTCATGTATATATGGCTTCTGTTTCATGTATATATGGCTTCTGGTTCATGTGTATATTGCTTCTGGTTCATGTATATATTGCTTCTGGTTCATGTATATATTGCTTCTGGTTCATGTATATATGGCTTCTGGTTCATGTGTATATGGCTTCTGGTTCATGTGTATATGGCTTCTGGTTCATGTATATATGGCTTCTGGTTCATGTATATATGGCTTTTGCTTCATGTATATATGCCTTCTGGTTCATGTATATATGCCTTCTGGTTCCTGTATATATGGCTTCTGGTTCATGTATATATGGCTTCTGGTTCATGTATATATGGCTTCTGGTTCATGTATATATGCCTTCTGGTTCATGTATATATGGCTTCTGGTTCCTGTATATATGGCTTCTGGTTCATGTATATATGGCTTCTGGTTCATGTATATATTGCTTCTGGATCATGTATATATGGCTTCTGGATCATGTATATGGTTTCTGGGTCATGTATATATGGCTTCTGGTTCATGTATATATAGCTTCCGGATCATGTATATATGGCTTTTGATTCATGTATATATGGCTTCTGGTCCATGTATATATGGCTTCTGGTTCATGTATATATGGCTTCTGGATCATGTATATATGGGTTCTGGTTCATGTATATATGGCTTCTGGTTCATGTATATATGGCTTCTGGTTCATGTATATATGGCTTCTGGTTCATGTATATATGGCTTCTGATTCATGGATATATGGCTTCTGGTTCATGTATATATGGCTTCTGGTTCATGTATATATGGCTTCTGGTTCATGTGTATATTGCTTCTGGTTCATGTATATATTGCTTCTGGTTCATGTATATATGGCTTCTGGTTCATGTGTATATGGCTTCTGGTTCATGTATATATGGCTTCTGGTTCATGTATATATGGCTTCTGGTTCATGTATATATGGCTTTTGCTTCATGTATATATGCCTTCTGGTTCATGTATATATGGCTTCTGGTTCCTGTATATATGGCTTCTGGTTCATGTATATATGGCTTCTGGTTCATGTATATATTGCTTCTGGATCATGTATATATGGCTTCTGGATCATGTATATGGCTTCTGGGTCATGTATATATGGCTTCTGGTTCATGTATATATAGCTTCCGGATCATGTATATATGGCTTTTGATTCATGTATATATGGCTTCTGGTCCATGTATATATGGCTTCTGGTTCATGTATATATGGCTTCTGGATCATGTATATATGGGTTCTGGTTCATGTATATATGGCTTCTGGTTCATGTATATATGGCTTCTGGTTCATGTATATATGGCTTTTGCTTCATGTATATATGCCTTCTGGTTCATGTATATATGCCTTCTGGTTCCTGTATATATGGCTTCTGGTTCATGTATATATGGCTGCTGGTTCATGTATATATGGCTTCTGGATCATGTATATATGGCTTCTGGTTCATGTATATATGGCTTCTGGTTCATGTATATATGGCTTCTGGTTCATGTATATATTGCTTCTGGATCATGTATATATGGCTTCTGGATCATGTATATGGCTTCTGGGTCATGTATATATGGCTTCGGGTTCATGTATATATAGCTTCCGGATCATGTATATATGGCTTTTGATTCATGTATATATGGCTTCTGGTCCATGTATATATGGCTTCTGGTTCATGTATATATGGCTTCTGGTTCATGTATATATAGCTTCTGGTTCATGTATATATGGCTTCTGGTTCATGTATATATGGCTTCTGGTTCATGTATATATGGCTTCTGGGTCATGTATATATGGCTTCTGGATAATGTATATATGGGTTCTGGTTCATGTATATATGGCTTCTGGTTCATGTGTATATTGCTTCTGGTTCATGTATATATGGCTTCTGGTTCATGTATATATGGCTTCTGGTTCATGTATATATGGCTTCTGATTCATGGATATATGGCTTCTGGTTCATGTATATATGGCTTCTGGTTCATGTATATATGGCTTCTGGTTCATGTGTATATTGCTTCTGGTTCATGTATATATTGCTTCTGGTTCATGTATATATGGCTTCTGGTTCATGTGTATATGGCTTCTGGTTCATGTATATATGGCTTCTGGTTCATGTATATATGGCTTTTGCTTCATGTATATATGCCTTCTGGTTCATGTATATATGGCTTCTGGTTCCTGTATATATGGCTTCTGGTTCATGTATATATGGCTGCTGGTTCATGTATATATGGCTTCTGGTTCATGTATATATGGCTTCTGGTTCATGTATATATGGCTTCTGGTTCATGTATATATGGCTTCTGGTTCATGTATATATTGCTTCTGGATCATGTATATATGGCTTCTGGATCATGTATATATGGCTTCTGGATCATGTATATGGCTTCTGGGTCATGTATATATGGCTTCTGGTTCATGTATATATAGCTTCCGGATCATGTATATATGGCTTTTGATTCATGTATATATGGCTTCTGGTCCATGTATATATGGCTTCTGGTTCATGTATATATGGCTTCTGGGTCATGTATATATGGCTTCTGGATCATGTATATATGGGTTCTGGTTCATGTATATATGGCTTCTGTTTCATGTATATATGGCTTCTGGTTCATGTGTATATTGCTTCTGGTTCATGTATATATGGCTTCTGGTTCATGTATATATGGCTTCTGATTCATGTATATATGGCTTCTGGGTCATGTATATATGGCTTCTGGGTAATGTATATATAGCTTCTGGTTCATGTATATATGGCTTCTGGTTCATGCATATATGGCTTCTGGTTCATGCATATATGGCTTCTGGGTAATGTATATACGGCTTCTGGATCATGTATATATGGGTTCTGGTTCATGTATATATGGCTTCTGTTTCATGTATATATGGCTTCTGGTTCATGTGTATATTGCTTCTGGTTCATGTATATATTGCTTCTGGTTCATGTATATATGGCTTCTGGTTCATGTATATATGGCTTCTGGTTCATGTGTATATGGCTTCTGGTTCATGTATATATGGCTTCTGGTTCATGTATATATGGCTTTTGCTTCATGTATATATGCCTTCTGGTTCATGTATATATGGCTTCTGGTTCCTGTATATATGGCTTCTGGTTCATGTATATATGGCTGCTGGTTCATGTATATATGGCTTCTGGATCATGTATATATGGCTTCTGGTTCATGTATATATGGCTTCTGGTTCATGTCTATATGGCTTCTGGTTCATGTATATATTGCTTCTGGATCATGTATATATGGCTTCTGGATAATGTATATGGCTTCTGGGTCATGTATATATGGCTTCTGGTTCATGTATATATAGCTTCCGGATCATGTATATATGGCTTTTGATTCATGTATATATGGCTTCTGGTCCATGTATATATGGCTTCTGGTTCATGTATATATGGCTTCTGGTTCATGTATATATGGCTTCTGGTTGATGTATATATGGCTTCTGGTTCATGTATATATGGCTTCTGGTTCATGTATATATGGCTTCTGGTTCATGTATATATGGCTTCTGGTTCCTGTATATATGGCTTCTGGTTCATGTATATATGGCTGCTGGTTCATGTATATATGGCTTCTGGATCATGTATATATGGCTTCTGGATCATGTATATATGGCTTCTGGTTCATGTATATATGGCTTCTGGTTCATGTATATATGGCTTTTGCTTCATGTATATATGCCTTCTGGTTCATGTATATATGCCTTCTGGTTCCTGTATATATGGCTTCTGGTTCATGTATATATGGCTGCTGGTTCATGTATATATGGCTTCTGGATCATGTATATATGGCTTCTGGTTCATGTATATATGGCTTCTGGTTCATGTATATATGGCTTCTGGTTCATGTATATATTGCTTCTGGATCATGTATATATTGCTTCTGGATCATGTATATATGGCTTCTGGATCATGTATATGGCTTCTGGGTCATGTATATATGGGTTCTGGTTCATGTATATATGGCTTCTGTTTCATGTATATATGGCTTCTGGTTCATGTGTATATTGCTTCTGGTTCATGTATATATGGCTTCTGGTTCATGTATATATGGCTTCTGATTCATGTATATATGGCTTCTGGGTCATGTATATATGGCTTCTGGATCATGTATATATGGCTTCTGGATCATGTATATATGGGTTCTGGTTCATGTATATATGGCTTCTGGTTCATGTGTATATTGCTTCTGGTTCATGTATATATGGCTTCTGGTTCATGTATATATGGCTTCTGTTTCATGTATATATGGCTTCTGATTCATGGATATATGGCTTCTGGTTCATGTATATATGGCTTCTGGTTCATGTATATATGGCTTCTGGTTCATGTATATATTGCTTCTGGATCATGTATATATGGCTTCTGGATCATGTATATGGCTTCTGGGTCATGTATATATGGCTTCTGGTTCATGTATATATAGCTTCCGGATCATGTATATATGGCTTTTGATTCATGTATATATGGCTTCTGGTCCATGTATATATGGCTTCTGGTTCATGTATATATGGCTTCTGGTTCATGTATATATGGCTTCTGGTTGATGTATATATGGCTTCTGGTTCATGTATATATAGCTTCTGGTTCATGTATATATGGCTTTTGCTTCATGTATATATGCCTTCTGGTTCATGTATATATGGCTTCTGGTTCCTGTATATATGGCTTCTGGTTCATGTATATATGGCTGCTGGTTCATGTGTATATGGCTTCTGGATCATGTATATATGGCTTCTGGTTCATGTATATATGGCTTCTGGTTCATGTATATATGGCTTCTGGTTCATGTATATATTGCTTCTGGATCATGTATATATGGCTTCTGGATCATGTATATGGCTTCTGGGTCATGTATATATGGCTTCTGGTTCATGTATATATAGCTTCCGGATCATGTATATATGGCTTTTGATTCATGTATATATGGCTTCTGGTCCATGTATATATGGCTTCTGGTTCATGTATATATGGCTTCTGGTTCATGTATATATGGCTTCTGGTTCATGTATATATGGCTTCTGGGTCATGTATATATGGCTTCTGGATCATGTATATATGGGTTCTGGTTCATGTATATATGGCTTCTGTTTCATGTATATATGGCTTCTGGTTCATGTGTATATTGCTTCTTGGTTCATGTATATATGGCTTCTGGTTCATGTATATATGGCTTCTGATTCATGTATATATGGCTTCTGATTCATGTATATATGGCTTCTGGGTCATGTATATATGGCTTCTGGATCATGTATATATGGGTTCTGGTTCATGTATATATGGCTTCTGGTTCATGTGTATATTGCTTCTGGTTCATGTATATATGGCTTCTGTTTCATGTATATATGGCTTCTGGTTCATGTATATATGGCTTCTGGGTCATGTATATATAGCTTCTGGTTCATGTATATATGGCTTCTGGTTAATGCATATATGGCTTCTGGTTCATGCATATATGGCTTCTGGGTAATGTATATATGGCTTCTGGATCATGTATATATGGGTTCTGGTTCATGTATATATGGCTTCTGTTTCATGTATATATGGCTTCTGGTTCATGTGTATATTGCTTCTGGTTCATGTATATATTGCTTCTGGTTCATGTATATATTGCTTCTGGTTCATGTATATATGGCTTCTGGTTCATGTGTATATGGCTTCTGGTTCATGTGTATATGGCTTCTGGTTCATGTATATATGGCTTCTGGTTCATGTATATATGGCTTTTGCTTCATGTATATATGCCTTCTGGTTCATGTATATATGCCTTCTGGTTCCTGTATATATGGCTTCTGGTTCATGTATATATGGCTTCTGGTTCATGTATGTATGGCTTCTGGTTCATGTATATATGGCTTCTGGTTCATGTATATATTGCTTCTGGATCATGTATATATGGCTTCTGGATCATGTATATAGCTTCTGGGTCATGTATATATAGCTTCTGGTTCATGTATATATAGCTTCTGGATCATGTATATATGGCTTTTGATTCATGTATATATGGCTTCTGGTCCATGTATATATGGCTTCTGGTTCATGTATATATGGCTTCTGGTTCATGTATATATGGCTTCTGGTTGATGTATATATGGCTTCTGGTTCATGTATATATAGCTTCTGGTTCATGTATATATGGCTTCTGGTTCATGTATATATGGCTTCTGGGTCATGTATATATGGCTTCTGGATCATGTATATATGGGTTCTGGTTCATGTATATATGGCTTCTGTTTCATGTATATATGGCTTCCGGTTCATGTGTATATTGCTTCTGGTTCATGTATATATGGCTTCTGGTTCATGTATATATGGCTTCTGATTCATGTATATATGGCTTCTGGGTCATGTATATATGGCTTCTGGATCATGTATATATGGGTTCTGGTTCATGTATATATGGCTTCTGGTTCATGTGTATATTGCTTCTGGTTCATGTATATATGGCTTCTGGTTCATGTATATATGGCTTCTGGTTCATGTATATATGGCTTCTGATTCATGCATATATGGCTTCTGGTTCATGTATATATGGCTTCTGGTTCATGTATATATGGCTTCTGGTTCCTGCATATATGGCTTCTGGTTGATGTATTTATGGCTTCTGGTTCATGTATATATGGCTTCTGGTTCATGTATATATGGCTTCTGGGTCATGTATATATGGCTTCTGGATCATGTATATATGGGTTCTGGTTCATGTATATATGGCTTCTGTTTCATGTATATATGGCTTCCGGTTCATGTGTATATTACTTCTGGTTCATGTATATATGGCTTTTGGTTCATTTATATATGGCTTCTGATTCATGTATATATGGCTTCTGGGTCATGTATATATGGCTTCTGGATCATGTATATATGGGTTCTGGTTCATGTATATATGGCTTCTGGTTCATGTGTATATTGCTTCTGGTTCATGTATATATGGCTTCTGGTTCATGTATATATGGCTTCTGGTTCATGTATATATGGCTTCTGATTCATGGATATATGGCTTCTGGTTCATGTATATATGGCTTCTGGTTCATGTATATATGGCTTCTGGTTCCTGCATATATGGCTTCTGGTTGATGTATTTATGGCTTCTGGTTCATGTATATATGGCTTCTGGTTCATGTATATATGGCTTCTGATTCATGTATATATGGCTTCTGGGTCATGTATATATGGCTTCCGGTTCATGTGTATATTGCTTCTGGTTCATGTATATATGGCTTCTGGTTCATGTATATATGGCTTCTGGATCATGTATATATGGGTTCTGGTTCATGTATATATGGCTTCTGTTTCATGTATATATGGCTTCTGGTTCATGTGTATATTGCTTCTGGTTCATGTATATATTGCTTCTGGTTCATGTATATATTGCTTCTGGTTCATGTATATATGGCTTCTGGTTCATGTGTATATGGCTTCTGGTTCATGTGTATATGGCTTCTGGTTCATGTATATATGGCTTCTGGTTCATGTATATATGGCTTTTGCTTCATGTATATATGCCTTCTGGTTCATGTATATATGCCTTCTGGTTCCTGTATATATGGCTTCTGGTTCATGTATATATGGCTTCTGGTTCATGTATATATGGCTTCTGGTTCATGTATATATGGCTTCTGGTTCATGTATATATTGCTTCTGGATCATGTATATATGGCTTCTGGATCATGTATATAGCTTCTGGGTCATGTATATATAGCTTCTGGTTCATGTATATATAGCTTCTGGATCATGTATATATGGCTTTTGATTCATGTATATATGGCTTCTGGTCCATGTATATATGGCTTCTGGTTCATGTATATATGGCTTCTGGTTCATGTATATATGGCTTCTGGTTGATGTATATATGGCTTCTGGTTCATGTATATATAGCTTCTGGTTCATGTATATATGGCTTCTGGTTCATGTATATATGGCTTCTGGGTCATGTATATATGGCTTCTGGATCATGTATATATGGGTTCTGGTTCATGTATATATGGCTTCTGTTTCATGTATATATGGCTTCCGGTTCATGTGTATATTGCTTCTGGTTCATGTATATATGGCTTCTGGTTCATGTATATATGGCTTCTGATTCATGTATATATGGCTTCTGGGTCATGTATATATGGCTTCTGGATCATGTATATATGGGTTCTGGTTCATGTATATATGGCTTCTGGTTCATGTGTATATTGCTTCTGGTTCATGTATATATGGCTTCTGGTTCATGTATATATGGCTTCTGGTTCATGTATATATGGCTTCTGATTCATGCATATATGGCTTCTGGTTCATGTATATATGGCTTCTGGTTCATGTATATATGGCTTCTGGTTCCTGCATATATGGCTTCTGGTTGATGTATTTATGGCTTCTGGTTCATGTATATATGGCTTCTGGTTCATGTATATATGGCTTCTGGGTCATGTATATATGGCTTCTGGATCATGTATATATGGGTTCTGGTTCATGTATATATGGCTTCTGTTTCATGTATATATGGCTTCCGGTTCATGTGTATATTGCTTCTGGTTCATGTATATATGGCTTTTGGTTCATTTATATATGGCTTCTGATTCATGTATATATGGCTTCTGGGTCATGTATATATGGCTTCTGGATCATGTATATATGGGTTCTGGTTCATGTATATATGGCTTCTGGTTCATGTGTATATTGCTTCTGGTTCATGTATATATGGCTTCTGGTTCATGTATATATGGCTTCTGGTTCATGTATATATGGCTTCTGATTCATGGATATATGGCTTCTGGTTCATGTATATATGGCTTCTGGTTCATGTATATATGGCTTCTGGTTCCTGCATATATGGCTTCTGGTTGATGTATTTATGGCTTCTGGTTCATGTATATATGGCTTCTGGTTCATGTATATATGGCTTCTGATTCATGTATATATGGCTTCTGGGTCATGTATATATGGCTTCCGGTTCATGTGTATATTGCTTCTGGTTCATGTATATATGGCTTCTGGTTCATGTATATATGGCTTCTGATTCATGTATATATGGCTTCTGGGTCATGTATATATGGCTTCTGGATCATGTATATATGGGTTCTGGTTCATGTATATATGGCTTCTGGTTCATGTGTATATTGCTTCTGGTTCATGTATATATGGCTTCTGGTTCATGTATATATGGCTTCTGGTTCATGTATATATGGCTTCTGATTCATGGATATATGGCTTCTGGTTCATGTATATATGGCTTCTGGTTCATGTATATATGGCTTCTGGTTCCTGCATATATGGCTTCTGGTTGATGTATTTATGGCTTCTGGTTCATGTATATATGGCTTCTGGTTCATGTATATATGGCTTCTGATTCATGTATATATGGCTTCTGAGTCATGTATATATGGCTACCGGTTCATGTGTATATTGCTTCTGGTTCATGTATATATGGCTTCTGGTTCATGTGTATATTGCTTCTGGTTCATGTATATATGGCTTCTGGTTCATGTATATATGGCTTCTGGTTCATGTATATATGGCTTCTGATTCATGGATATATGGCTTCTGGTTCATGTATATATGGCTTCTGGTTCATGTATATATGGCTTCTGGTTCCTGCATATATGGCTTCTGGTTGATGTATTTATGGCTTCTGGTTCATGTATATATGGCTTCTGGTTCATGTATATATGGCTTCTGATTCATGTATATATGGCTTCTGGGTCATGTATATATGGCTTCCTGTTCATGTGTATATTGCTTTTGGTTCATGTATATATGGCTTCTGGTTCATGTATATATGGCTTCTGATTCATGTATATATGGCTTCTGGGTCATGTATATATGGCTTCTGGATCATGTATATATGGCTTCTGGATCATGTATATATGGGTTCTGGGTCATGTATATATGGGTTCTGGTTCATGTATATATGGCTTCTGTTTCATGTATATATGGCTTCTGGTTCATGTGTATATTGCTTCTGGTTCATGTATATATGGCTTCTGGTTCATGTATATATGGCTTCTGATTCATGTATATATGGCTTCTGGGTCATGTATATATGGCTTCTGGATCATGTATATATGGCTTCTGGATCATGTATATATGGGTTCTGGTTCATGTATATATGGCTTCTGGTTCATGTGTATATTGCTTCTGGTTCATGTATATATGGCTTCTGGTTCATGTATATATGGCTTCTGGTTCATGTATATATGGCTTCTGATTCATGGATATATGGCTTCTGGTTCATGTATATATGGCTTCTGGTTCATGTATATATGGCTTCTGGTTCATGTATATATTGCTTCTGGATCATGTATATATGGCTTCTGGATCATGTATATGGCTTCTGGGTCATGTATATATGGCTTCTGGTTCATGTATATATAGCTTCCGGATCATGTATATATGGCTTTTGATTCATGTATATATGGCTTCTGGTCCATGTATATATGGCTTCTGGTTCATGTATATATGGCTTCTGGTTCATGTATATATGGCTTCTGGTTGATGTATATATGGCTTCTGGTTCATGTATATATAGCTTCTGGTTCATGTATATATGGCTTTTGCTTCATGTATATATGCCTTCTGGTTCATGTATATATGGCTTCTGGTTCCTGTATATATGGCTTCTGGTTCATGTATATATGGCTGCTGGTTCATGTATATATGGCTTCTGGATCATGTATATATGGCTTCTGGTTCATGTATATATGGCTTCTGGTTCATGTATATATAGCTTCTGGTTCATGTATATATTGCTTCTGGATCATGTATATATGGCTTCTGGATCATGTATATGGCTTCTGGGTCATGTATATATGGCTTCTGGTTCATGTATATATAGCTTCCGGATCATGTATATATGGCTTTTGATTCATGTATATATGGCTTCTGGTCCATGTATATATGGCTTCTGGTTCATGTATATATGGCTTCTGGTTCATGTATATATGGCTTCTGGTTCATGTATATATGGCTTCTGGGTCATGTATATATGGCTTCTGGATCATGTATATATGGGTTCTGGTTCATGTATATATGGCTTCTGTTTCATGTATATATGGCTTCTGGTTCATGTGTATATTGCTTCTTGGTTCATGTATATATGGCTTCTGGTTCATGTATATATGGCTTCTGATTCATGTATATATGGCTTCTGATTCATGTATATATGGCTTCTGGGTCATGTATATATGGCTTCTGGATCATGTATATATGGGTTCTGGTTCATGTATATATGGCTTCTGGTTCATGTGTATATTGCTTCTGGTTCATGTATATATGGCTTCTGGTTCATGTATATATGGCTTCTGGTTCATGTATATATGGCTTCTGGGTCATGTATATATAGCTTCTGGTTCATGTATATATGGCTTCTGGTTAATGCATATATGGCTTCTGGTTCATGCATATATGGCTTCTGGGTAATGTATATATGGCTTCTGGATCATGTATATATGGGTTCTGGTTCATGTATATATGGCTTCTGTTTCATGTATATATGGCTTCTGGTTCATGTGTATATTGCTTCTGGTTCATGTATATATTGCTTCTGGTTCATGTATATATTGCTTCTGGTTCATGTATATATGGCTTCTGGTTCATGTGTATATGGCTTCTGGTTCATGTGTATATGGCTTCTGGTTCATGTATATATGGCTTCTGGTTCATGTATATATGGCTTTTGCTTCATGTATATATGCCTTCTGGTTCATGTATATATAGCTTCTGGTTCATGTATATATGGCTTCTGGTTCATGTATATATGGCTTCTGGTTCATGTATATATTGCTTCTGGATCATGTATATATGGCTTCTGGATCATGTATATGGCTTCTGGGTCATGTATATATAGCTTCTGGTTCATGTATATATAGCTTCCGGATCATGTATATATGGCTTTTGATTCATGTATATATGGCTTCTGGTCCATGTATATATGGCTTCTGGTTCATGTATATATGGCTTCTGGTTCATGTATATATGGCTTCTGGTTGATGTATATATGGCTTCTGGTTCATGTATATATAGCTTCTGGTTCATGTATATATGGCTTCTGGTTCATGTATATATGGCTTCTGGGTCATGTATATATGGCTTCTGGATCATGTATATATGGGTTCTGGTTCATGTATATATGGCTTCTGTTTCATGTATATATGGCTTCCGGTTCATGTGTATATTGCTTCTGGTTCATGTATATATGGCTTCTGGTTCATGTATATATGGCTTCTGATTCATGCATATATGGCTTCTGGTTCATGTATATATGGCTTCTGGTTCATGTATATATGGCTTCTGGTTCCTGCATATATGGCTTCTGGTTGATGTATTTATGGCTTCTGGTTCATGTATATATGGCTTCTGGTTCATGTATATATGGCTTCTGGGTCATGTATATATGGCTTCTGGATCATGTATATATGGGTTCTGGTTCATGTATATATGGCTTCTGTTTCATGTATATATGGCTTCCGGTTCATGTGTATATTGCTTCTGGTTCATGTATATATGGCTTTTGGTTCATTTATATATGGCTTCTGATTCATGTATATATGGCTTCTGGGTCATGTATATATGGCTTCTGGATCATGTATATATGGGTTCTGGTTCATGTATATATGGCGTCTGGTTCATGTGTATATTGCTTCTGGTTCATGTATATATGGCTTCTGGTTCATGTATATATGGCTTCTGGTTCATGTATATATGGCTTCTGATTCATGGATATATGGCTTCTGGTTCATGTATATATGGCTTCTGGTTCATGTATATATGGCTTCTGGTTCCTGCATATATGGCTTCTGGTTGATGTATTTATGGCTTCTGGTTCATGTATATATGGCTTCTGGTTCATGTATATATGGCTTCTGATTCATGTATATATGGCTTCTGGGTCATGTATATATGGCTTCCGGTTCATGTGTATATTGCTTCTGGTTCATGTATATATGGCTTCTGGTTCATGTATATATGGCTTCTAATTCATGTATATATGGCTTCTGGGTCATGTATATATGGCTTCTGGATCATGTATATATGGGTTCTGGTTCATGTATATATGGCTTCTGGTTCATGTGTATATTGCTTCTGGTTCATGTATATATGGCTTCTGGTTCATGTATATATGGCTTCTGATTCATGGATATATGGCTTCTGGTTCATGTATATATGGCTTCTGGTTCATGTATATATGGCTTCTGGTTCCTGCATATATGGCTTCTGGTTGATGTATTTATGGCTTCTGGTTCATGTATATATGGCTTCTGGTTCATGTATATATGGCTTCTGATTCATGTATATATGGCTTCTGGGTCATGTATATATGGCTACCGGTTCATGTGTATATTGCTTCTGGTTCATGTATATATGGCTTCTGGTTCATGTGTATATTGCTTCTGGTTCATGTATATATGGCTTCTGGTTCATGTATATATGGCTTCTGGTTCATGTATATATGGCTTCTGATTCATGGATATATGGCTTCTGGTTCATGTATATATGGCTTCTGGTTCATGTATATATGGCTTCTGGTTCCTGCATATATGGCTTCTGGTTGATGTATTTATGGCTTCTGGTTCATGTATATATGGCTTCTGGTTCATGTATATATGGCTTCTGATTCATGTATATATGGCTTCTGGGTCATGTATATATGGCTTCCTGTTCATGTGTATATTGCTTTTGGTTCATGTATATATGGCTTCTGGTTCATGTATATATGGCTTCTGATTCATGTATATATGGCTTCTGGGTCATGTATATATGGCTTCTGGATCATGTATATATGGGTTCTGGTTCATGTATATATGGCTTCTGGTTCATGTGTATATTGCTTCTGGTTCATGTATATATGGCTTCTGGTTCATGTATACATGGCTTCTGGTTCATGTATATATGGCTTCTGATTCATGGATATATGGCTTCTGGTTCATGTATATATGGCTTCTGGTTCATGTATATATGGCTTCTGGTTCCTGCATATATGGCTTCTGGTTGATGTATTTATGGCTTCTGGTTCATGTATATATGGCTTCTGGTTCATGTATATATGGCTTCTGATTCATGTATATATGGCTTCTGGGTCATGTATATATGGCTTCTGGATCATGTATATATGGGTTCTGGTTCATGTATATATGGCTTCTGGTTCATGTATATATAGCTTCTGGTTCATGTGTATATGGCTTCTGGTTCATGTGTATATTGCTTCTGGTTCATGTATATATGGCTTCTGGTTCATGTATATCTGGCTTCTGGTTCATGTATATATGGCTTCTGGTTCCTGCATGTATGGCTTCTGGTTGATGTATTTATGGCTTCTGGTTCATGTATATATGGCTTCTGGTTCATGTATATATGGCTTCTGATTCATGTATATATGGCTTCTGGGTCATGTATATATGGCTTCCGGTTCATGTGTATATTGCTTCTGGTTCATGTATATATGGCTTCTGGTTCATGTATATATGACTTCTGGTTCATGTATATATGGCTTCTGGTTCCTGCATATATGGCTTCTGGTTGATGTATTTATGGCTTCTGGTTCATGTATATATGGCTTCTGGTTCATGTATATATGGCTTCTGATTCATGTATATATGGCTTCTGGGTCATGTATATATGGCTTCCGGTTCATGTGTATATTGCTTCTGGTTCATGTATATATGGCTTCTGATTCATGTATATATGGCTTCTGGTTCATGTATATATGGCTTCTGGTTCATGTATATATGGCTTCTGGTTCCTGCATATATGGCTTCTGGTTGATGTATTTATGGCTTCTGGTTCATGTATATATGGCTTCTGGTTCATGTATATATGGCTTCTGATTCATGTATATATGGCTTCTGGGTCATGTATATATGGCTTCTGGGTCATGTATATATGGCTTCTGGATCATGTATATATGGGTTCTGGTTCATGTATATATGGCTTCTGGTTCATGTATATTTGGCTTCTGGTTCATGTGTATATTGCTTCTGGTTCATGTATATCTGGCTTCTGGGTCATGTATATATGGCTTCTGGATCATGTATATATGGGTTCTGGTTCATGTATATATTGCTTCTGGTTCATGTATATATGGCTTCTGGTTCATGTGTATATTGCTTCTGGTTCATGTATATATGGCTTCTGGTTCATGTATATCTGGCTTCTGGGTCATGTATATATGGCTTCTGGATCATGTATATATGGGTTCTGGTTCATGTATATATAGCTTCTGTTTCATGTATATATGGCTTCTGTTTCATGTATATATGGCTTCCGGTTCATGTGTATATTGCTTCCGGTTCATGTATGTATGGCTTCTGGTTCATGTATATATGGCTTCTGATTCATGTATATATGGCTTCTGGGTCATGTATATATGGCTTCTGGATCATGTATATATGGGTTCTGGTTCATGTATATATGGCTTCTGGTTCATGTGTATATTGCTTCTGGTTCATGTATATATGGCTTCTGGCTCATGTATATATGGCTTCTGGTTCATGTATATATGGCTTCTGGTTCATGTATATATGGCTTCTGGTTCATGTATATATGGCTTCTGGTTCCTGCATATATGGCTTCTGGTTGATGTATATATGGCTTCTGGTTCATGTATATATGGCTTCTGATTCATGTATATATGGCTTCTGGGTCATGTATATATGGCTTCCGGTTCATGTGTATATTGCTTCTGGTTCATGTATATATGGCTTCTGGTTCATGTATATGTGGCTTCTGATTCATGTATATATGGCTTCTGGGTCATGTATATATGGCTTCTGGATCATGTATATATGGGTTCTGGTTCATGTATATATGGCTTCTGGTTCATCTGTATATTGCTTCTGGTTCATGTATATATGGCTTCTGGTTCATGTATATATGGCTTCTGGTTCATGTATATATGGCTTCTGATTCATGGATATATGGCTTCTGGTTCATGTATATATGGCTTCTGGTTCATGTATATATGGCTTCTGGTTCCTGCATATATGGCTTCTGGTTGATGTATTTATGGCTTCTGGTTCATGTATATATGGCTTCTGGTTCATGTATATATGGCTTCTGATTCATGTATATATGGCTTCTGGTTCATGTATATATAGCTTCTGGTTCATGTATATATGGCTTCTGGTTCATGTATATATGGCTTCTGGTTCCTGCATATATGGCTTCTGGTTGATGTATTTATGGCTTCTGGTTCATGTATATATGGCTTCTGGTTCATGTATATATGGCTTCTGATTCATGTATATATGGCTTCTGGGTCATGTATATATGGCTTCCGGTTCATGTGTATATTGCTTCTGGTTTATGTATATATGGCTTCTGGTTCATGTATATATGGCTTCTGATTCATGTATATATGGCTTCTGGGTCATGTATATATGGCTTCTGGATCATGTATATATGGGTTCTGGTTCATGTATATATGGCTTCTGGTTCATGTGTATATTGCTTCTGGTTCATGTATATATGGCTTCTGGTTCATGTATATATGGCTTCTGGTTCATGTATATATGGCTTCTGATTCATGGATATATGGCTTCTGGTTCATGTATATATGGCTTCTGGTTCATGTATATATGGCTTCTGGTTCCTGCATATATGGCTTCTGGTTGATGTATTTATGGCTTCTGGTTCATGTATATATGGCTTCTGGTTCATGTATATATGGCTTCTGATTCATGTATATATGGCTTCTGGGTCATGGATATATGGCTTCCGGTTCATGTGTATATTGCTTCTGGTTCATGTATATATGGCTTCTGGTTCATGTGTATATTGCTTCTGGTTCATGTATATATGGCTTCTGGTTCATGTATATATGGCTTCTGGTTCATGTATATATGGCTTCTGGTTCATGTATATATGGCTTCTGGTTCATGTATATATGGCTTCTGGTTCCTGCATATATGGCTTCTGGTTGATGTATTTATGGCTTCTGGTTCATGTATATATGGCTTCTGGTTCATGTATATATGGCTTCTGATTCATGTATATATGGCTTCTGGTTCATGTATATATGGCTTCTGGTTCATGTATATATTGCTTCTGGGTCATGTATATATGGCTTCTGGATCATGTATATATGGGTTCTGGTTCATGTATATATGGCTTCTGTTTCATGTATATATGGCTTCTGGTTCATGTGTATATTGCTTCTGGTTCATGTATATATGGCTTCTGGTTCATGTATATATGGCTTCTGATTCATGTATATATGGCTTCTGGTTGATGTATATATGGCTTCTGGTTCATGTATATATGGCTTCTGGTTCATGTATATATGGCTTCTGGTTCATGTATATATGGCTTCTGGTTCCTGTATATATGGCTTCTGGTTCATGTATATATGGCTGCTGGTTCATGTATATATGGCTTCTGGATCATGTATATATGGCTTCTGGATCATGTATATATGGCTTCTGGTTCATGTATATATGGCTTCTGGTTCATGTATATATGGCTTCTGGTTCATGTATATATGGCTGCTGGTTCATGTATATATGGCTTCTGGATCATGTATATATGGCTTCTGGATCATGCATATATGGCTTCTGGTTCATGTATATATGGCTTCTGGTTCATGTATATATGGCTTCTGGTTCATGTATATATGGCTTCTGGATCATGTATATATGGCTTCTGGTTCATGTATATATGGCTTCTGGTTCATGTATATATGGCTTCTGGTTCATGTATATATAGCTTCCGGATCATGTATATATGGCTTTTGATTCATGTATATATGGCTTCTGGTCCATGTATATATGGCTTCTGGTTCATGTATATATGGCTTTTGGTTCATGTATATATGGCTTCTGGTTCATGTATATATGGCTTCTGGTTCATGTATATATGGCTGCTGGTTCATGTATATATGGCTTCTGGATCATGTATATATGGCTTCTGGTTCATGTATATATGGCTTCTGGTTCATGTATATATGGCTTCTGGTTCATGTATATATATTGCTTCTGGATCATGTATATATGGCTTCTGGATCATGTATATGGCTTCTGGGTCATGTATATATGGCTTCTGGTTCATGTATATATGGCTTCCGGATCATGTATATATGGCTTTTGATTCATGTATATATGGCTTCTGGTCCATGTATATATGGCTTCTGGTTCATGTATATATGGCTTCTGGTTCATGTATATATGGCTTCTGGATCATGTATATATGGCTTCTGGGTCATGTATATATGGCTTCTGGATCATGTACATATGGGTTCTGGTTCATGTATATATGGCTTCTGTTTCATGTATATATGGCTTCTGGTTCATGTATATATGGCTTCTGGGTCATGTATATATGGCTTCTGGATCATGTATATATGGGTTCTGGTTCATGTATATATGGCTTCTGGCTCATGTGTATATTGCTTCTGGTTCATGTATATATGGCTTCTGGTTCATGTATATATGGCTTCTGGTTCATGTATATATGGCTTCTGGGTCATGTATATATAGCTTCTGGTTCATGTATATATGGCTTCTGGTTCATGCATATATGGCTTCTGGTTCATGCATATATGGCTTCTGGGTAATATATATATATGGCTTCTGGATCATGTATATATGGGTTCTGGTTCATGTATATATGGCTTCTGTTTCATGTATATATGGCTTCTGATTCATGTGTATATTGCTTCTGGTTCATGTATATATTGCTTCTGGTTCATGTATATATTGCTTCTGGTTCATGTATATATGGCTTCTGGTTCATGTATATATGGCTTCTGGTTCATGTGTATATGGCTTCTGGTTCATGTATATATGGCTTCTGGTTCATGTATATATGGCTTTTGCTTCATGTATATATGCCTTCTGGTTCATGTATATATGCCTTCTGGTTCCTGTATATATGGCTTCTGGTTCATGTATATATGGCTGCTGGTTCATGTATATATGGCTTCTGGATCATGTATATATGGCTTCTGGATCATGTATATATGGCTTCTGGATCATGTATATGGCTTCTGGGTCATGTATATATGGCTTCTGGTTCATGTATATATGGCTTCTGGTTCATGTATATATGGCTTCTGATTCATGGATATATGGCTTCTGGTTCATGTATATATGGCTTCTGGTTCATGTATATATGGCTTCTGGTTCCTGCATATATGGCTTCTGGTTGATGTATTTATGGCTTCTGGTTCATGTATATATGGCTTCTGGTTCATGTATATATGGCTTCTGATTCATGTATATATGGCTTCTGGTTCATGTATATATAGCTTCTGGTTCATGTATATATGGCTTCTGGTTCATGTATATATGGCTTCTGGTTCCTGCATATATGGCTTCTGGTTGATGTATTTATGGCTTCTGGTTCATGTATATATGGCTTCTGGTTCATGTATATATGGCTTCTGATTCATGTATATATGGCTTCTGGGTCATGTATATATGGCTTCCGGTTCATGTGTATATTGCTTCTGGTTCATGTATATATGGCTTCTGGTTCATGTATATATGGCTTCTGATTCATGTATATATGGCTTCTGGGTCATGTATATATGGCTTCTGGATCATGTATATATGGGTTCTGGTTCATGTATATATGGCTTCTGGTTCATGTGTATATTGCTTCTGGTTCATGTATATATGGCTTCTGGTTCATGTATATATGGCTTCTGGTTCATGTATATATGGCTTCTGATTCATGGATATATGGCTTCTGGTTCATGTATATATGGCTTCTGGTTCATGTATATATGGCTTCTGGTTCCTGCATATATGGCTTCTGGTTGATGTATTTATGGCTTCTGGTTCATGTATATATGGCTTCTGGTTCATGTATATATGGCTTCTGATTCATGTATATATGGCTTCTGGGTCATGGATATATGGCTTCCGGTTCATGTGTATATTGCTTCTGGTTCATGTATATATGGCTTCTGGTTCATGTGTATATTGCTTCTGGTTCATGTATATATGGCTTCTGGTTCATGTATATATGGCTTCTGGTTCATGTATATATGGCTTCTGGTTCATGTATATATGGCTTCTGGTTCATGTATATATGGCTTCTGGTTCCTGCATATATGGCTTCTGGTTGATGTATTTATGGCTTCTGGTTCATGTATATATGGCTTCTGGTTCATGTATATATGGCTTCTGATTCATGTATATATGGCTTCTGGTTCATGTATATATGGCTTCTGGTTCATGTATATATTGCTTCTGGGTCATGTATATATGGCTTCTGGATCATGTATATATGGGTTCTGGTTCATGTATATATGGCTTCTGTTTCATGTATATATGGCTTCTGGTTCATGTGTATATTGCTTCTGGTTCATGTATATATGGCTTCTGGTTCATGTATATATGGCTTCTGATTCATGTATATATGGCTTCTGGTTGATGTATATATGGCTTCTGGTTCATGTATATATGGCTTCTGGTTCATGTATATATGGCTTCTGGTTCATGTATATATGGCTTCTGGTTCCTGTATATATGGCTTCTGGTTCATGTATATATGGCTGCTGGTTCATGTATATATGGCTTCTGGATCATGTATATATGGCTTCTGGATCATGTATATATGGCTTCTGGTTCATGTATATATGGCTTCTGGTTCATGTATATATGGCTTCTGGTTCATGTATATATGGCTGCTGGTTCATGTATATATGGCTTCTGGATCATGTATATATGGCTTCTGGATCATGCATATATGGCTTCTGGTTCATGTATATATGGCTTCTGGTTCATGTATATATGGCTTCTGGTTCATGTATATATGGCTTCTGGATCATGTATATATGGCTTCTGGTTCATGTATATATGGCTTCTGGTTCATGTATATATGGCTTCTGGTTCATGTATATATAGCTTCCGGATCATGTATATATGGCTTTTGATTCATGTATATATGGCTTCTGGTCCATGTATATATGGCTTCTGGTTCATGTATATATGGCTTTTGGTTCATGTATATATGGCTTCTGGTTCATGTATATATGGCTTCTGGTTCATGTATATATGGCTGCTGGTTCATGTATATATGGCTTCTGGATCATGTATATATGGCTTCTGGTTCATGTATATATGGCTTCTGGTTCATGTATATATGGCTTCTGGTTCATGTATATATATTGCTTCTGGATCATGTATATATGGCTTCTGGATCATGTATATGGCTTCTGGGTCATGTATATATGGCTTCTGGTTCATGTATATATGGCTTCCGGATCATGTATATATGGCTTTTGATTCATGTATATATGGCTTCTGGTCCATGTATATATGGCTTCTGGTTCATGTATATATGGCTTCTGGTTCATGTATATATGGCTTCTGGATCATGTATATATGGCTTCTGGGTCATGTATATATGGCTTCTGGATCATGTACATATGGGTTCTGGTTCATGTATATATGGCTTCTGTTTCATGTATATATGGCTTCTGGTTCATGTATATATGGCTTCTGGGTCATGTATATATGGCTTCTGGATCATGTATATATGGGTTCTGGTTCATGTATATATGGCTTCTGGCTCATGTGTATATTGCTTCTGGTTCATGTATATATGGCTTCTGGGTCATGTATATATGGCTTTTGGATCATGTATATATGGCTTCTTGTTCATGTATATATGGCTTCTGATTCATGTATATATGGCTTCTGTTTCATGTATATGTAGTGGGTTCCAGGACACGGAGACGGCAGAATAGAAGCAGCACTATTTATTTAAACCTTAACAAGGGTTACACTAGAAGGGGTAGCGGCCCCTCCACCCGTATAACTCAGGAACACACCCCAGGCTCTCTAGCCTAAGCTCTAGGCTCCCAGTTCCTCCTGGTAGGGCTCTAAGGGAGGCTATCAGATCCGGCCCTGGTTAGGCACAGATCTCGGCACCCCGCCGACCAGACCGGCCCTTAGAAGGACTCTGACTCTGGGGCTCTGGGGCCGCACCACTGGCTTGCTGTGCCGGCCCTGAAAAGGGCAGCGGTCACAGGAGTTCCAGGGTCTCACCTAGCTGGCCTTCTTTCTTCACTGGTTGCTTCAGCCTCGGGCCCCACACTCTGCCCCGAGCTCCCTGGCTCCCCGCACTTTATACCCACTGGAGCCTTAGCGGACGTTGTTGTAGCCACCAAGGTGTGGGTGAACCACACCTTCCCGTGTCATGTGTTTATTCCCCATAGCACCCCTACATATATGGCTTCTGGTTCATGTGTATATTGCTTCTGGTTCATGTATATATGGCTTCTGGTTCATGTATATATGGCTTCTTATTCATGTATATATGGCTTCTGATTCATGTATATATGGCTTCTGGGTCATGTATATATGGCTTCTGGATCATGTATATATGGGTTCTGGTTCATGTATATATGGCTTCTGGTTCATGTGTATATTGCTTCTGGTTCATGTATATATGGCTTCTGGTTCATGTATATATGGCTTCTGGTTCATGTATATATGGCTTCTGGGTCATGTATATATAGCTTCTGGTTCATGTATATATGGGTTCTGGTTCATGTATATATGGCTTCTGTTTCATGTATATATGGCTTCTGGTTCATGTGTATATTGCTTCTGGTTCATGTATATATGGCTTCTGGTTCATGGATATATGGCTTCTGGTTCATGTATATATGGCTTCTGGTTCATGTATATATGGCTTTTGCTTCATGTAAATATGCCTTCTGGTTCATGTATATATGCCTTCTGGTTCCTGTATATATGGCTTCTGGTTCATATATATGGCTGCTGGTTCATGTATATATGGCTTCTGGATCATGTATATATGGCTTCTGGTTCATGTATATATGGCTTCTGGTTCATGTATATATTGCTTCTGGATCATGTATATATGGCTTCTGGATCATGTATATGGCTTCTGGGTCATGTATATATGGCTTCTGGTCCATGTATATATGGCTTCTGGTTCATGTATATATGGCTTCTGGTTCATGTATATATGGCTTCTGGTTCATGTATATATGGCTTCTGGTTCATGTATATATGGCTTCTGGTTCCTGCATATATGGCTTCTGGTTGATGTATTTATGGCTTCTGGTTCATGTATATATGGCTTCTGGTTCATGTATATATGGCTTCTGATTCATGTATATATGGCTTCTGGTTCATGTATATATGGCTTCTGGTTCATGTATATATTGCTTCTGGGTCATGTATATATGGCTTCTGGATCATGTATATATGGGTTCTGGTTCATGTATATATGGCTTCTGTTTCATGTATATATGGCTTCTGGTTCATGTGTATATTGCTTCTGGTTCATGTATATATGGCTTCTGGTTCATGTATATATGGCTTCTGATTCATGTATATATGGCTTCTGGTTGATGTATATATGGCTTCTGGTTCATGTATATATGGCTTCTGGTTCATGTATATATGGCTTCTGGTTCATGTATATATGGCTTCTGGTTCCTGTATATATGGCTTCTGGTTCATGTATATATGGCTGCTGGTTCATGTATATATGGCTTCTGGATCATGTATATATGGCTTCTGGATCATGTATATATGGCTTCTGGTTCATGTATATATGGCTTCTGGTTCATGTATATATGGCTTCTGGTTCATGTATATATGGCTGCTGGTTCATGTATATATGGCTTCTGGATCATGTATATATGGCTTCTGGATCATGCATATATGGCTTCTGGTTCATGTATATATGGCTTCTGGTTCATGTATATATGGCTTCTGGTTCATGTATATATGGCTTCTGGATCATGTATATATGGCTTCTGGTTCATGTATATATGGCTTCTGGTTCATGTATATATGGCTTCTGGTTCATGTATATATAGCTTCCGGATCATGTATATATGGCTTTTGATTCATGTATATATGGCTTCTGGTCCATGTATATATGGCTTCTGGTTCATGTATATATGGCTTTTGGTTCATGTATATATGGCTTCTGGTTCATGTATATATGGCTTCTGGTTCATGTATATATGGCTGCTGGTTCATGTATATATGGCTTCTGGATCATGTATATATGGCTTCTGGTTCATGTATATATGGCTTCTGGTTCATGTATATATGGCTTCTGGTTCATGTATATATATTGCTTCTGGATCATGTATATATGGCTTCTGGATCATGTATATGGCTTCTGGGTCATGTATATATGGCTTCTGGTTCATGTATATATGGCTTCCGGATCATGTATATATGGCTTTTGATTCATGTATATATGGCTTCTGGTCCATGTATATATGGCTTCTGGTTCATGTATATATGGCTTCTGGTTCATGTATATATGGCTTCTGGATCATGTATATATGGCTTCTGGGTCATGTATATATGGCTTCTGGATCATGTACATATGGGTTCTGGTTCATGTATATATGGCTTCTGTTTCATGTATATATGGCTTCTGGTTCATGTATATATGGCTTCTGGGTCATGTATATATGGCTTCTGGATCATGTATATATGGGTTCTGGTTCATGTATATATGGCTTCTGGCTCATGTGTATATTGCTTCTGGTTCATGTATATATGGCTTCTGGGTCATGTATATATGGCTTTTGGATCATGTATATATGGCTTCTTGTTCATGTATATATGGCTTCTGATTCATGTATATATGGCTTCTGTTTCATGTATATGTAGTGGGTTCCAGGACACGGAGACGGCAGAATAGAAGCAGCACTATTTATTTAAACCTTAACAAGGGTTACACTAGAAGGGGTAGCGGCCCCTCCACCCGTATAACTCAGGAACACACCCCAGGCTCTCTAGCCTAAGCTCTAGGCTCCCAGTTCCTCCTGGTAGGGCTCTAAGGGAGGCTATCAGATCCGGCCCTGGTTAGGCACAGATCTCGGCACCCCGCCGACCAGACCGGCCCTTAGAAGGACTCTGACTCTGGGGCTCTGGGGCCGCACCACTGGCTTGCTGTGCCGGCCCTGAAAAGGGCAGCGGTCACAGGAGTTCCAGGGTCTCACCTAGCTGGCCTTCTTTCTTCACTGGTTGCTTCAGCCTCGGGCCCCACACTCTGCCCCGAGCTCCCTGGCTCCCCGCACTTTATACCCACTGGAGCCTTAGCGGACGTTGTTGTAGCCACCAAGGTGTGGGTGAACCACACCTTCCCGTGTCATGTGTTTATTCCCCATAGCACCCCTACATATATGGCTTCTGGTTCATGTGTATATTGCTTCTGGTTCATGTATATATGGCTTCTGGTTCATGTATATATGGCTTCTTATTCATGTATATATGGCTTCTGATTCATGTATATATGGCTTCTGGGTCATGTATATATGGCTTCTGGATCATGTATATATGGGTTCTGGTTCATGTATATATGGCTTCTGGTTCATGTGTATATTGCTTCTGGTTCATGTATATATGGCTTCTGGTTCATGTATATATGGCTTCTGGTTCATGTATATATGGCTTCTGGGTCATGTATATATAGCTTCTGGTTCATGTATATATGGGTTCTGGTTCATGTATATATGGCTTCTGTTTCATGTATATATGGCTTCTGGTTCATGTGTATATTGCTTCTGGTTCATGTATATATGGCTTCTGGTTCATGGATATATGGCTTCTGGTTCATGTATATATGGCTTCTGGTTCATGTATATATGGCTTTTGCTTCATGTAAATATGCCTTCTGGTTCATGTATATATGCCTTCTGGTTCCTGTATATATGGCTTCTGGTTCATATATATGGCTGCTGGTTCATGTATATATGGCTTCTGGATCATGTATATATGGCTTCTGGTTCATGTATATATGGCTTCTGGTTCATGTATATATTGCTTCTGGATCATGTATATATGGCTTCTGGATCATGTATTTGGCTTCTGGGTCATGTATATATGGCTTCTGGGTCATGTATATATGGGTTCTGGTTCATGTATATATGGCTTCTGTTTCATGTATATATGGCTTCCGGTTCATGTGTATATTGCTTCTGGTTCATGTATATATGGCTTCTGGTTCATGTATATATGGCTTCTGATTCATGTATATATGGCTTCTGGGTCATGTATATATGGCTTCTGGATCATGTATATATGGCTTCTGGATCATGTATATATGGGTTCTGGTTCATGTATATATAGCTTCTGGTTCATGTATATATGGCTTCTGGGTCATGTATATATGGCTTCTGGATCATGTATTTGGCTTCTGGGTCATGTATATATGGCTTCTGGTTCATGTATATATAGCTTCCGGATCATGTATATATGGCTTTTGATTCATGTATATATGGCTTCTGGTCCATGTATATATGGCTTCTGGTTCATGTATATATGGCTTCTGGTTCATGTATATATGGCTTCTGGTTGATGTATATATGGCTTCTGGTTCATGTATATATAGCTTCTGGTTCATGTATATATGGCTTCTGGTTCATGTATATATGGCTTCTGGTTCATGTATATATGGCTTCTGGGTCATGTATATATGGCTTCTGGATCATGTATATATGGGTTCTGGTTCATGTATATATGGCTTCTGTTTCATGTATATATGGCTTCCGGTTCATGTGTATATTGCTTCTGGTTCATGTATATATGGCTTCTGGTTCATGTATATGGCTTCTGATTCATGTATATATGGCTTCTGGGTCATGTATATATGGCTTCTGGGTCATGTATATATGGCTTCTGGATCATGTATATATGGGTTCTGGTTCATGTGTATATTGCTTCTGGTTCATGTATATATGGCTTCTGGTTCATGTATATATGGCTTCTGGTTCATGTATATATGGCTTCTGATTCATGGATATATGGCTTCTGGTTCATGTATATATGGCTTCTGGTTCATGTATATATGGCTTCTTGTTCATGTGTATATTGCTTCTGGTTCATGTATATATGGCTTCTGGTTCATGTGTATATGGCTTCTGGTTCATGTATATATGGCTTCTGGTTCATGTATATATGGCTTTTGCTTCATGTATATATGCCTTCTGGATCATGTATATATGGCTTCTGGTTCATGTATATATGGCTTCTGGTTCATGTATATATGGCTTCTGGTTCATGTATATATTGCTTCTGGATCATGTATATATGGCTTCTGGATCATGTATATATGGCTTCTGGGTCATGTATATATGGGTTCTGGGTCATGTATATATGGGTTCTGGTTCATGTATATATGGCTTCTGTTTCATGTATATATGGCTTCCGGTTCATGTGTATATTGCTTCTGGTTCATGTATATATGGCTTCTGGTTCATGTATATATGGCTTCTGATTCATGTATATATGGCTTCTGGGTCATGCATATATGGCTTCTGGATCATGTATATATGGCTTCTGGATCATGTATATATGGGTTCTGGTTCATGTATATATGGCTTCTGGTTCATGTGTATATTACTTCTGGTTCATGTATATATGGCTTCTGGTTCATGTATGTATGGCTTCTGGTTCATGTATATATGGCTTCTGATTCATGGATATATGGCTTCTGGTTCATGTATATATGGCTTCTGGTTCATGTATATATGGCTTTTGCTTCATGTATATATGCCTTCTGGTTAATGTATATATGCCTTCTGGTTCCTGTATATATGGCTGCTGGTTCATGTATATATGGCTGCTGGTTCATGTATATATGGCTGCTGGTTCATGTATATATGGCTTCTGGATCATGTATATATGGCTTCTGGTTCATGTATATATTGCTTCTGGATCATGTATATATGGCTTCTGGATCATGTATATGGCTTCTGGGTCATGTATATATGGCTTCTGGTTCATGTATATATAGCTTCCGGATCATGTATATATGGCTTTTGATTCATGTATATATGGCTTCTGGTCCATGTATATATGGCTTCTGGTTCATGTATATATGGCTTCTGGTTCATGTATATATGGCTTCTGGTTGATGTATATATGGCTTCTGGTTCATGTATATATATAGCTTCTGGTTCATGTATATATGGCTTCTGGTTCATGTATATATGGCTTCTGGTTCATGTATATATGGCTTCTGGGTCATGTATATATGGCTTCTGGATCATGTATATATGGGTTCTGGTTCATGTATATATGGCTTCTGTTTCATGTATATATGGCTTCCGGTTCATGTGTATATTGCTTCTGGTTCATGTATATATTGCTTCTGGTTCATGTATATATTGATCCGGTTCATGTATATATTGCTTCTGGTTCATGTATATATGGCTTCTGGTTCATGTGTATATGGCTTCTGGTTCATGTATATATGGCTTCTGGTTCATGTATATATGGCTTTTGCTTCATGTATATATGCCTTCTGGTTCATGTATATATGCCTTCTGGTTCCTGTATATATGGCTTCTGGTTCATGTCTATATGGCTGCTGGTTCATGTAAATATGGCTTCTGGATCATGTATATATGGCTTCTGGTTCATGTATATATGGCTTCTGGTTCATGTATATATGGCTTCTGGTTCATGTATATATTGCTTCTGGATCATGTATATATGGGTTCTGGTTCATGTATATATGGCTTCTGTTTCATGTATATATGGCTTCCGGTTCATGTGTATATTGCTTCTGGTTCATGTATATATGGCTTCTGGTTCATGTATATATGGCTTCTGGTTCATGTATATTTGGCTTCTGGGTCATGTATATATGGGTTCTGGTTCATGTATATATGGCTTCTGGTTCATGTGTATATTGCTTCTGGTTCATGTATATATGGCTTCTGGTTCATGTATATATGGCTTCTTATTCATGTATATATGGCTTCTGATTCATGTATATATGGCTTCTGGGTCATGTATATATGGCTTCTGGATCATGTATATATGGCTTCTGGTTCATGTATATATGGCTTCTGGTTCATGTGTATATTGCTTCTGGTTCATGTATATATGGCTTCTGGTTCATGTATATATGGCTTCTTATTCATGTATATATGGCTTCTGATTCATGTATATATGGCTTCTGGGTCATGTATATATGGCTTCTGGATCATGTATATATGGCTTCTGGTTCATGTATATATGGCTTCTGGTTCATGTATATATGGCTTCTGGTTCATGGATATATGGCTTCTGGTTCATGTATATATGGCTTCTGGTTCATGTATATATGGCTTTTGCTTCATGTAAATATGCCTTCTGGTTCATGTATATATGCCTTCTGGTTCCTGTATATATGGCTTCTGGTTCATATATATATGGCTGCTGGTTCATGTATATATGGCTTCTGGATCATGTATATATGGCTTCTGGTTCATGTATATATGGCTTCTGGTTCATGTATATATTGCTTCTGGATCATGTATATATGGCTTCTGGATCATGTATTTGGCTTCTGGGTCATGTATATATGGCTTCTGGGTCATGTATATATGGGTTCTGGTTCATGTATATATGGCTTCTGTTTCATGTATATATGGCTTCCGGTTCATGTGTATATTGCTTCTGGTTCATGTATATATGGCTTCTGGTTCATGTATATATGGCTTCTGATTCATGTATATATGGCTTCTGGGTCATGTATATATGGCTTCTGGATCATGTATATATGGCTTCTGGATCATGTATATATGGGTTCTGGTTCATGTATATATAGCTTCTGGTTCATGTATATATGGCTTCTGGGTCATGTATATATGGCTTCTGGATCATGTATTTGGCTTCTGGGTCATGTATATATGGCTTCTGGTTCATGTATATATAGCTTCCGGATCATGTATATATGGCTTTTGATTCATGTATATATGGCTTCTGGTCCATGTATATATGGCTTCTGGTTCATGTATATATGGCTTCTGGTTCATGTATATATGGCTTCTGGTTGATGTATATATGGCTTCTGGTTCATGTATATATAGCTTCTGGTTCATGTATATATGGCTTCTGGTTCATGTATATATGGCTTCTGGTTCATGTATATATGGCTTCTGGGTCATGTATATATGGCTTCTGGATCATGTATATATGGGTTCTGGTTCATGTATATATGGCTTCTGTTTCATGTATATATGGCTTCCGGTTCATGTGTATATTGCTTCTGGTTCATGTATATATGGCTTCTGGTTCATGTATATGGCTTCTGATTCATGTATATATGGCTTCTGGGTCATGTATATATGGCTTCTGGGTCATGTATATATGGCTTCTGGATCATGTATATATGGGTTCTGGTTCATGTGTATATTGCTTCTGGTTCATGTATATATGGCTTCTGGTTCATGTATATATGGCTTCTGGTTCATGTATATATGGCTTCTGATTCATGGATATATGGCTTCTGGTTCATGTATATATGGCTTCTGGTTCATGTATATATGGCTTCTGGTTCATGTGTATATTGCTTCTGGTTCATGTATATATGGCTTCTGGTTCATGTGTATATGGCTTCTGGTTCATGTATATATGGCTTCTGGTTCATGTATATATGGCTTTTGCTTCATGTATATATGCCTTCTGGATCATGTATATATGGCTTCTGGTTCATGTATATATGGCTTCTGGTTCATGTATATATGGCTTCTGGTTCATGTATATATGGCTTCTGATTCATGTATATATGGCTTCTGGGTCATGTATATATGGCTTCTGGATCATGTATATATGGCTTCTGGATCATGTATATATGGGTTCTGGTTCATGTATATATAGCTTCTGGTTCATGTATATATGGCTTCTGGGTCATGTATATATGGCTTCTGGATCATGTATTTGGCTTCTGGGTCATGTATATATGGCTTCTGGTTCATGTATATATAGCTTCCGGATCATGTATATATGGCTTTTGATTCATGTATATATGGCTTCTGGTCCATGTATATATGGCTTCTGGTTCATGTATATATGGCTTCTGGTTCATGTATATATGGCTTCTGGTTGATGTATATATGGCTTCTGGTTCATGTATATATAGCTTCTGGTTCATGTATATATGGCTTCTGGTTCATGTATATATGGCTTCTGGTTCATGTATATATGGCTTCTGGGTCATGTATATATGGCTTCTGGATCATGTATATATGGGTTCTGGTTCATGTATATATGGCTTCTGTTTCATGTATATATGGCTTCCGGTTCATGTGTATATTGCTTCTGGTTCATGTATATATGGCTTCTGGTTCATGTATATGGCTTCTGATTCATGTATATATGGCTTCTGGGTCATGTATATATGGCTTCTGGGTCATGTATATATGGCTTCTGGATCATGTATATATGGGTTCTGGTTCATGTGTATATTGCTTCTGGTTCATGTATATATGGCTTCTGGTTCATGTATATATGGCTTCTGGTTCATGTATATATGGCTTCTGATTCATGGATATATGGCTTCTGGTTCATGTATATATGGCTTCTGGTTCATGTATATATGGCTTCTGGTTCATGTGTATATTGCTTCTGGTTCATGTATATATGGCTTCTGGTTCATGTGTATATGGCTTCTGGTTCATGTATATATGGCTTCTGGTTCATGTATATATGGCTTTTGCTTCATGTATATATGCCTTCTGGATCATGTATATATGGCTTCTGGTTCATGTATATATGGCTTCTGGTTCATGTATATATGGCTTCTGGTTCATGTATATATTGCTTCTGGATCATGTATATATGGCTTCTGGATCATGTATATATGGCTTCTGGGTCATGTATATATGGGTTCTGGGTCATGTATATATGGGTTCTGGTTCATGTATATATGGCTTCTGTTTCATGTATATATGGCTTCCGGTTCATGTGTATATTGCTTCTGGTTCATGTATATATGGCTTCTGGTTCATGTATATATGGCTTCTGATTCATGTATATATGGCTTCTGGGTCATGCATATATGGCTTCTGGATCATGTATATATGGCTTCTGGATCATGTATATATGGGTTCTGGTTCATGTATATATGGCTTCTGGTTCATGTGTATATTACTTCTGGTTCATGTATATATGGCTTCTGGTTCATGTATATATGGCTTCTGGTTCATGTATATATGGCTTCTGATTCATGGATATATGGCTTCTGGTTCATGTATATATGGCTTCTGGTTCATGTATATATGGCTTTTGCTTCATGTATATATGCCTTCTGGTTAATGTATATATGCCTTCTGGTTCCTGTATATATGGCTGCTGGTTCATGTATATATGGCTGCTGGTTCATGTATATATGGCTGCTGGTTCATGTATATATGGCTTCTGGATCATGTATATATGGCTTCTGGTTCATGTATATATTGCTTCTGGATCATGTATATATGGCTTCTGGATCATGTATATGGCTTCTGGGTCATGTATATATGGCTTCTGGTTCATGTATATATAGCTTCCGGATCATGTATATATGGCTTTTGATTCATGTATATATGGCTTCTGGTCCATGTATATATGGCTTCTGGTTCATGTATATATGGCTTCTGGTTCATGTATATATGGCTTCTGGTTGATGTATATATGGCTTCTGGTTCATGTATATATATAGCTTCTGGTTCATGTATATATGGCTTCTGGTTCATGTATATATGGCTTCTGGTTCATGTATATATGGCTTCTGGGTCATGTATATATGGCTTCTGGATCATGTATATATGGGTTCTGGTTCATGTATATATGGCTTCTGTTTCATGTATATATGGCTTCCGGTTCATGTGTATATTGCTTCTGGTTCATGTATATATTGCTTCTGGTTCATGTATATATGGCTTCTGGTTCATGTATATATGGCTGCTGGTTCATGTATATATGGCTTCTGGATCATGTATATATGGCTTCTGGTTCATGTATATATTGCTTCTGGATCATGTATATATGGCTTCTGGATCATGTATATGGCTTCTGGGTCATGTATATATGGCTTCTGGTTCATGTATATATAGCTTCCGGATCATGTATATATGGCTTTTGATTCATGTATATATGGTTTCTGGTCCTTGTATATATGGCTTCTGGTTCATGTATATATGGCTTCTGGTTCATGTATATATGGCTTCTGGTTGATGTATATATGGCTTCTGGTTCATGTATATATAGCTTCTGGTTCATGTATATATGGCTTCTGGTTCATGTATATATGGGTTCTGGTTCATGTATATATGGCTTCTGGGTCATGTATATATGGCTTCTGGATCATGTATATATGGGTTCTGGTTCATGTATATATGGCTTCTGTTTCATGTATATATGGCTTCCGGTTCATGTGTATATTGCTTCTGGTTCATGTATATATGGCTTCTGGTTCATGTATATATGGCTTCTGATTCATGTATATATGGCTTCCTGGGTCATGTATATATGGCTTCTGGATCATGTATATATGGCTTCTGGTTCATGTATATATGGCTTCTGGTTCATGTGTATATTGCTTCTGGTTCATGTATATATGGCTTCTGGTTCATGTGTATATGGCTTCTGGATCATGTATATATTGCTTCTGGTTCATGTATATATGGCTTCTGGTTCATGTGTATATGGCTTCTGGTTCATGTATATATGGCTTCTGGTTCATGTATATATGGCTTTTGCTTCATGTATATATGCCTTCTGGTTCATGTATATATGGCTTCTGGTTCCTGTTTATATGGCTTCTGGTTCATGTATATATGGCTGCTGGTTCATGTATATATGGCTTCTGGATCATGTATATATGGCTTCTGGTTCATGTATATATGGCTTCTGGTTCATGTATATATGGCTTCTGGTTCATGTATATATGGCTTTTGCTTCATGTATATATGCCTTCTGGTTCATGTATATATGGCTTCTGGTTCCTGTATATATGGCTTCTGGTTCATGTATATATGGCTGCTGGTTCATGTATATATGGCTTCTGGATCATGTATATATGGCTTCTGGTTCATGTATATATGGCTTCTGGTTCATGTATATATGGCTTCTGGTTCATGTATATATTGCTTCTGGATCATGTATATATGGCTTCTGGATCATGTATATGGCTTCTGGGTCATGTATATATGGCTTCTGGTTCATGTATATATGGCTTCTGGTCCATGTATATATGGCTTCTGGTTCATGTATATATGGCTTCTGGTTCATGTATATATGGCTTCTGGTTCATGTATATATTGCTTCTGGATCATGTATATATGGCTTTTGGTCCATGTATATATGGCTTCTGGATCATGTATATATTGCTTCTGGATCATGTATATATGGCTTCTGGATCATGTATATGGCTTCTGGGTCATGTATATATGGCTTCTGGTTCATCTATATATGGCTTCTGGTCCATGTATATATGGCTTCTGGTTCATGTATATATGGCTTCTGGTTCATGTATATATGGCTTCTGGTTCATGTATATATTGCTTCTGGATCATGTATATATGGCTTCTGGTCCATGTATATATGGCTTCTGGTTCATGTATATATGGCTTCTGGTTCATGTATATATGGCTTCTGGGTCATGTATATATGGCTTCTGGATCATGTATATATGGGTTCTGGTTCATGTATATATGGCTTCTGGTTCATGTGTATATTGCTTCTGGGTCATGTATATATGGCTTCTGGTTCATGTATATATGGCTTCTGGTTCATGTGTATATTGCTTCTGGTTCATGTATATATTGCTTCTGGTTCATGTATATATGGCTTCTGGTTCATGTGTATATGGCTTCTGGTTCATGTATATATGGCTTCTGGTTCATGTATAAATGGCTTTTGCTTCATGTATATATGCCTTCTGGTTCATGTATATATGGCTTCTGGTTCCTGTATATATGGCTTCTGGTTCATGTATATATGGCTGCTGGTTCATGTATATATGGCTTCTGGATCATGTATATATGGCTTCTGGTTCATGTATATATAGCTTCCGGATCATGCATATATGGCTTTTGATTCATGTATATATGGCTTCTGGTCCATGTATATATGGCTTCTGGTTCATGTATATATGGCTTCTGGTTCATGTATATATGGCTTCTGGGACATGTATATATGGCTTCTGGATCATGTATATATGGGTTCTGGTTCATGTATATATGGCTTCTGTTTCATGTATATATGGCTTCTGGTTCATGTGTATATTGCTTCTGGTTCATGTATATATGGCTTCTGGTTCATGTATATATGGCTTCTGATTCATGTATATATGGCTTCTGGTTCATGTATATATGGCTTCTGGTTCATGTATATATGGCTTCTGGTTCATGTATATATGGCTTCTGGTTCATGTATATATGGCTTCTGGTTCCTGTATATATGGCTTCTGGTTCATGTATATATGGCTGCTGGTTCATGTATATATGGCTTCTGGATCATGTATATATGGCTTCTGGATCATGTATATATGGCTTCTGGTTCATGTATATATGGCTTCTGGTTCATGTATATATGGCTTCTGGTTCATGTATATATGGCTGCTGGTTCATGTATATATGGCTTCTGGATCATGTATATATGGCTTCTGGATCATGTATATATGGCTTCTGGTTCATGTATATATGGCTTCTGGTTCATGTATATATGGCTTCTGGTTCATGTATATATGGCTTCTGGATCATGTATATATGGCTTCTGGTTCATGTATATATGGCTTCTGGTCCATGTATATATGGCTTTTGGTTCATGTATATATGGCTTCTGGTTCATGTATATATGGCTTCTGGTTGATGTATATATGGCTTCTGGTTCATGTATATATGGCTTCTGGTTCATGTATATATGGCTGCTGGTTCATGTATATATGGCTTCTGGATCATGTATATATGGCTTCTGGTTCATGTATATATGGCTTCTGGTTCATGTATATATGGCTTCTGGTTCATGTATATATTGCTTCTGGATCATGTATATATGGCTTCTGGATCATGTATATGGCTTCTGGGTCATGTATATATGGCTTCTGGTTCATGTATATATAGCTTCCGGATCATGTATATATGGCTTTTGATTCATGTATATATGGCTTCTGGTCCATGTATATATGGCTTCTGGTTCATGTATATATGGCTTCTGGTTCATGTATATATGGCTTCTGGTTCATGTATATATGGCTTCTGGGTCATGTATATATGGCTTCTGGATCATGTATATATGGGTTCTGGTTCATGTATATATGGCTTCTGTTTCATGTATATATGGCTTCTGGTTCATGTATATATGGCTTCTGGGTCATGTATATATGGCTTCTGGGTCATGTATATATAGCTTCTGGTTCATGTATATATGGCTTCTGGTTCATGCATATATGGCTTCTGGTTCATGCATATATGGCTTCTGGGTAATATATATATATGGCTTCTGGATCATGTATATATGGGTTCTGGTTCATGTATATATGGCTTCTGTTTCATGTATATATGGCTTCTGATTCATGTGTATATTGCTTCTGGTTCATGTATATATTGCTTCTGGTTCATGTATATATTGCTTCTGGTTCATGTATATATGGCTTCTGGTTCATGTATATATGGCTTCTGGTTCATGTGTATATGGCTTCTGGTTCATGTATATATGGCTTCTGGTTCATGTATATATGGCTTTTGCTTCATGTATATATGCCTTCTGGTTCATGTATATATGCCTTCTGGTTCCTGTATATATGGCTTCTGGTTCATGTATATATGGCTGCTGGTTCATGTATATATGGCTTCTGGATCATGTATATATGGCTTCTGGTTCATGTATATATGGCTTCTGGTTCATGTATATATGGCTTCTGGTTCATGTATATATTGCTTCTGGATCATGTATATATGGCTTCTGGATCATGTATATGGCTTCTGGGTCATGTATATATGGCTTCTGGTTCATGTATATATAGCTTCCGGATCATGTATATATGGCTTTTGATTAATGTATATATGGCTTCTGGTCCATGTATATATGGCTTCTGGTTCATGTATATATGGCTTCTGGTTCATGTATATATGGCTTCTGGTTCATGTATATATGGCTTCTGGGTCATGTATATATGGCTTCTGGATCATGTATATATGGGTTCTGGTTCATGTATATATAGCTTCCGGATCATGTATATATGGCTTTTGATTCATGTATATATGGCTTCTGGTCCATGTATATATGGCTTCTGGTTCATGTATATATGGCTTCTGGTTCATGTATATATGGCTTCTGGTTCATGTATATATGGCTTCTGGGTCATGTATATATGGCTTCTGGATCATGTATATATGGCTTCTGGTTCATGTATATATGGCTTCTGTTTCATGTATATATGGCTTCTGGTTCATGTGTATATTGCTTCTGGTTCATGTATATATGGCTTCTGGTTCATGTATATATGGCTTCTGATTCATGTATATATGGCTTCTGGTTGATGTATATATGGCTTCTGGTTCATGTATATATGGCTTCTGGTTCATGTATATATGGCTTCTGGATCATGTATATATGGGTTCTGGTTCATGTATATATAGCTTCCGGATCATGTATATATGGCTTTTGATTCATGTATATATGGCTTCTGGTCCATGTATATATGGCTTCTGGTTCATGTATATATGGCTTCTGGTTCATGTATATATGGCTTCTGGTTCATGTATATATGGCTTCTGGGTCATGTATATATGGCTTCTGGATCATGTATATATGGCTTCTGGTTCATGTATATATGGCTTCTGTTTCATGTATATATGGCTTCTGGTTCATGTGTATATTGCTTCTGGTTCATGTATATATGGCTTCTGGTTCATGTATATATGGCTTCTGATTCATGTATATATGGCTTCTGGTTGATGTATATATGGCTTCTGGTTCATGTATATATGGCTTCTGGTTCATGTATATATGGCTTCTGGTTCATGTATATATGGCTTCTGGTTCCTGTATATATGGCTTCTGGTTCATGTATATATGGCTGCTGGTTCATGTATATATGGCTTCTGGATCATGTATATATGGCTTCTGGATCCTGTATATATGGCTTCTGGTTCATGTATATATGGCTTCTGGTTCATGTATATATGGCTTCTGGTCCATGTATATATGGCTTTTGGTTCATGTATATATGGCTTCTGGTTCATGTATATATGGCTTCTGGTTGATGTATATATGGCTTCTGGTTCATGTATATATGGCTTCTGGTTCATGTATATATGGCTGCTGGTTCATGTATATATGGCTTCTGGATCATGTATATATGGCTTCTGGTTCATGTATATATGGCTTCTGGTTCATGTATATATGGCTTCTGGTTCATGTATATATTGCTTCTGGATCATGTATATATGGCTTCTGGATCATGTATATGGCTTCTGGGTCATGTATATATGGCTTCTGGTTTATGTATATATAGCTTCCGGATCATGTATATATGGCTTTTGATTCATGTATATATGGCTTCTGGTCCATGTATATATGGCTTCTGGTTCATGTATATATGGCTTCTGGTTCATGTATATATGGCTTCTGGTTCATGTATATATGGCTTCTGGGTCATGTATATATGGCTTCTGGATCATGTATATATGGGTTCTGGTTCATGTATATATGGCTTCTGTTTCATGTATATATGGCTTCTGGTTCATGTATATATGGCTTCTGGGTCATGTATATATGGCTTCTGGGTCATGTATATATAGCTTCTGGTTCATGTATATATGGCTTCTGGTTCATGCATATATGGCTTCTGGTTCATGCATATATGGCTTCTGGGTAATATATATATATGGCTTCTGGATCATGTATATATGGGTTCTGGTTCATGTATATATGGCTTCTGTTTCATGTATATATGGCTTCTGATTCATGTGTATATTGCTTCTGGTTCATGTATATATTGCTTCTGGTTCATGTATATATTGCTTCTGGTTCATGTATATATGGCTTCTGGTTCATGTATATATGGCTTCTGGTTCATGTGTATATGGCTTCTGGTTCATGTATATATGGCTTCTGGTTCATGTATATATGGCTTTTGCTTCATGTATATATGCCTTCTGGTTCATGTATATATGCCTTCTGGTTCCTGTATATATGGCTTCTGGTTCATGTATATATGGCTGCTGGTTCATGTATATATGGCTTCTGGATCATGTATATATGGCTTCTGGTTCATGTATATATGGCTTCTGGTTCATGTATATATGGCTTCTGGTTCATGTATATATTGCTTCTGGATCATGTATATATGGCTTCTGGATCATGTATATGGCTTCTGGGTCATGTATATATGGCTTCTGGTTCATGTATATATAGCTTCCGGATCATGTATATATGGCTTTTGATTAATGTATATATGGCTTCTGGTCCATGTATATATGGCTTCTGGTTCATGTATATATGGCTTCTGGTTCATGTATATATGGCTTCTGGTTCATGTATATATGGCTTCTGGGTCATGTATATATGGCTTCTGGATCATGTATATATGGGTTCTGGTTCATGTATATATAGCTTCCGGATCATGTATATATGGCTTTTGATTCATGTATATATAGCTTCTGGTCCATGTATATATGGCTTCTGGTTCATGTATATATGGCTTCTGGTTCATGTATATATGGCTTCTGGTTCATGTATATATGGCTTCTGGGTCATGTATATATGGCTTCTGGATCATGTATATATGGCTTCTGGTTCATGTATATATGGCTTCTGTTTCATGTATATATGGCTTCTGGTTCATGTGTATATTGCTTCTGGTTCATGTATATATGGCTTCTGGTTCATGTATATATGGCTTCTGATTCATGTATATATGGCTTCTGGTTGATGTATATATGGCTTCTGGTTCATGTATATATGGCTTCTGGTTCATGTATATATGGCTTCTGGATCATGTATATATGGGTTCTGGTTCATGTATATATAGCTTCCGGATCATGTATATATGGCTTTTGATTCATGTATATATGGCTTCTGGTCCATGTATATATGGCTTCTGGTTCATGTATATATGGCTTCTGGTTCATGTATATATGGCTTCTGGTTCATGTATATATGGCTTCTGGGTCATGTATATATGGCTTCTGGATCATGTATATATGGCTTCTGGTTCATGTATATATGGCTTCTGTTTCATGTATATATGGCTTCTGGTTCATGTGTATATTGCTTCTGGTTCATGTATATATGGCTTCTGGTTCATGTATATATGGCTTCTGATTCATGTATATATGGCTTCTGGTTGATGTATATATGGCTTCTGGTTCATGTATATATGGCTTCTGGTTCATGTATATATGGCTTCTGGTTCATGTATATATGGCTTCTGGTTCCTGTATATATGGCTTCTGGTTCATGTATATATGGCTGCTGGTTCATGTATATATGGCTTCTGGATCATGTATATATGGCTTCTGGATCATGTATATATGGCTTCTGGTTCATGTATATATGGCTTCTGGTTCATGTATATATGGCTTCTGGTTCATGTATATATGGCTGCTGGTTCATGTATATATGGCTTCTGGATCATGTATATATGGCTTCTGGATCATGTATATATGGCTTCTGGTTCATGTATATATGGCTTCTGGTTCATGTATATATGGCTTCTGGTTCATGTATATATGGCTTCTGGATCATGTATATATGGCTTCTGGTTCATGTATATATGGCTTCTGGTTCATGTATATATGGCTTCTGGTTCATGTATATATAGCTTCCGGATCATGTATATATGGCTTTTGATTCATGTATATATGGCTTCTGGTCCATGTATATATGGCTTCTGGTTCATGTATATATGGCTTCTGGTTCATGTATATATGGCTTCTGGTTGATGTATATATGGCTTCTGGTTCATGTATATATGGCTTCTGGTTCATGTATATATGGCTGCTGGTTCATGTATATATGGCTTCTGGATCATGTATATATGGCTTCTGGTTCATGTATATATGGCTTCTGGTTCATGTATATATGGCTTCTGGTTCATGTATATATTGCTTCTGGATCATGTATATATGGCTTCTGGATCATGTATATGGCTTCTGGGTCATGTATATATGGCTTCTGGTTCATGTATATATAGCTTCCGGATCATGTATATATGGCTTTTGATTCATGTATATATGGCTTCTGGTCCATGTATATATGGCTTCTGGTTCATGTATATATGGCTTCTGGTTCATGTATATATGGCTTCTGGATCATGTATATATGGCTTCTGGTTCATGTATATATGGCTTCTGTTTCATGTATATATGGCTTCTGGTTCATGTGTATATTGCTTCTGGTTCATGTATATATGGCTTCTGGTTCATGTATATATGGCTTCTGATTCATGTATATATGGCTTCTGGTTGATGTATATATGGCTTCTGGTTCATGTATATATGGCTTCTGGTTCATGTATATATGGCTTCTGGATCATGTATATATGGGTTCTGGTTCATGTATATATAGCTTCCGGATCATGTATATATGGCTTTTGATTCATGTATATATGGCTTCTGGTCCATGTATATATGGTTTCTGGTTCATGTATATATGGCTTCTGGTTCATGTATATATGGCTTCTGGTTCATGTATATATGGCTTCTGGGTCATGTATATATGGCTTCTGGATCATGTATATATGGCTTCTGGTTCATGTATATATGGCTTCTGTTTCATGTATATATGGCTTCTGGTTCATGTGTATATTGCTTCTGGTTCATGTATATATGGCTTCTGGTTCATGTATATATGGCTTCTGATTCATGTATATATGGCTTCTGGTTGATGTATATATGGCTTCTGGTTCATGTATATATGGCTTCTGGTTCATGTATATATGGCTTCTGGTTCATGTATATATGGCTTCTGGTTCCTGTATATATGGCTTCTGGTTCATGTATATATGGCTGCTGGTTCATGTATATATGGCTTCTGGATCATGTATATATGGCTTCTGGATCATGTATATATGGCTTCTGGTTCATGTATATATGGCTTCTGGTTCATGTATATATGGCTTCTGGTTCATGTATATATGGCTGCTGGTTCATGTATATATGGCTTCTGGATCATGTATATATGGCTTCTGGATCATGTATATATGGCTTCTGGTTCATGTATATATGGCTTCTGGTTCATGTATATATGGCTTCTGGTTCATGTATATATGGCTTCTGGATCATGTATATATGGCTTCTGGTTCATGTATATATGGCTTCTGGTTCATGTATATATGGCTTCTGGTTCATGTATATATAGCTTCCGGATCATGTATATATGGCTTTTGATTCATGTATATATGGCTTCTGGTTCATGTATATATGGCTTCTGGTTCATGTATATATGGCTTCTGGTTGATGTATATATGGCTTCTGGTTCATGTATATATGGCTTCTGGTTCATGTATATATGGCTGCTGGTTCATGTATATATGGCTTCTGGATCATGTATATATGGCTTCTGGTTCATGTATATATGGCTTCTGGTTCATGTATATATGGCTTCTGGTTCATGTATATATTGCTTCTGGGTCATGTATATATGGCTTCTGGATCATGTATATGGCTTCTGGGTCATGTATATATGGCTTCTGGTTCATGTATATATAGCTTCCGGATCATGTATATATGGCTTTTGATTCATGTATATATGGCTTCTGGTCCATGTATATATGGCTTCTGGTTCATGTATATATGGCTTCTGGTTCATGTATATATGGCTTCTGGTTCATGTATATATGGCTTCTGGTTCATGTATATATGGCTTCTGGGTCATGTATATATGGCTTCTGGATCATGTATATATGGGTTCTGGTTCATGTATATATGGCTTCTGTTTCATGTATATATGGCTTCTGGTTCATGTATATATGGCTTCTGGGTCATGTATATATGGCTTCTGGGTCATGTATATATAGCTTCTGGTTCATGTATATATGGCTTCTGGTTCATGCATATATGGCTTCTGGTTCATGCATATATGGCTTCTGGGTAATATATATATGGCTTCTGGATCATGTATATATGGGTTCTGGTTCATGTATATATGGCTTCTGTTTCATGTATATATGGCTTCTGATTCATGTGTATATTGCTTCTGGTTCATGTATATATTGCTTCTGGTTCATGTATATATTGCTTCTGGTTCATGTATATATGGCTTCTGGTTCATGTATATATGCCTTCTGGTTCATGTGTATATGGCTTCTGGTTCATGTATATATGGCTTCTGGTTCATGTATATATGGCTTTTGCTTCATGTATATATGCCTTCTGGTTCATGTATATATGCCTTCTGGTTCCTGTATATATGGCTTCTGGTTCATGTATATATGGCTGCTGGTTCATGTATATATGGCTTCTGGATCATGTATATATGGCTTCTGGTTCATGTATATATGGCTTCTGGTTCATGTATATATGGCTTCTGGTTCATGTATATATTGCTTCTGGATCATGTATATATGGCTTCTGGATCATGTATATGGCTTCTGGGTCATGTATATATGGCTTCTGGTTCATGTATATATAGCTTCCGGATCATGTATATATGGCTTTTCATTCATGTATATATGGCTTCTGGTCCATGTATATATGGCTTCTGGTTCATGTATATATGGCTTCTGGTTCATGTATATATGGCTTCTGGTTCATGTATATATGGCTTCTGGGTCATGTATATATGGCTTCTGTTTCATGTATATATGGCTTCTGGTTCATGTGTATATTGCTTCTGGTTCATGTATATATGGCTTCTGGTTCATGTATATATGGCTTCTTATTCATGTATATATGGCTTCTGATTCATGTATATATGGCTTCTGGGTCATGTATATATGGCTTCTGGATCATGTATATATGGGTTCTGGTTCATGTATATATGGCTTCTGGTTCATGTGTATATTGCTTCTGGTTCATGTATATATGGCTTCTGGTTCATGTATATATGGCTTCTGGTTCATGTATATATGGCTTCTGGGTCATGTATATATAGCTTCTGGTTCATGTATATATGGCTTCTGGTTCATGCATATATGGCTTCTGGTTCATGCATATATGGCTTCTGGGTAATGTATATATGGCTTCTGGATCATGTATATATGGGTTCTGGTTCATGTATATATGGCTTCTGTTTCATGTATATATGGCTTCTGGTTCATGTGTATATTGCTTCTGGTTCATGTATATATTGCTTCTGGTTCATGTATATATTGCTTCTGGTTCATGTATATATGGCTTCTGGTTCATGTGTATATGGCTTCTGGTTCATGTATATATGGCTTCTGGTTCATGTATATATGGCTTTTGCTTCATGTATATATGCCTTCTGGTTCATGTATATATGCCTTCTGGTTCCTGTATATATGGCTTCTGGTTCATGTCTATATGGCTGCTGGTTCATGTATATATGGCTTCTGGATCATGTATATATGGCTTCTGGTTCATGTATATATGGCTTCTGGTTCATGTATATATGGCTTCTGGTTCATGTATATATTGCTTCTGGATCATGTATATATGGGTTCTGGTTCATGTATATATGGCTTCTGTTTCATGTATATATGGCTTCCGGTTCATGTGTATATTGCTTCTGGTTCATGTATATATGGCTTCTGGTTCATGTATATATGGCTTCTGGTTCATGTATATATGGCTTCTGGGTCATGTATATATGGGTTCTGGTTCATGTATATATGGCTTCTGATTCATGTATATATGGCTTCTGGGTCATGTATATATGGCTTATGGATCATGTATATATGGCTTCTGGTTCATGTATATATGGCTTCTGGTTCATGTGTATATTGCTTCTGGTTCATGTATATATGGCTTCTGGTTCATGTATATATGGCTTCTTATTCATGTATATATGGCTTCTGATTCATGTATATATGGCTTCTGGGTCATGTATATATGGCTTCTGGATCATGTATATATGGCTTCTGGTTCATGTATATATGGCTTCTGGTTCATGTATATATGGCTTCTGGTTCATGGATATATGGCTTCTGGTTCATGTATATATGGCTTCTGGTTCATGTATATATGGCTTTTGCTTCATGTAAATATGCCTTCTGGTTCATGTATATATGCCTTCTGGTTCCTGTATATATGGCTTCTGGTTCATGTATATATGGCTGCTGGTTCATGTATATATGGCTTCTGGATCATGTATATATGGCTTCTGGTTCATGTATATATGGCTTCTGGTTCATGTATATATTGCTTCTGGATCATGTATATATGGCTTCTGGATCATGTATTTGGCTTCTGGGTCATGTATATATGGCTTCTGGGTCATGTATATATGGGTTCTGGTTCATGTATATATGGCTTCTGTTTCATGTATATATGGCTTCCGGTTCATGTGTATATTGCTTCTGGTTCATGTATATATGGCTTCTGGTTCATGTATATATGGCTTCTGATTCATGTATATATGGCTTCTGGGTCATGTATATATGGCTTCTGGATCATGTATATATGGCTTCTGGATCATGTATATATGGGTTCTGGTTCATGTATATATGGCTTCTGGTTCATGTATATATGGCTTCTGGGTCATGTATATATGGCTTCTGGATCATGTATATGGCTTCTGGGTCATGTATATATGGCTTCTGGTTCATGTATATATAGCTTCCGGATCATGTATATATGGCTTTTGATTCATGTATATATGGCTTCTGGTCCATGTATATATGGCTTCTGGTTCATGTATATAAGGCTTCTGATTCATGTATATATGGCTTCTGGGTCATGTATATATGGCTTCTGGTTGATGTATATATGGCTTCTTGTTCATGTATATATGGCTTCTGGTTCATGTATATATGGCTTCTGGTTCATGTATGTATGGCTTCTGGGTCATGTATATATGGCTTCTGGATCATGTATATGGCTTCTGGGTCATGTATATATGGATTCTGGTTCATGTATATATAGCTTCCGGATCATGTATATATGGCTTTTGATTCATGTATATATGGCTTCTGGTCCATGTATATATGGCTTCTGGTTCATGTATATATGGCTTCTGGTTCATGTATATATGGTTGCTGGTTCATGTATATATGGCTTCTGGATCATGTATATATGGCTTCTGGTTCATGTATATATGGCTTCTGGTTCATGTATATATGGCTTCTGGTTCATGTATATATTGCTTCTGGATCATGTATATGGCTTCTGGGTCATGTATATATGGCTTCTGGTTCATGTATATATGGCTTCTGGTTCATGTATATATAGCTTCCGGATCATGTATATATGGCTTTTGATTCATGTATATATGGCTTCTGGTCCATGTATATATGGCTTCTGGTTCATGTATATATGGCTTCTGGTTCATGTATATATGGCTTCTGGTTCATGTATATATGGCTTCTGGGTCATGTATATATGGCTTCTGGATCATGTATATATGGGTTCTGGTTCATGTATATATGGCTTCTGTTTCATGTATATATGGCTTCTGGTTCATGTATATATGGCTTCTGGGTCATGTATATATGGCTTCTGGGTCATGTATATATAGCTTCTGGTTCATGTATATATGGCTTCTGGTTCATGCATATATGGCTTCTGGTTCATGCATATATGGCTTCTGGGTAATATATATATATGGCTTCTGGATCATGTATATATGGGTTCTGGTTCATGTATATATGGCTTCTGTTTCATGTATATATGGCTTCTGATTCATGTGTATATTGCTTCTGGTTCATGTATATATTGCTTCTGGTTCATGTATATATTGCTTCTGGTTCATGTATATATGGCTTCTGGTTCATGTATATATTGCTTCTGGATCATGTATATATGGCTTCTGGATCATGTATATGGCTTCTGGGTCATGTATATATGGCTTCTGGTTCATGTATATATAGCTTCCGGATCATGTATATATGGCTTTTGATTCATGTATATATGGCTTCTGGTTCATGTATATATTGCTTCTGGTTCATGTATATATTGCTTCTGGTTCATGTATATATGGCTTTTGCTTCATGTATATATGCCTTCTGGTTCATGTATATATGCCTTCTGGTTCCTGTATATATGGCTTCTGGTTCATGTATATATGGCTGCTGGTTCATGTATATATGGCTTCTGGATCATGTATATATGGCTTCTGGTTCATGTATATATGGCTTCTGGTTCATGTATATATGGCTTCTGGTTCATGTATATATTGCTTCTGGATCATGTATATATGGCTTCTGGATCATGTATATGGCTTCTGGGTCATGTATATATGGCTTCTGGTTCATGTATATATAGCTTCCGGATCATGTATATATGGCTTTTGATTCATGTATATATGGCTTCTGGTCCATGTATATATGGCTTCTGGTTCATGTATATATGGCTTCTGGTTCATGTATATATGGCTTCTGGTTCATGTATATATGGCTTCTGGGTCATGTATATATGGCTTCTGGATCATGTATATATGGGTTCTGGTTCATGTATATATAGCTTCCGGATCATGTATATATGGCTTTTGATTCATGTATATATGGCTTCTGGTCCATGTATATATGGCTTCTGGTTCATGTATATATGGCTTCTGGTTCATGTATATATGGTTTCTGGTTCATGTATATATGGCTTCTGGGTCATGTATATATGGCTTCTGGATCATGTATATATGGCTTCTGGTTCATGTATATATGGGTTCTGTTTCATGTATATATGGCTTCTGGTTCATGTGTATATTGCTTCTGGTTCATGTATATATGGCTTCTGGTTCATGTATATATGGCTTCTGATTCATGTATATATGGCTTCTGGTTGATGTATATATGGCTTCTGGTTCATGTATATATGGCTTCTGGTTCATGTATATATGGCTTCTGGTTCATGTATATATGGCTTCTGGTTCCTGTATATATGGCTTCTGGTTCATGTATATATGGCTGCTGGTTCATGTATATATGGCTTCTGGATCATGTATATATGGCTTCTGGATCATGTATATATGGCTTCTGGTTCATGTATATATGGCTTCTGGTTCATGTATATATGGCTTCTGGTTCATGTATATATGGCTGCTGGTTCATGTATATATGGCTTCTGGATCATGTATATATGGCTTCTGGATCATGTATATATGGCTTCTGGTTCATGTATATATGGCTTCTGGTTCATGTATATATGGCTTCTGGTTCATGTATATATGGCTTCTGGATCATGTATATATGGCTTCTGGTTCATGTATATATGGCTTCTGGTTCATGTATATATGGCTTCTGGTTCATGTATATATAGCTTCCGGATCATGTATATATGGCTTTTGATTCATGTATATATGGCTTCTGGTCCATGTATATATGGCTTCTGGTTCATGTATATATGGCTTCTGGTTCATGTATATATGGCTTCTGGTTGATGTATATATGGCTTCTGGTTCATGTATATATGGCTTCTGGTTCATGTATATATGGCTGCTGGTTCATGTATATATGGCTTCTGGATCATGTATATATGGCTTCTGGTTCATGTATATATGGCTTCTTGTTCATTTTTATATGGCTTCTGGTTCATGTATATATGGCTTCTGGATCATGTATATGGCTTCTGGGTCATGTATATATGGCTTCTGGTTCATGTATATATAGCTTCTGGTTCATGTATATATAGCTTCCGGATCATGTATATATGGCTTTTGATTCATGTATATATGGCTTCTGGTCCATGTATATATGGCTTCTGGTTCATGTATATATGGCTTCTGGTTCATGTATATATGGCTTCTGGTTCATGTATATATGGCTTCTGGGTCATGTATATATGGCTTCTGGATCATGTATATATGGGTTCTGGTTCATGTATATATGGCTTATGTTTCATGTATATATGGCTTCTGGTTCATGTATATATGGCTTCTGGGTCATGTATATATGGCTTCTGGGTCATGTATATATAGCTTCTGGTTCATGTATATATGGCTTCTGGTTCATGCATATATGGCTTCTGGTTCATGCATATATGGCTTCTGGGTAATATATATGGCTTCTGGATCATGTATATATGGGTTCTGGTTCATGTATATATGGCTTCTGTTTCATGTATATATGGCTTCTGATTCATGTGTATATTGCTTCTGGTTCATGTATATATTGCTTCTGGTTCATGTATATATTGCTTCTGGTTCATGTATATATGGCTTCTGGTTCATGTATATATGGCTTCTGGTTCATGTGTATATGGCTTCTGGTTCATGTATATATGGCTTCTGGTTCATGTATATATGGCTTTTGCTTCATGTATATATGCCTTCTGGTTCATGTATATATGCCTTCTGGTTCCTGTATATATGGCTTCTGGATCATGTATATATGGCTGCTGGTTCATGTATATATGGCTTCTGGATCATGTATATATGGCTTCTGGTTCATGTATATATGGCTTCTGGTTCATGTATATATGGCTTCTGGTTCATGTATATATTGCTTCTGGATCATGTATATATGGCTTCTGGATCATGTATATGGCTTCTGGGTCATGTATATATGGCTTCTGGTTCATGTATATATAGCTTCCGGATCATGTATATATGGCTTTTGATTCATGTATATATGGCTTCTGGTCCATGTATATATGGCTTCTGGTTCATGTATATATGGCTTCTGGTTCATGTATATATGGCTTCTGGTTCATGTATATATGGCTGCTGGTTCATGTATATATGGCTTCTGGATCATGTATATATGGCTTCTGGTTCATGTATATATGGCTTCTTGTTCATTTTTATATGGCTTCTGGTTCATGTATATATGGCTTCTGGATCATGTATATGGCTTCTGGGTCATGTATATATGGCTTCTGGTTCATGTATATATAGCTTCTGGTTCATGTATATATAGCTTCCGGATCATGTATATATGGCTTTTGATTCATGTATATATGGCTTCTGGTCCATGTATATATGGCTTCTGGTTCATGTATATATGGCTTCTGGTTCATGTATATATGGCTTCTGGTTCATGTATATATGGCTTCTGGGTCATGTATATATGGCTTCTGGATCATGTATATATGGGTTCTGGTTCATGTATATATGGCTTCTGTTTCATGTATATATGGCTTCTGGTTCATGTATATATGGCTTCTGGGTCATGTATATATGGCTTCTGGGTCATGTATATATAGCTTCTGGTTCATGTATATATGGCTTCTGGTTCATGCATATATGGCTTCTGGTTCATGCATATATGGCTTCTGGGTAATATATATGGCTTCTGGATCATGTATATATGGGTTCTGGTTCATGTATATATGGCTTCTGTTTCATGTATATATGGCTTCTGATTCATGTGTATATTGCTTCTGGTTCATGTATATATTGCTTCTGGTTCATGTATATATTGCTTCTGGTTCATGTATATATGGCTTCTGGTTCATGTTTATATGGCTTCTGGTTCATGTGTATATGGCTTCTGGTTCATGTATATATGGCTTCTGGTTCATGTATATATGGCTTTTGCTTCATGTATATATGCCTTCTGGTTCATGTATATATGCCTTCTGGTTCCTGTATATATGGCTTCTGGATCATGTATATATGGCTGCTGGTTCATGTATATATGGCTTCTGGATCATGTATATATGGCTTCTGGTTCATGTATATATGGCTTCTGGTTCATGTATATATGGCTTCTGGTTCATGTATATATTGCTTCTGGATCATGTATATATGGCTTCTGGATCATGTATATGGCTTCTGGGTCATGTATATATGGCTTCTGGTTCATGTATATATAGCTTCCGGATCATGTATATATGGCTTTTGATTCATGTATATATGGCTTCTGGTCCATGTATATATGGCTTCTGGTTCATGTATATATGGCTTCTGGTTCATGTATATATGGCTTCTGGTTCATGTATATATGGCTTCTGGGTCATGTATATATGGCTTCTGGATCATGTATATATGGGTTCTGGTTCATGTATATATGGCTTCTGTTTCATGTATATATGGCTTCTGGTTCATGTGTATATTGCTTCTGGTTCATGTATATATGGCTTCTGGTTCATGTATATATGGCTTCTTATTCATGTATATATGGCTTCTGATTCATGTATATATGGCTTCTGGGTCATGTATATATGGCTTCTGGATCATGTATATATGGGTTCTGGTTCATGTATATATGGCTTCTGGTTCATGTGTATATTGCTTCTGGTTCATGTATATTTGGCTTCTGGTTCATGTATATATGGCTTCTGGTTCATGTATATATGGCTTCTGGGTCATGTATATATAGCTTCTGGTTCATGTATATATGGCTTCTGGTTCATGCATATATGGCTTCTGGTTCATGCATATATGGCTTCTGGGTAATGTATATATGGCTTCTGGATCATGTATATATGGGTTCTGGTTCATGTATATATGGCTTCTGTTTCATGTATATATGGCTTCTGGTTCATGTGTATATTGCTTCTGGTTCATGTATATATTGCTTCTGGTTCATGTATATATTGCTTCTGGTTCATGTATATATGGCTTCTGGTTCATGTGTATATGGCTTCTGGTTCATGTATATATGGCTTCTGGTTCATGTATATATGGCTTTTGCTTCATGTATATATGCCTTCTGGTTCATGTATATATGCCTTCTGGTTCATGTATATATGGCTTCTGGTTCATGTCTATATGGCTGCTGGTTCATGTATATATGGCTTCTGGATCATGTATATATGGCTTCTGGTTCATGTATATATGGCTTCTGGTTCATGTATATATGGCTTCTGGTTCATGCATATATGGCTTCTGGGTAATATATATATATGGCTTCTGGATCATGTATATATGGGTTCTGGTTCATGTATATATGGCTTCTGTTTCATGTATATATGGCTTCTGATTCATGTGTATATTGCTTCTGGTTCATGTATATATTGCTTCTGGTTCATGTATATATTGCTTCTGGTTCATGTATATATGGCTTCTGGTTCATGTATATATGGCTTCTGGTTCATGTGTATATGGCTTCTGGTTCATGTATATATGGCTTCTGGTTCATGTATATATGGCTTTTGCTTCATGTACATATGCCTTCTGGTTCATGTATATATGCCTTCTGGTTCCTGTATATATGGCTTCTGGATCATGTATATATGGCTGCTGGTTCATGTATATATGGCTTCTGGATCATGTATATATGGCTTCTGGTTCATGTATATATGGCTTCTGGTTCATGTATATATGGCTTCTGGTTCATGTATATATTGCTTCTGGATCATGTATATATGGCTTCTGGATCATGTATATGGCTTCTGGGTCATGTATATATGGCTTCTGGTTCATGTATATATAGCTTCCGGATCATGTATATATGGCTTTTGATTCATGTATATATGGCTTCTGGTCCATGTATATATGGCTTCTGGTTCATGTATATATGGCTTCTGGTTCATGTATATATGGCTTCTGGTTCATGTATATATGGCTTCTGGGTCATGTATATATGGCTTCTGGATCATGTATATATGGGTTCTGGTTCATGTATATATGGCTTCTGTTTCATGTATATATGGCTTCTGGTTCATGTGTATATTGCTTCTGGTTCATGTATATATGGCTTCTGGTTCATGTATATATGGCTTCTTATTCATGTATATATGGCTTCTGATTCATGTATATATGGCTTCTGGGTCATGTATATATGGCTTCTGGATCATGTATATATGGGTTCTGGTTCATGTATATATGGCTTCTGGTTCATGTGTATATTGCTTCTGGTTCATGTATATATGGCTTCTGGTTCATGTATATATGGCTTCTGGTTCATGTATATATGGCTTCTGGGTCATGTATATATAGCTTCTGGTTCATGTATATATGGCTTCTGGTTCATGCATATATGGCTTCTGGTTCATGTATATATGGCTTCTGGGTAATGTATATATGGCTTCTGGATCATGTATATATGGGTTCTGGTTCATGTATATATGGCTTCTGTTTCATGTATATATGGCTTCTGGTTCATGTGTATATTGCTTCTGGTTCATGTATATATTGCTTCTGGTTCATGTATATATTGCTTCTGGTTCATGTATATATGGCTTCTGGTTCATGTGTATATGGCTTCTGGTTCATGTATATATGGCTTCTGGTTCATGTATATATGGCTTTTGCTTCATGTATATATGCCTTCTGGTTCATGTATATATGCCTTCTGGTTCCTGTATATATGGCTTCTGGTTCATGTCTATATGGCTGCTGGTTCATGTATATATGGCTTCTGGATCATGTATATATGGCTTCTGGTTCATGTATATATGGCTTCTGGTTCATGTATATATGGCTTCTGGTTCATGTATATATTGCTTCTGGATCATGTATATATGGGTTCTGGTTCATGTATATATGGCTTCTGTTTCATGTATATATGGCTTCCGGTTCATGTGTATATTGCTTCTGGTTCATGTATATATGGCTTCTGGTTCATGTATATATGGCTTCTGGTTCATGTATATATGGCTTCTGGGTCATGTATATATGGGTTCTGGTTCATGTATATATGGCTTCTGATTCATGTGTATATTGCTTCTGGTTCATGTATATATGGCTTCTGGTTCATGTATATATGGCTTCTTATTCATGTATATATGGCTTCTGATTCATGTATATATGGCTTCTGGGTCATGTATATATGGCTTCTGGATCATGTATATATGGCTTCTGGTTCATGTATATATGGCTTCTGGTTCATGTGTATATTGCTTCTGGTTCATGTATATATGGCTTCTGGTTCATATATATATGGCTTCTTATTCATGTATATATGGCTTCTGATTCATGTATATATGGCTTCTGGGTCATGTATATATGGCTTCTGGATCATGTATATATGGCTTCTGGTTCATGTATATATGGCTTCTGGTTCATGTATATATGGCTTCTGGTTCATGGATATATGGCTTCTGGTTCATGTATATATGGCTTCTGGTTCATGTATATATGGCTTTTGCTTCATGTAAATATGCCTTCTGGTTCATGTATATATGCCTTCTGGTTCCTGTATATATGGCTTCTGGTTCATGTATATATGGCTGCTGGTTCATGTATATATGGCTTCTGGATCATGTATATATGGCTTCTGGTTCATGTATATATGGCTTCTGGTTCATGTATATATTGCTTCTGGATCATGTATATATGGCTTCTGGATCATGTATTTGGCTTCTGGGTCATGTATATATGGCTTCTGGGTCATGTATATATGGGTTCTGGTTCATGTATATATGGCTTCTGTTTCATGTATATATGGCTTCCGGTTCATGTGTATATTGCTTCTGGTTCATGTATATATGGCTTCTGGTTCATGTATATATGGCTTCTGATTCATGTATATATGGCTTCTGGGTCATGTATATATGGCTTCTGGATCATGTATATACGGCTTCTGGATCATGTATATATGGGTTCTGGTTCATGTATATATGGCTTCTGGTTCATGTATATATGGCTTCTTATTCATGTATATATGGCTTCTGATTCATGTATATATGGCTTCTGGGTCATGTATATATGGCTTCTGGATCATGTATATATGGCTTCTGGTTCATGTATATATGGCTTCTGGTTCATGTGTATATTGCTTCTGGTTCATGTATATATGGCTTCTGGTTCATGTATATATGGCTTCTTATTCATGTATATATGGCTTCTGATTCATGTATATATGGCTTCTGGGTCATGTATATATGGCTTCTGGGTCATGTATATATGGCTTCTGGATCATGTATATATGGCTTCTGGTTCATGTATATATGGCTTCTGGTTCATGTATATATGGCTTCTGGTTCATGGATATATGGCTTCTGGTTCATGTATATATGGCTTCTGGTTCATGTATATATGGCTTTTGCTTCATGTAAATATGCCTTCTGGTTCATGTATATATGCCTTCTGGTTCCTGTATATATGGCTTCTGGTTCATGTATATATGGCTGCTGGTTCATGTATATATGGCTTCTGGATCATGTATATATGGCTTCTGGTTCATGTATATATGGCTTCTGGTTCATGTATATATTGCTTCTGGATCATGTATATATGGCTTCTGGATCATGTATTTGGCTTCTGGGTCATGTATATATGGCTTCTGGGTCATGTATATATGGGTTCTGGTTCATGTATATATGGCTTCTGTTTCATGTATATATGGCTTCCGGTTCATGTGTATATTGCTTCTGGTTCATGTATATATGGCTTCTGGTTCATGTATATATGGCTTCTGATTCATGTATATATGGCTTCTGGGTCATGTATATATGGCTTCTGGATCATGTATATACGGCTTCTGGATCATGTATATATGGGTTCTGGTTCATGTATATATGGCTTCTGGTTCATGTATATATGGCTTCTGGGTCATGTATATATGGCTTCTGGATCATGTATATGGCTTCTGGGTCATGTATATATGGCTTCTGGTTCATGTATATATAGCTTCCGGATCATGTATATATGGCTTTTGATTCATGTATATATGGCTTCTGGTCCATGTATATATGGCTTCTGGTTCATGTATATATGGCTTCTGGTTCATGTATATATGGCTTCTGGTTGATGTATATATGGCTTCTGGTTCATGTATATATAGCTTCTGGTTCATGTATATATGGCTTCTGGTTCATGTATATATGGCTTCTGGTTCATGTATATATGGCTTCTGGGTCATGTATATATGGCTTCTGGATCATGTATATATGGGTTCTGGTTCATGTATATATGGCTTCTGTTTCATGTATATATGGCTTCCAGTTCATGTGTATATTGCTTCTGGTTCATGTATATATGGCTTCTGGTTCATGTATATATGGCTTCTGATTCATGTATATATGGCTTCTGGGTCATGTATATATGGCTTCTGGGTCATGTATATATGGCTTCTGGATCATGTATATATGGGTTCTGGTTCATGTGTATATTGCTTCTGGTTCATGTATATATGGCTTCTGGTTCATGTATATATGGCTTCTGGTTCATGTATATATGGCTTCTGATTCATGGATATATGGCTTCTGGTTCATGTATATATGGCTTCTGGTTCATGTATATATGGCTTCTGGTTCATGTGTATATTGCTTCTGGTTCATGTATATATTGCTTCTGGTTCATGTATATATGGCTTCTGGTTCATGTGTATATGGCTTCTGGTTCATGTATATATGGCTTCTGGTTCATGTATATATGGCTTTTGCTTCATGTATATATGCCTTCTGGATCATGTATATATGGCTTCTGGTTCATGTATATATGGCTTCTGGTTCATGTATATATGGCTTCTGGTTCATGTATATATTGCTTCTGGATCATGTATATATGGCTTCTGGATCATGTATATATGGCTTCTGGGTTATGTATATATGGGTTCTGGGTCATGTATATATGGGTTCTGGTTCATGTATATATGGCTTCTGTTTCATGTATATATGGCTTCCGGTTCATGTGTATATTGCTTCTGGTTCATGTATATATGGCTTCTGGTTCATGTATATATGGCTTCTGATTCATGTATATATGGCTTCTGGGTCATGCATATATGGCTTCTGGATCATGTATATATGGCTTCTGGATCATGTATATATGGGTTCTGGTTCATGTATATATGGCTTCTGGTTCATGTGTATATTACTTCTGGTTCATGTATATATGGCTTCTGGTTCATGTATATATGGCTTCTGGTTCATGTATATATGGCTTCTGATTCATGGATATATGGCTTCAGGTTCATGTATATATGGCTTCTGGTTCATGTATATATGGCTTTTGCTTCATGTATATATGCCTTCTGGTTAATGTATATATGCCTTCTGGTTCCTGTATATATGGCTGCTGGTTCATGTATATATGGCTGCTGGTTCATGTATATATGGCTGCTGGTTCATGTATATATGGCTTCTGGATCATGTATATATGGCTTCTGGTTCATGTATATATTGCTTCTGGATCATGTATATATGGCTTCTGGTTCATGTATATATTGCTTCTGGATCATGTATATATGGGTTCTGGTTCATGTATATATGGCTTCTGGTTCATGTATATATGGCTTCCGGTTCATGTGTATATGGCTTTTGATTCATGTATATATGGCTTCTGGTCCATGTATATATGGCTTCTGGTTCATGTATATATGGCTTCTGGTTCATGTATATATGGCTTCTGGTTGATGTATATATGGCTTCTGTTTCATGTATATATGGCTTCCGGTTCATGTGTATATTGCTTCTGGTTCATGTATATATTGCTTCTGGTTCATGTATATATGGCTTCTGGTTCATGTATATATGGCTGCTGGTTCATGTATATATGGCTTCTGGATCATGTATATATGGCTTCTGGTTCATGTATATATTGCTTCTGGATCATGTATATATGGCTTCTGGATCATGTATATGGCTTCTGGGTCATGTATATATGGCTTCTGGTTCATGTATATATAGCTTCCGGATCATGTATATATGGCTTTTGATTCATGTATATATGGCTTCTGGTCCTTGTATATATGGCTTCTGGTTCATGTATATATGGCTTCTGGTTCATGTATATATGGCTTCTGGTTGATGTATATATGGCTTCTGGTTCATGTATATATAGCTTCTGGTTCATGTATATATGGCTTCTGGTTCATGTATATATGGGTTCTGGTTCATGTATATATGGCTTCTGGGTCATGTATATATGGCTTCTGGATCATGTATATATGGGTTCTGGTTCATGTATATATGGCTTCTGTTTCATGTATATATGGCTTCCGGTTCATGTGTATATTGCTTCTGGTTCATGTATATATGGCTTCTGGTTCATGTATATATGGCTTCTGATTCATGTATATATGGCTTCCTGGGTCATGTATATATGGCTTCTGGATCATGTATATATGGCTTCTGGTTCATGTATATATGGCTTCTGGTTCATGTGTATATGGCTTCTGGATCATGTATATATTGCTTCTGGTTCATGTATATATGGCTTCTGGTTCATGTGTATATGGCTTCTGGTTCATGTATATATGGCTTCTGGTTCATGTATATATGGCTTTTGCTTCATGTATATATGCCTTCTGGTTCATGTATATATGGCTTCTGGTTCCTGTTTATATGGCTTCTGGTTCATGTATATATGGCTGCTGGTTCATGTATATATGGCTTCTGGATCATGTATATATGGCTTCTGGTTTATGTATATATGGCTTCTGGTTCATGTATATATGGCTTCTGGTTCATGTATATATTGCTTCTGGATCATGTATATATGGCTTCTGGATCATGTATATATGGCTTCTGGGTCATGTATATATGGCTTCTGGTTCATGTATATATAGCTTCCGGATCATGTATATATGGCTTTTGATTCATGTATATATGGCTTCTGGTTCATGTGTATATTGCTTCTGGTTCATGTATATATGGCTTCTGATTCATGGATATATGGCTTCTGGTTCATGTGTATATTGCTTCTGGTTCATATATATATTGCTTCTGGTTCATGTATATATGGCTTCTGGTTCATGTGTATATGGCTTCTGGTTCATGTATATATGGCTTCTGGTTCATGTATATATGGCTTTTGCTTCATGTATATATGCCTTCTGGTTCATGTATATATGGCTTCTGGTTCCTGTTTATATGGCTTCTGGTTCATGTATATATGGCTGCTGGTTCATGTATATATGGCTTCTGGATCATGTATATATGGCTTCTGGTTCAAGTATATATGGCTTCTGGTTCATGTATATATGGCTTCTGGTTCATGTATATATTGCTTCTGGATCATGTATATATGGCTTCTGGATCATGTATATATGGCTTCTGGGTCATGTATATATGGCTTCTGGTTCATGTATATATAGCTTCCGGATCATGTATATATGGCTTTTGATTCATGTATATATGGCTTCTGGTTCATGTATATATGGCTTCTGGTTCATGTATATATGGCTTCTGGTTCATGTATATATAGCTTCTGGTTCATGTATATATGGCTTCTGGTTCATGTATATATGGCTTCTGGTTCATGTATATATGGCTTCTGGGTCATGTATATATGGCTTCTGGATCATGTATATATGGGTTCTGGTTCATGTATATATGGCTTCTGTTTCATGTATATATGGCTTCCAGTTCATGTGTATATTGCTTCTGGTTCATGTATATATGGCTTCTGGTTCATGTATATATGGCTTCTGATTCATGTATATATGGCTTCTGGGTCATGTATATATGGCTTCTGGGTCATGTATATATGGCTTCTGGATCATGTATATATGGGTTCTGGTTCATGTGTATATTGCTTCTGGTTCATGTATATATGGCTTCTGGTTCATGTATATATGGCTTCTGGTTCATGTATATATGGCTTCTGATTCATGGATATATGGCTTCTGGTTCATGTATATATGGCTTCTGGTTCATGTATATATGGCTTCTGGTTCATGTGTATATTGCTTCTGGTTCATGTATATATTGCTTCTGGTTCATGTATATATGGCTTCTGGTTCATGTGTATATGGCTTCTGGTTCATGTATATATGGCTTCTGGTTCATGTATATATGGCTTTTGCTTCATGTATATATGCCTTCTGGATCATGTATATATGGCTTCTGGTTCATGTATATATGGCTTCTGGTTCATGTATATATGGCTTCTGGTTCATGTATATATTGCTTCTGGATCATGTATATATGGCTTCTGGATCATGTATATATGGCTTCTGGGTTATGTATATATGGGTTCTGGGTCATGTATATATGGGTTCTGGTTCATGTATATATGGCTTCTGTTTCATGTATATATGGCTTCCGGTTCATGTGTATATTGCTTCTGGTTCATGTATATATGGCTTCTGGTTCATGTATATATGGCTTCTGATTCATGTATATATGGCTTCTGGGTCATGCATATATGGCTTCTGGATCATGTATATATGGCTTCTGGATCATGTATATATGGGTTCTGGTTCATGTATATATGGCTTCTGGTTCATGTGTATATTACTTCTGGTTCATGTATATATGGCTTCTGGTTCATGTATATATGGCTTCTGGTTCATGTATATATGGCTTCTGATTCATGGATATATGGCTTCAGGTTCATGTATATATGGCTTCTGGTTCATGTATATATGGCTTTTGCTTCATGTATATATGCCTTCTGGTTAATGTATATATGCCTTCTGGTTCCTGTATATATGGCTGCTGGTTCATGTATATATGGCTGCTGGTTCATGTATATATGGCTGCTGGTTCATGTATATATGGCTTCTGGATCATGTATATATGGCTTCTGGTTCATGTATATATTGCTTCTGGATCATGTATATATGGCTTCTGGTTCATGTATATATTGCTTCTGGATCATGTATATATGGGTTCTGGTTCATGTATATATGGCTTCTGGTTCATGTATATATGGCTTCCGGTTCATGTGTATATGGCTTTTGATTCATGTATATATGGCTTCTGGTCCATGTATATATGGCTTCTGGTTCATGTATATATGGCTTCTGGTTCATGTATATATGGCTTCTGGTTGATGTATATATGGCTTCTGTTTCATGTATATATGGCTTCCGGTTCATGTGTATATTGCTTCTGGTTCATGTATATATTGCTTCTGGTTCATGTATATATGGCTTCTGGTTCATGTATATATGGCTGCTGGTTCATGTATATATGGCTTCTGGATCATGTATATATGGCTTCTGGTTCATGTATATATTGCTTCTGGATCATGTATATATGGCTTCTGGATCATGTATATGGCTTCTGGGTCATGTATATATGGCTTCTGGTTCATGTATATATAGCTTCCGGATCATGTATATATGGCTTTTGATTCATGTATATATGGCTTCTGGTCCTTGTATATATGGCTTCTGGTTCATGTATATATGGCTTCTGGTTCATGTATATATGGCTTCTGGTTGATGTATATATGGCTTCTGGTTCATGTATATATAGCTTCTGGTTCATGTATATATGGCTTCTGGTTCATGTATATATGGGTTCTGGTTCATGTATATATGGCTTCTGGGTCATGTATATATGGCTTCTGGATCATGTATATATGGGTTCTGGTTCATGTATATATGGCTTCTGTTTCATGTATATATGGCTTCCGGTTCATGTGTATATTGCTTCTGGTTCATGTATATATGGCTTCTGGTTCATGTATATATGGCTTCTGATTCATGTATATATGGCTTCCTGGGTCATGTATATATGGCTTCTGGATCATGTATATATGGCTTCTGGTTCATGTATATATGGCTTCTGGTTCATGTGTATATGGCTTCTGGATCATGTATATATTGCTTCTGGTTCATGTATATATGGCTTCTGGTTCATGTGTATATGGCTTCTGGTTCATGTATATATGGCTTCTGGTTCATGTATATATGGCTTTTGCTTCATGTATATATGCCTTCTGGTTCATGTATATATGGCTTCTGGTTCCTGTTTATATGGCTTCTGGTTCATGTATATATGGCTGCTGGTTCATGTATATATGGCTTCTGGATCATGTATATATGGCTTCTGGTTTATGTATATATGGCTTCTGGTTCATGTATATATGGCTTCTGGTTCATGTATATATTGCTTCTGGATCATGTATATATGGCTTCTGGATCATGTATATATGGCTTCTGGGTCATGTATATATGGCTTCTGGTTCATGTATATATAGCTTCCGGATCATGTATATATGGCTTTTGATTCATGTATATATGGCTTCTGGTTCATGTGTATATTGCTTCTGGTTCATGTATATATGGCTTCTGATTCATGGATATATGGCTTCTGGTTCATGTGTATATTGCTTCTGGTTCATATATATATTGCTTCTGGTTCATGTATATATGGCTTCTGGTTCATGTGTATATGGCTTCTGGTTCATGTATATATGGCTTCTGGTTCATGTATATATGGCTTTTGCTTCATGTATATATGCCTTCTGGTTCATGTATATATGGCTTCTGGTTCCTGTTTATATGGCTTCTGGTTCATGTATATATGGCTGCTGGTTCATGTATATATGGCTTCTGGATCATGTATATATGGCTTCTGGTTCAAGTATATATGGCTTCTGGTTCATGTATATATGGCTTCTGGTTCATGTATATATTGCTTCTGGATCATGTATATATGGCTTCTGGATCATGTATATATGGCTTCTGGGTCATGTATATATGGCTTCTGGTTCATGTATATATAGCTTCCGGATCATGTATATATGGCTTTTGATTCATGTATATATGGCTTCTGGTTCATGTATATATGGCTTCTGGTTCATGTATATATGGCTTCTGGTTCATGTATATATGGCTTTTGCTTCATGTATATATGCCTTCTGGTTCATGTATATATGCCTTCTGGTTCCTGTATATATGGCTTCTGGTTCATGTATATATGGCTGCTGGTTCATGTATATATGGCTTCTGGATCATGTATATATGGCTTCTGGTTCATGTATATATGGCTTCTGGTTCATGTATATATGGCTTCTGGATCATGTATATATGGCTTCTGGATCATGTATATGGCTTCTGGGTCATGTATATATAGCTTCTGGTTCATGTATATATAGCTTCCGGATCATGTATATATGGCTTTTGATTCATGTATATATGGCTTCTGGTCCATGTATATATGGCTTCTGGTTCATGTATATATGGCTTCTGGTTCATGTATATATGGCTTCTGGGTCATGTATATATGGCTTCTGGATCATGTATATATGGGTTCTGGTTCATGTATATATGGCTTCTGGTTCATGTGTATATTGCTTCTGGTTCATGTATATATGGCTTCTGGTTCATGTATATATGGCTTCTGGTTCATGTGTATATTGCTTCTGGTTCATGTATATATTGCTTCTGGTTCATGTATATATGGCTTCTGGTTCATGTGTATATGGCTTCTGGTTCATGTATATATGGCTTCTGGTTCATGTATATATGGCTTTTGCTTCATGTATATATGTCTTCTGGTTCATGTATATATGGCTTCTGGTTCCTGTATATATGGCTTCTGGTTCATGTATATATGGCTGTTGGTTCATGTATATATGGCTTCTGGATCATGTATATATGGCTTCTGGTTCATGTATATATGGCTTCTGGTTCATGTATATATGGCTTCTGGTTCATGTATATATTGCTTCTGGATCATGTATATATGGCTTCTGGATCATGTATATGGCTTCTGGGTCATGTATATATGGCTTCTGGTTCATGTATATATGGCTTCTGGTCCATGTATATATGGCTTCTGGTTCATGTATATATGGCTTCTGGTTCATGTATATATGGCTTCTGGTTCATGTATATATTGCTTCTGGATCATGTATATATGGCTTCTGGTCCATGTATATATGGCTTCTGGATCATGTATATATTGCTTCTGGATCATGTATATATGGCTTCTGGATCATGTATATGGCTTCTGGGTCATGTATATATGGCTTCTGGTTCATGTGTATATTGCTTCTGGTTCATGTATATATGGCTTCTGGTTCATGTATATATGGCTTCTGGTTCATGTGTATATTGCTTCTGGTTCATGTATATATTGCTTCTGGTTCATGTATATATGGCTTCTGGTTCATGTGTATATGGCTTCTGGTTCATGTATATATGGCTTCTGGTTCATGTATATATGGCTTTTGCTTCATGTATATATGCCTTCTGGTTCATGTATATATGGCTTCTGGTTCCTGTATATATGGCTTCTGGTTCATGTATATATGGCTGTTGGTTCATGTATATATGGCTTCTGGATCATGTATATATGGCTTCTGGTTCATGTATATATGGCTTCTGGTTCATGTATATATGGCTTCTGGTTCATGTATATATTGCTTCTGGATCATGTATATATGGCTTCTGGATCATGTATATGGCTTCTGGGTCATGTATATATGGCTTCTGGTTCATGTATATATGGCTTCTGGTCCATGTATATATGGCTTCTGGTTCATGTATATATGGCTTCTGGTTCATGTATATATGGCTTCTGGTTCATGTATATATTGCTTCTGGATCATGTATATATGGCTTCTGGTCCATGTATATATGGCTTCTGGATCATGTATATATTGCTTCTGGATCATGTATATATGGCTTCTGGATCATGTATATGGCTTCTGGGACATGTATATATGGCTTCTGGTTCATGTATATATGGCTTCTGGTCCATGTATATATGGCTTCTGGTTCATGTATATATGGCTTCTGGTTCATGTATATATGGCTTCTGGTTCATGTATATATTGCTTCTGGATCATGTATATATGGCTTCTGGTCCATGTATATATGGCTTCTGGTTCATGTATATATGGCTTCTGGTTCATGTATATATGGCTTCTGGGTCATGTATATATGGCTTCTGGATCATGTATATATGGGTTCTGGTTCATGTATATATGGCTTCTGGTTCATGTGTATATTGCTTCTGGTTCATGTATATATGGCTTCTGGTTCATGTATATATGGCTTCTGGTTCATGTGTATATTGCTTCTGGTTCATGTATATATTGCTTCTGGTTCATGTATATATGGCTTCTGGTTCATGTGTATATGGCTTCTGGTTCATGTATATATGGCTTCTGGTTCATGTATAAATGGCTTTTGCTTCATGTATATATGCCTTCTGGTTCATGTATATATGGCTTCTGGTTCCTGTATATATGGCTTCTGGTTCATGTATATATGGCTGCTGGTTCATGTATATATGGCTTCTGGATCATGTATATATGGCTTCTGGTTCATGTATATATGGCTTCTGGTTCATGTATATATGGCTTCTGGTTCATGTATATATTGCTTCTGGATCATGTATATATGGCTTCTGGATCATGTATATGGCTTCTGGGTCATGTATATATGGCTTCTGGTTCATGTATATATGGCTTCTGGTCCATGTATATATGGCTTCTGGTTCATGTATATATGGCTTCTGGTTCATGTATATATGGCTTCTGGTTCAAGTATATATTGCTTCTGGATCATGTATATATGGCTTCTGGATCATGTATATATGGCTTCTGGATCATGTATATATGGCTTCTGGGTCATGTATATATGGCTTCTGGGTCATGTATATATGGCTTCTGGGTCATGTATATATGGGTTCTGGTTCATGTATATATGGCTTCTGTTTCATGTATATATGGCTTCCGGTTCATGTGTATATTGCTTCTGGTTCATGTATATATGGCTTCTGGTTCATGTATATATGGCTTCTGATTCATGTATATATGGCTTCTGGGTCATGTATATATGGCTTCTGGATCATGTATATATGGCTTCTGGATCATGTATATATGGGTTCTGGTTCATGTATATATGGCTTCTGGTTCATGTGTATATTGCTTCTGGTTCATGTATATATGGCTTCTGGTTCATGTATATATGGCTTCTGGTTCATGTATATATGGCTTCTGATTCATGGATATATGGCTTCTGGTTCATGTATATATGGCTTCTGGTTCATGTATATATGGCTTCTGTTTCATGCATATATTGCTTCTGGATCATGTATATATGGCTTCTGGATCATGTATATGGCTTCTGGGTCATGTATATATGGCTTCTGGGTCATGTATATATGGGTTCTGGTTCATGTATATATGGCTTCTGTTTCATGTATATATGGCTTCCGGTTCATGTGTATATTGCTTCTGGTTCATGTATATATGGCTTCTGGTTCATGTATATATGGCTTCTGGTTCATGTATATATGGCTTCTGGATCATGTATATATGGGTTCTGGTTCATGTATATATGGCTTCTGGTTCATGTGTATATTGCTTCTGGTTCATGTATATATGGCTTCTGGTTCATGTATATATGGCTTCTGGTTTCAAGTATATATGGCTTCTGATTCATGGATATATGGCTTCTGGTTCATGTATATATGGCTTCTGGTTCATGTATATATGGCTTTTGCTTCATGTATATATGCCTTCTGGTTCATGTATATATGCCTTCTGGTTCCTGTATATATGGATTCTGGTTCATGTATATATGGCTGCTGGTTCATGTATATATGGCTTCTGGATCATGTATATATGGCTTCTGGTTCATGTATATATGGCTTCTGGTTCATGTATATATGGCTTCTGGTTCATGTATATATTGCTTCTGGATCATGTATATATGGCTTCTGGATCATGTATATGGCTTCTTGGTCATGTATATATGGCTTCTGGTTCATGTATATATAGCTTCCGGATCATGTATATATGGCTTTTGATTCATGTATATATGGCTTCTGGTCCATGTATATATGGCTTCTGGTTCATGTATATATGGCTTCTGGTTGATGTATATATGGCTTCTGGTTCATGTATATATAGCTTCTGGTTCATGTATATATGGCTTCTGGTTCATGTATATATGGCTTCTGGTTCATGTATATATGGCTTCTGGGTCATGTATATATGGCTTCTGGATCATGTATATATGGGTTCTGGTTCATGTATATATGGCTTCTGTTTCATGTGTATATGGCTTCCGGTTCATGTGTATATTGCTTCTGGTTCATGTATATATGGCTTCTGGTTCATGTATATATGGCTTCTGATTCATGTATATATGGCTTCTGGGTCATGTATATATGGCTTCTGGATCATGTATATATGGGTTCTGGTTCATGTATATATGGCTTCTGGTTCATGTGTATATTGCTTCTGGTTCATGTATATATGGCTTCTGGTTCATGTATATATGGCTTCTGGTTCATGTATATATGGCTTCTGATTCATGGATATATGGCTTCTGGTTCATGTATATATGGCTTCTGGTTCATGTATATATGGCTTCTGGTTCATGTGTATATTGCTTCTGGTTCATGTATATATTGCTTCTGGTTCATGTATATATGGCTTCTGGTTCATGTGTATATGGCTTCTGGTTCATGTATATATGGCTTCTGGTTCATGTATATATGGCTTCTGGTTCATGTATATATGGCTTTTGCTTCATGTATATATGCCTTCTGGTTCATGTATATATGGCTTCTGGTTCCTGTATATATGGCTTCTGGTTCATGTATATATGGCTTCTGGTTCATGTATATATGGCTTCTGGTTCATGTATATATTGCTTCTGGATCATGTATATATGGCTTCTGGATCATGTATATGGCTTCTGGGTCATGTATATATGGCTTCTGGTTCATGTATATATAGCTTCCGGATCATGTATATATGGCTTTTGATTCATGTATATATGGCTTCTGGTCCATGTATATATGGCTTCTGGTTCATGTATATATGGCTTCTGGATCATGTATATATGGGTTCTGGTTCATGTATATATGGCTTCTGGTTCATGTATATATGGCTTCTGGTTCATGTATATATGGCTTTTGCTTCATGTATATATGCCTTCTGGTTCATGTATATATGCCTTCTGGTTCCTGTATATATGGCTTCTGGTTCATGTATATATGGCTGCTGGTTCATGTATATATGGCTTCTGGATCATGTATATATGGCTTCTGGTTCATGTATATATGGCTTCTGGTTCATGTATATATGGCTTCTGGTTCATGTATATATTGCTTCTGGATCATGTATATATGGCTTCTGGATCATGTATATGGCTTCTGGGTCATGTATATATGGCTTCGGGTTCATGTATATATAGCTTCCGGATCATGTATATATGGCTTTTGATTCATGTATATATGGCTTCTGGTCCATGTATATATGGCTTCTGGTTCATGTATATATGGCTTCTGGTTCATGTATATATAACTTCTGGTTCATGTATATATGGCTTCTGGTTCATGTATATATGGCTTCTGGTTCATGTATATATGGCTTCTGGGTCATGTATATATGGCTTCTGGATCATGTATATATGGGTTCTGGTTCATGTATATATGGCTTCTGGTTCATGTGTATATTGCTTCTGGTTCATGTATATATGGCTTCTGGTTCATGTATATATGGCTTCTGGTTCATGTATATATGGCTTCTGATTCATGGATATATGGCTTCTGGTTCATGTATATATGGCTTCTGGTTCATGTATATATTGCTTCTGGTTCATGTATATATGGCTTCTGGTTCATGTGTATATGGCTTCTGGTTCATGTATATATGGCTTCTGGTTCATGTATAAATGGCTTTTGCTTCATGTATATATGCCTTCTGGTTCATGTATATATGGCTTCTGGTTCCTGTATATATGGCTTCTGGTTCATGTATATATGGCTGCTGGTTCATGTATATATGGCTTCTGGATCATGTATATATGGCTTCTGGTTCATGTATATATGGCTTCTGGTTCATGTATATATGGCTTCTGGTTCATGTATATATTGCTTCTGGATCATGTATATATGGCTTCTGGATCATGTATATATGGCTTCTGGATCATGTATATATGGCTTCTGGTTCATGTATATATGGCTTCTGGTCCATGTATATATGGCTTCTGGTTCATGTATATATGGCTTCTGGTTCATGTATATATGGCTTCTGGTTCAAGTATATATTGCTTCTGGATCATGTATATATGGCTTCTGGATCATGTATATATGGCTTCTGGATCATGTATATATGGCTTCTGGGTCATGTATATATGGCTTCTGGGTCATGTATATATGGCTTCTGGGTCATGTATATATGGGTTCTGGTTCATGTATATATGGCTTCTGTTTCATGTATATATGGCTTCCGGTTCATGTGTATATTGCTTCTGGTTCATGTATATATGGCTTCTGGTTCATGTATATATGGCTTCTGATTCATGTATATATGGCTTCTGGGTCATGTATATATGGCTTCTGGATCATGTATATATGGCTTCTGGATCATGTATATATGGGTTCTGGTTCATGTATATATGGCTTCTGGTTCATGTGTATATTGCTTCTGGTTCATGTATATATGGCTTCTGGTTCATGTATATATGGCTTCTGGTTCATGTATATATGGCTTCTGATTCATGGATATATGGCTTCTGGTTCATGTATATATGGCTTCTGGTTCATGTATATATGGCTTCTGTTTCATGCATATATTGCTTCTGGATCATGTATATATGGCTTCTGGATCATGTATATGGCTTCTGGGTCATGTATATATGGCTTCTGGGTCATGTATATATGGGTTCTGGTTCATGTATATATGGCTTCTGTTTCATGTATATATGGCTTCCGGTTCATGTGTATATTGCTTCTGGTTCATGTATATATGGCTTCTGGTTCATGTATATATGGCTTCTGGTTCATGTATATATGGCTTCTGGATCATGTATATATGGGTTCTGGTTCATGTATATATGGCTTCTGGTTCATGTGTATATTGCTTCTGGTTCATGTATATATGGCTTCTGGTTCATGTATATATGGCTTCTGGTTTCAAGTATATATGGCTTCTGATTCATGGATATATGGCTTCTGGTTCATGTATATATGGCTTCTGGTTCATGTATATATGGCTTTTGCTTCATGTATATATGCCTTCTGGTTCATGTATATATGGCTTCTGATTCATGGATATATGGCTTCTGGTTCATGTATATATGGCTTCTGGTTCATGTATATATGGCTTCTGTTTCATGCATATATTGCTTCTGGATCATGTATATATGGCTTCTGGATCATGTATATGGCTTCTGGGTCATGTATATATGGCTTCTGGGTCATGTATATATGGGTTCTGGTTCATATATACATGAACCAGAAGCCATGGATATATGGCTTCTGGTTCATGTATATATGGCTTCTGGTTCATGTATATATGGCTTTTGCTTCATGTATATATGCCTTCTGGTTCATGTATATATGCCTTCTGGTTCCTGTATATATGGCTTCTGGATCATGTATATATGGCTTCTGGTTCATGTATATATGGCTTCTGGTTCATGTATATATGGCTTCTGGTTCATGTATATATTGCTTCTGGATCATGTATATATGGCTTCTGGATCATGTATATGGCTTCTGGGTCATGTATATATGGCTTCGGGTTCATGTATATATAGCTTCCGGATCATGTATATATGGCTTTTGATTCATGTATATGGCTTCTGGTCCATGTATATATGGCTTCTGGTTCATGTATATATGGCTTCTGGTTCATGTATATATAACTTCTGGTTCATGTATATATGGCTTCTGGTTCATGTATATATGGCTTCTGGTTCATGTATATATGGCTTCTGGGTCATGTATATATGGCTTCTGGATCATGTATATATGGGTTCTGGTTCATGTATATATGGCTTCTGGTTCATGTGTATATTGCTTCTGGTTCATGTATATATGGCTTCTGGTTCATGTATATATGGCTTCTGGTTCATGTATATATGGCTTCTGATTCATGGATATATGGCTTCTGGTTCATGTATATATGGCTTCTGGTTCATGTATATATTGCTTCTGGTTCATGTATATATGGCTTCTGGTTCATGTGTATATGGCTTCTGGTTCATGTATATATGGCTTCTGGTTCATGTATAAATGGCTTTTGCTTCATGTATATATGCCTTCTGGTTCATGTATATATGGCTTCTGATTCATGGATATATGGCTTCTGGTTCATGTATATATGGCTTCTGGTTCATGTATATATGGCTTCTGTTTCATGCATATATTGCTTCTGGATCATGTATATATGGCTTCTGGATCATGTATATGGCTTCTGGGTCATGTATATATGGCTTCTGGGTCATGTATATATGGGTTCTGGTTCATGTATATATGGCTTCTGTTTCATGTATATATGGCTTCCGGTTCATGTGTATATTGCTTCTGGTTCATGTATATATGGCTTCTGGTTCATGTATATATGGCTTCTGGTTCATGTATATATGGCTTCTGGATCATGTATATATGGGTTCTGGTTCATGTATATATGGCTTCTGGTTCATGTGTATATTGCTTCTGGTTCATGTATATATGGCTTCTGGTTCATGTATATATGGCTTCTGGTTTCAAGTATATATGGCTTCTGATTCATGGATATATGGCTTCTGGTTCATGTATATATGGCTTCTGGTTCATGTATATATGGCTTTTGCTTCATGTATATATGCCTTCTGGTTCATGTATATATGCCTTCTGGTTCCTGTATATATGGCTTCTGGATCATGTATATATGGCTTCTGGTTCATGTATATATGGCTTCTGGTTCATGTATATATGGCTTCTGGTTCATGTATATATTGCTTCTGGATCATGTATATATGGCTTCTGGATCATGTATATGGCTTCTGGGTCATGTATATATGGCTTCGGGTTCATGTATATATAGCTTCCGGATCATGTATATATGGCTTTTGATTCATGTATATATGGCTTCTGGTCCATGTATATATGGCTTCTGGTTCATGTATATATGGCTTCTGGTTCATGTATATATAACTTCTGGTTCATGTATATATGGCTTCTGGTTCATGTATATATGGCTTCTGGTTCATGTATATATGGCTTCTGGGTCATGTATATATGGCTTCTGGATCATGTATATATGGGTTCTGGTTCATGTATATATGGCTTCTGGTTCATGTGTATATTGCTTCTGGTTCATGTATATATGGCTTCTGGTTCATGTATATATGGCTTCTGGTTCATGTATATATGGCTTCTGATTCATGGATATATGGCTTCTGGTTCATGTATATATGGCTTCTGGTTCATGTATATATTGCTTCTGGTTCATGTATATATGGCTTCTGGTTCATGTGTATATGGCTTCTGGTTCATGTATATATGGCTTCTGGTTCATGTATAAATGGCTTTTGCTTCATGTATATATGCCTTCTGGTTCATGTATATATGGCTTCTGGTTCCTGTATATATGGCTTCTGGTTCATGTATATATGGCTGCTGGTTCATGTATATATGGCTTCTGGATCATGTATATATGGCTTCTGGTTCATGTATATATGGCTTCTGGTTTCAAGTATATATGGCTTCTGATTCATGGATATATGGCTTCTGGTTCATGTATATATGGCTTCTGGTTCATGTATATATGGCTTTTGCTTCATGTATATATGCCTTCTGGTTCATGTATATATGCCTTCTGGTTCCTGTATATATGGCTTCTGGATCATGTATATATGGCTTCTGGTTCATGTATATATGGCTTCTGGTTCATGTATATATGGCTTCTGGTTCATGTATATATTGCTTCTGGATCATGTATATATGGCTTCTGGATCATGTATATGGCTTCTGGGTCATGTATATATGGCTTCGGGTTCATGTATATATAGCTTCCGGATCATGTATATATGGCTTTTGATTCATGTATATATGGCTTCTGGTCCATGTATATATGGCTTCTGGTTCATGTATATATGGCTTCTGGTTCATGTATATATAACTTCTGGTTCATGTATATATGGCTTCTGGTTCATGTATATATGGCTTCTGGTTCATGTATATATGGCTTCTGGGTCATGTATATATGGCTTCTGGATCATGTATATATCGGTTCTGGTTCATGTATATATGGCTTCTGGTTCATGTGTATATTGCTTCTGGTTCATGTATATATGGCTTCTGGTTCATGTATATATGGCTTCTGGTTCATGTATATATGGCTTCTGATTCATGGATATATGGCTTCTGGTTCATGTATATATGGCTTCTGGTTCATGTATATATTGCTTCTGGTTCATGTATATATGGCTTCTGGTTCATGTGTATATGGCTTCTGGTTCATGTATATATGGCTTCTGGTTCATGTATAAATGGCTTTTGCTTCATGTATATATGCCTTCTGGTTCATGTATATATGGCTTCTGGTTCCTGTATATATGGCTTCTGGTTCATGTATATATGGCTGCTGGTTCATGTATATATGGCTTCTGGATCATGTATATATGGCTTCTGGTTCATGTATATATGGCTTCTGGTTCATGTATATATGGCTTCTGGTTCATGTATATATTGCTTCTGGATCATGTATATATGGCTTCTGGATCATGTATATGGCTTCTGGGTCATGTATATATGGCTTCTGGTTCATGTATATATGGCTTCTGGTCCATGTATATATGGCTTCTGGTTCATGTATATATGGCTTCTGGTTCATGTATATATGGCTTCTGGTTCAAGTATATATTGCTTCTGGATCATGTATATATGGCTTCTGGATCATGTATATATGGCTTCTGGATCATGTATATATGGCTTCTGGGTCATGTATATATGGCTTCTGGGTCATGTATATATGGCTTCTGGGTCATGTATATATGGGTTCTGGTTCATGTATATATGGCTTCTGTTTCATGTATATATGGCTTCCGGTTCATGTGTATATTGCTTCTGGTTCATGTATATATGGCTTCTGGTTCATGTATATATGGCTTCTGGTTCATGCATATATGGCTTCTGGTTCATGCATATATGGCTTCTGGGTAATGTATATACGGCTTCTGGATCATGTATATATGGGTTCTGGTTCATGTATATATGGCTTCTGTTTCATGTATATATGGCTTCTGGTTCATGTGTATATTGCTTCTGGTTCATGTATATATTGCTTCTGGTTCATGTATATATGGCTTCTGGTTCATGTATATATGGCTTCTGGTTCATGTGTATATGGCTTCTGGTTCATGTATATATGGCTGCTGGTTCATGTATATATGGCTTCTGGATCATGTATATATGGCTTCTGGATCATGTATATATGGCTTCTGGTTCATGTATATATGGCTTCTGGTTCATGTATATATGGCTTTTGCTTCATGTATATATGCCTTCTGGTTCATGTATATATGCCTTCTGGTTCCTGTATATATGGCTTCTGGTTCATGTATATATGGCTGCTGGTTCATGTATATATGGCTTCTGGATCATGTATATATGGCTTCTGGTTCATGTATATATGGCTTCTGGTTCATGTATATATGGCTTCTGGTTCATGTATATATTGCTTCTGGATCATGTATATATTGCTTCTGGATCATGTATATATGGCTTCTGGATCATGTATATGGCTTCTGGGTCATGTATATATGGGTTCTGGTTCATGTATATATGGCTTCTGTTTCATGTATATATGGCTTCTGGTTCATGTGTATATTGCTTCTGGTTCATGTATATATGGCTTCTGGTTCATGTATATATGGCTTCTGATTCATGTATATATGGCTTCTGGGTCATGTATATATGGCTTCTGGATCATGTATATATGGCTTCTGGATCATGTATATATGGGTTCTGGTTCATGTATATATGGCTTCTGGTTCATGTGTATATTGCTTCTGGTTCATGTATATATGGCTTCTGGTTCATGTATATATGGCTTCTGTTTCATGTATATATGGCTTCTGATTCATGGATATATGGCTTCTGGTTCATGTATATATGGCTTCTGGTTCATGTATATATGGCTTCTGGTTCATGTATATATTGCTTCTGGATCATGTATATATGGCTTCTGGATCATGTATATGGCTTCTGGGTCATGTATATATGGCTTCTGGTTCATGTATATATAGCTTCCGGATCATGTATATATGGCTTTTGATTCATGTATATATGGCTTCTGGTCCATGTATATATGGCTTCTGGTTCATGTATATATGGCTTCTGGTTCATGTATATATGGCTTCTGGTTGATGTATATATGGCTTCTGGTTCATGTATATATAGCTTCTGGTTCATGTATATATGGCTTTTGCTTCATGTATATATGCCTTCTGGTTCATGTATATATGGCTTCTGGTTCCTGTATATATGGCTTCTGGTTCATGTATATATGGCTGCTGGTTCATGTATATATGGCTTCTGGATCATGTATATATGGCTTCTGGTTCATGTATATATGGCTTCTGGTTCATGTATATATGGCTTCTGGTTCATGTATATATTGCTTCTGGATCATGTATATATGGCTTCTGGATCATGTATATGGCTTCTGGGTCATGTATATATGGCTTCTGGTTCATGTATATATAGCTTCCGGATCATGTATATATGGCTTTTGATTCATGTATATATGGCTTCTGGTCCATGTATATATGGCTTCTGGTTCATGTATATATGGCTTCTGGTTCATGTATATATGGCTTCTGGTTCATGTATATATGGCTTCTGGGTCATGTATATATGGCTTCTGGATCATGTATATATGGGTTCTGGTTCATGTATATATGGCTTCTGTTTCATGTATATATGGCTTCTGGTTCATGTGTATATTGCTTCTTGGTTCATGTATATATGGCTTCTGGTTCATGTATATATGGCTTCTGATTCATGTATATATGGCTTCTGATTCATGTATATATGGCTTCTGGGTCATGTATATATGGCTTCTGGATCATGTATATATGGGTTCTGGTTCATGTATATATGGCTTCTGGTTCATGTGTATATTGCTTCTGGTTCATGTATATATGGCTTCTGGTTCATGTATATATGGCTTCTGGTTCATGTATATATGGCTTCTGGGTCATGTATATATAGCTTCTGGTTCATGTATATATGGCTTCTGGTTAATGCATATATGGCTTCTGGTTCATGCATATATGGCTTCTGGGTAATGTATATATGGCTTCTGGATCATGTATATATGGGTTCTGGTTCATGTATATATGGCTTCTGTTTCATGTATATATGGCTTCTGGTTCATGTGTATATTGCTTCTGGTTCATGTATATATTGCTTCTGGTTCATGTATATATTGCTTCTGGTTCATGTATATATGGCTTCTGGTTCATGTGTATATGGCTTCTGGTTCATGTATATATGGCTTCTGGTTCATGTATATATCGCTTTTGCTTCATGTATATATGCCTTCTGGTTCATGTATATATGCCTTCTGGTTCCTGTATATATGGCTTCTGGTTCATGTATATATGGCTTCTGGTTCATGTATATATGGCTTCTGGTTCATGTATATATGGCTTCTGGTTCATGTATATATTGCTTTTGCTTCATGTATATATGCCTTCTGGTTCATGTATATATGGCTTCTGGTTCCTGTATATATGGCTTCTGGTTCATGTATATATGGCTGCTGGTTCATGTATATATGGCTTCTGGTTCATGTATATATGGCTTCTGGTTCATGTATATATGGCTTCTGGTTCATGTATATATGGCTTCTGGTTCATGTATATATTGCTTCTGGATCATGTATATATGGCTTCTGGATCATGTATATATGGCTTCTGGATCATGTATATGGCTTCTGGGTCATGTATATATGGCTTCTGGTTCATGTATATATAGCTTCCGGATCATGTATATATGGCTTCTGGTTCATGTATATATGGCTTCTGATTCATGTATATATGGCTTCTGGGTCATGTATATATGGCTTCTGGATCATGTATATATGGGTTCTGGTTCATGTATATATGGCTTCTGTTTCATGTATATATGGCTTCTGGTTCATGTGTATATTGCTTCTGGTTCATGTATATATGGCTTCTGGTTCATGTATATATGGCTTCTGATTCATGTATATATGGCTTCTGGGTCATGTATATATGGCTTCTGGATCATGTATATATTGGTTCTGGTTCATGTATATATGGCTTCTGGTTCATGTGTATATTGCTTCTGGTTCATGTATATATGGCTTCTGGTTCATGTATATATGGCTTCTGGTTCATGTATATATGGCTTCTGGGTAATGTATATATAGCTTCTGGTTCATGTATATATGGCTTCTGGTTCATGCATATATGGCTTCTGGTTCATGCATATATGGCTTCTGGGTAATGTATATACGGCTTCTGGATCATGTATATATGGGTTCTGGTTCATGTATATATGGCTTCTGTTTCATGTATATATGGCTTCTGGTTCATGTGTATATTGCTTCTGGTTCATGTATATATTGCTTCTGGTTCATGTATATATGGCTTCTGGTTCATGTATATATGGCTTCTGGTTCATGTGTATATGGCTTCTGGTTCATGTATATATGGCTTCTGGTTCATGTATATATGGCTTTTGCTTCATGTATATATGCCTTCTGGTTCATGTATATATGGCTTCTGGTTCCTGTATATATGGCTTCTGGTTCATGTATATATGGCTGCTGGTTCATGTATATATGGCTTCTGGATCATGTATATATGGCTTCTGGTTCATGTATATATGGCTTCTGGTTCATGTCTATATGGCTTCTGGTTCATGTATATATTGCTTCTGGATCATGTATATATGGCTTCTGGATAATGTATATGGCTTCTGGGTCATGTATATATGGCTTCTGGTTCATGTATATATAGCTTCCGGATCATGTATATATGGCTTTTGATTCATGTATATATGGCTTCTGGTCCATGTATATATGGCTTCTGGTTCATGTATATATGGCTTCTGGTTCATGTATATATGGCTTCTGGTTGATGTATATATGGCTTCTGGTTCATGTATATATGGCTTCTGGTTCATGTATATATGGCTTCTGGTTCATGTATATATGGCTTCTGGTTCCTGTATATATGGCTTCTGGTTCATGTATATATGGCTGCTGGTTCATGTATATATGGCTTCTGGATCATGTATATATGGCTTCTGGATCATGTATATATGGCTTCTGGTTCATGTATATATGGCTTCTGGTTCATGTATATATGGCTTTTGCTTCATGTATATATGCCTTCTGGTTCATGTATATATGCCTTCTGGTTCCTGTATATATGGCTTCTGGTTCATGTATATATGGCTGCTGGTTCATGTATATATGGCTTCTGGATCATGTATATATGGCTTCTGGTTCATGTATATATTGCTTCTGGATCATGTATATATTGCTTCTGGATCATGTATATATGGCTTCTGGATCATGTATATGGCTTCTGGGTCATGTATATATGGGTTCTGGTTCATGTATATATGGCTTCTGTTTCATGTATATATGGCTTCTGGTTCATGTGTATATTGCTTCTGGTTCATGTATATATGGCTTCTGGTTCATGTATATATGGCTTCTGATTCATGTATATATGGCTTCTGGGTCATGTATATATGGCTTCTGGATCATGTATATATGGCTTCTGGATCATGTATATATGGGTTCTGGTTCATGTATATATGGCTTCTGGTTCATGTGTATATTGCTTCTGGTTCATGTATATATGGCTTCTGGTTCATGTATATATGGCTTCTGTTTCATGTATATATGGCTTCTGATTCATGGATATATGGCTTCTGGTTCATGTATATATGGCTTCTGGTTCATGTATATATGGCTTCTGGTTCATGTATATATTGCTTCTGGATCATGTATATATGGCTTCTGGATCATGTATATGGCTTCTGGGTCATGTATATATGGCTTCTGGTTCATGTATATATAGCTTCCGGATCATGTATATATGGCTTTTGATTCATGTATATATGGCTTCTGGTCCATGTATATATGGCTTCTGGTTCATGTATATATGGCTTCTGGTTCATGTATATATGGCTTCTGGTTGATGTATATATGGCTTCTGGTTCATGTATATATAGCTTCTGGTTCATGTATATATGGCTTTTGCTTCATGTATATATGCCTTCTGGTTCATGTATATATGGCTTCTGGTTCCTGTATATATGGCTTCTGGTTCATGTATATATGGCTGCTGGTTCATGTATATATGGCTTCTGGATCATGTATATATGGCTTCTGGTTCATGTATATATGGCTTCTGGTTCATGTATATATGGCTTCTGGTTCATGTATATATTGCTTCTGGATCATGTATATATGGCTTCTGGATCATGTATATGGCTTCTGGGTCATGTATATATGGCTTCTGGTTCATGTATATATAGCTTCCGGATCATGTATATATGGCTTTTGATTCATGTATATATGGCTTCTGGTCCATGTATATATGGCTTCTGGTTCATGTATATATGGCTTCTGGTTCATGTATATATCGCTTCTGGTTCATGTATATATGGCTTCTGGGTCATGTATATATGGCTTCTGGATCATGTATATATGGGTTCTGGTTCATGTATATATGGCTTCTGTTTCATGTATATATGGCTTCTGGTTCATGTGTATATTGCTTCTTGGTTCATGTATATATGGCTTCTGGTTCATGTATATATGGCTTCTGATTCATGTATATATGGCTTCTGATTCATGTATATATGGCTTCTGGGTCATGTATATATGGCTTCTGGATCATGTATATATGGGTTCTGGTTCATGTATATATGGCTTCTGGTTCATGTGTATATTGCTTCTGGTTCATGTATATATGGCTTCTGGTTCATGTATATATGGCTTCTGGTTCATGTATATATGGCTTCTGGGTCATGTATATATAGCTTCTGGTTCATGTATATATGGCTTCTGGTTAATGCATATATGGCTTCTGGTTCATGCATATATGGCTTCTGGGTAATGTATATATGGCTTCTGGATCATGTATATATGGGTTCTGGTTCATGTATATATGGCTTCTGTTTCATGTATATATGGCTTCTGGTTCATGTGTATATTGCTTCTGGTTCATGTATATATTGCTTCTGGTTCATGTATATATTGCTTCTGGTTCATGTATATATGGCTTCTGGTTCATGTGTATATGGCTTCTGGTTCATGTGTATATGGCTTCTGGTTCATGTATATATGGCTTTTGCTTCATGTATATATGCCTTCTGGTTCATGTATATATGCCTTCTGGTTCCTGTATATATGGCTTCTGGTTCATGTATATATGGCTTCTGGTTCATGTATATATGGCTTCTGGTTCATGTATATATGGCTTCTGGTTCATGTATATATGGCTGCTGGTTCATGTATATATGGCTTCTGGATCATGTATATATGGCTTCTGGTTCATGTATATATGGCTTCTGGTTCATGTCTATATGGCTTCTGGTTCATGTATATATTGCTTCTGGATCATGTATATATGGCTTCTGGATAATGTATATGGCTTCTGGGTCATGTATATATGGCTTCTGGTTCATGTATATATAGCTTCCGGATCATGTATATATGGCTTTTGATTCATGTATATATGGCTTCTGGTCCATGTATATATGGCTTCTGGTTCATGTATATATGGCTTCTGGTTCATGTATATATGGCTTCTGGTTGATGTATATATGGCTTCTGGTTCATGTATATATGGCTTCTGGTTCATGTATATATGGCTTCTGGTTCATGTATATATGGCTTCTGGTTCCTGTATATATGGCTTCTGGTTCATGTATATATGGCTGCTGGTTCATGTATATATGGCTTCTGGATCATGTATATATGGCTTCTGGATCATGTATATATGGCTTCTGGTTCATGTATATATGGCTTCTGGTTCATGTATATATGGCTTTTGCTTCATGTATATATGCCTTCTGGTTCATGTATATATGCCTTCTGGTTCCTGTATATATGGCTTCTGGTTCATGTATATATGGCTGCTGGTTCATGTATATATGGCTTCTGGATCATGTATATATGGCTTCTGGTTCATGTATATATTGCTTCTGGATCATGTATATATTGCTTCTGGATCATGTATATATGGCTTCTGGATCATGTATATGGCTTCTGGGTCATGTATATATGGGTTCTGGTTCATGTATATATGGCTTCTGTTTCATGTATATATGGCTTCTGGTTCATGTGTATATTGCTTCTGGTTCATGTATATATGGCTTCTGGTTCATGTATATATGGCTTCTGATTCATGTATATATGGCTTCTGGGTCATGTATATATGGCTTCTGGATCATGTATATATGGCTTCTGGATCATGTATATATGGGTTCTGGTTCATGTATATATGGCTTCTGGTTCATGTGTATATTGCTTCTGGTTCATGTATATATGGCTTCTGGTTCATGTATATATGGCTTCTGTTTCATGTATATATGGCTTCTGATTCATGGATATATGGCTTCTGGTTCATGTATATATGGCTTCTGGTTCATGTATATATGGCTTCTGGTTCATGTATATATTGCTTCTGGATCATGTATATATGGCTTCTGGATCATGTATATGGCTTCTGGGTCATGTATATATGGCTTCTGGTTCATGTATATATAGCTTCCGGATCATGTATATATGGCTTTTGATTCATGTATATATGGCTTCTGGTCCATGTATATATGGCTTCTGGTTCATGTATATATGGCTTCTGGTTCATGTATATATGGCTTCTGGTTGATGTATATATGGCTTCTGGTTCATGTATATATAGCTTCTGGTTCATGTATATATGGCTTTTGCTTCATGTATATATGCCTTCTGGTTCATGTATATATGGCTTCTGGTTCCTGTATATATGGCTTCTGGTTCATGTATATATGGCTGCTGGTTCATGTATATATGGCTTCTGGATCATGTATATATGGCTTCTGGTTCATGTATATATGGCTTCTGGTTCATGTATATATGGCTTCTGGTTCATGTATATATTGCTTCTGGATCATGTATATATGGCTTCTGGATCATGTATATGGCTTCTGGGTCATGTATATATGGCTTCTGGTTCATGTATATATAGCTTCCGGATCATGTATATATGGCTTTTGATTCATGTATATATGGCTTCTGGTCCATGTATATATGGCTTCTGGTTCATGTATATATGGCTTCTGGTTCATGTATATATCGCTTCTGGTTCATGTATATATGGCTTCTGGGTCATGTATATATGGCTTCTGGATCATGTATATATGGGTTCTGGTTCATGTATATATGGCTTCTGTTTCATGTATATATGGCTTCTGGTTCATGTGTATATTGCTTCTTGGTTCATGTATATATGGCTTCTGGTTCATGTATATATGGCTTCTGATTCATGTATATATGGCTTCTGATTCATGTATATATGGCTTCTGGGTCATGTATATATGGCTTCTGGATCATGTATATATGGGTTCTGGTTCATGTATATATGGCTTCTGGTTCATGTGTATATTGCTTCTGGTTCATGTATATATGGCTTCTGGTTCATGTATATATGGCTTCTGGTTCATGTATATATGGCTTCTGGGTCATGTATATATAGCTTCTGGTTCATGTATATATGGCTTCTGGTTAATGCATATATGGCTTCTGGTTCATGCATATATGGCTTCTGGGTAATGTATATATGGCTTCTGGATCATGTATATATGGGTTCTGGTTCATGTATATATGGCTTCTGTTTCATGTATATATGGCTTCTGGTTCATGTGTATATTGCTTCTGGTTCATGTATATATTGCTTCTGGTTCATGTATATATTGCTTCTGGTTCATGTATATATGGCTTCTGGTTCATGTGTATATGGCTTCTGGTTCATGTGTATATGGCTTCTGGTTCATGTATATATGGCTTTTGCTTCATGTATATATGCCTTCTGGTTCATGTATATATGCCTTCTGGTTCCTGTATATATGGCTTCTGGTTCATGTATATATGGCTTCTGGTTCATGTATATATGGCTTCTGGTTCATGTATATATGGCTTCTGGTTCATGTATATATTGCTTCTGGATCATGTATATATGGCTTCTGGATCATGTATATGGCTTCTGGGTCATGTATATATAGCTTCTGGTTCATGTATATATGGCTGCTGGTTCATGTATATATGGCTTCTGGATCATGTATATATGGCTTCTGGTTCATGTATATATGGCTTCTGGTTCATGTATATATGGCTTCTGGTTCATGTATATATTGCTTCTGGATCATGTATATATGGCTTCTGGATCATGTATATGGCTTCTGGGTCATGTATATATGGCTTCTGGTTCATGTATATATAGCTTCTGGTTCATGTATATATGGCTTCTGGTTCATGTATATATGGCTTCTGGGTCATGTATATATAGCTTCTGGTTCATGTATATATGGCTTCTGGTTAATGCATATATGGCTTCTGGTTCATGCATATATGGCTTCTGGGTAATGTATATATGGCTTCTGGATCATGTATATATGGGTTCTGGTTCATGTATATATGGCTTCTGTTTCATGTATATATGGCTTCTGGTTCATGTGTATATTGCTTCTGGTTCATGTATATATTGCTTCTGGTTCATGTATATATTGCTTCTGGTTCATGTATATATGGCTTCTGGTTCATGTGTATATGGCTTCTGGTTCATGTGTATATGGCTTCTGGTTCATGTATATATGGCTTTTGCTTCATGTATATATGCCTTCTGGTTCATGTATATATGCCTTCTGGTTCCTGTATATATGGCTTCTGGTTCATGTATATATGGCTTCTGGTTCATGTATATATGGCTTCTGGTTCATGTATATATGGCTTCTGGTTCATGTATATATTGCTTCTGGATCATGTATATATGGCTTCTGGATCATGTATATGGCTTCTGGGTCATGTATATATAGCTTCTGGTTCATGTATATATGGCTGCTGGTTCATGTATATATGGCTTCTGGATCATGTATATATGGCTTCTGGTTCATGTATATATGGCTTCTGGTTCATGTATATATGGCTTCTGGTTCATGTATATATTGCTTCTGGATCATGTATATATGGCTTCTGGATCATGTATATGGCTTCTGGGTCATGTATATATGGCTTCTGGTTCATGTATATATAGCTTCCGGATCATGTATATATGGCTTTTGATTCATGTATATATGGCTTCTGGTCCATGTATATATGGCTTCTGGTTCATGTATATATGGCTTCTGGTTCATGTATATATGGCTTCTGGTTCATGTATATATGGCTTCTGGGTCATGTATATATGGCTTCTGGATCATGTATATATGGGTTCTGGTTCATGTATATATGGCTTCTGTTTCATGTATATATGGCTTCTGGTTCATGTGTATATTGCTTCTTGGTTCATGTATATATGGCTTCTGGTTCATGTATATATGGCTTCTGATTCATGTATATATGGCTTCTGATTCATGTATATATGGCTTCTGGGTCATGTATATATGGCTTCTGGATCATGTATATATGGGTTCTGGTTCATGTATATATGGCTTCTGGTTCATGTGTATATTGCTTCTGGTTCATGTATATATGGCTTCTGGTTCATGTATATATGGCTTCTGGTTCATGTATATATGGCTTCTGGGTCATGTATATATAGCTTCTGGTTCATGTATATATGGCTTCTGGTTAATGCGTATATGGCTTCTGGTTCATGCATATATGGCTTCTGGGTAATGTATATATGGCTTCTGGATCATGTATATATGGGTTCTGGTTCATGTATATATGGCTTCTGTTTCATGTATATATGGCTTCTGGTTCATGTGTATATTGCTTCTGGTTCATGTATATATTGCTTCTGGTTCATGTATATATTGCTTCTGGTTCATGTATATATGGCTTCTGGTTCATGTGTATATGGCTTCTGGTTCATGTGTATATGGCTTCTGGTTCATGTATATATGGCTTCTGGTTCATGTATATATGGCTTTTGCTTCATGTATATATGCCTTCTGGTTCATGTATATATGCCTTCTGGTTCCTGTATATATGGCTTCTGGTTCATGTATATATGGCTTCTGGTTCATGTATATATGGCTTCTGGTTCATGTATATATGGCTTCTGGTTCATGTATATATTGCTTCTGGATCATGTATATATGGCTTCTGGATCATGTATATGGCTTCTGGGTCATGTATATATAGCTTCTGGTTCATGTATATATAGCTTCCGGATCATGTATATATGGCTTTTGATTCATGTATATATGGCTTCTGGTCCATGTATATATGGCTTCTGGTTCATGTATATATGGCTTCTGGTTCATGTATATATGGCTTCTGGTTGATGTATATATGGCTTCTGGTTCATGTATATATAGCTTCTGGTTCATGTATATATGGCTTCTGGTTCATGTATATATGGCTTCTGGGTCATGTATATATGGCTTCTGGATCATGTATATATGGGTTCTGGTTCATGTATATATGGCTTCTGTTTCATGTATATATGGCTTCCGGTTCATGTGTATATTGCTTCTGGTTCATGTATATTTGGCTTCTGGTTCATGTATATATGGCTTCTGATTCATGTATATATGGCTTCTGGGTCATGTATATATGGCTTCTGGATCATGTATATATGGGTTCTGGTTCATGTATATATGGCTTCTGGTTCATGTGTATATTGCTTCTGGTTCATGTATATATGGCTTCTGGTTCATGTATATATGGCTTCTGGTTCATGTATATATGGCTTCTGATTCATGCATATATGGCTTCTGGTTCATGTATATATGGCTTCGGGTTCATGTATATATGGCTTCTGGTTCCTGCATATATGGCTTCTGGTTGATGTATTTATGGCTTCTGGTTCATGTATATATGGCTTCTGGTTCATGTATATATGGCTTCTGGGTCATGTATATATGGCTTCTGGATCATGTATATATGGGTTCTGGTTCATGTATATATGGCTTCTGTTTCATGTATATATGGCTTCCAGTTCATGTGTATATTGCTTCTGGTTCATGTATATATGGCTTTTGGTTCATTTATATATGGCTTCTGATTCATGTATATATGGCTTCTGGGTCATGTATATATGGCTTCTGGATCATGTATATATGGGTTCTGGTTCATGTATATATGGCTTCTGGTTCATGTGTATATTGCTTCTGGTTCATGTATATATGGCTTCTGGTTCATGTATATATGGCTTCTGGTTCATGTATATATGGCTTCTGATTCATGGATATATGGCTTCTGGTTCATGTATATATGGCTTCTGGTTCATGTATATATGGCTTCTGGTTCCTGCATATATGGCTTCTGGTTGATGTATTTAGGGCTTCTGGTTCATGTATATATGGCTTCTGGTTCATGTATATATGGCTTCTGATTCATGTATATATGGCTTCTGGGTCATGTATATATGGCTTCCGGTTCATGTGTATATTGCTTCTGGTTCATGTATATATGGCTTCTGGTTCATGTATATATGGCTTCTGATTCATGTATATATGGCTTCTGGGTCATGTATATATGGCTTCTGGATCATGTATATATGGGTTCTGGTTCATGTATATATGGCTTCTGGTTCATGTGTATATTGCTTCTGGTTCATGTATATATGGCTTCTGGTTCATGTATATATGGCTTCTGGTTCATGTATATATGGCTTCTGATTCATGGATATATGGCTTCTGGTTCATGTATATATGGCTTCTGGTTCATGTATATATGGCTTCTGGTTCCTGCATATATGGCTTCTGGTTGATGTATTTATGGCTTCTGGTTCATGTATATATGGCTTCTGGTTCATGTATATATGGCTTCTGATTCATGTATATATGGCTTCTGGGTCATGTATATATGGCTACCGGTTCATGTGTATATTGCTTCTGGTTCATGTATATATGGCTTCTGGTTCATGTGTATATTGCTTCTGGTTCATGTATATATGGCTTCTGGTTCATGTATATATGGCTTCTGGTTCATGTATATATGGCTTCTGATTCATGGATATATGGCTTCTGGTTCATGTATATATGGCTTCTGGTTCATGTATATATGGCTTCTGGTTCCTGCATATATGGCTTCTGGTTGATGTATTTATGGCTTCTGGTTCATGTATATATGGCTTCTGGTTCCTGTATATATGGCTTCTGGTTCATGTATATATAGCTTCTGGTTCATGTGTATATGGCTTCTGGTTCATGTGTATATTGCTTCTGGTTCATGTATATATGGCTTCTGGTTCATGTATATCTGGCTTCTGGTTCATGTATATATGGCTTCTGGTTCCTGCATGTATGGCTTCTGGTTGATGTATTTATGGCTTCTGGTTCATGTATATATGGCTTCTGGTTCATGTATATATGGCTTCTGATTCATGTATATATGGCTTCTGGGTCATGTATATATGGCTTCTGGATCATGTATATATGGGTTCTGGTTCATGTATATATGGCTTCTGGTTCATGTATATATAGCTTCTGGTTCATGTGTATATGGCTTCTGGTTCATGTGTATATTGCTTCTGGTTCATGTATATATGGCTTCTGGTTCATGTATATCTGGCTTCTGGTTCATGTATATATGGCTTCTGGTTCCTGCATGTATGGCTTCTGGTTGATGTATTTATGGCTTCTGGTTCATGTATATATGGCTTCTGGTTCATGTATATATGGCTTCTGATTCATGTATATATGGCTTCTGGGTCATGTATATATGGCTTCCGGTTCATGTGTATATTGCTTCTGGTTCATGTATATATGACTTCTGGTTCATGTATATATGGCTTCTGGTTCCTGCATATATGGCTTCTGGTTGATGTATTTATGGCTTCTGGTTCATGTATATATGGCTTCTGGTTCATGTTTATATGGCTTCTGATTCATGTATATATGGCTTCTGGGTCATGTATATATGGCTTCCGGTTCATGTGTATATTGCTTCTGGTTCATGTATATATGGCTTCTGATTCATGTATATATGGCTTCTGGTTCATGTATATATGGCTTCTGGTTCATGTATATATGGCTTCTGGTTCCTGCATATATGGCTTCTGGTTGATGTATTTATGGCTTCTGGTTCATGTATATATGGCTTCTGGTTCATGTATATATGGCTTCTGATTCATGTATATATGGCTTCTGGGTCATGTATATATGGCTTCTGGGTCATGTATATATGGCTTCTGGATCATGTATATATGGGTTCTGGTTCATGTATATATGGCTTCTGGTTCATGTATATATTGCTTCTGGTTCATGTATATATGGCTTCTGGTTCATGTGTATATTGCTTCTGGTTCATGTATATATGGCTTCTGGTTCATGTATATCTGGCTTCTGGGTCATGTATATATGGCTTCTGGATCATGTATATATGGGTTCTGGTTCATGTATATATGGCTTCTGTTTCATGTATATATGGCTTCTGTTTCATGTATATATGGCTTCTGGCTCATGTGTATATTGCTTCCGGTTCATGTATGTATGGCTTCTGGTTCATGTATATATGGCTTCTGGTTCATGTATATATGGCTTCTGGTTCATGTATATATGGCTTCTGATTCATGTATATATGGCTTCTGGGTCATGTATATATGGCTTCCGGTTCATGTGTATATTGCTTCTGGTTCATGTATATATGGCTTCTGGTTCATGTATATGTGGCTTCTGATTCATGTATATATGGCTTCTGGGTCATGTATATATGGCTTCTGGATCATGTATATATGGGTTCTGGTTCATGTATATATGGCTTCTGGTTCATGTGTATATTGCTTCTGGTTCATGTATATATGGCTTCTGGTTCATGTATATATGGCTTCTGGTTCATGTATATATGGCTTCTGATTCATGGATATATGGCTTCTGGTTCATGTATATATGGCTTCTGGTTCATGTATATATGGCTTCTGGTTCATGTATATATGGCTTCTGGTTCCTGCATATATGGCTTCTGGTTGATGTATTTATGGCTTCTGGTTCATGTATATATGGCTTCTGGTTCATGTATATATGGCTTCTGATTCATGTATATATGGCTTTTGGTTCATGTATATATAGCTTCTGGTTCATGTATATATGGCTTCTGGTTCATGTATATATGGCTTCTGGTTCCTGCATATATGGCTTCTGGTTGATGTATTTATGGCTTCTGGTTCATGTATATATGGCTTCTGGTTCATGTATATATGGCTTCTGATTCATGTATATATGGCTTCTGGGTCATGTATATATGGCTTCCGGTTCATGTGTATATTGCTTCTGGTTCATGTATATATGGCTTCTGGTTCATGTATATATGGCTTCTGATTCATGTATATATGGCTTCTGGGTCATGTATATATGGCTTCTGGATCATGTATATATGGGTTCTGGTTCATGTATATATGGCTTCTGGTTCATGTGTATATTGCTTCTGGTTCATGTATATATGGCTTCTGGTTCATGTATATATGGCTTCTGGTTCATGTATATATGGCTTCTGATTCATGGATATATGGCTTCTGGTTCATGTATATATGGCTTCTGGTTCATGTATATATGGCTTCTGGTTCCTGCATATATGGCTTCTGGTTGATGTATTTATGGCTTCTGGTTCATGTATATATGGCTTCTGGTTCATGTATATATGGCTTCTGATTCATGTATATATGGCTTCTGGGTCATGGATATATGGCTTCCGGTTCATGTGTATATTGCTTCTGGTTCATGTATATATGGCTTCTGGTTCATGTGTATATTGCTTCTGGTTCATGTATATATGGCTTCTGGTTCATGTATATATGGCTTCTGGTTCATGTATATATGGCTTCTGGTTCATGTATATATGGCTTCTGGTTCATGTATATATGGCTTCTGGTTCCTGCATATATGGCTTCTGGTTGATGTATTTATGGCTTCTGGTTCATGTATATATGGCTTCTGGTTCATGTATATATGGCTTCTGATTCATGTATATATGGCTTCTGGTTCATGTATATATGGCTTCTGGTTCATGTCTATATTGCTTCTGGTTCATGTATATATGGCTTCTGGTTCATGTATATATGGCTTCTGATTCATGTATATATGGCTTCTGGGTCATGTATATATGGCTTCTGGATCATGTATATATGGGTTCTGGTTCATGTATATATGGCTTCTGGTTCATGTGTATATTGCTTCTGGTTCATGTATATATGGCTTCTGGTTCATGTATATATGGCTTCTGGTTCATGTATATATGGCTTCTGATTCATGGATATATGGCTTCTGGTTCATGTATATATGGCTTCTGGTTCATGTATATATGGCTTCTGGTTCCTGCATATATGGCTTCTGGTTGATGTATTTATGGCTTCTGGTTCATGTATATATGGCTTCTGGTTCATGTATATATGGCTTCTGATTCATGTATATATGGCTTCTGGGTCATGTATATATGGCTTCTGGATCATGTATATATGGGTTCTGGTTCATGTATGTATGGCTTCTGGTTCATGTATATATAGCTTCTGGTTCATGTGTATATGGCTTCTGGTTCATGTGTATATTGCTTCTGGTTCATGTATATATGGCTTCTGGTTCATGTATATCTGGCTTCTGGTTCATGTATATATGGCTTCTGGTTCATGTATATATGGCTTCTGGTTCATGTATATATGGCTTCTGGTTCATGTATATATGGCTTCTGGTTCATGTATATATGGCTTCTGGTTCATGTATATATGGCTTCTGGGTCATGTATATATGGCTTCGGGATCATGTATATATGGCTTCTGGATCATGTATATATGGCTTCTGGTTCATGTATATATGTCTTCTGGATCATGTATATATGGCTTCTGGTTCATGTATATATGGCTTCTGGATCATGTATATATGGCTTCTGGATCATGTATATATGGCTTCTGGTTCATGTATATATGTCTTCTGGATCATGTATATATGGCTTCTGGTTCATGTATATATGGCTTCTGGATCATGTATATATGGCTTCTGGGTCATGTATATATGGCTTCTGGTTCATGTATATATGGCTTGTGGTTCATGCAGAAACGGCGCATAACGAATGTGGTGCCTTCGAGTACTCTAACACGGTAATGTGTTACTGCCTTGTGTACTGTGTGAAGCACGTGGTTTTTATTCCACGTGCTTTTTAGTAAATGGTTCGCAGAAGTGATTGGTGGTGGCCCGTGGCTGCACGTGCGCGTGGGATCAGGTAGCTGGTGGTACAGTTTTGAGGGGTGTGACCCCCGTTCAAGAGATAACTATACCATCTCCTTCCTTGCCCCAAGCCACGGCTATACAACGAGTAGAGTCAGAGTTACGATCCAGACTTGGTCCTGCCACACACCTTGCAGGGTGAAGTTGCACCACAGGTGAGCCTCGGTGCTGTAATCAATCACAAGTCCACACCGCTGGCTGCATGCCCAGGGGAATCGCCAATCGTCAAGGAACATGCTTTGGGGGGCATTGTGTTACGCGGTTTGTTGGTTTCAGTAACATTTATTTTATGGACGATTTACCATAAAAAAACACATCGTTGTGTAGACTTGCCACTCACTACCAGTCTGAACGGATTACTCTGCTGTGTTGGTCAACTTCGGTGATTTTATCTCGTGCATAACATTTCAAGTGAATGCCTGTAATAAGTACGTTAAGATAAATATTTACTCCTATGCTTATTTCACTGACTTATTTAGCATGCTGATATTTCTTTACAAACAGATATATTTTTTTTAATCAATCGACCTATTGCTTATTTGGATTAATAGTATTTCATTAAAAAGCATACTTTATTTTTTTGCTGTGAATCACATTTTAAATATATGTATACACAATGTTGGGCATGTTATTGTTAGAATGTTTAATAATTGCACCACACAGTGGAATAATTTGTCAATACATAAAAAAAATATTCGTTACAAGTTTAAACGGAATGCATTTAAGAAAAAACACACAAATGTAGTTTGCTTGGTAATAATTAATGAATATTAATATACTTTTTATTTAAAGCTTTCGTGACTGCAGGGATTCATATTCTTGGTTCTTTCGGTAAAGTCACCACGTAGAAGGGAAACAATAAAATAATAAAAATATAAAAAATTAAATTATTATTCTTGGTTCTTTCGGTAAAGTCACGTAGAAGGGTAACAATACATTTTAAAAAAAAATTCTCACGACGTTTCGGCTGCAACCACAAGCAATCATCATCAAGCGTGAAAACCCACAGCCGAGAAATTTTATATTTTATTGTTTCCCTTCTACGTGACTTTACCCAAAGAACCGAGAATATGAATAATATATGAAGGACACTCTTAATAATGCAGGGCTAGTAGATGAGTCATCGCCCTGCACGTCAAACACCCCGTCTGTTGTGCTATGCAGACAGCGAGTTAATGGAGGTACATTAAGTAGGTTCGGTGATCTACTATACATACAGATGTTTGAGTATCAACCCTCTGTGTATTGCAATGGTAGTCTCTGTGTAACGTTTTTGTTTCTCATAAGCAAGGAAACTGAGTAAAAAAAGATGGAACAAATGTCCCGAGGCATCGTTTGATAAAAAAAACACTCCCTGAGTGCTTGGGGGAAAAGTGACGATGGGAAGGAATTTGAATGTCGACCAGTGCGAAGGAAGAAGCCGACGTAGTTGTGTTGTGACTTGCAAAATGTTGGTTGAACGTTGCATGGATAAAGACAAAACAGTCTGCTCAACTCAATCTTCCACATTGATGTGGAAACAGAAACAACACCAAAGTTGGTCCTAAGCAGCTCAAGAAAAAACACATTCAAGAGCCTTCAACTTCGGTTTCATTTCGTTATAAAGTTTAGTATTAGGTGTGAGAAGAGGTTTTTCTGGCAACAAAACATGCGAAGTCTATCGTGGAAGGGGGGGAAGGGGGAAATGGAAAGCTTGCACGCACACGCAGTGTACGCTAAGTCGATCCACGTTGTCCAGAGTGCACACATCAGGTAGGGCTTACATGGTCCACTGAATGCCAATTGTCCATGGAGTTCGCTTTAACTCTTATTAACTACACCGGGGTTTGGCTACTGTGAAAAAACATTTTAGAATCTCTCGGCCTGATTGGAATGGACTTAAAATCACTTATAAAATATAATATACAGTATACGAAGTTCCCAGCCTAAAACAATATTGTCATCTAGTTGTCCACGGACCTGAAACGCCGATTACGCATGTGGGCAGGCTCAGCATGCGCATGTTCCGCCCTTGTTTCAATCCAATGATGGATGAGGGTCTCCTCATGGCATTCAGGTCGTGGGGCCTTATTTCACTTGACTTCAACGCTGTTCAGTGAATGTTGGTGAAGGCAGGGCGCATAGACGCAGGAGCATAGTACAGCACAACACTTTTTATGCACAGTTGCTGAAACGCAGCCCCCGCATGTGGGGAATATTAATGTGTAAATGTACATTCTTCCGTCTCCGTGTGGAGAATATTTATGTAGATTTTGAAAAACCTGATGCTCTATCAATGATCTCCGCGGGTAGGTGTACGAATCTCTGCAGTCACGAAAGCTTTAAATCGAAATTTAAAAGCCGCGCTGTTAAAATCTCAATGCCATATGGCGGTCAGGGGTATGGCCTGCAGGGGCCGTACGACGAGAGCGAGCTCTTGACCACCGCTCGAGAGAGCACACCACCGCTATGCCAACGCACCGCGTCTCCCTCGCTCAAATGAGCGCTCGTCTCTGCTGAGGGCCCTGCGCAAGCGGTGATAACGCCGCATTTCCATTGGCTCATCAACAACACGTGACTTCCCACTACAGCGGCACGAGTAACGTGATCGACCCTGCAGGGATGATGGGCTTTGAGTCGACCCCCGGTCAGGGGTTTAACTCATGCCTTCGTCTGCTGTAGGTAGTGGCTTCTGACCAGGTGAAGGTTGTTATCCAGAGCGTTGCCCCTGAATATGCAATTCAAACGCAAGGGTTCCATTTTGCTGGGGCAGGTAGACGGCTCTAAATGTCTCCTGCTGACAAGATATGGCCCAGAGATCATGCGCTGCTGAGCATTCCAGACCCAATGCATGTATAATTCTGCCAAAAGAGCAGATCACTAAGTCATACAGCTGAATGGGCATATTCCGTGTTACGATCAATAATCGTAACAGTGATGTATTCCTCTGGCATGGGTTACTATCAAAATGGTGATAATCAATAAAGACTTACTTTCATTAAAAGAAAGGTCATAGATTAGCTTATAAATAATACCAATCTACTTAAAATATGATAAATTGTGTGACTTGGCCTTTGATATTGACTGCACGGAATACAAGGCAGGTGATTTAAATGTGATATGTATGTTATGTTGTACAGTAATGGGCGAGTTCGTGTGTATGTGAAGATCGTCTTTCAGTGCTAGGAGACTGAAAAAGTGCAGTGGAATATATCACAATTGGACACCTATGGATAAGAGAACACCCAGACGTTAGAGATGTCAAAATGACTGGTCAAAAAAAAAGTGAGTGGGCTTGATTGAGCAAGACGTGAGAATTGACGATGGCTGGTGGTCAAGGCTAGTGACGGATTGGCAGCTAAAGGACAGATTTCGAAGGTCTTCATTCAGCAATGAATTGTTCATGACCGCTGATGATATCAACGGATATTACTGGTTCAGGCGCACGGCTTACAATCAGAAAGATGTCAAATCTTAGTTCCGGATCAACTCAGGTTAAACAGGTACCACTTGTTTTATATTTTTATTATTTTATTGTTTCCCTTCTACGTGGTGGTGACTTTACCGAAATAACCAAGAATATGAATCCCTGCAGTCACGAAGGCTTTAAATCATCGTTTGTCCTCTGAAGAGAATGGCTCCATCATGGGAATATGCAATTAAAGCCGTCGGTTTAGAGCCGCTGACGTCGATGAGTTTCACCGCGTTGTTAAGTTTAACATTAAGACAGCGGCTCTGAACTGAACTGCTAAGCTGCAATTCCAAATGAACAAGAGAACTGCGTGCAACGTGTATTTCTTGCTGCAAAACGAAGGTGGCCTTTACACCGTAGAATCTGGATACAGGCACAGCACTTGGGAGCACGGCCAGTTCTGCTTATATCCAACAGAGTGTGTCTGTATCAGACGTTACCCTTTGCCTCCGCCCACCTGTGTAATATACGGCACGCGTTGCTTATAAGCGAAATGTGCTTACGTTAGAACTGTGCTTATATTAGGCGTGCTCATGCCCAGCGTCTGCTGTTAAATGAGCATGAGGGACATGAGCTGCGTCCCTAAATAATGGACAATATCATTTATCACACGTGATCACCCACTGCTACGCTACCCTTGAAACCATTTCTCTGATGCTAACACTGAACCTCATGATTCGTAATTCCCGCGTGTGTCTGCCTCGATGAGCTTTGGAAATAAATGCTGAATACCAAGAATCCTATACGTGATGTACTATTGTGATGCACTATTCCCCCATGTACTATTCTGTTACGTATCATATCATGTATTGTATGCCCCGCACACCAGGGTACTGTATGTCTGGAATCACATCTTTTACAGACGGAACCAGATCACGTATTTTATGTAATGTGTTGAAACGGACCTGGATCTTGTGTTTATTCAAGATTTTGGAGATCTTTTTTGTGATCCCCGCAATGTAGGGTAAAGTGATGGTTTTGAAAGGCTCCTCAAGAGGGTCCTTCTTCATGGTTTGAGTGATAGCTTTGCAGATTGTAGTCGGAGTAACCATTAGCCTTAAGAGCTTGGTGTACGTGCTTGAGTTCACTGCCTATGTATTCCTGGTCGGATATGCATAATAAATAAACACAAGATCCAGGTCCGTTTCAACACATTACATAAAATCCGTGATCTGGTTCCGTCTGTAAAAGATGTGATTCCGGACATACAATACCCTGGTGTCTACAAACTAAGTTGCCTCTGTGGTAGTAGTTACATTGGAGAAACCAAACGCCATGTCTCGGACCGCATTCGTGAACACAAAGCAGACCTTAAACACGGTAGGACCAACACCTCGGCCGTGGCAGATCATTATAATTCAGTAGGCTCACATGACATTGACTTTTCCAAGACAGAGGTTCTTTGTAAGCCATCTGGCTACCATGAGAGATTCGTTCATGAGGCTATACACATATACAAGCACAGAGACAATTTCAACCGAGAAGATGGATTCTGGCTTAGCAATCATTGGAAAGATTTGATAAACCATTTCAGGTCTTAATTGATTGTTCACGCTTACAGTGGCTTTCAGACAGCATACATTAAATTTTTCGTCTCCCCCCTCCTCTTTTCAGAACATAGATGGACTCATCCTTCTAAATAAACTGCCAAATTGCTGCGCGTGGCGCTAACGTTTTTTTAATAAATAAATAACCGTTTAAAAATAAATACATTTATGCAAACCGACACACCTGATGACGACCGTTTGTGTTATGGTCGAAACGTGAGAATTTTTATTGTTTTATATATTTTATTATTTTGTTTCCCTTCAACGTGACTTTACCGAAAGAACTAAGAATTTGAATTACTGCAGTCACGAAAGCTTTAAATCAAAATTCACTATATAGTATTCATTATATATTGTAGTGTATACCCAGTTGCTGTGAATAGCTCAGATGTGTAGGCCTTGACTTCAACATAGCCATTTCTGTGACCAGTCACAAGCTAATCACTCAGTTATTTCAATGCTAAATTCGTCTAGTTATTTCAATGCTAAATTCTCCTGTTTGATTTGTACTAGATGCCTCTGTGAATGTGTATGCTCTGACTTTAACATAGCTATTTCTGTGACCAGTTACAAGCTAATTACTCAGCTATTTCAATGCTAAATTCTATGCTAATTCCTTTGTCAAGGGGTACCTCTGCGGATGTGTATGCTTTAACTTAGCTATTTCAATGCTAAATTCTATGCTAATTCCTTTGTCAAGGGGTGCTTCTGCGGATGTGTATGCTTTAACTTTAACATAGCCATTTCTGTGACCAGTCGCAAGCTAATCACTCAGCCATTTCAATGCTAGATTCTATGCTAATTCCTTTGTCAAGGCGCTTTGTTTCTTCTCACACAGCTTAAAGGTCGCGATCTGAGCATGGCTTTTTCACTCCAGCGCTGTCCTCCAGACAGTCTCGTCCTTTCACCTGATGAAGGCCGCTTGTGTTGTGGCCGAAACGTCGTGAGAATATTATTGTGTTATTTTATTTTATCAATTTATTATTTTATTCTCATTCTACGTGGTGACTTTACCGAAAGAACCAAAGAAGATGAATCCTTGCAGTCACGAAAGCTTTAAATCGAAATTCCATCAGGTGCTTATTTAATGCCGAGATGACGTCGGGGATGCTCAATGCACGTCCAGATGACGACTTGCAACTGTAAGTAATCAAATATCTCTGTTCTAATGATGGCTGGGGATTGGCTAAAATGTCAGCATTCTATATCGTGTCTTTCCACTCATCAAACCTTTAATACAACTACTTGTGTTTAGTTTGTTGTCCATCCCCTGCACCGACCATTAGCATGGTTGGCTACGTACGGTACCAAAGAAGTTCAACATACATACATACAAACCTGTAAATAATGGGAAATATCAATGTTTGTTACACAGAAAGTCCTGTTTAGCCAGTCACCCAGCTAGTATGCAGTTGAGATTCGTGTTGCACGAGCACAGAACAAGAAGATCCGTACCGGGAAATAGGAATGTGCCAAGAGGTGCAGGCAAAAATAATGCTTCAAGAATTTTTTTTTAACAACAACAATGAAAACATAACAGAATAACAGTGCAGGCTGGAAAAGGCAGAAATGTGTTGTAAACAGCACACGGCCATTGCACGCTATGCAAATAAAAATGACCAATTGACAACAGCTGCATCACTTCTGCTTTCGGAATGTCACATTTGTCTTCGGTGGTGATCGAAGACAAGATAACCATAATGCACTCCTTCAGGAAATGGCGACATTTCTTTCTATTGGTAATCCGTGTTCATCATGATGTGGGTTTTTGTTTTCTGGTTTCCCTCTGCACGACACTATGCAAAAAAATGAGAGGTTTTACCCTTTCCGGCAAGAATACCGGTGTTACGTTGTTCAAACAACAGACACCCCATCACAAGGCATCAACTCTGCATTAACCACACTTGGAAACAAAAATGCTTTGATATTGCCCCAAGTGTCTGTATCGGCTATCCGGGAGATCTTTTCCTTTGGTGTTGCTGCTGCTGCTGCCGTGGTGGGGACGGAACGCAATCGACAGCGAACATCCGCTGGTGGGGAGCGGTGGCGCAGTGGTTAGCGCACCGCGCTACGAACCTGGTGGACACAAGTGGCTCCTTTTCAGTGAGACACATCTCATCATGGAACCTGCCTCCTGGTTCGTTACAGTCACACACACACAGACATCTCATTATAATAATAATACTTTCATCTCACGTAGCAGCACACACAAAGACAAAGGTAATAGTCACATACAGACATCTCATTATAATAATAATACTTTCATCTCACGTAGCAGCACACACAAAGACAAAGGTTATAGTCACACACACACAGACATCTCATTAAAATAATACATCTCACGTAGCAGCACACACAAAGGTTATAGTCACACACACACACAGACATCTCATTATAATAATAACTTTAATCTCACGTAGCAGCACACACAAAGACAAAGGTTCCCGTATAGCTCGCACAGACCCTTGGGGCAAGTGCTACCAAGGTCGTGACGACGCACGAGGGGGATGGGTGAGGTAGCAGCTTCCTCAGCGGCCATTTTTGTCTCTCCCACGAATGCTGCTGCTGATGATGATGTTGTTCACAGATCGCTACCCCAGGTGCTCGTTTAAGTCTGAGCCGACCTAGGGGAGTTTACCGCCGGTCCGCACGATCGCCACCGATGCGCGAGTCCGTCGTGAATTGGGAAGCGGGATTCGGTGGCACCGGGTTCGTATGGGCAGTGCGCTAACCACTGCGCCACCGCTCCCCAGGTACATTGGCCTACGCATCATCATGCGTACACACACACGCACACACATACACACACACGTACACACGCACACACACACGTACACACCCGCACACACACACGTACACACACACACACACGTACAGACACACTGACTGTCGTGCGTGTCAAGTCACGTGCATGCCGGGTGTGTGCTCACTGTCATCAGGAAACGTTTATTAAGAAGTCTATTTACTCTTTAATTCAGCAGGACGTGTTTATTTAAAGTTGCGCATTTTGACGTGACGTCACATTTCTCAAACACCCCCCCCCCCACCTCGTCACACATCGTCACAAATGTCTGACCCCTCCCCCACCCCCCCCAGCTGTGTTCCGTCATTTATGGACGGCCCCTTAACACACGTTTCAGCTATCATTTGTATTACTATACTCATCCTATCTACGATATTCATTATACAACCTATCCAGACTAGGATTCAAAGTCTAAATCTTATCCTGGCTATCATTTGTATTGCCGGACTTATCACGTCTATGATAAGCATTAAACAGCCCCGCCGTGACTGAGATGGACAATACGAATATCTTAGCACTATGAGAATCACTGCAGAGCTTACGTTAACTAGAACCGATAACGCTCACAATCATTCATCAATTAAGCGATACGTAAGGTCTAACTTATACACGTTACGACTAAGCAAAATGGGCCTCAATTCTGGCAGCCCAAACAATAGAACAATTTCAAACGCCGCAAAATCGTCAACAACTATTTAATACTTATTTAAAACAATTAACAAACAAGCGTACGCACAGACACACACAGACACACACACAGACACACACACAGACACAGTGACACACACACACAGACACACACACAGACACACACACAGACACACAGACAGACACACACACACAGACAGACACATACACACAGACAGACACACACACAGACACACAGACACACACACAGACACACAGACACACACACAGACACACACAGACACACACACAGACACACACACACAGACACACACAGACACACACACAGACACACACACAGTGACACACACAGACACACAGACACACACGCCGATCAAACCCCCTAACATCGATGCGCTAGCCGTGCGGATCGCACGCCCAGAGAGAGACGAGACATCGCCCTGGAGAGAGACGCCGCCACCACCCATCATCGCCCTCCTCCGTGTTCGCGTGAATCACCTTCGCCACCTTCGCCACCATCATCGTCCACACCGCCGCCGCGTCTGACTAAAGAGTTTCGTGGGGGGCTACGGCAACTGGAGGGGGGGGGAGGAGGGCGGGGGACAGCCCCCCAGGACCTGGGAAGCTCTCCCTCACGCCAAAAACAAAACCTTCACTCGCGACGTCGTCGCCATCGCCGCCAACGACCGGGACGTGACTAGAGCGGCACGCGGACGAGGGGGACCCACTACCAGGGTCCCTCTACCGGGGTCCCCCTACCAGGGTCTCTCTACCAGGGTCCCACTACCAGGGTCCCTCTACCAGGGTCCCTCTACCGGGGTCCCTCTACCAGGGTCCCTCTACTGGGGTCCCTCTACCAGGGTCCCACTACCGGGGTCCCTCTACCGGGGTCCCTCTACCAGGGTCCCTCTACCGGGGTCCCTCTACCGGGGTCTCTCTACTGGGGTCCCTCTACCAGGGTCCCACTACCGGGGTCCCTCTACCGGGGTCCCTCTACCGGGGTCCCTCTACCAGGGTCCCTCTACCGGGGTCCCTCTACCAGGGTCCCCGCTAGTCTGAGGCGCTAGTCTGAGGCGCTAGTCTGAGGCGCCAGTCTGAGGCGCTAGTCTCAGGCGCTAGTATGAGGCGCCAGTCTGAGGCGCTAGTCTGAGGCGCTAGTCTGAGGTGCTAGTCTGAGGCACCAGTCTGAGGCGCTAGTCTGAGGCACTAGTCTGAGGCACTAGTCTGAGGCGCTAGTCTGAGGCGCTAGTCTGAGGCGCCAGTCTGAGGTGCTAGTCTGAGGCGCCAGTCTGAGGCGCTAGTCTGAGGCGCTAGTCTGAGGTGCTAGTCTGAGGCGCTAGTCTGAGGTACTAGTCTGAGGCGCTAGTCTGAGGTGCTAGTCTGAGGCGGTGCCCTCGTGAGGGCCGCTCCTGCGGCTGCGCTTGCTGGGAATCTCCTCCTGGCTGCAGCCCTGGAAAGGGAGGGGGTGGGGAGTTACCCACACACAGAGACCCATAGACTCACCACACATAGAGACCCATAGACTCACCACACACAGAGACCCATAGACTCACCACACACAGAGACCCATAGACTCACCACACACAGAGACCCATAGACTCACCACACACAGAGACCCATAGACTCACCACACAGAGACCCATAGACTCACCACACACAGAGACCCATAGACTCACCACACATAGAGACCCATATACTCACCACACACAGATACCCATAGACTCACCACACACAGAGACCCATAGACTCACCACACACAGAGACCCATAGACTCACCACACACAGAGACCCACAGACTCACCACACACAGAGACTCATAGACTCACCACACACAGAGACCCATAGACTCACCACACACAGAGACCCATAGACTCACCACACACAGAGACTCATAGACTCACCACACACAGAGACCCATAGACTCACCACACACAGAGACCCATAGATTCACCACACACAGAGACTCATAGACTCACCACACACAGAGACCCATAGACTCACCACACACAGAGACCCATAGACTCACCACACACAGAGACTCATAGACTCACCACACACAGAGACCCATAGACTCACCACACACAGAGTCACAGCATTACCGTCCGACACCAATGAGGTAGGGGATCGTTTCGCTGGACAGACAAACACACGCACACTTACACACAAACACACATACACACAAACACACGTACACACACACGTACACATCCACACACACACACACACGTACACACAAACACACACACATACACACAAACACACATACACACACAAACACATATATACACACACACACGTACACACACAAACACGCACACATACACACAAACACACATAAACACATATACACACACACGTACACACACAAACACGCACACATACACACAAACACACACACACGTACACACACAAACACACGTACACGCACACACACACGCACACGCACGCACACGTACACACGTACACACACACAAACACGCACACATACACACAAACACACACACACGCACACAAATACACATACACACAAACACACGTACACACGCACACACATACACACGTACACACACACACACCACGCATCGTGACGGTGCCCTCACCAGGTCAGCCAGCAGTGGAGTGAACTTCCCACTGCTGCTGTTGCCGCTGCTGCTGCTGTTGTTGTTGCTGCTGCTGTTGTTGCTGGGTAGCTCCTCGGTGCCCGGCCCTCGTAGAACCTCGGTTCCACTCCTGGCCAGGGCTGACGCACGGACAGCGCCACCACCACCACCACCAGCGACCATTCCTCCTCCGCCGGCAACGAGCTCGGCGCCAGCGGCGCCGTCGGCACCGAGCCGGGGCGCCGGCGACGCCGCCGACGGGCACAGCCGCGCCACCACGGCGCTCACGTTGTCGGCCTTGGTGCCGAGCCGGTGCCAGCGGGACAGCGCCTCCGCCACCAGCGCCTGCGCCAGCGTCAGGTCTACACCGCTGCTGCTGCTGCTGTTGCTGCTGCTGCTGCTGGCACCACCGGCACAACAACCAGCACCACCAGCAGCACAACCACCGGCACAACCACCGGCAGCACCACCAGCACAACCACCGGAACCACCAGCAGCACAACCAGCGGCAGCACCACCAGCACAACCACCGGCACCACCACCAGCACAACCACCGGCACCACCAGCAGCGCAACCACCGGCACCACCGCCGCTGGCCTGCAGGATGAGATGTGTAAGTGCATGTAGACGTGTGTGTGTGTATGTATATAGTGTGTGTGCGTAGACGTGTGTGTGCGTAGACATGTGTGTGTAGACGTGTGTGTGTATATGTAGACGTGTGTGTGTGTAGACATAGTGTGTGTGTGTGCATGTAGACGTGTGTGTGTGTATGTAGACGTGTGTGTGTGTGTATGTAGATGTGTGTGTGTGTGTGTATATTGTGTGTGTGTATGTAGACGTGTGTGTATGTAGACGTGTGTGTATATGTGTGTGTGTGTATGTAGACGTGTGTGTGTGTATGTAGACGTGTATGTAGACGTGTGTGTGTGTGTGTAGACGTGTTTGTGTGTATGTAGACGTGTGTGTGTGTATGTAGACGTGTGTGTGTAGACGTGTGTGTGTGTGTATGTAGACGTGTGTGTGTGTATGTAGACGTGTGTGTGTATATGTGTGTGTGTGTATGTAGACGTGTGTGTGTATGCAGACGTGTGTGTGTGTGTATGTAGACGTGTGTGTGCATGTAGACGTGTGTGTGTGTAGACGTGTGTGTGTGTATATAGTGTGTGTATGTATAGTGTGTGTGTGTGCATGTAGACGTGTGTGTGTGTAGACGTGTGTGTGTGTGTATGTAGACGTGTGTGTGTGTATGTAGACGTGTGTGTGTGTAGACGTGTGTGTGTGTAGACGTGTGTGTGTATATAGACGTGTGTGTGTGTGTGTATGTAGACGTGTGTGTGTATGTAGACGTGTGTGTGTATGTAGACGTGTGTATATGTGTGTGTGTATGTAGACGTGTGTGTGTATGTAGACGTGTGTGTGTATATGTGTGTGTGTGTATGTAGACGTGTGTGTGTATGCAGACGTGTGTGTGTGTGTATGTAGACGTGTGTGTGCATGTAGACGTGTGTGTGTGTAGACGTGTGTGTGTGTATATAGTGTGTGTATGTATAGTGTGTGTGTGTGCATGTAGACGTGTGTGTGTGTAGACGTGTGTGTGCCCTGGTGGTCCCCCTTTTTAAGAAGGGGGACCGCACAGACTGTAACAACTACAGAGGCATCTCACTCCTCAGTGTGCCGGGAAAGGTCCTGGCAAGGATTATTCAGCATCGCCTTGCCAGGCACGCTGAGGAGAGGCTTGCGGAGCCCCAATGCGGTTTCAGGAAAGGGCGGTCCTGCACAGATGCCATATTTTCTGTCCGTCTGCTACAGCAGAGGTGTAGGGAATTCCAACAAGACCTACATCTCTGCTTTATTGACCTGGTCAAGGCCTATGATACCATCAGTAGGCCTGGGCTCTGGGTCGTTCTTCGTGCTTTTGGAGTACCTGACCCTCTGCTCACGATCATTAAGGACCTTCATGATGGTGAGCGGGCCCGGGTAAAACTACGTGGCCGGGAGTCAGAGCCATTCCCTGTACACCTTGGGGTGCGACAGGGATGTCCTCTGGCTCCCACATTATTTAACATCTATTTTGACCACGTAGTTCGTGAAGCCTTCAATAGCTGTACCGGGGGAATCTCCATATGGTACAGATATAATGGGAGGCTAATCGATGCCCGGGTGCGGTCAAGGGATGGCTCCCTATTGCTCAACCACGTTATGTATGCTGATGACTTGGTAATAGCTGCTCAGTCAGAGGAGGAGTTGGAGACGCTGCTGCTGAGACTGGAGCGTGCCACTAAGAGGTGGGGCCTTACCATCAGCCCCACCAAAACTAAGCACCTGCCTGGGTATTTTGTACCATCGGACACTCCACCCCCACAACTCCCAATCGGTGATGGGGCAGTTGTGGAGAGAGTGGAGAGTTTCCCATACCTGGGCAGTGTGCTTATGACTGGCTCCAGTTTAACAGCAGAGGTCTCACTCCGAATCAGTCGAGCGGCAATATCTTTTCATCGGTTGCGTAGCGCTGTGTGGAAGCTACCTGGTCTGTCGCTCCGCACTAAGCTTCAGGTCTTCTCGGCCACGGTCATTCCCTCCCTTCTCTACGCTTGCGAAACGTGGACCCCCCTAATGGAACATCTTCGCCGGTTAGAAACATTTAGGCTGACCTGCCTACGATCCATCCTGGGTTTAACCAGACTGGATTGTGTGAGGAGCTCACAAATCCTTGAAAGATCTGGGCAGGGTCCCATCGGTGAGCTCCTCCGGCAGGCAAGGCTGCGATGGCTGGGTCATGTAGCCCGCATGCCCAGCCACCGCATGCCGAAACAGCTTTTGTTTGGCCGGATTGAGGGGGCTAAGCGGGCGCGGCACGGGCTAGAGAAGAGATGGAGTGATGTGGTACAGGAGGACGTGGAGCTGAGTGGACTTGCCGATGACTGGTACCAGCGGTGTCAAGATCGGCCTCTGTGGAGGAGGCTCGTGAAGGATGCTACTGGGCAGTTGGAGGCAGTCGCCCTCCAACAACAACGGAGGGCGGAGGAGCGACGCTCACAACAGCGAGCGGAGCGCCGGGTGGCTAAAGCACAGCAGGTTGGCACAGTAGGGGGCACAGGTGGTGCATCAGCCAGTCATCTCAGTCAGTCGACCCGTGGCACCTGGGTCTGCCCCGTGACCTCCTGCCAGCGGGCGTTCGACACTTCACGTGGCCTCAGGGTGCACATAGCCTGGCACAAGCGTCGTGGTGACGTCACCGCCACTTAGTGGCGAATGGCGGTTGTTGTTGTTGTTGTATGTAGACGTGTGTGTGTATGTAGACGTGTGTGTGTGTGTGTATATATAGTGTGTGTGTATGTAGACGTGTGTGTGTATGTAGACGTGTGTGTGTGTATGTAGACGTGTGTGTGTGTGTATGTAGACGTGTGTGTGTGTGTATGTAGACGTGTGTGTGTGTATGTAGACGTGTGTGTGTGTGTATATATAGTGTGTGTGTGTATGTAGACGTGTGTGTGTATGTAGACGTGTGTGTGTGTATGTAGACGTGTGTGTGTGTGTATGTAGACGTGTGTGTGTGTGTATGTAGACGTGTGTGTGTGTATGTAGACGTGTGTGTGTGTATGTAGACGTGTGTATGTTGACGTGTGTGTGTATGTAGACGTGTGTGTGTATGTAGACGTGTGTGTGTATATGTGTGTGTGTGTCTGGACCACTGGACGGGTTCCGTAGGATTGGAAGTATGCCCTGGTGGTCCCCCTTTTTAAGAAGGGGGACCGCACAGACTGTAACAACTACAGGGGCATCTCACTCCTCAGTGTGCCGGGAAAGGTCCTGGCAAGGATTATTCAACATCGCCTTGCCAGGCACGCTGAGGAGAGGCTTGCGGAACCCCAATGCGGTTTCAGGAAAGGGCGGTCCTGCACAGATGCCATATTTTCTGTCCGTCTGCTACAGCAGAGGTGTAGGGAATTCCAACAAGACCTACATCTCTGCTTTATTGACCTGGTCAAGGCCTATGATACCATCAGTAGGCCTGGGCTCTGGGTCGTTCTTCGTGCTTTTGGAGTACCTGACCCTCTGCTCACGATCATTAAGGACCTTCATGATAGTGAGCGGGCCCGGGTAAAACTACGTGGCCGGGAGTCAGAGCCATTCCCTGCACACCTTGGGGTGCGACAGGGATGTCCTCTGGCTCCCACATTATTTAACATATATTTTGACCACGTAGTTCATGAAGCCTTCAATAGCTGTACCGGGGGAATCTCCATATGGTACAGATATAATGGGAGGCTAATCGATGCCCGGGTGCGGTCAAGGGATGGCTCCCTATTGCTCAACCACGTTATGTATGCTGATGATTTGGTAATAGCTGCTCAGTCAGAGGAGGAGTTGGAGACGCTGCTGCTGAGACTGGAGCGTGCCACTAAGAGGTGGGGCCTTACCATCAGCCCCACCAAAACTAAGCACCTGCCTGGGTATTTTGTACCATCGGACACTCCACCCCCACAACTCCCAATCGGTGATGGGGCAGTTGTGGAGAGAGTGGAGAGTTTCCCATACCTGGGCAGTGTGCTTATGACTGGCTCCAGTTTAACAGCAGAGGTCTCACTCCGAATCAGTCGAGCGGCAATATCTTTTCATCGGTTGCGTAACGCTGTGTGGAAGCTACCTGGTCTCTCGCTCCGCACTAAGCTTCAGGTCTTCTCGGCCACGGTCATTCCCTCCCTTCTCTCGCCGGTTGGAAACATTTAGGCTGGCCTGCCTACGATCCATCCTGGGTTTAACCAGACTGGATTGTGTGAGGTGCTCACAAATCCTTGAAAGATCTGGGCAGGGTCCCATCGGTGAGCTCCTCCGGCAGGCAAGGCTGCGATGGCTGGGTCATGTAGCCCGCATGCCCAGCCACCGCATGCCGAAACAGCTTTTGTTTGGCCGGATTGAGCGGGCTAAGCGGGCGCGGCACGGGCTAGAGAAGAGATGGAGTGATGTGGTACAGGAGGACGTGGAGCTGAGTGGACTTGCCGATGACTGGTACCAGCGGTGTCAAGATCGGCCTCTGTGGAGGAGGCTCGTGAAGGATGCTACTGGGCAGTTGGAGGCAGTCGCCCTCCAACAACAACGGAGGGCGGAGGAGCGACGCTCAGAACAACGAGCGGAGCGCCGGGTGGCTAAAGCACAGCAGGTTGGCACAGTAGGGGGCACAGGTGGTGCATCAGCCAGTCATCTCAGTCAGTCGACCTGTGGCACCTGGGTCTGCCCCGTGACCTCCTGCCAGCGGGCGTTCGACACTTCACGTGGCCTCAGGGTGCACATAGCCTGGCACAAGCGTCATGGTGATGTCACAGCCACTTAGTGGCGAATGGCGGTTGTTGTTGTGTGTATGTAGACGTGTGTGTGTGTGTAGACGTGTGTGTATGTAGACGTGTGTGTGTATGTAGACGTGTGTGTGTATGTAGACGTGTGTGCGTGTATGTAGACGTGTGTGAGTGTATGTAGACGTGTGTGTGTGTATAGTGTGTGTGTAAACGTGTGTGTGTGTATGTAGACGTGTGTGTGTGTATGTAGACGTGTGTGTGTGTGTATGTAGACGTGTGTGTGTGTATGTAGACGTGTGTGTGTGTATGTAGACGTGTGTGTGTGTGTATGTAGACGTGTGTGTGTGTATGTATGTAGACGTGTGTGTGTGTGTATGTAGACGTTTGTGTGTATGTAGACGTGTGTGTGTGTGTGTGTATGTAGACGTGCCCGTGCTCGCTGCTGCTGCTGTGCGTCCGCACGATGACAGAGCGCCACGGCCTCTGTGGGCGTGAGGACATCCCAGACTCCATCGGTGGCCAGCACCAGGTAGCGGTGGTGCCCTGGGTCCAGCCTGTAGGCGCTGACGTCTGGCTCGGGGGAGACCACAAACTGGGCGCTCGCAAAGTCGTAGCTCCAGAGGTCCCCTGTGGGATATCGCCAACACACACACACACACGTACACACGTACACACACACACGTACCACACACACACACGTACACACACACACGTACACACACACACACCCACACGTACACACACACGTACACACGTACACACGCACACACGTACACACTCACACACGTACACACTCACACACACGTACACACACACGTACACACACACACACGTACACACACACACACGTACACACACACACACGTACACACTCACACACGTACACACTCACACACGTACACACACACACACGTACACACACGTACACACACACGTACACACACACACGTACACACACACACGTACACACACACGTACACACACACACGTACACACACACACGTACACACGTACACACACACGTACACACGTACGCACACACGTACACACACACGTACACACACACATGTACACACACACACGTACACACACACTTACACACGTACACACACACACACACGTACACACACGTACACACACGTACACACACACACACGTACACACACGGACACGTACACACACGGACACACGTACACACACACGTACACACGCACACACGTACACACACATGTACACACACACGTACACACACGTACACACACACGTACACACACGTACACACACACGTACACACACACACACGTACACACACACACGTACACACGCGTACACACACTCGTAAACACACACGTAAACACACCTACGCGTACACACACATATACATGAACACACGTTTCACAACAACCGCCATTCGCCACTAGGTGGCGATGACATAACCAGGGCGCCTGTGCCAGGCTACGTGCACTTTTAACGCCAGATGAAGTGTCGAATGCCCGCTGGCAGGAGGTCGCCAGGAGGTGCCACGGGTGTGTATAGGTGTGTGTGTAGGTGTGTGTGTAGGTGTGTGTAGGTGTGTGTGTAGGTGTGTGTGTAGGTGTGTGTGTGTAGGGGTGTGTGTGTAGGTGTGTGTGTAGGTGTGTGTGTAGGTGTGTGTAGGTGTGTGTATAGGTGTGTGTGTAGGTGTGTGTAGGTGTGTGTGTAGGTGTGTGTGCCGGACGGGCAACTCTGTCGTGGACAGTGCTGTGGGGGGAGGTCCAATTTTGATTGGCTCCTCCCCTCATGGCATATGTGTCCAACACAGGGGCGAAACGGGGGCTCTGGATGGATGTGAGGGGCTGGTAACCCCTCCACCTTCAATTAATTACCACTAAACCACGAATTAAGAATATATAACTAATAAGCTTGTGCCGGAGGCCCCGGGAGGCCAGGCGTCTATGACGTCTCCTGGCCAAACCCCAATTGGCGGAGCCAGGAGATTGAATATCTACCCTCGGGGCTCCTCCAGAAACAACGAAAAACCACTATGGGTGGCCACGTGGAATGTTCGAACACTCACTGCGGAGGAGAGGCTGCCACTCCTCTGTCGGGAGCTGGACCGGTACCGCCTGGATCTATGTGGCATTCAGGAGGTCTGGTGGACCGGCTCTGGCTCCTGCCACTATGAGGGGTGGACAGTCCTCTACTCGGGGCAGCAGACTGCCAAACAACAGGGTGTGGCTCTTCTTTTGAACAAAAGAATAAAGGGGCGTGGGAACATGGCGGTGAGGTGTGGGAAGCTGTAAGTCCCAGGCTACTTTGGGCTCGCCTTCCCATCAACTGGAGGCGAGGAATGGTGGTCGTGGTTACTTATGCCCCCACCGAAGATGAACATCCGTGGAGGGATGCAGGCAAAGCCGATGAGTCAGATGCCTTCTATGACCTCCTGTCACAGGTGCTGGCTAAAGTGGCCCCTCGGGATAGAGTCATCATGTTGGGTGACTTAAATGCCCGAGTTGGTCATGATACTGGCACCTGGTCTGGAGTGATTGGAGGGCATGGGCCAGATCAGCTCAATAACAATGGTAGAAGGCTGCTAGATTTTTGTGCAACCCATGGGCTAGTAATTACCAACACGCTGTTCCGGCATCGGCGCATCCACACAACATCATGGATGCATGCCGGGTCCAAGCAAGAACATCTGCTGGACTACATAGTGACGGACCAGCGGATGCTAGCCCATGTCCTTGACACCAGGACCTACCGTGGAGCTGATCTGCCTTCTGACCATCCGACTAGTCATCTGTAAGATGTGCCTGCTATTCTTCAACTCCGGTGGTGGGTGTACACCCAGGACCCCATTCCAACCTAAAGTGGCCTGGTCTCAGTTATCTGATGAAAGTTGCAAGCGAGAATTTCATCATCGCTTGCGGCTGGGATTGGCATCGTCCCCGACTCCTCCTGATGTCGAGGGTAAATGGGCGAGGTTTAGGACTGTGACTCATGCAGCTGCAATGGCTGCTTTGGGTACGCGGTCCAGACCTCCCCAGAGACCCTGGCTGACAGAGGAGGTGTTCAGGATGGTTGAGAAAAAACGACAGGCCCACTGTCATCGGTTACAGAATCCCACGTCAGAGAATGAGGAGGCTTACCACAGCCTTCGCTCGGAGGTTCGGAGAGCCATGAGGTGCTGCAAGGATGGGTGGTGGTCGTGGGTTGCTGAGGAGATGGAGTCTGCCTCAGTGGCCCGTGATCACAAATCTCTATTTAACTCCATCAAAAAAGTAATCTGCAGCGCAACACCTATTACCATCATTAGGGGAAAAAACGGTGACCCAATCTTCGACCCCCAGGAACAGGTTTGCAGATTTGCTGAGCATTTCTGTGAGGTCCTGGGGGAGGGAAAATCCCTCAGCCGGGAAAATATCGTGGCACAAAGTGAGGATGACCCTGCTGAGGCTGCGGTGCCTCAAATATTGGAAGAAGTCACCCCCTGTGAGTGGCTGGCTGAGGTGCCATCTGTTGAGGAAGTACTGAAGGCGATCCGGAGTCTGAGACCAGGAAAGGCAGCGGGCAGAGATGATCTCCCAAGCGAAATGCTGAGGGAGGGCGGCGTTTGTGCACAGACTGCCCTATATGACATCATAACAACAGTCTGGACCACTGGACGGGTTCCGCAGGACTGTAACAACTACAGGGGCATCTCACTCCTCAGTGTGCCGGGAAAGGTCCTGGCAAGGATTATTCAACATCGCCTTGCCAGGCACGCTGAGGAGAGGCTTGCGGAGCCCCAATGCGGTTTCAGGAAAGGGCGGTCCTGCAAAGATGCCATATTTTCTGTCCGTCTGCTACAGCAGAGTTGTAGGGAATTCCAAAAAGACCTACATATCTGCTTTCTTGACCTGGTCAAGGCCTATGATACCATCAGTAGACCTGGGCTCTGGGTTGTTCTTCGTGCTTTTGGAGTACCTGACCCTCTGCTCACGATCATTAAGGACCTTCATGATGGTGAGCGGGCCCGGGTAAAACTACGTGGCCGGGAGTCAGAGCCATTCCCTGTACACCTTGGGGTGCGACAGGGATGTCCTCTGGCTCCCACATTATTTAACATCTATTTTGACCATGTAGTTCGTGAAGCCTTCAATAGCTGTACCGGGGGACTCTCCATATGGTACATATATAATGGTAGGCTGATCGATGCCCGGGTGCGGTCAAGGGATGGCTCCCTATTGCTCAACCACGTCATGTATGCTGATGATTTGGTAATAGCTGCTCATTCAGAGGAGGAGTTGGAGACGCTGCTGCTGAGACTGGAGCGTGCCACTAAGAGGTGGGGCTTTACCATCAGCCCCACCAAAACTAAGCACCTGCCTGGGTATTTTGTACCATCGGACACTCCACCCCCACAACTCCCAATCGGTGATGGGGCAGTTGTGGAGAGAGTGGAGAGTTTCCCATACCTGGGCAGTGTGCTTATGACCGGCTCCAGTTTAACAGCAGAGGTCTCACTCCGAATCAGTCGAGCGGCAATATCTTTTGATCAGTTGCGTAACGCTGTGTGGAAGCTACCTAGTCTGTCGCTCCGCACTAAGCGTCAAGTCTTCTCGGCCACGGTCATTCCCTCCCATCTCTACGCTTGCGAAACGTGGACCCCCCTAATGGAACATCTTCGCCGGTGTGAAACATTTAGGCTGGCCTGCCTACGATCCATCCTGGGTTTAACCAGGCTGGATTGTGTGAGGAGCTCACAAATCCTTGAAAGATCTGGGCAAGGCACCATCGGTGAGCTCTTCCGGCGGGCAAGGCTGTGATGGCTGGGTCATGTAGCCCGCATGCCTAGCCACCGCATGCCGAAACAGCTTTTGTTCGGCCGGATTGAGGGGGCTAAACGAGCGCGGCACGGGCTAGAGAAGAGATAGAGTGATGTAGTACAGGAGGACGTGGAGCTGAGTGGACTTGCCGATTACTGGTACCAGCGGTGTCAAGATCGGCCTCTGTGGAGGAGGCTCGTGAAGGATGCTACTGGGCAGTTGGAGGTAGTCGCCCTCCAACAACAACGGAGGGCGGAGGAGCGACGCTCAGAACAACGAGCGGAGCGCCGGGTGGCTAAAGCACAGCAGGTTGGCACAGTAGGGGGCACAGGTGGTGCATCAGCCAGTCATCTCAGTCAGTCGACCCGTGGCACCTGGGTCTGCCCCGTGACCTCCTGCCAGCGGGCGTTCGACACTTCACGTGGCCTCAGGGTGCACATAGCCTGGCACAAGCGTCGTGGTGACGTCACCGCCACTTAGTGGCGAATGGCGGTTGTTGTTGTTGTTGTGTAAGTGTGTGTGTAGCTGTGTGTGTGTGTAGGTGTGTGTGTGTGTGTAGGTGTGTGTGTGTAGGTGTGTGCGTAGGTGTGTGTGTGTGTGGGTGTGTGTAGGTGTGTGTGTGTGTAGGTGTGTGTGTGTGTAGGTGTGTGTGTGTGTAGGTGTGTGTAGGTGTGTGTAGGTGTGTGTGTAGGTGTGTATAGGTGTGTATAGGTGTGTGTGTAGGTGTGTGTGTAGGTGTGTGTGTGTGTACCGAGGGAGCGTGACACGGCCAGGAAGGGGATGTCCTCCGTCGCTGAGCTTTGCTGCCCAGGGCCGCAGTGAGCCACAAGGGGCCTCCTCCAGGCCACACGGCAAGGCCCCCCTGGCTTCCTCATCACCCTGGTGGGCAGACACACAAAGACAAAGATCCCCCGTGTAGCCTTAACAGACTGTACGGGCAAGTGCTGTTAGCGAGCACACACAAAGACAAAGATCCCCCGTGTAGCCTGTAACAGACTGTAGGGGCAAGTGCTGTTAGCGAGCACACACAAAGACAAAGATCCTCTGTGTAGCCTGTAACAGACTGTAGGGGCAAGTGCTGTTAGCGAGCACACACAAAGACAAAGATCCCCCGTGTAGCCTGTAACAGACTGTAGGGGCAAGTGCTGTTAGCGAGCAGCACCTACGAATGCCAGAAAGGTACACGAGGGGGTGGGTGCCCAGCACCACGCCCGGCCGCCTTTGTATCCCTAGAGGCGATGTTTACACACCGCACCAGGTATTCATTTGAGGCTTAGTCGACCTAGGGGAGGCCCTGGACCGGTTCAGATAATCGTGATTGGTGTTGGCTGTGAGCGGGAATCGAACCCGGGTCATCAGGTTCGTAGCACAGCGCGCAAACCACTACACTACTCCTCCCCATACACCCATACACACATACACACACACACATATATACACACACACAACAACAACCGCCATTCGCCACTAAGTGGCGGTGACGTCACCACGACGCTTGTGCCAGGCTATGTGCACCCTGAGGCCACGTGAAGTCTCGAACGCCCGCGGGCAGGAGGTCACGGGGCAGACCCAGGTGCCACGGGTCGACTGATTGAGACGACTGGCTGATGCACCACCTGTGCCCCCTACTGTGGCAACCTGCTGTGCTTTAGCCACCCGGCGTTCCGCTCATTGTTGTGAGCGTCGCTCCTCCGCCCTCCGTTGTTGTTGGAGGGCGACTGCCTCCAACTGCCCAGAAGCGTCCTTCACAAGCCTCCTCCACAGAGGCCGATCTTGACACCGCTGGCACCAGTCATCGGCAAGTCCACTCAGCTCCACGTCCTCCTGTACCACATCACTCCATCTCTTCTCTAGCCCGTGCCGCGCTCGTTTAGCCCCCTCAATCCGGCCGAACAAAAGCTGTTTCGGCATGCGGTGGCTGGGCATGCGGGCTACATGACCCAGCCATCGCAGCCTTGCCTGCCGGAGGAGCTCACCGATGGTGCCTTGCCCAGATCTTTCAAGGATTTGTGAGCTCCTCACACAATCCAGCCTGGTTAAACCCAGGATGGATCGTAGGCAGGCCAGCCTAAATGTTTCACACCGGCGAAGATGTTCCATTAGGGGGGTCCACGTTTCGCAAGCGTAGAGAAGGGAGGGAATGACCGTGGCCGAGAAGACCTGAAGCTTACTGTGGAGCGACAGACCAGGTAGCTTCCACACAGCGTTACACAACCGATGAAAAGATATTGTCGCTGGACTGATTCGGAGTGAGACCTCTGCTGTTAAACTGGAGCCGGTCATAAGCACACTGCCCAGGTATGGGAAACTCTCCACTCTCTCCACAACTGCCCCATCACCGATTGCGAGTTGTGGGGGTGGAGTGTCCGATGGTACAAAATACCCAGGCAGGTGCTTAGTTTTGGTGGGGCTGATGGTAAGGCCCCACCTCTTAGTGGCACGCTCCAGTCTCAGCAGCAGCGTCTCCAATTCCTCCTCTGAATGAGCAGCTATTACCAAATCATCAGCATACATCACGTGGTTGAGCAATAGGGAGCCATCCTTTGACCGCACCCGGGCATCGATCAGCCTCCCATTATATCTGTACCATATGAAGATTCCCCCGGTACAGCTACTGAAGGCTTCACGAACTACGCGGTCAAAATAGATGTTAAATAATGTGGGAGCCAGAGGACATCCCTGTCGCACCCCAAGGTGTACAGGGAATGGCTCTGACTCCCGGCCACGTAGTTTTACCCGGGCCCGCTCACCATCATGAAGGTCCTTAATGATCGTGAGCAGAGGGTCAGGTACTCCAAAAGCACGAAGAACGACCCAGAGCCCAGGCCTACTGATGGTATCATAGGCACACACACACATACACACGAATGTCTTACCGCCCGCCCAGCCTCTCGATGCGTTCCCTCTCCACTGGATCCTCCGGCTTGTGGTCGCGCGTCAACGCCACGGCAAGTAGCGGCACCACCTCGTCCACCACCTCGTCCACCACCTCCTCCTCCACCTCGTTCACCTCCTCATCCACCACCTCGTCCACCTCCTCCACCACCTCGTCCACCTCCACCACCTTGTCCACCTCCTTGTCCACCACCACCTCCTTGTCCACCTCCTCCTCTTCCATCTCGTCCACCACCTCGTCCACCTCCTCCTCCACCTCGTCCACCACCTCCTCCTTGTCCACCTCCTGCCGGGGCGGTGGTGGTGGTGGTTGTGACAGTGGTGGCCGTGGTGGTGGCGGTGGTTGTGACAGTGGTGGTGGTGGTTGTGACAGTGGTGGTGGTGGTGGTTGTGACAGTGGTGGTGGTGGTTGTGACAGTGGTGGCCGTGGCGGTGGTTGTAGTGGTGGTGGTTGTGACAGTGGTGGCCGTGGTGGTGGCGGTGGTTGTGACAGTGGTGGTGGTGGTTGTGACAGTGGTGGTGGTGGTGGTTGTGACAGTGGTGGTGGTGGTTGTGACAGTGGTGGCGGTGGTGATGGTGGTTGTGACAGTGGTGGTGGTTGTGACAGTGGTGGTGGTGGTTGTGACAGAGGTGGTGGCCGTGGTGGTGGTTGTGACAGTGGTGGTGGCCGTGGTGGTGGTGGTTGTGACAGTGGTGGCCGTGGTGGTGGTGGTTGTGACAGTGGTGGTGGCCGTGGTGGTGGTGGTGGTGGTGGTGGTGGTTGTGACAGTGGTGGTGGTTGTGACAGTGGTGGTTGTGACAGTGGTGGTGGTTGTGACAGTGGTGGTTGTGACAGTGGTGGTTGTGACAGTGGTGGTTGTGACAGTGGTGGTTGTGACAGTGGTGGTAGTGACAGTGGTGGTTGTGACAGTGGTGGTGGTGGTTGTGACAGTGGTGGTGGTTGTGACAGGGGTGGTGGTGGTTGTGACAGTGGTGGTGGTGGTTGTGACAGTGGTGGTGGCCGTGGTGGTGGTGGTGGTTGTGACAGTGGTGGTGGTTGTGACAGTGGTGGCCGTGGTGGTGGTGGTGGTTGTGACAGTGGTGGTGGTTGTGACAGTGGTGGTGGTGGTTGTGACAGTGGTGGTGGTGGTTGTGGTGGTTGTGACAGTGGTGGTTGTGGTTGTAGTTGTGGTGGTTGTGACAGTGGCGGTGGTTGCGGTGTTGCCATGGCTTGGCCGATGGCCGCTATGAAGTCCGCCACAACTTGGCCATGTGTAGGTGGGGTTCCGTCCCAGGCTAGGTGGGCCTTCACAGAAGGGGGGCCCATGTCCGAAGGGGGGTCCGCTGAATAAATGGGGCGCAAGGAAGAAGGGGGGCCCGCTGAATAAATGGGTCGCAGTGAGGAAGGGGGGGCCAATGAATAGACGGGGTGCATTGAAGGGGGGGGGGGTCCGTCGGCGGGGGTGCCCCCCCCCCGGGGGTGCCGCTGGGCGATGACGGCTCGCGAGTCTCCCACGTGGGCGACGTAGAGCTCGTCACCGCCCCTGATGAGGCAGCAGCAAGCCGTGGTGCCTGCCGTGCTGGGATGGCCCTGCGGTGTGCGCGGCCAGTTAACTGTAGGGGGGGGGGGTTAGACAGAGGTGTGGGTGAGTGACTGAGTGGGTGGGTAGGTGGGTGATTGAGTGACTGTGTGAGTGGGTGGGTGAGTAATTGAGTGGGTGGGTGAGTGACTGAGTGGGTGAGTGACTGTGTGAGTGGGTCGGTGGGTGAGTGACTGAGTAGGTGGGTGAGTGACTGAGTGGGTTAGTGACTGAGTGGGTGGGTGGGTGAGTGATTGAGTGGGTGGGTGGGTGAGTGACTGTGTGAGTGGGTGGGTGGGTGAGTGATTGAGTGGGTGGGTGAGTGACTGAGTGAGTTAGTGACTGTGTGGGTGGGTGGGTGAGTGAGTGACTGAGTGGGTGAGTGACTGTGGGTGAGTGGGTGGGTGAGTGATTGAGTGGGTGGGTGAATTAGTGGGTGAGTGACTGTGTGAGTGGGTGGGTGGGTGAGTGACTGAGTGGGTGAGTGACTGTGTGGGTGGGTGGGTGAGTGACTGAGTGGGTGAGTGACTGTGTGGGTGGGTGAGTGACTGAGTGGGTGAGTGACTGTGTGAGTGGGTGGGTGGGTGGGTGAGTGATTGAGTGGGTGGGTGAGTGACTGTGTGGGTGGATTAGTGACTGAGTGGGTGAGTGACTGTGTGGGTGGGTGAGTGACTGTGTGAGTGGGTGGGTGAGTGACTGTGTGGGTGGGTTAGTGACTGAGTGGGTGAGTGACTGTGTGAGTGGGTGGGTGGGTGAGTGATTGAGTGGGTGGGTGGTGTGCCAAAAAAACCTCTGGAAGGTAAGATGGACAATTGTTGCTCGGAATTTTATGTTATTAAATTTGTTATAACAAAAATTAAATTGTAAAAGTTTTTTGGTATTTTGAAACGTTTTACAATTTTCAATGTTATTGAACAAAAATATATCAAATATGAAAAATGTTGCGAGAATCTCTTACACATTAGCCATGGGTGAAATAAATGTATTGTGCAACATTCACTGCCATTAATGCAGTGCTACAGTGAAATGCAGCGAAGTGTTTGATGACATTATTTCTGTCAATATTCCCTGCCATTACATTGAGACAAAATAAAATTAGACTCTGATCAATTTATTGGTAACTCTACCACTTCTCTTTGCTCTTCGTTATTTCCTAAGTAACTTCAGACAGCATCAGCCACACTCACGTTTCTTCACTCTCCAACTATCAAGCAGCATCCATCGGAGAAGATCAAATTCATTATGAGACCTCCTTTGCCAGTAACAAGATATAGTAATAGGTTTTACCCTTTTAACTGGCAGAAAAACTGACACCTTTATTCAAGGCATCATGTTTGCAATAACCACAACACAAGCAGTCAAAATGCAAACAAAAGAGACAACTCTGATAATAATATTGGGACTGTCCTTGAATTTGATTGGTCCACACCCGAGACGGCTTTTCTTAGAGCCTTCCCTGATCCACAAATTAAACCAATTTCAATGTTTATTTTGCCTCTATCAGCTACATTTGGCCCCAATCACACGACAAAACGTTGCGCCTTTTGGCGTAATCATCACCTGGTCTAACACCGCAAGTGTGAGACGTCATCATCATCTGGTCTAACACCGCAAGTGTGAGACGTCATCATCACCTGGTCTAACACCGCAAGTGTGAGACGTCATCATCATATGGTCTAACACCGTGTGTGTGATGTCATCATCACCTGGTCTAACACCGCAAGTGTGAGACGTCATCATCATCTGCTTTAACACCGCAAGTGTGAGACATCATCATCATCTGGTCTAACACCGCAAGCGTGAGACATCATCACCTGGTCTAACACCGCCTGTGTGAGATGTCATCATTACCTGGTCTAACACTGCGTGTGTGAGACGTCATCATCACCTGGTCTAACACCGCAAGTGTGAGACATCATCATCATCTGGTCTAACACTGCGTTTGTGAGACGTCATCATCACCTGGTCTAACACCGCAAGTGTGAGACGTCATCATCACCTGGTCTAACGCCGCAAGTGTGTGACGTCATCATCATCATCTGGTCTAACGCCGCAAGTGTGAGACGTCATCATCATCTGGTCTAACACCGCAAGTGTGAGACGTCATCATCATCATCTGGTCTAACACCGCGTGTGAGACGTCATCATCATCTGGTCTAACACCGCAAGTGTGAGACGTCATCATCATCTGCTTTAACACCGCAAGTGTGAGATGTCATCATCACCTGGTCTAACACCGCAAGTGTGAGACGTCATCATCACCTGGTCTAACACCGCAAGTGTGTGACGTCATCATCACCTGGTCTAACACCGCAAGTGTGAGACGTCATCGTCACCTGGTCTAACACCGCAAGTGTGAGACGTCATCATCATCATATGGTCTAACACCGTGTGTGTGATGTCATCATCACCTGGTCTAACACCGCAAGTGTGAGACGTCATCATCACCTGGTCTAACACCGCAAGTGTGAGACATCATCATCATCTGGTCTAACACCGCAAGTGTGAGACATCATCATCATCTGGTCTAACACTGCGTTTGTGAGACGTCATCATCACCTGGTCTAACACCGCAAGTGTGAGACGTCATCATCACCTGGTCTAACGCCGCAAGTGTGTGACGTCATCATCATCATCTGGTCTAACGCCGCAAGTGTGAGACGTCATCATCATCTGGTCTAACACCGCAAGTGTGAGACGTCATCATCATCATCTGGTCTAACACCGCGTGTGAGACGTCATCATCATCTGGTCTAACACCGCAAGTGTGAGACGTCATCATCATCTGCTTTAACACCGCAAGTGTGAGATGTCATCATCACCTGGTCTAACACCGCAAGTGTGAGACGTCATCATCACCTGGTCTAACACCGCAAGTGTGTGACGTCATCATCACCTGGTCTAACACCGCAAGTGTGAGACGTCATCGTCACCTGGTCTAACACCGCAAGTGTGAGACGTCATCATCACCTGGTCTAACACCGCAAGTGTGAGACGTCATCATCATCTGGTCTAACACCGCAAGTGTGAGACGTCATCATCACCTGGTCTAACACCGCAAGTGTGAGACGTCATCATCATCATCTGGTCTAACACCGCGTGTGAGACGTCATCATCATCTGGTCTAACACCGCAAGTGTGAGACGTCATCATCACCTGGTCTAACACTGCAAGTGTGAGACGTCGTCATCACCTGGTCTAACACAGCGTGTGAGACGTCATCATCATCTGGTCTAACACCGCGTGTGTGAGACGTCATCATCACCTGGTGTAACACCGCAAGTGTGAGACGTCATCATCATATGGTCTAACACCGCAAGTGTGAGACGTCATCATCATATGGTCTAACACCGTGTGTATGACATCATCACCTGGTCTAACACCGCAAGTGTGAGACGTCATCATCACCTGGTCTAACACCGCAAGTGTGAGACGTCATCATCATCATCTGGTCTAACACCGCAAGCGTGAGACGTCATCATCACCTGGTCTAACACCGCCTGTGTGAGACGTCATCATCACCTGGTCTAACACTGCGTGTGTGAGACGTCATCATCACCTGGTCTAACACCGCAAGTGTGAGACATCATCATCACCTGGTCTAACACCGCCTGTGTGAGACGTCATCATCACCTGGTCTAACACTGCGTGTGTGAGACGTCATCATCACCTGGTCTAACGCCGCAAGTGTGAGACGTCATCATCATCTGGTCTAACACCGCAAGTGTGAGACGTCATCATCATCTGGTCTAACACCGCAAGTGTGAGACGTCATCATCATCATCTGGTCTAACACCACGTGTGAGACGTCATCATCATCTGGTCTAACACCGCAAGTGTGAGACATCATCATCACCTGGTCTAACACCGCAAGTGTGAGACGTCGTCATCACCTGGTCTAACACAGCGTGTGAGACATCATCATCTGGTCTAACACCGCGTGTGTGAGACGTCATCATCACCTGGTCTAACACCGCAAGTGTGAGACGTCATCATCACCTGGTCTAACACCGCAAGTGTGAGACGTCATCATCACCTGGTCTAACACCGCAAGTGTGAGACGTCATCATCATCTGGTCTAACACCGCGTGTGAGACGTCATCATCACCTGGTCTAACACCGCAAGTGTGAGACGTCATCATCATCATCTGGTCTAACACCGCGTGTGAGACGTCATGTGTGAGACGAGGCTCTAAGGGAAGCTGTCTCGGGTGTGGACTTATCAATTCCACCGCCAATGCATTATCAGAGCTGTGTGTTTTGTGTTTGCATTCCGACCGCAGGTATTGTGCTCAATGCACAAACAATGACTCCTTGTACACGAAAAAAATGGTGTCAGTTTTGTTGCCAGATGAAAGGGTAAAATTTTTTTTTTATCATATTGTGCTACAGGCAAACGAGGTTCAAATGGTGGAACAAAACGTTAATTTAGTGTAGTGTATAGTGTAGTGTATAGTGTAATGTAGTGTGTAGTGTAGTGTGTAGTATATAGTGTAGTGTAGTGTATAGTGTAGTGTATAGTGTAGTGTATAGTAGTGTATAGTAGTGTATAGTGTAGTGTATAGTGTAGTGTATAGTGTAGTGTATAGTAGTGTAGTGTATAGTAGTGTAGTGTATAGTGTAGTGTATAGTAGTGTATAGTAGTGTAGCGTATAGTAGTGTATAGTAGTGTATAGTGTAGTGTATAGTGTAGTGTATAGTAGTGTAGTGCATAGTAGTGTATAGTAGTGTATAGTGTAGTGTATAGTAGTGTAGTGTATAGTGTAGTGTATAGTAATGTATAGTAGTGTAGTGTATAGTGTAGTGTATAGTGTAGTATATAGTGTAGTGTATAGTAGTGTAGTGTATAGTGTAGTGTATAGTGTAGTGTATAGTAGTGTATAGTGTAGTGTATAGTAGTGTATAGTGTAGTGTATAGTGTAGTGTATAGTGTAGTGTATAGTGTAGTGTATAGTGTAGTGTATAGTGTAGTGTATAGTGTAGTGTATAGTGTAGTGTATAGTGTAGTGTATATAGTAGTGTATAGTAGTGTAGTGTATAGTATAGTAGTGTATAGTATAGTAGTGTATAGTATAGTAGTGTATATAGTAGTGTATAGTAGTGTATAGTGTAGTGTATAGTATAGTATAGTAGTGTATAGTGTAGTGTATAGCGCAGCACGCGTGAGACCACCCAGCTCCTCCCCCATGGCGCGCTGGCACGCCAGAAAGCCGTCACGGATGGCGTGGCAAACTCCCACGGGGTCGGCGGCGCCCCACAGCCCGGGCTGGGCGCGGATCGAGGGCCAGAGGCAGCGGCGGGCGAATCGAGCGGCCTGGGGACCGCCGTGGCCGTCGAACACGGCCAGGAAGATGGCGTCCCCGTCGCCCTCGGTGGAGACCTGCGGGCACGGGGCGGCGAGGGGAACGTCACGTGACGCGAGCGGTGCATTGTGGGTCGGTCCTAGGCCTCGACCGGCGACCCGGCGGACAAAGAGGACAAAGATCCCCCGTGCAGCCTTGGCGGACCGTAGAGGCGAGTGCCGTTAGCGAGCGGCGCCAGCGATGGCCGCGAGGGCACACGAGGGGGTGGGTGGCCGGCACCACGCCCGGCCGCCTTTGTCTCCCCGGTGGCGATGTTCACGCACCGCACCGGGTACTCGTTTGAGGCCGAATCGACCTAGGGGGAGGCCCAGGACCGGTTCAGATAATCGCCACTGGGCGTTTGCCGTGAGCGGGAATCGAACTCGGGGTCGCCAGGTTCATAGTGCAGCGCGCTAACCGCTACACTATCGCTCCCCAAACACACAGAGACACACACACACAGACACACACAGAGACACACACACACAGACACACAGACACACACAGACACACACACAGACACACAGACACACACAGACACACACAGACACACACACAGACACACACACAGACACACACAGACACACACACAGACACACACAGAGACACACACAGACACACAGAGACACACATACACACAGACACACACAGAGACACACAGAGACACAGACACACACAGACACACACAGAGAAACACAGAGACACACACAGACACACACACAGAGACACACACAGAGACACACACACAGACACACACACAGACACACACACAGACACACACAGACACACACACAGAGACACACACAGATACACACACAGACACACACACAGACACACACAGAGACACACACACAGAGACACACACACAGAGACACACACAGAGACACACACACAGACACACACACAGAGACACACACACAGACAAACACAGAGACACACAGAGACACACACAGACACACACACAGAGACACACACACAGAGACACACACACAGAGACACACACAGACACACACAGAGACACACACACAGACAAACACAGAGACACACAGAGACACACACAGACACACACACAGAGACACACACACACAGAGACACACACACAGAGACACACACACAGAGACACACACAGACACACACAGAGACACACAGACACACACACATAGACACACACACACAGAGACTCCGCCCACCTCTGTGATGTCCTCCATGTAGCGCCGCCCCCCACGGTTGGAATCGGCGCTCACGATCAGCTTCAATGGGCTCGACATGGTGCAACCTTAACACACACACACAGACAGACACATACAGACACACAGAGACACACACACATACACACACACAGACACACACACAGAGACACACACACAGACACACACACAGACACACACACACAGACACACACACAGATACACAAACACAGATACACACAGACACACACACAAACACACACACACAACAACCTGTGTCTCTGTGTGTGTGTGTCTGTGTGTGTCTCTGGTGCAACCTTACCCCACACATACACACACAATAACCTGTGTGTGTCTGTGTGTGTGTTTGTGTGTGTGTCTCTGTGAGTCTGTGTGTGTCTGTGTGTCTCTGTGTGTGTCTGTGTGTGTCTGTGTGTGTGTCTCTGGTGCAACCTCACCCCCCACACACACACAACAACCTCTGTGTGTCTGTGTGTGTGTCTCTCTGTGTGGCTGTGTGTGTGTCTGTGTGTGTGTGTCTCTGGTGCAACCTCACCCCACACACACAACCACCTCTGTGTCTGTGTGTGTGTGTCTGTGTGTGTCTGTGTCTCTGTGTGTGTGTGTCTGTGGTGCAACCTTACCCCACACACACAACCTGTGTGTCTGTGTGTGTCTCTGTGTGTGTCTGTGTGTGTGTGTCTCTTGTGCAACCTCACCCCACACACACAACCTGTGTGTGTCTCTTGTGCAACCTCACCCCACACACACAACCTGTGTGTGTGGGGTGAGGTTGCACAAGAGACACACACACACAGACACACACAACCTGTGTGTGTGTCTCTGTGTGTCTGTGTCTGTCTGTGTGTGTGTCTCTTGTGCAACCTCACCCCACACACACACACAACCTGTGTGTCTGTGTGTGTGTGTATGTCTGTGTGTGTGTAGTCGTGGGGAGCGGTAGTGTAGCGGTTAGCGCGCTGCGCTATGAACCTGGCGACCTGGGTTCGATTCCCGCTCACGGCCAACACCAGTGACGATTATCTGAACCGGTCCCGGGCCTCCCCTAGGTCGACTCAGCCTCAAATGAGTACCTGGTGCGGTGTGTAAACATCGCCACTAGGGAGACAAAGGCGGTCGGGCGTGGTGCTGGCCACCCACCCCCTCGTGTACCGTTCCGGCCTTCATAGGTGCTCGCTAACAGCACTTGCCCCTACAGTCTGTTACAGGCTATATGGGGGATCTTTTTCTCTTTGTAGTCGTGCTCTCACTGCGGGCTACTCACAACACTGATGACAAATGTCTCCGTGACTACCACGTTTTTGCCATCGTAAAATGACAGATTAATAATAAACAAAAATTAGGTTAATAATGAAAAATGACAGATTAATAATAAACACAAATTAGGTTAATAATGAAAAATGACAGATTAATGACAGACTCATAATGAACAATGACAGATTAATAATGAAAACCACAGACTAATCATGGAAAATGACAGATTAATAATAAACAGAAAAGCCTTAAAGCCCTAAGCGTGTTGTGGTGGCAGCAGCAGCAGTCACGAGACACACCACGTGACGTTGCCGGGGCAAGCCAGGGCAAGCCAGGGCAACACACGCCTCACACCACACACACAGCCTCACACTACACACAGCCTCACAGTACACACACAGCCTCACACTACACACACACAGCCTCACACTACACACAGCCTCACACTACACACACAGCCTCACACTACACAGCCCACACCACACACAGCCTCACACTACACACACACAGCCTCACACTACACACAGCCTCACACCACACACACACAGCCTCACACTACACACAGCCTCACACCACACACAGCCTCACACTACACACACACAGCCTCACACCACACACACAGCCTCACACTACACAACGTGACGTCACCACGACGCTTGTGCCAGGCTAGGTGCACATTGAGGCAGTCACGTGGTGTGTCGAACGCCCGCTGGCAGGAGGTCACGGGGCAGACCCAGCAGGTGCCACGGGTGACCGAGATGAGTGGCTGATGCACCACCTGTGCCCCCTACTGTGCCAACCTGCTGTGCTTTAGCCACCCGGCGCTCCGCTCGTTGTTCTGAGCGTCGCTTCTCCACCCTTCGTTGTTGTTGGAGGGCGACTGCCTCCAACTACCCAGCAGCAGCAGCGTCCTTCACGAGCCTCCTCCACAGAGGTCACACTCCACACACACTCACTACCCCACAAAGCCCCGCCCCTCAAGGCTCCGCCCCCGCCCACAGCCCCGCCCACAGCCCCACCCACAGCCCCGCCCACAGCCCCGGTGCGTGACAGATGGAGGCTGCTGTTGTGTTCAGCTTGCAGGAGGAGAATCCCAAGAGCTGTGAAGCCTCTACAGGGAGCGTTTCCACGTCGCCGTGAAGATCTTTTAACAAACTCCCGAGCACAAGAAAGCTCATCCCGATCGAGTCGCTCACGTGTCCTGAAGAGATGTGAGCCACTCTCAAAGGGAACGCCGGTCTCATTTACACACCGACCCCCCTGGTTCCATCTGTGGGGGGCTAATGCCCCCCTCCACACTCCCCATTAGGTGGGGGGGGACTGATCTCCCCCTCCCCACTCCCCACTAGGTGGGGGGGGGGCTGATCTTCCCCTCCCCCCTCCCCCGCGAGCGGGTGGGGTGACATCAGCACCCCTCCACCCCCCCCACTCGCCGCTGGCGGCTGCTCAGAGTTAATTATTTATTTATACTAAGCCGTTGTGTCAACAGCCAACGGGCGCTGGACGGCCCTCCCCCACCCACGTGACCCCCCCACCCACGCGCGCGACCACCCACGCGCGTGGGTGCGGGCAGCCGTAGTAGGGTAGTTTAATATGCACGCGCTGGGTAAGCAATTAATTAATTAATCTCTGCACGCGCTCGGTAAGCACTTAATTAATTAATCTCTGCGCGCTCGCTTACGGTGAAAGTCAAACGTCCCTCTGTTTAATTAATTATTTACGGGTGCCTATGCTGATTAAAGCCACCCACACACACGCACAGCGTGGTACGCCGATCGCTGTCCCACCGCTCTTCACAAAGATCCCCCATATAGCCTTAACAGACTGTAGGGGCAAGTGCTGTTAGCGAGCAGCACCTATGAAGGCCGTAACCGCTCTTCACACATGCACACACACGCACACCGTCGTACGCCGATCGCTGTCCCACCGCTCTTCACACACACACACACGCACACACATGCGTCACAAAGTCAGTAGTCTGCGCTAAGATTTTTTTCCCGTGTATGTCCCCCTCCAGCCAGCAGCAGCCCTTCCTCCTCTCTCACCTACCCGTCTCAGAGTGCGTCCACCGCCTGAGCCCGAGCCGACCGAACTGACCTCCTTTGTCCGTGTCCGCCGCTCACCTCTGCGGCCGCTGCCGCCGCTGCCCAACGGGGCCGAGGGAGATGTTCTCTCTCTCTCGCCTTGGGGGACTTTGTCTCGTCGATCGCTCTCAGCTCCACCCTGCGGGCGTCCCGAGCGCGGACCCTGAGGACGGCTAACTTGTCTCCCGCCACCGCCGCCGCTCCAGAAGGACTCTGCCACAAATTCTCCCTCCTGCACCACCCTTATATATGTCCCAAGCCCCTTAACTCCGCCCCCCACCCCCCCCCCCGGGTCATATGACGTCATCCTGTGCATCTAATCGAATCCCCCCCACCCCCTCCCCCGGGTCATGTGACATCATCCTGCGCATCCAATCGAATCCTCTTTGCGGCCGTTAGGAGCGCTCTGGCCGTTGGGGATGGGAGGAGGGGGTGGTCGCGTCATCCACCCCCCTCCCCATTGTCCCTCTCTCTGTGTGTCTACTTATTATCGGCCTGTTGCTTTAACCCTCCCAGCCCGCTGTTTACTCTGACGCTGGGTGCTGGATGAAGTTCCCACCACCCCCCACGTGTTGTGTATGCTTCATCGCGGCCGGCCTGTAAAGCTCTAAGCTCTATGCCCCCCTTTTTTGTGGGGGGAGGGCGCCACATAATCCTGTCTGGGGGGGGCTCGGAAAATTTCCTGGTCCGGGGAAGCCGTGGAACGTCCCCGCTAGTGGGGTCCTCGGATGAAAACCCATCGTACCACGTGATCCCTGCTAGTGGGGTCTTCGGGTGAAAACCCATCATACCACGTGATCCCTGCTAGTGGGGTCCTCGGGTGAAAGCCCATCGTACCACATGATCCCTGCTAGCGGGGTCCTCGGGTGAAAACACATCGTACCACGTGATCCCTGCTAGCGGAGTCCTCGGGTGAAAACCCATCGTACCACGTGATCCCTGCTAGTGGGGTCTTCGGGTGAAAACCCATCGTACCAAGTGATTCCTCCTCGAGACCCTAGGGGGGTGCATGCGAGTGTTTAGTGGGGGCGTGCGTGCGTTCGTGGGGGGGGGGAGGCCGAGCTGCCCCGCTCCGGTGGCACCACACATCACGTCTTCCAATGCCAAACGAATCTTGTTCAGGGGCCTATAGCTTGGCCCCTGATCTAAGAGAGAATTAGACTGCTACGCGCTGAACTAGATCACGCGGACGAGACACTCTGGAAATCGCACTTAACAATGACGGGGGGGAAATAAAATGTCTACGTCTGATTGGGAACGTGTAGATAACGTGTCAGCTGAATGTAAAGATAACCTGATTTCCAAGTTCAACCTCCTTTCCAAGAAGAAGTCAGATCAACACGTTAAAAAGTTTGACGTTGACGAGGTTGTTATTAATCTTGAGTAATAGCCCTATTTGCAATGGTCTGAAGCCGGCTTTGGCTAACGGTTAAACTTTGTAGTCACCACAAACACAAACCAGCGGATGATATCGTTGCCCAGGTCCATGTCGCTCTTAAGGGTTTGGGGACACGTGGCTGCAGACGCGACAAGATCTGAGATCGCTGCAACCCTCAAGAGCGCTAAGATGCCAGCCAGCAACGTCAGTAAGGATGAGCGTTTTGAATCAGAAAGGGTTTTATTCGCCATGTAAGTTCACACCGACACGGAATTTACTTTGGCAGGATGGTGCATACATTCAACATATAGGAATCTAAAATCTTAAATAAGTTTTAAACAAGTCTTACTATAATAAGGGTTAAAAGTCTAACACCAAGGGGCTGAAGTATATAAAATTAAATAAATATCGAATATAAAATAGCTTTAAGATATAATTTAAAAATAAAAAATACAAATAGGGTAACATAGTTAATATCGGTAAGGTGTCATTCTGTAGATCAAATGTTAAAAACAGTGTTAGCCCTTGGCCTTGTTTAACAGGCCAGCAGCAGATGGGAAGAAACTGTTTTTATGGCGTGAGGTTTTGGTCCTGATGGACCGAAGCCTTCTGCCGGAGGGGAGTAGCTGAAACAGAGAGTGTCCAGGGTGGGAGAAATCGGCCATAATCTTCCTCGCTCGCCTCATGGACCTTGTCGTGTGCAGGTCCTCGAGGGTTGGTAGATTGCAGGCAATTACCTTCTCAGCAGTGTGGATGATACGCTGCAGTCTGCTCTTGTCCTTGGCAGTGGCAGCAGCATACCAGACGGTTATGGAGGAGGTGAGGATGGATTCAATGATCGCTGTATAGAATTGCACCATCATTGTCTTTGGCAGGTTGAATTTCTTCAGCTGCCGTAGAAAGTACATCCTCTGTTGAGCTTTCTTGGTGAGGGAGCTGATGTTCAATTCCCACTTAAGGTCCCGGGAGAGAATAGTGCCCAGGAAGCGGAAGGACTCTACAATTTTGACTGGGGAGTTTAACAGGGTGATGGGGGTGAGTGGTGCTGTATTCTTCCTGAAGTCCACAACCATCTCAACTGTCTTTAGAGCATTTAGCTCTAAGTTGTTCTGGCTACACCAGGTCACCAGATTGTCAGCTTCCCACCTATAGTCAGACTCATCCCCACCAGAGATCAGCCCAATGAGGGTGGTGTCATCCGCAAACTTCAATAGTTTGACGGACAAATGATTGGAGGTGCAGCTGTTGGTATACAGGGAGAAGAGCAGAGGGGAAAGGACGCAGCCCTGAGGAGTTCCGGTGCTGATGGACCTGGAGTCAGAGACTTGTGTTCCCAGCTTAACGCACTGCTTCCTGTCAGACAGGAAGTCTGTGATCCATTTACAGGTGGTGTATGGCACGTTCAGCTGGAAGAGCTTGTCCTGAAGCAGGGCAGGGATGATGGTGTTGAAGGCAGAGCTGAAGTCCACAAACAGGATCCTGGCGTAGGATGCTGTGGCGTCCAGATGCTGTAGGGTGAAGTGGAGGGCCATGTTAACTGTATCGTCCACAGACCTGTTGGCTCTGTAGGCAAACTGAAGGGGGTCCAGGAGAGGGTCTGTGATGGCTTTGAGGTGTGCCAGGACCAGGCGCTCAAAAGACTTCATTACCACAGATGTAAGGGCGACCGGTCTGTAATCATTTAGTCCTGTTGGCCTTAGCTTTTTGGGCACAGGGATGATGGTGGAGGACTTGAGACAGGCTGGTACATGGCATGTCTCCAGGGAGGTGTTAAAGATGTTGGTGAACACCGGAGACAGCTGGTCAGCGCAGTGCCTGAGGGTGGCTGGAGAGACAGAGTCTGGCCCGGCTGCTTTGCGTGGATTCTGCCTCTTGAAAAGTCTATTAACTTCTCCCTCCTGAAGGGAGATAGTCGTCTCTGTAGTATTGGTGGGGGATGGGGCCTCTTGGGTCGGAAGGGGTGGTTCAGGACAGTCCAATTGTCTTTCAAATCTACAGTAGAACTCGTTCAGGTCGTTGGCTAGGCGGGAGTCGTTAGTGGTGTGGGGGGCTCTGGGTTTGTAGTTGGTGATCTGCCTGAGCCCTCTCCAGACAGAAGCAGCGTCTTTTGTAGAGAACTGGTGTTTTAGTCTCTCTGAGTACAGTCGTTTAGCCTCTCTCACCGCTTTGCTAAACCTGTTCTTCGACTCCTTGAATCTGTCTCTATCTCCACTCCTAAATGCTTCCTCCTTCTCCAACCTCAACCTTCGGAGCTTTGCTGAGAACCAGGGCTTATTGTTGTTAAAGTTCACCCTGGTACGTGTTGGGATACAGCAGTCCTCACAGAAGCTGATGTAGGACGTCGCAGCCTCTGTGAGTTCATCCAGACTATTGGTAGCAGTCGTGAACATATCCCAGTCAGTACAATCTAAGCACGCCCGCAAATCTTCCACAGCCTCACTGGTCCACTGTTTAGATGTCCTCACAGCAGGTTTACAGAGTTTTAGTTTCTGCCTGTATGCAGGAATCAGGTGGACCATGGCATGGTCAGAGTGTCCTAGTGCTGCTCGGGGGACGGCGTGGTAGGCTCTACTGACTGTAGTGTAGCAGTGATCCAGAGTGTTCCCTTCTCTGGTTGGGCATTTAATGAATTGTATGTATTTGGGGAGTTCGTGGCTGAGATTACCTTTGTTAAAGTCGCCAAGTACGATAACCAACGAATCTGGATTTGCTCGCTCCACACTCAGAATCTGATCGGCGAGCATGCGTTGGGCCTCTTTAACCTGAGGACAAGGCGGCAAATAAACTCCGACCAAAATGAGCGACGCGAACTCACGAGGCGAGTAAAACGGTTTACAGGTTATAAAAATTGATTCAAGGAGTGGAGAACAATGTTGCAGAATCACTGTGACATCTACACACCAGCCACTGTTAATGTAAAAACAAATACCACCGCCTTTCGTCTTGCCGGAGAGTGCTATGTCACGATCCGATCTTACAAGATGGAATCCTGCTAGTTGTAGCGAAGTGTCCGGAATCAAATCACACAGCCATGTTTCCGTGAAGCACAATGTAGAAGCTGAAAGAAAGTCTTTGTTTTTTACCATCAGTAGCTGAAGTTCATCCATTTTGTTGTTGAACGTACATTGGAGAGGAAAAAGCTCGGCAGCACTGTTCGGATTCCGCGTCTGCGTAGCCGTACTAGAGCCCCCGACCGTTTACCCCTTGGGCGGCGTTTCGTTGCTTGAGCAAAGCCTAGCGCGGCATTGACTAGAATGCCTACTAATTCTGCCGCTGGAAGCAGAAAAGTAGGAATTAAATCCACAGGAGTTGTTTCCCTGATATTTAAAAGTTCGTCTCTTGTTAGAGAACTCCGAAAATCTTGGCAAAACACTGAATTGACAGACAAAACAAGACAAAACAGGGCGCACCGACCGGCTGAGGCTACCATCATCAGCGCCATCTTCGCACCAGCACGGGTGTGCTGAACAGCACGCCCCTCTCACCAGCACGGGTGTGATGAATAGTAGGCCTCTCTCACCAGCACGGGTGTGTTGAACAGCAGGCCCCTCTCACCAGCACGGGTGTGTTGAACAGCAGGCCCCTCTCACCAGCACGGGTGTGTTGAACAGCAGGCCCCTCTCACCAGCACGGGTGTGTTGACCAGCAGGCCCCTCTCACCAGCACGGGTGTGCTGAACAGTAGGCCCCTCTCACCAGCACGGGTGTGTTGAACAGCAGGCCCCTCTCACCAGCACGGGTGTGCTGAACAGTAGGCCCCTCAACACAAGTGTGCTGAACAGCAGGCCTCTCTCACCAGCACGGGTGTGCTGAACAGCAGGCCTCTCTCACCAACACGGGTGTGCTGAACAGTAGGCCCCTCAACAGCAGGCCCCTCTCACCAGCACGGGTGTACTGAACAGCAGGCCCCTCAACACGGGTGTGCTGAACAGCAGGCCTCTCTCACCAGCACGGGTGTGCTGAACAGCAGGCCTCTCTCACCAACACGGGTGTGCTGAAAAGCAGGCCCCTCAACACGGGTGTGCTGAACAGCAGGCCTCTCTCACCAGCACGGTTGTGCTGAACAGCAGGCCCCTCTCACCGACACGGATGTGATGAACAGCAGGCCCCTCTCACCAGCACGGGTGTGCTGAACAGCAGGCCCCTCAACACGGGTGTGTTGAACAGCAGGCCCCTCTCACCAGCACGGGTGTGCTGAAAAGCAGGCCCCTCAACAGCAGGCCTCTCTCACCAGCGCAGGTGTGCTGAACAGCAGGCCTCTCAACAGCAAGCCTCTCTCACCAGCAAGGGTGTGCTGAACAGCAGGCCCCTCAACACGGGTGTACTGAACAGCAGGCCTCTCTCACCAGCACGGGTGTGATGAACAGCAGGCCTCTCTCACCAGCACGAGTGTGTTGAACAGCAAGCCCCTCTCAAGACAAAACTGGACAAAACAGGGCGCACCAACCGGCCGAGGCTGCCATCATCGGCGCCATCTTGGCAGTAAATAAATACATGTATAATCTCAATTGAAAAAGAGAGATGATATCGTGATCCTCTCAGCCGATAAGGGCAATGCCACGGTCATCATGGACAAAATCACATAGAACAATAACAATTCAGGAGCTACTTAATGATGGTAGCTACACAAACAATTTAAAGAGATCCCACCAACAGCCTCGTTACAAAAACGAACAGCATCATCACTGATTCAGCTTCATTAATTGAACAGACCAAAACGGTTTTCCTTAAAACCTTCTGCTGCTAGACCACCCAGATTATATGGCTTACCAAAAATCCATAAAGAAGGTACACCACTCCATCCCATCGTCTCCACCATTGGCTCACCCACCTACGAACTGGCCCGATATCTGAGACCTTCAGCCATTCACTGGTAAGACCACCTCTTCTGTACTTAACTCAGCTCACCTGGTATCGTCAATGAAAGACATCTCACTGTTCCCAGGTGACTTACTCGTCAGTTTCGATGTAGTTTCTTTGTTCACCAAAGTTCCTGTGCCCGATACCCATTGCAATCATTGAGGATTTGGTCCAACGAGGATTGAATGCCGATGTACCGGTCCTGGCGAGACACTGCCTCACCAATACTCACCCGGAATGGAACATTCGACAAACAAGTTGAAGGCACCCCTATGGGTTCTCCCTTATTACCGGTTGTGGCCAATGTTTTCATGGAAAATTTTTGAGACGGACGCCATCCAGGCATCCACTCTACGTCCGTCCTTGTGGAAGAGCTATGTGGATGACACGTTTGTCATCTGGCCACATGGCCGACCGGCTCAAAATAAAATTCCTCAACCACATCAATTCCATAAACCCAGCCATCAAATTCACCACGGAGGTAGAAACGGATGGCATGCTACCTTTCTTGTATGTCTCAAAGAGAGACCAGATGGCTCAATGAGCCATTCTGTCTAAAGGAGAGTAACCCAGCCTGACGGCTACCTAAAACCCGAATCCCAGCACCATCCATCCCGGAAGAATTCCCTCGTCAAAACGCTACACCACAGAGCTCAGTGCATCTCCGGCCACGAACGCCTGACCAGTGAACTCAAAACACGTACACCAAGCCCTCAAGGCGAATGGATTGTCTGACTACACAATCCGCAAAGTAGTGGTACCCCAAACTTTCGCAGTTCTTAAAAATTCTCTTTTCACACCATCAATATGTAAACTCCCCCTCCCCCCCCCCTGCGCCAACCGGCATGTGCACCCGCATGTACACCATTCATCATGCTAAGTCGGCCAATCAAATGCTAATTTTTTACACTAATTCCTTTGTCAAGGCACCTTGTTTCCTCGCACACAGCTTAAAGGTCGCGGTCTGAGCGTGGCTGTGTTTCACTCCAGCTCTGTCCTCGAGACAGCCCGGTCCCTTCACCTGATGAAGGCCGCTTGTGTTGTGGCCGAAACGTCGTGATTTTTGTTGTTTTATTTTTTTAACCTACGTGACTTTACCGAATAGAACCAAAGAGTACGTGAGGAAGGAGCCATCTGAGGATCCAATAAAAACCATCACCCTGCCATACATAGCAGGGGTAACCAAAAGGATTTCCAAAATCATGAACAAACACAAGATCCAGGTACGATTTAACACAGTACATAAAATTCACGATCTGATCCCATCTGTGAAAGACAAGATTCCTGACATGCAATATCCCGGCGTCTACAAACTAAGCTGTGTCTGCAGTTACATTGGGGAAACTAAGCGACGTGTCTCAGACCGTGTTCGTGAGCAGAAGGCAGATTTGGTAACACGGTAGGACCAACGCTTCTACCGTGGCTGATGATTATTTTAATACTACGGCTGGCTCACACAAAGTTGATTTCTCTAAGACGATGGCCATCAACAAAGATTCGTTCATGAAGCCATCCATATACACAGCAGACACAATTTCAACCTGTGTATAGTGTAGTGTATGGTGTAGTGTATAGTGTAGTGTATAGTGTAGTGTATAGTGTAGTGTATCGTGTAGTGTATAGTAGTGTATAGTGTAGTGTACAGTGTATTGTATAGTGTAGAGTATAGTGTAGTGTATAGTGTAGTGTATAGTGTAATGTATAGTGTAGTGTATAGTGTAGTGTACAGTATAGTGTAGTATATATAGTGTAGTGTATAGTGTAATGCATAGTGTAGTGTGTAGTGTAGTGTAGTACACTAGCACATCACACTGGTGGGTTAGCGAGCCAAGCAACAACATTTGCACTCTGGACACCGTGACATTTCGCCAGCAATCACAACAACCAGCTTCGTCAGGCGACAGCCACATTTGTGCATTTATTCATTCACACAATCTAACCCGGCTGATATCGGCTCGCCGAAAACCAACAGCGTCAAACTACGAAAGTGTCGTGGCATCGCGGGAGCGGCCGATGAAACTGGCCGGGTTCGGGGAGAAATAAAAAAACCGAGACGCTGACGTGGCGCACGAAGGCCCACGGCGTTGTACGCACCATCGTGACGCCGCCTGTCGCCCCGACAAAACAATAATATAAACACGCGGAACTCCCTCTCGGTGCCGGACGTCGTGACGGACCGTGCCGATGTCGCCGCTCGTCGACCCCCAGCCACGCGAGGGAGAATTTAAATTCTCCCCCCACCCCCCACCCCCTTCTCCCTGGCTCCCTGGCACGACGCCCGATCGCCTCCCGTCCAGCGGCACAACGCCGGGGGAAAGCGCTGGGAGGTGAGAGACCGTCGCGAAGACTAAAATAAAATAACAAAAACACTGCGTCCGGTTAACGGAGAGCTCTTTCGTAAAACAAAATTCCCACCCCCACCCCACCCAAAAAAAAAGTGAAAAGCCAAACTCGGGGCACCGATTGTAACCGGCACGAGGCAAATATCCCCCAATGCTGAAAAACATCGCTCAGTTGGGATCAAACAACAACAACAACAATTCTTCTTGGTTCTTTCGGGGGGGGGGGGGGGGTTCACCCGCTCGCGAAGCGACAATCCCCGGCGTTGCCCCTGGCAACCGGAGGCACGGCAAGGCGGAGCACTCCAAGGTGGAGCACGGCAAGGTGGAGCACGGCAAGGTGGAGCACTCTCGCTCCTCCCCCCCCCGCCCCACCCCGAGCCGCTTCTCAAAACTCTTCCTTCCACTCCTCGTCGTCATCTTCGTCTGTGAAAACCTGCGGGGGTCGGAATAAATTAGAGAGACGGTGACCGACCCCACCCCCACCCACCCCCACCCACTGGGGTGGCCAGAAGTGGATCGCTCACTCAGCCTAAGTAGTGGGCGGACACTCGCTCACCGCTCGCTCGCTCGCCACCCACCCCTCCTCACCGTGTAGTCGTAGCTGCCAGCTCCGCTGTCTTGGTGCTGAGGCTGCGGTGGCAACTCGTGCAGCTCCATATCCGCCTTGTTGCCACTCTCTAGCGTTAGCAACTACACACGGAGCATCCCCACAACACGCACAGTGTGTGGTGAGTCTGTGGGTCTCTGTGTGGTGAGTCTGTGGGTCTCTGTGTGGTGAGTCTGTGGGTCTCTGTGTGGTGAGTCTGTGGGTCTCTGTGTGGTGAGTCTATGGGTCTCTGTGTGGTCAGTCTATGGGTCTCTGTGTGGTGAGTCTATGGGTCTCTGTGTGGTGAGTCTGTGGGTCTCTGTGTGGTGAGTCTATGGGTCTCTGTGTGATGAGTCTGTGGGTCTCTGTGTGGTGAGTCTGTGGGTCTCTGTGTGGTGAGTCTATGGGTCTCTGTGTGGTGAGTCTATAGGTCTCTGTGTGGTGAGTCTATGGGTCTCTGTGTGGTGAGTCTGTGAGTCTCTGTGTGGTGAGTCTATGGGTCTCTGTGTGGTGAGTCTGTGGGTCTCTGTGTTGTGAGTCTGTGGGTCTCTGTGTGGTGAGTCTATGGGTCTCTGTGTGGTGAGTCTATGGGTTTCTGTGTGGTGAGTCTATGGGTCTCTGTGTTGTGAGTCTGTGGGTCTCTGTGTGGTGAGTCTATGGGTCTCTGTGTGGTGAGTCTATGGGTTTCTGTGTGGTGAGTCTATGGGTCTCTGTGTTGTGAGTCTGTGGGTCTCTGTCTGGTGAGTCTATGGGTTTCTGTGTGGTGAGTCTGTGGGTCTCTGTGTAGTGAGTCTGTGGGTCTCTGTGGTGAGTCTGTGGGTCTCTGTGTGGTGAGTCTATGGGTCTCTGTGTGGTGAGTCTGTGGGTTTCTGTGTGGTGAGTCTATGGGTCTCTGTGTGGTGAGTCTATGGGTTTCTGTGTGGTGAGTCTATGGGTCTCTGTGTTGTGAGTCTGTGGGTCTCTGTGTGGTGAGTCTATGGGTCTCTGTGTGGTGAGTCTATGGGTTTCTGTGTGGTGAGTCTATGGGTCTCTGTGTTGTGAGTCTGTGGGTCTCTGTCTGGTGAGTCTATGGGTTTCTGTGTGGTGTGTCTGTGGGTCTCTGTGTGGTGAGTCTGTGGGTCTCTGTGTGGTGAGTCTGTGGGTCTCTGTGTGGTGAGTCTATGGGTCTCTGTGTGGTGAGTCTGTGGGTCTCTGTGTGGTGAGTCTATGGGTCTCTGTGTGGTGAGTCTATGGGTCTCTGTGTGGTGAGTCTATGAGTCTCTGTGTGGTGAGTCTATGGGTGTCTGTGTGGTGAGTCTATGGGTGTCTGTGTGGTGAGTCTGTGGGTCTCTGTGTGTTGAGTCTGTGGGTCTCTGTGTGGTGAGTATGTGAGTCTCTGTGTGGTGAGTCTATGGGTCTCTGTGTGGTGAGTCTATGGGTGTCTGTGTGGTGAGTCTGTGGGTCTCTGTGTGGTGAGTCTATGGGCAATCGTCATCAGGAGGAGAAACGAGGGGTAAGAAAGCTGCTGAGCAGGCAGCAGGCTGTTTTAAAGTTTTAAAGTTGGGTGTAGCCCAAGGGTCATAAACGAAGTGGGCACAACTTTACCGAAAGACCCAAAGAAAATGAATTCCTGCAGTCACGAAAGCTTTAGGTCGAGTCTAAGTGTGTCTCTATATATACACTACACTATACACTACACTACTATACACTACACTATACACTACACTATACACTATACTATAAACTACACACTACACTATACACTACACTATACACTACACACTACTATACACTACACTACTATACACTACACTATATACTACACTATACACTACACTACACACTACACTATACACTACACTATACACTACACTATACACTACACTACACACTACACTATACACTACACTATACACTACACTATACACTACACTACACACTACACTAGTATACACTACACTATACACTACACACTACTATACACTACTATACACTACACTATACACTACACTATACACTACACTATACTACACACTACACTATACACTACACTATACACTACACTCACGTAGCCACGGTCACCCTCCGCATTTCTCCGCGGTGCCTTGGGGAGAGTGGGGGGATCCTCCCTGCACGCATGTGGGTAGTGGGGGGGTAGTGGGGGGGTAGTGAGGGGGTGGTGGGGGGGTAGCGGGGGGGGGGGGGTGGTGGGGGGGGGCACAGCGGCAGGTCGTCACACAGATGACTCCGCGGGCACCGTCGACGTCCGCCCGACGTCCGAGAGAAGCGAGCGACTCACGTGGGGCCCCAGGGCTCCTGCCAATGCTGCTGCTGACGGCGGCGGCGGCGGTAGAGCAGCAGCAGCAGCAGCGTGGCCACCAGGGCGAGGGACACGGCGAGGATTGCGGCCGGAGCGGCCCAGCTGGCCCGGCCCGCCGCGGCCGCCTTCTCTGCGTGGCACAACAACGATCCCCCGCGTGGCGTCAGCGTGCCGCCGTAGCACGACGACGACAACCGCCGCGATGACCACACGTGCCAGGCTAGGTGCGCTTTGAGGCTCGTGCCGCTCGCACCCGGGCGTTGCGGGTCGAGGGAGCGAGACGGAGGGACGGACGGAGACAAAGTTCCCCCGTAAAGGCCCCGGCGGACGGTCGGGTCGGGTGCCGTTAGCGAGTATCAGCAGCTGTGAAGGCCGTGATTGTGACAAACGAGGGGATGGGTGGCCAGAACAGGGACACACACACGGAAACGTACCAACAACAACCGCCATTCGCCACTAAGTGGCGGTGACATCACCACGACGCTTGTGCCAGGCTATGTGCACCCTGAGGCCACGTGAAGTGGCGAACGCCCGCTGGCAGGAGGTCACGGGGCAGACCCAGGTGCCACGGGTCGACTGACTGAGATGACTGGCTGATGCACCACCTGTGCCCCCTACTGTGGCAACCTTCTGTGCTTTAGCCACCCGGCGCTCCGCTCGTTGTTGTGAGCGTCGCTCCTCCGCCCTCCGTTGTTGTTGGAGGGCGACTGCCTCCAACTGCCTAGTAGCGTCCTTCACGAGCCTCCTCCACAGAGGCCGATCTTGACACCGCTGGTACCAGTCATCGGCAAGTCCACTCAGCTCCACGTCCTCCTGTACCACATCACTCCATCTCTTCTCTAGCCCGTGCCGCGCCCGTTTAGCCCCCTCGATCCGGCCGAACAAAAGCTGATTCGGCATGCAGTGGCTGGGCATGCGGGCTACATGGCCCAGCCAACGCAGCCTTGCCTGCCGGAGGAGCTCACCGATGGGACTTTGTCCAGATCTTTCAAGGATTTGTGAGCTCCTCACACAATCCAGCCTGGTTAAACCCAGGATGGATTGTAGGCAGGCCAGCCTAAATGTTTCTAACCGGCGAAGATGTTCCATTAGGGGGGTCCACGTTTCGCAAGTGTAGGGAAGGGAGGGAATGACCGTGGCCGAGAAGACCTGAAGCTTAGTGCGGAGCGACAGACCAGGTAGCTTCCACACAGCGTTACGCAACCGATGAAAAGATATTGCCGCTCGACTGATTCGGAGACCTCTGCTGTTAAACAGGAGCCAGTCATAAGCACACTGCCCAGGTATGGGAAACTCTCCACTCTCTCCACAACTGCCCCATCACTGCCCCATCACCGATTTGGAGTTGTGGGGGTGGAGTGTCCGATGGTACAAAATACCCAGGCAGGTGCTTAGTTTTGGTGGGGCTGATGGTAAGGCCCCACCTCTTAGTGGCACGCTCCAGTCTCAGCAGCAGCGTCTCCAACTCCTCCTCTGAATGAGCAGCTATTACCAAATCATCAGCATACATAACGTGGTTGAGCAATAGGGAGCCATCCCTTGACCGCACCCGGGCATCGACCAGCCTCCCATCATATCTGTACCATATGGAGATTCCCCCGGTACAGCTATTGAAGGCTTCACGAACTACGTGGTCAAAATAGATGTTAAATAATGTGGGAGCCAGAGGACATCCCTGTCGCACCCCAAGGTGTACAGGGAATGACTCTGACTCCCGGCCACGTAGTTTTACCCGGGCCCGTTCACCATCATGAAGGTCCTTAATAATTATGAGCAGAGATTCAGGTACTCCAAAAGCACAAAAAACAACCCAGAGCCCAGGCCTACTGATGGTATCATAGTCCTTGACCAGGTCAATAAAGCAGAGATGTAGGTCTTGTTGGAATTCCCTACACCTCTGCTGTAGCAGACGGACAGAAAATATGGCATCTGTGCAGGACCGCCCTTTCTTGAAACCGCATTGGGGCTCCGCAAGCCTCTCCTCAGCGTGCCTGGCAAGGCGATGTTGAATAATCCTTGCCAGGACCTTTCCCGGCACACTGAGGAGTGAGATGCCCCTGTAGTTGTTACAGTCTGTGCGGTCCCCCGCACAGACTGTAACTGCGGAACCCGTCCAGTGGTCCAGACTGTTGTTATGATGTCATATAGGGCAGTCTGTGCACAAACGCCGCCCTCCCTCAGCATTTCGCTTGGGAGATCATCTCTGCCCGCTGCCTTTCCTAGTCTCAGACTCCGGATCGCCTTCAGTACTTCCTCAACAGATGGCACCTCAGGCAGCCACTCACAGGGGGTGACTTCTTCCAATATTTGAGGCACCGCAGCCTCAGCAGGGTCATCCTCGCTTTGTGCCACGATGTTTTCCTGGCTGAGGGATTTTCCCTCCCCCAGGACCTCACAGAAATGCTCAGCAAATCTGCAAACCTGTTCCTGGGGGTCGGAGATTGGGTCACCGTTTTTTCCCCTAATGATGGTAATAGGTGTGGCGCTGCAGATTACTTTTTTGATGGAGTTAAATAGAGATTTGTGATCACGGGCCACTGAGGCAGACTCATCTCCTCAGCAACCCGCGACCACCACCCATCCTTGCAGCGCCTCACGGCTCTCCGAACCTCCGAGCGAAGGCTGCGGTAAGCCTCCTCATTCTCTGACGTGGGATTCTGTAGCCGATGACAGTGGACCTGTCGCTTTTTCTCGACCATCCTGAACACCTCCTCTGTCAGCCAGGGTCTCTGGGGAGGTCTGGACCACGTACCCAAAGCAGCCATTGCAGCTGCATGAGTCACAGTCCTAAACCTCGCCCATTTACCCTCGACATCAGGAGGAGTCGGGGACGATGCCAATCCCAGCCGCCAGCGATGATGAAATTCTCGCTTGCAACTTTCATCAGATAAGTGAGACCAGGCCACTTTAGGTTGGAATGGAGTCCTGGGTGTACACCCACCACCAGAGTGGAAGAATGGCAGGCGCATCTTACATATGACTAGTCGATGGGCAGAGGGCAGGTCAGCTCCACGGTCGGTCCTGGTGTCAAGGACATGGGATCGCATCCGCTGGTCCGTCACTATGTAGTCCAGCAGATGTTCTTGCTTGGACCCGGCATGCATCCATGATGTTGTGTGGATGCGCCGATGCCGGAACAACGTGTTGGTAATTACAAGCCCATGGGCTGCACAAAAATCTAGCAGCCTCCTACCGTTGTTATTGAGCTGATCTGGCCCATGCCCTCCAATCACTCCAGACCAGGTGCAGTATAATGACCAACTCAGGCATTGAAGTCACCCAACATGATGACTCTATCCCAAGGGGCCACTTTAGCCAGCACCTGTGACAGGAGGTCATAGAAGGCATCTGACTCATCGGCTTTGCCTGCATCCCTCCACGGATGTTCATCTTCGGTGGGGGCATAAGTAACCACGACCACCATTCCTTGTCTCCGGTTGATGGGAAGGCGAGCCCAAAGTAGCCTGGGGCTTACAGCTTCCCACACCTCACCGCCACGCTCCCACGCCCCCTTCATTCTTTTGTTCAAAAGAAGAGCCACACCCTGTTGTTTGGCAGTCTGCTGCCCCGAGTAGAGGACTGTCCACCCCTCATGGTGGCAGGAGCCAGAGCCGGTCCACCGGACCTCCTGAATGCCACATAGATCCAGGCGGTACCGGTCCAGCTCCCGACAAAGGAGTGGCAGCCTCTCCTCCGCAGTGAGCGTTCGAACATTCCACGTGGCTACCCGTAGTGGTTTTTCGTTGTTTCTGGAGGAGCCCCGAGGGTAGATATTCAATCTCCTGGCTCCGGCAATTGGGGTTTGGGCAGGAGACGTCATAGACGCCTGGCCCCCCGGGGCCTCCGGCACAAGCTTATTAGTTATATACTTAATTCGCGGTTTAGTGGTAATTAATTGAAGGTGGAGGGGTTACCAGCCCCTCGCACCTGTCCAGAGCCCCCGTTAGCCCCTGTGGTGGACACATATGCCATGAGGGGAGGAGCCAATCACAATTGGACCTCCCCCCACAGCACTGTCCACGACAGAGTTGCCCGTCCGGCACCGCGAGGAGGTAGGGGGTTGTTTTGCCGGACATGCACGCACACACACACGCACACACACACGCACACACAAAGATCCCCCGTATAGCCTTAACAGACTGTAGGGGCAAGTGCTGTTAGCGAGCACCTATGAAGGCCGGAACGGTACACGAGGGGGTGGGTGGCCAGCACCACGCCCGACCGCCTTTGTCTCCCTAGTGGCAATGTTTACACACCGCACCAAGTACTCATTTGAGGCTGAGTCGACCTAGGGGAGGCCCGGGACCGGTTCAGATAATCGTCACTGGTGTTGGCCGTGAGCGAGAATCGAACCCGAGTCGCCAGGTTCATAGCGCAGCGCGCTAACCGCTACACTACCGCTCCCCACGCACACACACACGCACACACACACGCACACACACACGGACAGACATGCATGCACACGCACTCGGACAGACACGCACTAACACTGGTGTTGGCCGCGAGCGAGAATCGAACCCGAGTCGCCAGGTTCATAGCGCAGCGCGCTAACCGCTACACTACCGCTCCCCACGCACACACACACGCACACACACACGCACACACACACGGACAGACATGCATGCACACGCACTCGGACAGACACGCACTAACACACATGCATGCACGCACACAGGTACATGGACACACACGCATGCAACATTCAGAGATGCAAACAAACCTGTTCGTGTGTCCAGTTGCCTGTTTGGACCGAAAGTTGTGAGTTCAACCGGCGTGCAACAGACGGCGGTGGTGGCGTCTACATCGGTAGAACGTGAAGATCCAGTGTCATTTACATCTGTAGAACGTGAAGAACCAGTGGCATCTACATCTCCAGAAGGTGAAGAACCAGTGGCATCTACATCTCCAGAAGGTGAAGAACCAGTGGCATCTACATCTGCAAAACGAGAAGAACCAGTGACATTAACATCAACAGAATACGAAAAACCAGTGACATGTACATCTGCAGAACATAAAGAACCAGTGGCATCTACATCTGCAGAACGTGAAGAACCAGTGGGATCTACATCTGTAGAACGTGAAGAACCAGTGGCATCTACATCTGTAGAACGTGAAGAACCAGTGGCATCTACATCTGTAGAACGTGAAGAACCAGTGGCATATACATCTGCAGAACGTGAAGAACCAGTGGCATCTACATCTGTAGAACGTGAAGAACCAGTGGCATCTACATCAATAGAATGTGAAGCACCAGTGGCATCTACATCTGCAGAACGTGAAGAACCAGTGGCATCTACATCTGTAGAACTTAAAGAACCAGTGCCATCTACATCTGTAGAACGTGAAGAACCAGTGGCATCTACATCTGTAGAACGTGAAGAACCAGTGGCATCTACATCTGCAGAACGTGAAGAACCAGTGGCATCTACATCTGCAGAACGTGAAGATCCAGTGTCATTTACATCTGCAGAACGTGAAGAACCAGTGGCATCTACATTGCAGAACGTGAAGAACCAGTGGCATCTACATCTGCAGAGCGTGAAGAACCAGCGGCATCTACATCTGCAGAACGTGAAGAATCAGTGGCATGTACATCTGCAGAGCGTGAAGAACCAGCAGCATCTACATCTGCTGAACGTGAAGAACCAGTGGCATCTACATCTGCAGAGCGTGAAGAACCAGCGGCATCTACATCTGTAGAACGTGAAGAACCAGTGGCATCTACATCTGCAGAACGTGAAGAACCAGTGGCATCTACATCTGCAGAACGTGAAGAACCAGTGGCATCTACATCTGCAGAAGATAATGAGCTTTGGGTCTCTGTGTGAGTCTATGGGTCTCTGTCTGAGAAGTCTATGGGTGTCTGTGTGAGTAGTCTATGGGTGTCTGTGTGATGAGTCTATGGGTTTCTGTGTGAGTAGTCTATGGGTCTCTGTGTGAGTCTATGGGTCTCTGTGTGAGTAGTCTATGGGTCTATTGGGTAAAGTCACGTAGGTAAAAAATAAAATAACAAAAATCACGACGTTTCGGCCACAACACAAGCGGCCTTCATCAGGTGAAGGGACGAGACTATCTGGAGGACAGCGCTGGAGTGAAAAAAGCCACGCTCAGATCACGACCTTTAAGCTGTGTGAGAAGAAAAAGGCCAAGTGCCTTGACAAAGGAATTAGCATAGAATTTAGCAATGAAATAGCTGAGTGATTAGCTTGTAACTGGTCACAGAAATAGCTATGTTAAAGTCAGAGCATATACATTCACCGAGGCACCTAGTACAAATCAAACAGGAGAATTTAGCGAAACACAACCACGCTCAGACCGCGGACCTTTAAACTGTGTGCGAGCAAACAAGGTGTCCTGCCAAAGAAATTAGCATAAAAATTAGTATTTGATTGGCCGATTTTAGAAAAGAGGTGGTGTACGTGCCGGTGGACTTGCCGTTTGGCGCGGGGGGGGGAGGGGGAATTTACCTATTGATGGTGTGAAAAGGGAATTTATAAGAGCTGCGAAAGTTTGGGGTACCACTACTTGAAAAAATATACTGTACCATTTAAATTAGTTTAATGTTTAGTTCGATTTAGAACATCTTTCCAATGGTTGTTTTTTTTGTTATTTAATTTTTTACCTACGTGACTTTACCCAATAGAACCAAAGAGTATGGATCCTAGCAGTCACGAAAGCTTTAAATCTAGAATAGTCTATGGGTGTCTGTGTGATGAGTCTATGGGTCTCTGTGTGAGTAGTCTATGGGTGTATGTGTGAGTAGTCTATGGGTGTCTGTGTGAGTAGTCTATGGGTGTCTGTGTGAGTAGTCTATGGGTGTCTGTGTGATGAGTCTATGGGTGTCTGTGTGAGTAGTCTATGGGTCTCTGCGTGAGTAGTCTATGGGTCTCTGTGTGAATCTATGGGTCTCTGTGTGATGAGTCTATGGGTCTGTGTGAGTAGTCTATGGGTGTCTGTGTGATGAGTCTATGGGTCTCTGTGTGAGTAGTCTATGGATCTATGGGTCTCTGTGTGATGAGTCTATGGGTCTCTGCGTGATGAGTCTATGGGTCTCTGCGTGGGGCAGTGCCAATCCTCACCGATGACAGAGAGGCTGACCCTCCCCTCGTAGTTGCCGTGGGGGAAGGTGGCCACGTGGCAGAGGAAGAGGCCCCCGTCGCCAGCCTGCACGTCCAGCAGCTCCAGCGAGACGTCGCCGGGATGCCCCCCAACACGGAACCGCAGTCGGCCCGCGAGGGACGAGTTGGTGTACGCCGTGCCGTGCAGCGGGCTGAGCGCGGCCAAATTGGCCCCCGCCCAGACGTCGTCACGGGAGGCCTTCAGCCAGTTGGCCTGCACCACCACCACGGCCGCTCCCCACAGGACGCAGCGCAGCAGCGCCACCTTCTGGCCGACCACCGCCGTGACCTGGCCGTCCGTGTCGACACCCACACGAGGGGCTGGGTGGGAAGACCACGCAGAGACCCATAGACTACTCATAGAGACCCATAGACTACGCATAGAGACCCATAGACTACTCATAGAGACCCATAAACTACTCACACAGACACCCATAGACTACTCACAAAGATCCATAGACTACTCACACAAAGACCCATAGACTACTCACACAGAGACCCATAGACTACTTGCACAGAGACCCATAGACTACTCGCATAGAGACCCATAGACTACTCACACAGAGACCCATAGACTACTCACACAGAGACCCATAGACTTCTCACGCAGAGACCCAAGACTACTCACACAGAGACCCATAGACTACTCACATAGAGACCCATAGACTTCTCACGCAGAGACCCAAAGACTACTCATAGAGACCCATAGACCACTCACACAGAGACCCATAGACTAGTCACACAGAGACCCATAGACTACTCATGCAGAGACCCATAGACTACTCACGCAGAGACCCATAGATTACTCACGCAGAGACCCATAGACTACTCATAGAGACCCATAGACTCCTCACACAGAGACCCATAGACTACTCATAGAGACCCATAGACTACTCACACAGAGACCCATAGACTACTCACGCAGAGACCCATAGACTACTCACGCAGAGACCCATAGATTACTCACGCAGAGACCCATAGACCACTCATAGGGATCCACAAGACTACTCACACAGAGACCCACTTCACACGCACAAAAATACCTCTCACTCATTCACTCAGCCACCCACTCACCCACGGTGCTGTGTGGTGGAGAGACGGAGACACACGACAGTGGAGACCACTCCCCTGCCTTCCACCGTGGCAAGTCGGCTACCATTCTCACGCGGACGCAGTACTCATCCTCCCGTCCCGGCAGAAGCATCATTTGGTGTTGGTACCGGCATCCGATGAAGCGCTCCTGGCAGTAAGCATCATCATCATCAGTAGTAGCAGCAGTAGTAGCAGCAACAGCATCATCATCAGTAGTAGTAGCATCATCAGTAGTAGTGTCATTGGTAGTATCATCATCATCATCAGTAGCAGCATCACCACCCACCCACCCAACCACACACATCTCCCGCCACAACCTCCCGACCCCCGTCACAACTCCGGCAACCTCTCACCGTGCGTCGAACGCCGCCTCTTGTCGAGATGTCAACCTGATGGTGGAACTCCACGTCGTGGGACACCAGCGTCCTCAACCCACGCCCAACGGAGACCAACAACGACAGCTTCCACACCTCCGGCTCTCCGTCAACCGCCGCCTCCAACTCCCCAGCCTCCCCAGGACCACCGTCGTCGAGGTTGTCGCCATCGACCTCGACGTCGTCGTCACGGCGGTCATCATCACCGCCGTCATGGCCATCGTCATCACCGCCGTCACGGTCATCGTCATCACCGCCGTCACGGCCATCATCGTCGTCGTCACGGCCATCGTCATCACCGCCGTCACGGCCATCGTCATCACCGTCGTCACGGCCATCGTCATCACCGCCGTCACGGCCATCGTAATCACCGCCGTCACGGTCATCATCGTCGTCGTCATGGCCATCGTCATCACCGCCGTCACGGCCATCGTCATCACCGCCGTCACGGTCATCATCATCGTCGTCATGGCCATCGTCATCACCGCCGTCACGGCCATTGTCATCACCGCCGTCACGGCCATCATCGTCGCCGTCACGGCCATCGTCATCACCGCCGTCACGGCCATTGTCATCACCGCCGTCACGGCGGTCGTCATCGTCGTCGTCACGGACATCGTCATCGTCGTCGAAGTCGTCGCCATCGACCTCAACGTTATAGTCACGGCGGTCATCATCACCGCCGTCACGGACATCGTCATCGTCGTTGTCTTCATCGTCACCCACAACACCGCACTCCTCATCCTCCTCCTCCTCCTCACCACCACCATCGCCCTCCTCCTCCTTCCCCAGCGTCAGTTTGTCGAGCCTCAGGGTGAACGACGGAGCGCTGAGCACAGCTGAGACACGGGAGAGGGGGGGTCATGGCGAGGGATGTTTGTGTGATCTCCCCCTGTCCTACAGAGTGTGTGGAGTTTGTGTGATCTCCCCCTGTCCTACAGAGTGAGTGAGTGGAGTTTGTGTGATCTCCCCCTGTTCTACAGAGTGAGTGGAGTTTGTGTGATCTCCCCCTGTCCTACAGAGTGAGTGTGAGTGGAGTTTGTGTGATCTCCCCCTGTCCTACAGAGTGTGTGGAGTTTGTGTGATCTCCCCCTGTTCTACAGAGTGTGTGGAGTTTGTGTGATCTCCCCCTGTCCTACAGAGTGAGTGGAGTTTGTGTGATCTCCCCCTGTTCTACAGAGTGTGTGAGGGGAGTTTGTGTGATCTCCCCCTGTTCTACAGAGTGAGTGGAGTTTGTGTGATCTCCCCATGTTCTACAGAGTGTGTGAGTGGAGTTTGTGTGATCTCCCCCTGTTCTACAGAGTGAGTGGAGTTGGTGTGATCTCCCCCTGTCTTACAGAGTGTGTGCAGTTTGTGTGATCTCCCCCTGTCCTACAGAGTGAGTGGAGTTTGTTTGATCTCCCCCTGTCCTACAGAGTGTGTGAGTGGAGTTTGTGTGATCTCCCCCTGTCCTACAGTGAGTGAGTGGAGTTTGTGTGATCTCCCCCTGTTCTACAGAGTGAGTGTGTGGAGTTTGTGTGATCTCCCCCTGTTTTACAGAGTGAGTGGAGTTTGTGTGATCTCCCCCTGTCCTACAGAGTGAGTGAGTGGAGTTTGTGTGATCTCCCCCTGTCCTACAGAGTGTGTGGAGTTTGTGTGATATCCCCCTGTACTACAGAGTGAGTTGAGTTTGTGTGATCTCCCCCTGTCCTACAGAGTGAGTGAGTGGAGTTTGTGTGATCTCCCCCTGTTCTACAGAGTGAGTGGAGTTTGTGTGATCTCTCCCTGTCCTACAGAGTGAGTGTGAGTGGAGTTTGTGTGATCTCCCCCTGTCCTACAGAGTGTGTGGAGTTTGTGTGATCTCCCCCTGTCCTACAGAGTGAGTGGAGTTTGTGTGATCTCCCCCTGTTCTACAGAGTGTGTGAGGGGAGTTTGTGTGATCTCCCCCTGTTCTACAGAGTGAGTGGAGTTTGTGTGATCTCCCCCTGTTCTACAGAGTGTGTGAGTGGAGTTTGTGTGATCTCCCCCTGTTCTACAGAGTGAGTGGAGTTTGTGTGATCTCCCCCTGTCCTACAGAGTGTGTGGAGTTTGTGTGATCTCCCCCTGTCCTACAGAGTGAGTGGAGTTTGTGTGATCTCCCCCTGTCCTACAGAGTGTGTGAGAGGAGTTTGTGTGATCTCCCCCTGTCCTACAGTGAGTGAGTGGAGTTTGTGTGATCTCCCCCTGTTCTACAGAGTGAGTGTGTGGAGTTTGTGTGATCTCCCCCTGTTTTACAGAGTGAGTGGAGTTTGTGTGATCTCCCCCTGTCCTACAGAGTGAGTGAGTGGAGTTTGTGTGATCTCCCCCTGTCCTACAGAGTGTGTGGAGTTTGTGTCATATCCCCCTGTACTACAGAGTGAGTTGAGTTTGTGTGATCTCCCCCTGTCCTACAGAGTGAGTGAGTGGAGTTTGTGTGATCTCCCCCTGTCCTACAGAGCGTGTGGAGTTTGTGTGATCTCCCACTGTCCTACAGAATGTGGGGAGTTTGTGTGATCTCCCCCTGTCCTACAGAGTGAGTGGAGTTTGTGTGATCTCCCCCTGTCCTACAGAGTGTGTGAGTGGAGTTTGTGTGATCTCCCCCTGTTCTACAGAGTGAGTGGAGTTTGTGTGATCTCCCCCTGTCCTACAGAGTGAGTGGAGTTTGTGTGATCTCCCCCTGTCCTACAGAGTGTGTGAGTGGAGTTTGTGTGATCTCCCCCTGTTCTACAGAGTGAGTGGAGTTTGTGTGATCTCCCCCTGTCCTACAGAGTGAGTGGAGTTTGTGTGATCTCCCCCTGTCCTACAGAGTGAGTGGAGTTTGTGTGATCTCCCCCTGTCCTACAGAGTGAGTGGAGTTTGTGTGATCTCCCCCTGTTCTACAGAGTGAGTGTGTGGAGTTTGTGTGATCTCCCCCTGTTTTACAGAGTGAGTGGAGTTTGTGTGATCTCCCCCTGTCCTACAGAGTGAGTGAGTGGAGTTTGTGTGATCTCCCCCTGTCCTACAGAGTGAGTGAGTGGAGTTTGTGTGATCTCCCCCTGTCCTACAGAGTGAGTGGAGTTTGTGTGATCTCCCCCTGTCCTACAGAGTGAGTGGAGTTTGTGTGATCTCCTCCTGTTCTACAGAGTGAGTGGAGTTTGTGTGATCTCCACCCTGTCCTACAGAGTGAGTGAGTGGAGTTTGTGTGATCTCCCCCTGTCCTACAGAGTGTGTGGAGTTTGTGTGATCTCCCCCTGTTCTACAGAGTGTGGGGAGTTTGTGTGATCTCCCCCTGTCCTACAGAGTGAGTGGAGTTTGTGTGATCTCCCCCTGTCCTACAGAGTGTGTGAGTGGAGTTTGTGTGATCTCCCCCTGTCCTACAGAGTGTGTGAGTGGAGTTTGTGTGATCTCCCCCTGTTCTACAGAGTGAGTGGAGTTTGTGTGATCTCCCCCTGTCCTACAGAGTGAGTGGAGTTTGTGTGATCTCCCCCTGTCCTACAGAGTGAGTGGAGTTTGTGTGATCTCCCCCTGTCCTACAGAGTGTGTGGAGTTTGTGTGATCTCCCCCTGTTTTACAGAGTGAGTGGAGTTTGTGTGATCTCCCCCCTGTCCTACAGAGTGAGTGAGTGGAGTTTGTGTGATCTCCCCCTGACCTACAGAGTGAATGAGTGGAGTTTGTGTGATCTCCCCCTGTCCTACAGAGTGAGTGGAGTTTGTGTGATCTCCCCCTGTCCTACAGAGTGAGTGGAGTTTGTGTGATCTCCTCCTGTTCTACAGAGTGAGTGGAGTTTGTGTGATCTCCCCCTGTCCTACAGAGTGAGTGAGTGGAGTTTGTGTGATCTCCCCCTGTCCTACAGAGTGAGTGGAGTTTGTGTGATCTCCCCCTGTTCTACAGTGAGTGAGTGGAGTTTGTATGATCTCCCCCTGTCCTACAGAGTGAGAAGAGTTTGATTGATCTCTCCCTGTTCTACAGAAGGAGTGTGTGGAGTTTGTGTGATCTCCCCCTGTTTTACAGAGTGAGTGGAGTTTGTATGATCTCCCCCTGTCCTACAGAGTGAATGAGTGGAGTTTGTGTGATCTCCCCCTGTACTACAGAGTGAGTGAGTGGAGTTTGTGTGATCTCTCCCTGTCCTACAGAGTGAGTGGAGTTTGTGTGATCTCCCCCTGTCCGACAGAGTGTGTGAGTGGAGTTTGTTTGATCTCCCCCTGTCCTACAGAGTGAATGAGTGGAGCTTGTGTGATCTCCCCTTGTCCTACAGAGTGAGTGGAGTTTGTGTGATCTCCCCCTGTCCTACAGAGTGAGTGAGTGAGTGGAGTTTGTGTGATCTCCCCCTGTTCTACAGAGTGAGTGGAGTTTGTGTGATCTCTCCCTGTCCTACAGAGTGAGTGTGAGTGGAGTTTGTGTGATCTCCCCCTGTCCTACAGAGTGTGTGGAGTTTGTGTGATCTCCCCCTGTCCTACAGAGTGAGTGGAGTTTGTGTGATCTCCCCCTGTTCTACAGAGTGTGTGAGGGGAGTTTGTGTGATCTCCCCCTGTTCTACAGAGTGAGTGGAGTTTGTGTGATCTCCCCCTGTTCTACAGAGTGTGTGAGTGGAGTTTGTGTGATCTCCCCCTGTTCTACAGAGTGAGTGGAGTTTGTGTGATCTCCCCCTGTCCTACAGAGTGTGTGGAGTTTGTGTGATCTCCCCCTGTCCTACAGAGTGAGTGGAGTTTGTGTGATCTCCCCCTGTCCTACAGAGTGTGTGAGAGGAGTTTGTGTGATCTCCCCCTGTCCTACAGTGAGTGAGTGGAGTTTGTGTGATCTCCCCCTGTTCTACAGAGTGAGTGTGTGGAGTTTGTGTGATCTCCCCCTGTTTTACAGAGTGAGTGGAGTTTGTGTGATCTCCCCCTGTCCTACAGAGTGAGTGAGTGGAGTTTGTGTGATCTCCCCCTGTCCTACAGAGTGTGTGGAGTTTGTGTCATATCCCCCTGTACTACAGAGTGAGTTGAGTTTGTGTGATCTCCCCCTGTCCTACAGAGTGAGTGAGTGGAGTTTGTGTGATCTCCCCCTGTCCTACAGAGCGTGTGGAGTTTGTGTGATCTCCCACTGTCCTACAGAATGTGGGGAGTTTGTGTGATCTCCCCCTGTCCTACAGAGTGAGTGGAGTTTGTGTGATCTCCCCCTGTCCTACAGAGTGTGTGAGTGGAGTTTGTGTGATCTCCCCCTGTTCTACAGAGTGAGTGGAGTTTGTGTGATCTCCCCCTGTCCTACAGATTGAGTGGAGTTTGTGTGATCTCCCCCTGTCCTACAGAGTGTGTGAGTGGAGTTTGTGTGATCTCCCCCTGTTCTACAGAGTGAGTGGAGTTTGTGTGATCTCCCCCTGTCCTACAGAGTGAGTGGAGTTTGTGTGATCTCCCCCTGTCCTACAGAGTGAGTGGAGTTTGTGTGATCTCCCCCTGTCCTACAGAGTGAGTGGAGTTTGTGTGATCTCCCCCTGTTCTACAGAGTGAGTGTGTGGAGTTTGTGTGATCTCCCCCTGTTTTACAGAGTGAGTGGAGTTTGTGTGATCTCCCCCTGTCCTACAGAGTGAGTGAGTGGAGTTTGTGTGATCTCCCCCTGTCCTACAGAGTGAGTGAGTGGAGTTTGTGTGATCTCCCCCTGTCCTACAGAGTGAGTGGAGTTTGTGTGATCTCCCCCTGTCCTACAGAGTGAGTGGAGTTTGTGTGATCTCCTCCTGTTCTACAGAGTGAGTGGAGTTTGTGTGATCTCCACCCTGTCCTACAGAGTGAGTGAGTGGAGTTTGTGTGATCTCCCCCTGTCCTACAGAGTGTGTGGAGTTTGTGTGATCTCCCCCTGTTCTACAGAGTGTGGGGAGTTTGTGTGATCTCCCCCTGTCCTACAGAGTGAGTGGAGTTTGTGTGATCTCCCCCTGTCCTACAGAGTGTGTGAGTGGAGTTTGTGTGATCTCCCCCTGTCCTACAGAGTGTGTGAGTGGAGTTTGTGTGATCTCCCCCTGTTCTACAGAGTGAGTGGAGTTTGTGTGATCTCCCCCTGTCCTACAGAGTGAGTGGAGTTTGTGTGATCTCCCCCTGTCCTACAGAGTGAGTGGAGTTTGTGTGATCTCCCCCTGTCCTACAGAGTGTGTGGAGTTTGTGTGATCTCCCCCTGTTTTACAGAGTGAGTGGAGTTTGTGTGATCTCCCCCTGTCCTACAGAGTGAGTGAGTGGAGTTTGTGTGATCTCCCCCTGACCTACAGAGTGAATGAGTGGAGTTTGTGTGATCTCCCCCTGTCCTACAGAGTGAGTGGAGTTTGTGTGATCTCCCCCTGTCCTACAGAGTGAGTGGAGTTTGTGTGATCTCCTCCTGTTCTACAGAGTGAGTGGAGTTTGTGTGATCTCCCCCTGTCCTACAGAGTGAGTGAGTGGAGTTTGTGTGATCTCCCCCTGTCCTACAGAGTGAGTGGAGTTTGTGTGATCTCCCCCTGTTCTACAGTGAGTGAGTGGAGTTTGTATGATCTCCCCCTGTCCTACAGAGTGAGTAGAGTTTGATTGATCTCTCCCTGTTCTACAGAAGGAGTGTGTGGAGTTTGTGTGATCTCCCCCTGTTTTACAGAGTGAGTGGAGTTTGTATGATCTCCCCCTGTCCTACAGAGTGAATGAGTGGAGTTTGTGTGATCTCCCCCTGTACTACAGAGTGAGTGAGTGGAGTTTGTGTGATCTCTCCCTGTCCTACAGAGTGAGTGGAGTTTGTGTGATCTCCCCCTGTCCGACAGAGTGTGTGAGTGGAGTTTGTTTGATCTCCCCCTGTCCTACAGAGTGAATGAGTGGAGCTTGTGTGATCTCCCCTTGTCCTACAGAGTGAGTGGAGTTTGTGTGATCTCCCCCTGTCCTACAGAGTGAGTGAGTGAGTGGAGTTTGTGTGATCTCCCCCTGTCCTACAGAGTGAGTGGAGTTTGTGTGATCTCCCCCTGTCCTACAGAGTGAGTGGAGTTTGTGTGATCTCCCCCTGTTCTACAGAGTGAGTGGAGTTTGTGTGATCTCCCCCTGTTCTACAGAGTGAGTGGAGTTTGTGTGAGCTCCCCCTGTTCCACAGAGTGAGTGTGAGTGGAGTTTGTGTGATCTCCCCCTGTCCTACAGAGTGTGTGATTGGAGTTTTTATGATCTCCCCCTGTCCTACAGTGTGAGTGAGTGGAGTTTGTGTGATCTCCCCCTGTTCTACAGAGTGAGTGGAGTTTGTGTGATCTCCCCCTGTTCTACAGAGTGAGTGGAGTTTGTGTGATCTCCCCTTGTTCCACAGAGTGAGTGTGAGTGGAGTTTGTGTGATCTCCCTCTGTCCTACAGAGTGTGTGAGTGGAGTTTGTGTGATCTCCCCCTCTTCTACAGAGTGACTGGAGTTTGTGTGATCTCCCCCTGTACTACAGAGTGAGTGGAGTTTGTATGATCTCCCCCTGTTCTACAGATTGAGTGAGTGGAGTTTGTGTGATCTCCCCCTGTTCTACAGAGTGAGTGAGTGGAGTTTGTGTGATCTCTCCCTGTTCTACAGAGTGAGTGGAGTTTGTGTGATCTCCCCCTGTTCTACAGTGAGTGAGTGGAGTTTGTATGATCTCCCCCTGTCCTACAGAGTGAGAAGAGTTTGATTGATCTCTCCCTGTTATACAGAAGGAGTGTGTGGAGTTTGTGTGATCTCCCCCTGTTTTACAGAGTGAGTGGAGTTTGTATGATCTCCCCCTGTCCTACAGAGTGAATGAGTGGAGTTTGTGTGATCTCCCCCTGTACTACAGAGTGAGTGAGTGGAGTTTGTGTGATCTCTCCCTGTCCTACAGAGTGAGTGGAGTTTGTGTGATCTCCCCCTGTCCGACAGAGTGTGTGAGTGGAGTTTGTTTGATCTCCCCCTGTCCTACAGAGTGAATGAGTGGAGCTTGTGTGATCTCCCCTTGTCCTACAGAGTGAGTGGAGTTTGTGTGATCTCCCCCTGTCCTACAGAGTGAGTGAGTGAGTGGAGTTTGTGTGATCTCCCCCTGTTCTACAGAGTGAGTGGAGTTTGTGTGATCTCTCCCTGTCCTACAGAGTGAGTGTGAGTGGAGTTTGTGTGATCTCCACCTGTCCTACAGAGTGTGTGGAGTTTGTGTGATCTCCCCCTGTCCTACAGAGTGAGTGGAGTTTGTGTGATCTCCCCCTGTTCTACAGAGTGTGTGAGGGGAGTTTGTGTGATCTCCCCCTGTTCTACAGAGTGAGTGGAGTTTGTGTGATCTCCCCCTGTTCTACAGAGTGTGTGAGTGGAGTTTGTGTGATCTCCCCCTGTTCTACAGAGTGAGTGGAGTTTGTGTGATCTCCCCCTGTCCTACAGAGTGTGTGGCGTTTGTGTGATCTCCCCCTGTCCTACAGAGTGAGTGGAGTTTGTGTGATCTCCCCCTGTCCTACAGAGTGTGTGAGAGGAGTTTGTGTGATCTCCCCCTGTCCTACAGTGAGTGAGTGGAGTTTGTGTGATCTCCCCCTGTTCTACAGAGTGAGTGTGTGGAGTTTGTGTGATCTCCCCCTGTTTTACAGAGTGAGTGGAGTTTGTGTGATCTCCCCCTGTCCTACAGAGTGAGTGAGTGGAGTTTGTGTGATCTCCCCCTGTCCTACAGAGTGTGTGGAGTTTGTGTCATATCCCCCTGTACTACAGAGTGAGTTGAGTTTGTGTGATCTCCCCCTGTCCTACAGAGTGAGTGAGTGGAGTTTGTGTGATCTCCCCCTGTCCTACAGAGCGTGTGGAGTTTGTGTGATCTCCCACTGTCCTACAGAATGTGGGGAGTTTGTGTGATCTCCCCCTGTCCTACAGAGTGAGTGGAGTTTGTGTGATCTCCCCCTGTCCTACAGAGTGTGTGAGTGGAGTTTGTGTGATCTCCCCCTGTTCTACAGAGTGAGTGGAGTTTGTGTGATCTCCCCCTGTCCTACAGAGTGAGTGGAGTTTGTGTGATCTCCCCCTGTCCTACAGAGTGTGTGAGTGGAGTTTGTGTGATCTCCCCCTGTTCTACAGAGTGAGTGGAGTTTGTGTGATCTCCCCCTGTCCTACAGAGTGAGTGGAGTTTGTGTGATCTCCCCCTGTCCTACAGAGTGAGTGGAGTTTGTGTGATCTCCCCCTGTCCTACAGAGTGAGTGGAGTTTGTGTGATCTCCCCCTGTTCTACAGAGTGAGTGTGTGGAGTTTGTGTGATCTCCCCCTGTTTTACAGAGTGAGTGGAGTTTGTGTGATCTCCCCCTGTCCTACAGAGTGAGTGAGTGGAGTTTGTGTGATCTCCCCCTGTCCTACAGAGTGAGTGAGTGGAGTTTGTGTGATCTCCCCCTGTCCTACAGAGTGAGTGGAGTTTGTGTGATCTCCCCCTGTCCTACAGAGTGAGTGGAGTTTGTGTGATCTCCTCCTGTTCTACAGAGTGAGTGGAGTTTGTGTGATCTCCACCCTGTCCTACAGAGTGAGTGAGTGGAGTTTGTGTGATCTCCCCCTGTCCTACAGAGTGTGTGGAGTTTGTGTGATCTCCCCCTGTTCTACAGAGTGTGGGGAGTTTGTGTGATCTCCCCCTGTCCTACAGAGTGAGTGGAGTTTGTGTGATCTCCCCCTGTCCTACAGAGTGTGTGAGTGGAGTTTGTGTGATCTCCCCCTGTCCTACAGAGTGTGTGAGTGGAGTTTGTGTGATCTCCCCCTGTTCTACAGAGTGAGTGGAGTTTGTGTGATCTCCCCCTGTCCTACAGAGTGAGTGGAGTTTGTGTGATCTCCCCCTGTCCTACAGAGTGAGTGGAGTTTGTGTGATCTCCCCCTGTCCTACAGAGTGTGTGGAGTTTGTGTGATCTCCCCCTGTTTTACAGAGTGAGTGGAGTTTGTGTGATCTCCCCCTGTCCTACAGAGTGAGTGAGTGGAGTTTGTGTGATCTCCCCCTGACCTACAGAGTGAATGAGTGGAGTTTGTGTGATCTCCCCCTGTCCTACAGAGTGAGTGGAGTTTGTGTGATCTCCCCCTGTCCTACAGAGTGAGTGGAGTTTGTGTGATCTCCTCCTGTTCTACAGAGTGAGTGGAGTTTGTGTGATCTCCCCCTGTCCTACAGAGTGAGTGAGTGGAGTTTGTGTGATCTCCCCCTGTCCTACAGAGTGAGTGGAGTTTGTGTGATCTCCCCCTGTTCTACAGTGAGTGAGTGGAGTTTGTATGATCTCCCCCTGTCCTACAGAGTGAGTAGAGTTTGATTGATCTCTCCCTGTTCTACAGAAGGAGTGTGTGGAGTTTGTGTGATCTCCCCCTGTTTTACAGAGTGAGTGGAGTTTGTATGATCTCCCCCTGTCCTACAGAGTGAATGAGTGGAGTTTGTGTGATCTCCCCCTGTACTACAGAGTGAGTGAGTGGAGTTTGTGTGATCTCTCCCTGTCCTACAGAGTGAGTGGAGTTTGTGTGATCTCCCCCTGTCCGACAGAGTGTGTGAGTGGAGTTTGTTTGATCTCCCCCTGTCCTACAGAGTGAATGAGTGGAGCTTGTGTGATCTCCCCTTGTCCTACAGAGTGAGTGGAGTTTGTGTGATCTCCCCCTGTCCTACAGAGTGAGTGAGTGAGTGGAGTTTGTGTGATCTCCCCCTGTCCTACAGAGTGAGTGGAGTTTGTGTGATCTCCCCCTGTCCTACAGAGTGAGTGGAGTTTGTGTGATCTCCCCCTGTTCTACAGAGTGAGTGGAGTTTGTGTGATCTCCCCCTGTTCTACAGAGTGAGTGGAGTTTGTGTGAGCTCCCCCTGTTCCACAGAGTGAGTGTGAGTGGAGTTTGTGTGATCTCCCCCTGTCCTACAGAGTGTGTGATTGGAGTTTTTATGATCTCCCCCTGTCCTACAGTGTGAGTGAGTGGAGTTTGTGTGATCTCCCCCTGTTCTACAGAGTGAGTGGAGTTTGTGTGATCTCCCCCTGTTCTACAGAGTGAGTGGAGTTTGTGTGATCTCCCCTTGTTCCACAGAGTGAGTGTGAGTGGAGTTTGTGTGATCTCCCTCTGTCCTACAGAGTGTGTGAGTGGAGTTTGTGTGATCTCCCCCTCTTCTACAGAGTGACTGGAGTTTGTGTGATCTCCCCCTGTACTACAGAGTGAGTGGAGTTTGTATGATCTCCCCCTGTTCTACAGATTGAGTGAGTGGAGTTTGTGTGATCTCCCCCTGTTCTACAGAGTGAGTGAGTGGAGTTTGTGTGATCTCTCCCTGTTCTACAGAGTGAGTGGAGTTTGTGTGATCTCCCCCTGTCCTACAGAGTGAGTGAGTGAGTGGAGTTTGTGTGATCTCCCCCTGTTCTACAGAGTGAGTGAGTGGAGTTTGTGTGATCTCCCCCTGTTCTACAGAGTGAGTGGAGTTTGTGTGATCAGCCCCTGTTCTACAGAGTGTGTGAGTGGAGTTTGTGTGATCTCCCCCTGTTCTACAGAGTGAGTGGAGTTTGTGTGATCTCCCCCTGTCCTACAGAGTGTGTGGAGTTTGTGTGATCTCCCCCTGTCCTACAGAGTGAGTGGAGTTTGTGTGATCTCCCCCTGTCCTACAGAGTGAGTGGAGTTTGTGTGATCTCCCCCTGTCCTACAGAGTGTGTGAGAGGAGTTTGTGTGATCTCCCCCTGTCCTACAGTGAGTGAGTGGAGTTTGTGTGATCTCCCCCTGTTCTACAGAGTGAGTGTGTGGAGTTTGTGTGATCTCCCCCTGTTTTACAGAGTGAGTGGAGTTTGTGTGATCTCCCCCTGTCCTACAGAGTGAGTGAGTGGAGTTTGTGTGATCTCCCCCTGTCCTACAGAGTGTGTGGAGTTTGTGTCATATCCCCCTGTACTACAGAGTGAGTTGAGTTTGTGTGATCTCCCCCTGTCCTACAGAGTGAGTGAGTGGAGTTTGTGTGATGTCCCCCTGTCCTACAGAGCGTGTGGAGTTTGTGTGATCTCCCACTGTCCTACAGAATGTGGGGAGTTTGTGTGATCTCCCCCTGTCCTACAGAGTGAGTGGAGTTTGTGTGATCTCCCCCTGTCCTACAGAGTGAGTGGAGTTTGTGTGATCTCCCCCTGTTCTACAGAGTGAGTGTGTGGAGTTTGTGTGATCTCCCCCTGTTTTACAGAGTGAGTGGAGTTTGTGTGATCTCCCCCTGTCCTACAGAGTGAGTGAGTGGAGTTTGTGTGATCTCCCCCTGTCCTACAGAGTGAGTGAGTGGAGTTTGTGTGATCTCCCCCTGTCCTACAGAGTGAGTGGAGTTTGTGTGATCTCCCCCTGTCCTACAGAGTGAGTGGAGTTTGTGTGATCTCCTCCTGTTCTACAGAGTGAGTGGAGTTTGTGTGATCTCCACCCTGTCCTACAGAGTGAGTGAGTGGAGTTTGTGTGATCTCCCCCTGTCCTACAGAGTGTGTGGAGTTTGTGTGATCTCCCCCTGTTCTACAGAGTGTGGGGAGTTTGTGTGATCTCCCCCTGTCCTACAGAGTGAGTGGAGTTTGTGTGATCTCCCCCTGTCCTACAGAGTGTGTGAGTGGAGTTTGTGTGATCTCCCCCTGTCCTACAGAGTGTGTGAGTGGAGTTTGTGTGATCTCCCCCTGTTCTACAGAGTGAGTGGAGTTTGTGTGATCTCCCCCTGTCCTACAGAGTGAGTGGAGTTTGTGTGATCTCCCCCTGTCCTACAGAGTGAGTGGAGTTTGTGTGATCTCCCCCTGTCCTACAGAGTGTGTGGAGTTTGTGTGATCTCCCCCTGTTTTACAGAGTGAGTGGAGTTTGTGTGATCTCCCCCTGTCCTACAGAGTGAGTGAGTGGAGTTTGTGTGATCTCCCCCTGACCTACAGAGTGAATGAGTGGAGTTTGTGTGATCTCCCCCTGTCCTACAGAGTGAGTGGAGTTTGTGTGATCTCCCCCTGTCCTACAGAGTGAGTGGAGTTTGTGTGATCTCCTCCTGTTCTACAGAGTGAGTGGAGTTTGTGTGATCTCCCCCTGTCCTACAGAGTGAGTGAGTGGAGTTTGTGTGATCTCCCCCTGTCCTACAGAGTGAGTGGAGTTTGTGTGATCTCCCCCTGTTCTACAGTGAGTGAGTGGAGTTTGTATGATCTCCCCCTGTCCTACAGAGTGAGTAGAGTTTGATTGATCTCTCCCTGTTCTACAGAAGGAGTGTGTGGAGTTTGTGTGATCTCCCCCTGTTTTACAGAGTGAGTGGAGTTTGTATGATCTCCCCCTGTCCTACAGAGTGAATGAGTGGAGTTTGTGTGATCTCCCCCTGTACTACAGAGTGAGTGAGTGGAGTTTGTGTGATCTCTCCCTGTCCTACAGAGTGAGTGGAGTTTGTGTGATCTCCCCCTGTCCGACAGAGTGTGTGAGTGGAGTTTGTTTGATCTCCCCCTGTCCTACAGAGTGAATGAGTGGAGCTTGTGTGATCTCCCCTTGTCCTACAGAGTGAGTGGAGTTTGTGTGATCTCCCCCTGTCCTACAGAGTGAGTGAGTGAGTGGAGTTTGTGTGATCTCCCCCTGTCCTACAGAGTGAGTGGAGTTTGTGTGATCTCCCCCTGTCCTACAGAGTGAGTGGAGTTTGTGTGATCTCCCCCTGTTCTACAGAGTGAGTGGAGTTTGTGTGATCTCCCCCTGTTCTACAGAGTGAGTGGAGTTTGTGTGAGCTCCCCCTGTTCCACAGAGTGAGTGTGAGTGGAGTTTGTGTGATCTCCCCCTGTCCTACAGAGTGTGTGATTGGAGTTTTTATGATCTCCCCCTGTCCTACAGTGTGAGTGAGTGGAGTTTGTGTGATCTCCCCCTGTTCTACAGAGTGAGTGGAGTTTGTGTGATCTCCCCCTGTTCTACAGAGTGAGTGGAGTTTGTGTGATCTCCCCTTGTTCCACAGAGTGAGTGTGAGTGGAGTTTGTGTGATCTCCCTCTGTCCTACAGAGTGTGTGAGTGGAGTTTGTGTGATCTCCCCCTCTTCTACAGAGTGACTGGAGTTTGTGTGATCTCCCCCTGTACTACAGAGTGAGTGGAGTTTGTATGATCTCCCCCTGTTCTACAGATTGAGTGAGTGGAGTTTGTGTGATCTCCCCCTGTTCTACAGAGTGAGTGAGTGGAGTTTGTGTGATCTCTCCCTGTTCTACAGAGTGAGTGGAGTTTGTGTGATCTCCCCCTGTCCTACAGAGTGAGTGAGTGAGTGGAGTTTGTGTGATCTCCCCCTGTTCTACAGAGTGAGTGAGTGGAGTTTGTGTGATCTCCCCCTGTTCTACAGAGTGAGTGGAGTTTGTGTGATCAGCCCCTGTTCTACAGAGTGTGTGAGTGGAGTTTGTGTGATCTCCCCCTGTTCTACAGAGTGAGTGGAGTTTGTGTGATCTCCCCCTGTCCTACAGAGTGTGTGGAGTTTGTGTGATCTCCCCCTGTCCTACAGAGTGAGTGGAGTTTGTGTGATCTCCCCCTGTCCTACAGAGTGAGTGGAGTTTGTGTGATCTCCCCCTGTCCTACAGAGTGTGTGAGAGGAGTTTGTGTGATCTCCCCCTGTCCTACAGTGAGTGAGTGGAGTTTGTGTGATCTCCCCCTGTTCTACAGAGTGAGTGTGTGGAGTTTGTGTGATCTCCCCCTGTTTTACAGAGTGAGTGGAGTTTGTGTGATCTCCCCCTGTCCTACAGAGTGAGTGAGTGGAGTTTGTGTGATCTCCCCCTGTCCTACAGAGTGTGTGGAGTTTGTGTCATATCCCCCTGTACTACAGAGTGAGTTGAGTTTGTGTGATCTCCCCCTGTCCTACAGAGTGAGTGAGTGGAGTTTGTGTGATGTCCCCCTGTCCTACAGAGCGTGTGGAGTTTGTGTGATCTCCCACTGTCCTACAGAATGTGGGGAGTTTGTGTGATCTCCCCCTGTCCTACAGAGTGAGTGGAGTTTGTGTGATCTCCCCCTGTCCTACAGAGTGTGTGAGTGGAGTTTGTGTGATCTCCCCCTGTTCTACAGAGTGAGTGGAGTTTGTGTGATCTCCCCCTGTCCTACAGAGTGAGTGGAGTTTGTGTGATCTCCCCCTGTCCTACAGAGTGTGTGAGTGGAGTTTGTGTGATCTCCCCCTGTTCTACAGAGTGAGTGGAGTTTGTGTGATCTCCCCCTGTCCTACAGAGTGAGTGGAGTTTGTGTGATCTCCCCCTGTCCTACAGAGTGAGTGGAGTTTGTGTGATCTCCCCCTGTCCTACAGAGTGAGTGGAGTTTGTGTGATCTCCCCCTGTTCTACAGAGTGAGTGTGTGGAGTTTGTGTGATCTCCCCCTGTTTTACAGAGTGAGTGGAGTTTGTGTGATCTCCCCCTGTCCTACAGAGTGAGTGAGTGGAGTTTGTGTGATCTCCCCCTGTCCTACAGAGTGAGTGAGTGGAGTTTGTGTGATCTCCTCCTGTTCTACAGAGTGAGTGGAGTTTGTGTGATCTCCACCCTGTCCTACAGAGTGAGTGAGTGGAGTTTGTGTGATCTCCCCCTGTCCTACAGAGTGTGTGGAGTTTGTGTGATCTCCCCCTGTTCTACAGAGTGTGGGGAGTTTGTGTGATCTCCCCCTGTCCTACAGAGTGAGTGGAGTTTGTGTGATCTCCCCCTGTCCTACAGAGTGTGTGAGTGGAGTTTGTGTGATCTCCCCCTGTCCTACAGAGTGTGTGAGTGGAGTTTGTGTGATCTCCCCCTGTCCTACATAGTGTGTGATTGGAGTTTTTATGATCTCCCCCTGTCCTACAGTGTGAGTGAGTGGAGTTTGTGTGATCTCCCCCTGTTCTACAGAGTGAGTGGAGTTTGTGTGATCTCCCCCTGTTCTACAGAGTGAGTGAGTGGAGTTTGTGTGATCTCCCCCTGTCCTACAGAGCGTGTGGAGTTTGTGTGATCTCCCACTGTCCTACAGAATGTGGGGAGTTTGTGTGATCTCCCCCTGTCCTACAGAGTGAGTGGAGTTTGTGTGATCTCCCCCTGTCCTACAGAGTGTGTGAGTGGAGTTTGTGTGATCTCCCCCTGTTCTACAGAGTGAGTGGAGTTTGTGTGATCTCCCCCTGTCCTACAGAGTGAGTGGAGTTTGTGTGATCTCCCCCTGTCCTACAGAGTGTGTGAGTGGAGTTTGTGTGATCTCCCCCTGTTCTACAGAGTGAGTGGAGTTTGTGTGATCTCCCCCTGTCCTACAGAGTGTGTGAGTGGAGTTTGTGTGATCTCCCCCTGTTTTACAGAGTGAGTGGAGTTTGTGTGATCTCCCCCTGTCCTACAGAGTGAGTGGAGTTTGTGTGATCTCCCCCTGTCCTACAGAGTGTGTGAGTGGAGTTTGTGTGATCTCCCCCTGTTTTACAGAGTGAGTGGAGTTTGTGTGATCTCCCCCTGTCCTACAGAGTGTGTGAGAGGAGTTTGTGTGATCTCCCCCTGTCCTACAGTGAGTGAGTGGAGTTTGTGTGATCTCCCCCTGTTCTACAGAGTGAGTGTGTGGAGTTTGTGTGATCTCCCCCTGTTTTACAGAGTGAGTGGAGTTTGTGTGATCTCCCCCTGTCCTACAGAGTGAGTGAGTGGAGTTTGTGTGATCTCCCCCTGTCCTACAGAGTGTGTGGAGTTTGTGTCATATCCCCCTGTACTACAGAGTGAGTTGAGTTTGTGTGATCTCCCCCTGTCCTACAGAGTGAGTGAGTGGAGTTTGTGTGATCTCCCCCTGTCCTACAGAGCGTGTGGAGTTTGTGTGATCTCCCACTGTCCTACAGAATGTGGGGAGTTTGTGTGATCTCCCCCTGTCCTACAGAGTGAGTGGAGTTTGTGTGATCTCCCCCTGTCCTACAGAGTGTGTGAGTGGAGTTTGTGTGATCTCCCCCTGTTCTACAGAGTGAGTGGAGTTTGTGTGATCTCCCCCTGTCCTACAGAGTGAGTGGAGTTTGTGTGATCTCCCCCTGTCCTACAGAGTGTGTGAGTGGAGTTTGTGTGATCTCCCCCTGTTCTACAGAGTGAGTGGAGTTTGTGTGATCTCCCCCTGTCCTACAGAGTGAGTGGAGTTTGTGTGATCTCCCCCTGTCCTACAGAGTGAGTGGAGTTTGTGTGATCTCCCCCTGTCCTACAGAGTGAGTGGAGTTTGTGTGATCTCCCCCTGTTCTACAGAGTGAGTGTGTGGAGTTTGTGTGATCTCCCCCTGTTTTACAGAGTGAGTGGAGTTTGTGTGATCTCCCCCTGTCCTACAGAGTGAGTGAGTGGAGTTTGTGTGATCTCCCCCTGTCCTACAGAGTGAGTGAGTGGAGTTTGTGTGATCTCCCCCTGTCCTACAGAGTGAGTGGAGTTTGTGTGATCTCCCCCTGTCCTACAGAGTGAGTGGAGTTTGTGTGATCTCCTCCTGTTCTACAGAGTGAGTGGAGTTTGTGTGATCTCCACCCTGTCCTACAGAGTGAGTGAGTGGAGTTTGTGTGATCTCCCCCTGTCCTACAGAGTGTGTGGAGTTTGTGTGATCTCCCCCTGTTCTACAGAGTGTGGGGAGTTTGTGTGATCTCCCCCTGTCCTACAGAGTGAGTGGAGTTTGTGTGATCTCCCCCTGTCCTACAGAGTGTGTGAGTGGAGTTTGTGTGATCTCCCCCTGTCCTACAGAGTGTGTGAGTGGAGTTTGTGTGATCTCCCCCTGTTCTACAGAGTGAGTGGAGTTTGTGTGATCTCCCCCTGTCCTACAGAGTGAGTGGAGTTTGTGTGATCTCCCCCTGTCCTACAGAGTGAGTGGAGTTTGTGTGATCTCCCCCTGTCCTACAGAGTGTGTGGAGTTTGTGTGATCTCCCCCTGTTTTACAGAGTGAGTGGAGTTTGTGTGATCTCCCCCTGTCCTACAGAGTGTGTGAGTGGAGTTTGTGTGATCTCCCCCTGTTCTACAGAGTGAGTGGAGTTTGTGTGATCTCCCCCTGTCCTACAGAGTGTGTGAGTGGAGTTTGTGTGATCTCCCCCTGTTTTACAGAGTGAGTGGAGTTTGTGTGATCTCCCCCTGTCCTACAGAGTGAGTGGAGTTTGTGTGATCTCCCCCTGTCCTACAGAGTGTGTGAGTGGAGTTTGTGTGATCTCCTCCTGTTTTACAGAGTGAGTGGAGTTTGTGTGATCTCCCCCTGTCCTACAGAGTGTGTGAGAGGAGTTTGTGTGATCTCCCCCTGTCCTACAGTGAGTGAGTGGAGTTTGTGTGATCTCCCCCTGTTCTACAGAGTGAGTGTGTGGAGTTTGTGTGATCTCCCCCTGTTTTACAGAGTGAGTGGAGTTTGTGTGATCTCCCCCTGTCCTACAGAGTGTGTGGAGTTTGTGTGATCTCCCCCTGTCCTACAGAGTGAGTGGAGTTTGTGTGATCTCCCCCTGTCCTACAGAGTGTGTGAGAGGAGTTTGTGTGATCTCCCCCTGTCCTACAGTGAGTGAGTGGAGTTTGTGTGATCTCCCCCTGTTCTACAGAGTGAGTGTGTGGAGTTTGTGTGATCTCCCCCTGTTTTACAGAGTGAGTGGAGTTTGTGTGATCTCCCCCTGTCCTACAGAGTGAGTGAGTGGAGTTTGTGTGATCTCCCCCTGTCCTACAGAGTGTGTGGAGTTTGTGTCATATCCCCCTGTACTACAGAGTGAGTTGAGTTTGTGTGATCTCCCCCTGTCCTACAGAGTGAGTGAGTGGAGTTTGTGTGATCTCCCCCTGTCCTACAGAGCGTGTGGAGTTTGTGTGATCTCCCACTGTCCTACAGAATGTGGGGAGTTTGTGTGATCTCCCCCTGTCCTACAGAGTGAGTGGAGTTTGTGTGATCTCCCCCTGTCCTACAGAGTGTGTGAGTGGAGTTTGTGTGATCTCCCCCTGTTCTACAGAGTGAGTGGAGTTTGTGTGATCTCCCCCTGTCCTACAGAGTGAGTGGAGTTTGTGTGATCTCCCCCTGTCCTACAGAGTGTGTGAGTGGAGTTTGTGTGATCTCCCCCTGTTCTACAGAGTGAGTGGAGTTTGTGTGATCTCCCCCTGTCCTACAGAGTGAGTGGAGTTTGTGTGATCTCCCCCTGTCCTACAGAGTGAGTGGAGTTTGTGTGATCTCCCCCTGTCCTACAGAGTGAGTGGAGTTTGTGTGATCTCCCCCTGTTCTACAGAGTGAGTGTGTGGAGTTTGTGTGATCTCCCCCTGTTTTACAGAGTGAGTGGAGTTTGTGTGATCTCCCCCTGTCCTACAGAGTGAGTGAGTGGAGTTTGTGTGATCTCCCCCTGTCCTACAGAGTGAGTGAGTGGAGTTTGTGTGATCTCCCCCTGTCCTACAGAGTGAGTGGAGTTTGTGTGATCTCCCCCTGTCCTACAGAGTGAGTGGAGTTTGTGTGATCTCCTCCTGTTCTACAGAGTGAGTGGAGTTTGTGTGATCTCCACCCTGTCCTACAGAGTGAGTGAGTGGAGTTTGTGTGATCTCCCCCTGTCCTACAGAGTGTGTGGAGTTTGTGTGATCTCCCCCTGTTCTACAGAGTGTGGGGAGTTTGTGTGATCTCCCCCTGTCCTACAGAGTGAGTGGAGTTTGTGTGATCTCCCCCTGTCCTACAGAGTGTGTGAGTGGAGTTTGTGTGATCTCCCCCTGTCCTACAGAGTGTGTGAGTGGAGTTTGTGTGATCTCCCCCTGTTCTACAGAGTGAGTGGAGTTTGTGTGATCTCCCCCTGTCCTACAGAGTGAGTGGAGTTTGTGTGATCTCCCCCTGTCCTACAGAGTGAGTGGAGTTTGTGTGATCTCCCCCTGTCCTACAGAGTGTGTGGAGTTTGTGTGATCTCCCCCTGTTTTACAGAGTGAGTGGAGTTTGTGTGATCTCCCCCTGTCCTACAGAGTGAGTGAGTGGAGTTTGTGTGATCTCCCCCTGACCTACAGAGTGAATGAGTGGAGTTTGTGTGATCTCCCCCTGTCCTACAGAGTGAGTGGAGTTTGTGTGATCTCCCCCTGTCCTACAGAGTGAGTGGAGTTTGTGTGATCTCCTCCTGTTCTACAGAGTGAGTGGAGTTTGTGTGATCTCCCCCTGTCCTACAGAGTGAGTGAGTGGAGTTTGTGTGATCTCCCCCTGTCCTACAGAGTGAGTGGAGTTTGTGTGATCTCCCCCTGTTCTACAGTGAGTGAGTGGAGTTTGTATGATCTCCCCCTGTCCTACAGAGTGAGTAGAGTTTGATTGATCTCTCCCTGTTCTACAGAAGGAGTGTGTGGAGTTTGTGTGATCTCCCCCTGTTTTACAGAGTGAGTGGAGTTTGTATGATCTCCCCCTGTCCTACAGAGTGAATGAGTGGAGTTTGTGTGATCTCCCCCTGTACTACAGAGTGAGTGAGTGGAGTTTGTGTGATCTCTCCCTGTCCTACAGAGTGAGTGGAGTTTGTGTGATCTCCCCCTGTCCGACAGAGTGTGTGAGTGGAGTTTGTTTGATCTCCCCCTGTCCTACAGAGTGAATGAGTGGAGCTTGTGTGATCTCCCCTTGTCCTACAGAGTGAGTGGAGTTTGTGTGATCTCCCCCTGTCCTACAGAGTGAGTGAGTGAGTGGAGTTTGTGTGATCTCCCCCTGTCCTACAGAGTGAGTGGAGTTTGTGTGATCTCCCCCTGTCCTACAGAGTGAGTGGAGTTTGTGTGATCTCCCCCTGTTCTACAGAGTGAGTGGAGTTTGTGTGATCTCCCCCTGTTCTACAGAGTGAGTGGAGTTTGTGTGAGCTCCCCCTGTTCCACAGAGTGAGTGTGAGTGGAGTTTGTGTGATCTCCCCCTGTCCTACAGAGTGTGTGATTGGAGTTTTTATGATCTCCCCCTGTCCTACAGTGTGAGTGAGTGGAGTTTGTGTGATCTCCCCCTGTTCTACAGAGTGAGTGGAGTTTGTGTGATCTCCCCCTGTTCTACAGAGTGAGTGGAGTTTGTGTGATCTCCCCTTGTTCCACAGAGTGAGTGTGAGTGGAGTTTGTGTGATCTCCCTCTGTCCTACAGAGTGTGTGAGTGGAGTTTGTGTGATCTCCCCCTCTTCTACAGAGTGACTGGAGTTTGTGTGATCTCCCCCTGTACTACAGAGTGAGTGGAGTTTGTATGATCTCCCCCTGTTCTACAGATTGAGTGAGTGGAGTTTGTGTGATCTCCCCCTGTTCTACAGAGTGAGTGAGTGGAGTTTGTGTGATCTCTCCCTGTTCTACAGAGTGAGTGGAGTTTGTGTGATCTCCCCCTGTCCTACAGAGTGAGTGAGTGAGTGGAGTTTGTGTGATCTCCCCCTGTTCTACAGAGTGAGTGAGTGGAGTTTGTGTGATCTCCCCCTGTTCTACAGAGTGAGTGGAGTTTGTGTGATCAGCCCCTGTTCTACAGAGTGTGTGAGTGGAGTTTGTGTGATCTCCCCCTGTTCTACAGAGTGAGTGGAGTTTGTGTGATCTCCCCCTGTCCTACAGAGTGTGTGGAGTTTGTGTGATCTCCCCCTGTCCTACAGAGTGAGTGGAGTTTGTGTGATCTCCCCCTGTCCTACAGAGTGTGTGAGAGGAGTTTGTGTGATCTCCCCCTGTCCTACAGTGAGTGAGTGGAGTTTGTGTGATCTCCCCCTGTTCTACAGAGTGAGTGTGTGGAGTTTGTGTGATCTCCCCCTGTTTTACAGAGTGAGTGGAGTTTGTGTGATCTCCCCCTGTCCTACAGAGTGAGTGAGTGGAGTTTGTGTGATCTCCCCCTGTCCTACAGAGTGTGTGGAGTTTGTGTCATATCCCCCTGTACTACAGAGTGAGTTGAGTTTGTGTGATCTCCCCCTGTCCTACAGAGTGAGTGAGTGGAGTTTGTGTGATGTCCCCCTGTCCTACAGAGCGTGTGGAGTTTGTGTGATCTCCCACTGTCCTACAGAATGTGGGGAGTTTGTGTGATCTCCCCCTGTCCTACAGAGTGAGTGGAGTTTGTGTGATCTCCCCCTGTCCTACAGAGTGTGTGAGTGGAGTTTGTGTGATCTCCCCCTGTTCTACAGAGTGAGTGGAGTTTGTGTGATCTCCCCCTGTCCTACAGAGTGAGTGGAGTTTGTGTGATCTCCCCCTGTCCTACAGAGTGTGTGAGTGGAGTTTGTGTGATCTCCCCCTGTTCTACAGAGTGAGTGGAGTTTGTGTGATCTCCCCCTGTCCTACAGAGTGAGTGGAGTTTGTGTGATCTCCCCCTGTCCTACAGAGTGAGTGGAGTTTGTGTGATCTCCCCCTGTCCTACAGAGTGAGTGGAGTTTGTGTGATCTCCCCCTGTTCTACAGAGTGAGTGTGTGGAGTTTGTGTGATCTCCCCCTGTTTTACAGAGTGAGTGGAGTTTGTGTGATCTCCCCCTGTCCTACAGAGTGAGTGAGTGGAGTTTGTGTGATCTCCCCCTGTCCTACAGAGTGAGTGAGTGGAGTTTGTGTGATCTCCTCCTGTTCTACAGAGTGAGTGGAGTTTGTGTGATCTCCACCCTGTCCTACAGAGTGAGTGAGTGGAGTTTGTGTGATCTCCCCCTGTCCTACAGAGTGTGTGGAGTTTGTGTGATCTCCCCCTGTTCTACAGAGTGTGGGGAGTTTGTGTGATCTCCCCCTGTCCTACAGAGTGAGTGGAGTTTGTGTGATCTCCCCCTGTCCTACAGAGTGTGTGAGTGGAGTTTGTGTGATCTCCCCCTGTCCTACAGAGTGTGTGAGTGGAGTTTGTGTGATCTCCCCCTGTCCTACATAGTGTGTGATTGGAGTTTTTATGATCTCCCCCTGTCCTACAGTGTGAGTGAGTGGAGTTTGTGTGATCTCCCCCTGTTCTACAGAGTGAGTGGAGTTTGTGTGATCTCCCCCTGTTCTACAGAGTGAGTGAGTGGAGTTTGTGTGATCTCCCCCTGTCCTACAGAGCGTGTGGAGTTTGTGTGATCTCCCACTGTCCTACAGAATGTGGGGAGTTTGTGTGATCTCCCCCTGTCCTACAGAGTGAGTGGAGTTTGTGTGATCTCCCCCTGTCCTACAGAGTGTGTGAGTGGAGTTTGTGTGATCTCCCCCTGTTCTACAGAGTGAGTGGAGTTTGTGTGATCTCCCCCTGTCCTACAGAGTGAGTGGAGTTTGTGTGATCTCCCCCTGTCCTACAGAGTGTGTGAGTGGAGTTTGTGTGATCTCCCCCTGTTCTACAGAGTGAGTGGAGTTTGTGTGATCTCCCCCTGTCCTACAGAGTGTGTGAGTGGAGTTTGTGTGATCTCCCCCTGTTTTACAGAGTGAGTGGAGTTTGTGTGATCTCCCCCTGTCCTACAGAGTGAGTGGAGTTTGTGTGATCTCCCCCTGTCCTACAGAGTGTGTGAGTGGAGTTTGTGTGATCTCCCCCTGTTTTACAGAGTGAGTGGAGTTTGTGTGATCTCCCCCTGTCCTACAGAGTGTGTGAGAGGAGTTTGTGTGATCTCCCCCTGTCCTACAGTGAGTGAGTGGAGTTTGTGTGATCTCCCCCTGTTCTACAGAGTGAGTGTGTGGAGTTTGTGTGATCTCCCCCTGTTTTACAGAGTGAGTGGAGTTTGTGTGATCTCCCCCTGTCCTACAGAGTGAGTGAGTGGAGTTTGTGTGATCTCCCCCTGTCCTACAGAGTGTGTGGAGTTTGTGTGATCTCCCCCTGTTCTACAGAGTGTGGGGAGTTTGTGTGATCTCCCCCTGTCCTACAGAGTGAGTGGAGTTTGTGTGATCTCCCCCTGTCCTACAGAGTGTGTGAGTGGAGTTTGTGTGATCTCCCCCTGTCCTACAGAGTGTGTGAGTGGAGTTTGTGTGATCTCCCCCTGTTCTACAGAGTGAGTGGAGTTTGTGTGATCTCCCCCTGTCCTACAGAGTGAGTGGAGTTTGTGTGATCTCCCCCTGTCCTACAGAGTGAGTGGAGTTTGTGTGATCTCCCCCTGTCCTACAGAGTGTGTGGAGTTTGTGTGATCTCCCCCTGTTTTACAGAGTGAGTGGAGTTTGTGTGATCTCCCCCTGTCCTACAGAGTGTGTGAGTGGAGTTTGTGTGATCTCCCCCTGTTCTACAGAGTGAGTGGAGTTTGTGTGATCTCCCCCTGTCCTACAGAGTGTGTGAGTGGAGTTTGTGTGATCTCCCCCTGTTTTACAGAGTGAGTGGAGTTTGTGTGATCTCCCCCTGTCCTACAGAGTGAGTGGAGTTTGTGTGATCTCCCCCTGTCCTACAGAGTGTGTGAGTGGAGTTTGTGTGATCTCCTCCTGTTTTACAGAGTGAGTGGAGTTTGTGTGATCTCCCCCTGTCCTACAGAGTGTGTGAGAGGAGTTTGTGTGATCTCCCCCTGTCCTACAGTGAGTGAGTGGAGTTTGTGTGATCTCCCCCTGTTCTACAGAGTGAGTGTGTGGAGTTTGTGTGATCTCCCCCTGTTTTACAGAGTGAGTGGAGTTTGTGTGATCTCCCCCTGTCCTACAGAGTGAGTGAGTGGAGTTTGTGTGATCTCCCCCTGTCCTACAGAGTGTGTGGAGTTTGTGTCATATCCCCCTGTACTACAGAATGAGTTGAGTTTGTGTGATCTCCCCCTGTCCTACAGAGTGAGTGAGTGGAGTTTGTGTGATCTCCCCCTGTCCTACAGAGCGTGTGGAGTTTGTGTGATCTCCCACTGTCCTACAGAATGTGGGGAGTTTGTGTGATCTCCCCCTGTCCTACAGAGTGAGTGGAGTTTGTGTGATCTCCCCCTGTCCTACAGAGTGTGTGAGTGGAGTTTGTGTGATCTCCCCCTGTTCTACAGAGTGAGTGGAGTTTGTGTGATCTCCCCCTGTCCTACAGAGTGAGTGGAGTTTGTGTGATCTCCCCCTGTCCTACAGAGTGTGTGAGTGGAGTTTGTGTGATCTCCCCCTGTTCTACAGAGTGAGTGGAGTTTGTGTGATCTCCCCCTGTCCTACAGAGTGAGTGGAGTTTGTGTGATCTCCCCCTGTCCTACAGAGTGAGTGGAGTTTGTGTGATCTCCCCCTGTCCTACAGAGTGAGTGGAGTTTGTGTGATCTCCCCCTGTTCTACAGAGTGAGTGTGTGGAGTTTGTGTGATCTCCCCCTGTTTTACAGAGTGAGTGGAGTTTGTGTGATCTCCCCCTGTCCTACAGAGTGAGTGAGTGGAGTTTGTGTGATCTCCCCCTGTCCTACAGAGTGAGTGAGTGGAGTTTGTGTGATCTCCCCCTGTCCTACAGAGTGAGTGGAGTTTGTGTGATCTCCCCCTGTCCTACAGAGTGAGTGGAGTTTGTGTGATCTCCTCCTGTTCTACAGAGTGAGTGGAGTTTGTGTGATCTCCACCCTGTCCTACAGAGTGAGTGAGTGGAGTTTGTGTGATCTCCCCCTGTCCTACAGAGTGTGTGGAGTTTGTGTGATCTCCCCCTGTTCTACAGAGTGTGGGGAGTTTGTGTGATCTCCCCCTGTCCTACAGAGTGAGTGGAGTTTGTGTGATCTCCCCCTGTCCTACAGAGTGTGTGAGTGGAGCTTGTGTGATCTCCCCCTGTCCTACAGAGTGTGTGAGTGGAGTTTGTGTGATCTCCCCCTGTTCTACAGAGTGAGTGGAGTTTGTGTGATCTCCCCCTGTCCTACAGAGTGAGTGGAGTTTGTTTGATCTCCCCCTGTCCTACAGAGTGAATGAGTGGAGCTTGTGTGATCTCCCCTTGTCCTACAGAGTGAGTGGAGTTTGTGTGATCTCCCCCTGTCCTACAGAGTGAGTGAGTGAGTGGAGTTTGTGTGATCTCCCCCTGTCCTACAGAGTGAGTGGAGTTTGTGTGATCTCCCCCTGTCCTACAGAGTGAGTGGAGTTTGTGTGATCTCCCCCTGTTCTACAGAGTGAGTGGAGTTTGTGTGATCTCCCCCTGTTCTACAGAGTGAGTGGAGTTTGTGTGAGCTCCCCCTGTTCCACAGAGTGAGTGTGAGTGGAGTTTGTGTGATCTCCCCCTGTCCTACAGAGTGTGTGATTGGAGTTTTTATGATCTCCCCCTGTCCTACAGTGTGAGTGAGTGGAGTTTGTGTGATCTCCCCCTGTTCTACAGAGTGAGTGGAGTTTGTGTGATCTCCCCCTGTTCTACAGAGTGAGTGGAGTTTGTGTGATCTCCCCTTGTTCCACAGAGTGAGTGTGAGTGGAGTTTGTGTGATCTCCCTCTGTCCTACAGAGTGAGTGAGTGGAGTTTGTGTGATCTCTCCCTGTTCTACAGAGTGAGTGAGTGGAGTTTGTGTGATCTCTCCCTGTTCTACAGAGTGAGTGGAGTTTGTGTGATCTCCCCCTGTCCTACAGAGTGAGTGAGTGAGTGGAGTTTGTGTGATCTCCCCCTGTTCTACAGAGTGAGTGAGTGGAGTTTGTGTGATCTCCCCCTGTTCTACAGAGTGAGTGGAGTTTGTGTGATCTCCCCCTGTTCTACAGAGTGTGTGAGTGGAGTTTGTGTGATCTCCCCCTGTTCTACAGAGTGAGTGGAGTTTGTGTGATCTCCCCCTGTCCTACAGAGTGTGTGGAGTTTGTGTGATCTCCCCCTGTTCTACAGAGTGAGTGGAGTTTGTGTGATCTCCCCCTGTTCTACAGAGTGTGTGAGAGGAGTTTGTGTGATCTCCCCCTGTCCTACAGTGAGTGAGTGGAGTTTGTGTGATCTCCCCCTGTTCTACAGAGTGAGTGTGTGGAGTTTGTGTGATCTCCCCCTGTTTTACAGAGTGAGTGGAGTTTGTGTGATCTCCCCCTGTCCTACAGAGTGAGTGAGTGGAGTTTGTGTGATCTCCCCCTGTCCTACAGAGTGTGTGGAGTTTGTGTGATCTCCCCCTGTTCTACAGAGTGTGGGGAGTTTGTGTGATCTCCCCCTGTCCTACAGAGTGAGTGGAGTTTGTGTGATCTCCCCCTGTCCTACAGAGTGTGTGAGTGGAGTTTGTGTGATCTCCCCCTGTCCTACAGAGTGTGTGAGTGGAGTTTGTGTGATCTCCCCCTGTTCTACAGAGTGAGTGGAGTTTGTGTGATCTCCCCCTGTCCTACAGAGTGAGTGGAGTTTGTGTGATCTCCCCCTGTCCTACAGAGTGAGTGGAGTTTGTGTGATCTCCCCCTGTCCTACAGAGTGTGTGGAGTTTGTGTGATCTCCCCCTGTTTTACAGAGTGAGTGGAGTTTGTGTGATCTCCCCCTGTCCTACAGAGTGTGTGAGTGGAGTTTGTGTGATCTCCCCCTGTTCTACAGAGTGAGTGGAGTTTGTGTGATCTCCCCCTGTCCTACAGAGTGTGTGAGTGGAGTTTGTGTGATCTCCCCCTGTTTTACAGAGTGAGTGGAGTTTGTGTGATCTCCCCCTGTCCTACAGAGTGAGTGGAGTTTGTGTGATCTCCCCCTGTCCTACAGAGTGTGTGAGTGGAGTTTGTGTGATCTCCTCCTGTTTTACAGAGTGAGTGGAGTTTGTGTGATCTCCCCCTGTCCTACAGAGTGTGTGAGAGGAGTTTGTGTGATCTCCCCCTGTCCTACAGTGAGTGAGTGGAGTTTGTGTGATCTCCCCCTGTTCTACAGAGTGAGTGTGTGGAGTTTGTGTGATCTCCCCCTGTTTTACAGAGTGAGTGGAGTTTGTGTGATCTCCCCCTGTCCTACAGAGTGAGTGAGTGGAGTTTGTGTGATCTCCCCCTGTCCTACAGAGTGTGTGGAGTTTGTGTCATATCCCCCTGTACTACAGAATGAGTTGAGTTTGTGTGATCTCCCCCTGTCCTACAGAGTGAGTGAGTGGAGTTTGTGTGATCTCCCCCTGTCCTACAGAGCGTGTGGAGTTTGTGTGATCTCCCACTGTCCTACAGAATGTGGGGAGTTTGTGTGATCTCCCCCTGTCCTACAGAGTGAGTGGAGTTTGTGTGATCTCCCCCTGTCCTACAGAGTGTGTGAGTGGAGTTTGTGTGATCTCCCCCTGTTCTACAGAGTGAGTGGAGTTTGTGTGATCTCCCCCTGTCCTACAGAGTGAGTGGAGTTTGTGTGATCTCCCCCTGTCCTACAGAGTGTGTGAGTGGAGTTTGTGTGATCTCCCCCTGTTCTACAGAGTGAGTGGAGTTTGTGTGATCTCCCCCTGTCCTACAGAGTGAGTGGAGTTTGTGTGATCTCCCCCTGTCCTACAGAGTGAGTGGAGTTTGTGTGATCTCCCCCTGTCCTACAGAGTGAGTGGAGTTTGTGTGATCTCCCCCTGTTCTACAGAGTGAGTGTGTGGAGTTTGTGTGATCTCCCCCTGTTTTACAGAGTGAGTGGAGTTTGTGTGATCTCCCCCTGTCCTACAGAGTGAGTGAGTGGAGTTTGTGTGATCTCCCCCTGTCCTACAGAGTGAGTGAGTGGAGTTTGTGTGATCTCCCCCTGTCCTACAGAGTGAGTGGAGTTTGTGTGATCTCCCCCTGTCCTACAGAGTGAGTGGAGTTTGTGTGATCTCCTCCTGTTCTACAGAGTGAGTGGAGTTTGTGTGATCTCCACCCTGTCCTACAGAGTGTGTGATTGGAGTTTTTATGATCTCCCCCTGTCCTACAGTGTGAGTGAGTGGAGTTTGTGTGATCTCCCCCTGTTCTACAGAGTGAGTGGAGTTTGTGTGATCTCCCCCTGTTCTACAGAGTGAGTGGAGTTTGTGTGATCTCCCCTTGTTCCACAGAGTGAGTGTGAGTGGAGTTTGTGTGATCTCCCTCTGTCCTACAGAGTGAGTGAGTGGAGTTTGTGTGATCTCTCCCTGTTCTACAGAGTGAGTGAGTGGAGTTTGTGTGATCTCTCCCTGTTCTACAGAGTGAGTGGAGTTTGTGTGATCTCCCCCTGTCCTACAGAGTGAGTGAGTGAGTGGAGTTTGTGTGATCTCCCCCTGTTCTACAGAGTGAGTGAGTGGAGTTTGTGTGATCTCCCCCTGTTCTACAGAGTGAGTGGAGTTTGTGTGATCTCCCCCTGTTCTACAGAGTGTGTGAGTGGAGTTTGTGTGATCTCCCCCTGTTCTACAGAGTGAGTGGAGTTTGTGTGATCTCCCCCTGTCCTACAGAGTGTGTGGAGTTTGTGTGATCTCCCCCTGTTCTACAGAGTGAGTGGAGTTTGTGTGATCTCCCCCTGTTCTACAGAGTGTGTGAGAGGAGTTTGTGTGATCTCCCCCTGTCCTACAGTGAGTGAGTGGAGTTTGTGTGATCTCCCCCTGTTCTACAGAGTGAGTGTGTGGAGTTTGTGTGATCTCCCCCTGTTTTACAGAGTGAGTGGAGTTTGTGTGATCTCCCCCTGTCCTACAGAGTGAGTGAGTGGAGTTTGTGTGATCTCCCCCTGTCCTACAGAGTGTGTGGAGTTTGTGTGATCTCCCCCTGTTCTACAGAGTGTGGGGAGTTTGTGTGATCTCCCCCTGTCCTACAGAGTGAGTGGAGTTTGTGTGATCTCCCCCTGTCCTACAGAGTGTGTGAGTGGAGTTTGTGTGATCTCCCCCTGTCCTACAGAGTGTGTGAGTGGAGTTTGTGTGATCTCCCCCTGTTCTACAGAGTGAGTGGAGTTTGTGTGATCTCCCCCTGTCCTACAGAGTGAGTGGAGTTTGTGTGATCTCCCCCTGTCCTACAGAGTGAGTGGAGTTTGTGTGATCTCCCCCTGTCCTACAGAGTGTGTGGAGTTTGTGTGATCTCCCCCTGTTTTACAGAGTGAGTGGAGTTTGTGTGATCTCCCCCTGTCCTACAGAGTGTGTGAGTGGAGTTTGTGTGATCTCCCCCTGTTCTACAGAGTGAGTGGAGTTTGTGTGATCTCCCCCTGTCCTACAGAGTGTGTGAGTGGAGTTTGTGTGATCTCCCCCTGTTTTACAGAGTGAGTGGAGTTTGTGTGATCTCCCCCTGTCCTACAGAGTGAGTGGAGTTTGTGTGATCTCCCCCTGTCCTACAGAGTGTGTGAGTGGAGTTTGTGTGATCTCCTCCTGTTTTACAGAGTGAGTGGAGTTTGTGTGATCTCCCCCTGTCCTACAGAGTGTGTGAGAGGAGTTTGTGTGATCTCCCCCTGTCCTACAGTGAGTGAGTGGAGTTTGTGTGATCTCCCCCTGTTCTACAGAGTGAGTGTGTGGAGTTTGTGTGATCTCCCCCTGTTTTACAGAGTGAGTGGAGTTTGTGTGATCTCCCCCTGTCCTACAGAGTGAGTGAGTGGAGTTTGTGTGATCTCCCCCTGTCCTACAGAGTGTGTGGAGTTTGTGTCATATCCCCCTGTACTACAGAATGAGTTGAGTTTGTGTGATCTCCCCCTGTCCTACAGAGTGAGTGAGTGGAGTTTGTGTGATCTCCCCCTGTCCTACAGAGCGTGTGGAGTTTGTGTGATCTCCCACTGTCCTACAGAATGTGGGGAGTTTGTGTGATCTCCCCCTGTCCTACAGAGTGAGTGGAGTTTGTGTGATCTCCCCCTGTCCTACAGAGTGTGTGAGTGGAGTTTGTGTGATCTCCCCCTGTTCTACAGAGTGAGTGGAGTTTGTGTGATCTCCCCCTGTCCTACAGAGTGAGTGGAGTTTGTGTGATCTCCCCCTGTCCTACAGAGTGTGTGAGTGGAGTTTGTGTGATCTCCCCCTGTTCTACAGAGTGAGTGGAGTTTGTGTGATCTCCCCCTGTCCTACAGAGTGAGTGGAGTTTGTGTGATCTCCCCCTGTCCTACAGAGTGAGTGGAGTTTGTGTGATCTCCCCCTGTCCTACAGAGTGAGTGGAGTTTGTGTGATCTCCCCCTGTTCTACAGAGTGAGTGTGTGGAGTTTGTGTGATCTCCCCCTGTTTTACAGAGTGAGTGGAGTTTGTGTGATCTCCCCCTGTCCTACAGAGTGAGTGAGTGGAGTTTGTGTGATCTCCCCCTGTCCTACAGAGTGAGTGAGTGGAGTTTGTGTGATCTCCCCCTGTCCTACAGAGTGAGTGGAGTTTGTGTGATCTCCCCCTGTCCTACAGAGTGAGTGGAGTTTGTGTGATCTCCTCCTGTTCTACAGAGTGAGTGGAGTTTGTGTGATCTCCACCCTGTCCTACAGAGTGAGTGAGTGGAGTTTGTGTGATCTCCCCCTGTCCTACAGAGTGTGTGGAGTTTGTGTGATCTCCCCCTGTTCTACAGAGTGTGGGGAGTTTGTGTGATCTCCCCCTGTCCTACAGAGTGAGTGGAGTTTGTGTGATCTCCCCCTGTCCTACAGAGTGTGTGAGTGGAGCTTGTGTGATCTCCCCCTGTCCTACAGAGTGTGTGAGTGGAGTTTGTGTGATCTCCCCCTGTTCTACAGAGTGAGTGGAGTTTGTGTGATCTCCCCCTGTCCTACAGAGTGAGTGGAGTTTGTTTGATCTCCCCCTGTCCTACAGAGTGAATGAGTGGAGCTTGTGTGATCTCCCCTTGTCCTACAGAGTGAGTGGAGTTTGTGTGATCTCCCCCTGTCCTACAGAGTGAGTGAGTGAGTGGAGTTTGTGTGATCTCCCCCTGTCCTACAGAGTGAGTGGAGTTTGTGTGATCTCCCCCTGTCCTACAGAGTGAGTGGAGTTTGTGTGATCTCCCCCTGTTCTACAGAGTGAGTGGAGTTTGTGTGATCTCCCCCTGTTCTACAGAGTGAGTGGAGTTTGTGTGAGCTCCCCCTGTTCCACAGAGTGAGTGTGAGTGGAGTTTGTGTGATCTCCCCCTGTCCTACAGAGTGTGTGATTGGAGTTTTTATGATCTCCCCCTGTCCTACAGTGTGAGTGAGTGGAGTTTGTGTGATCTCCCCCTGTTCTACAGAGTGAGTGGAGTTTGTGTGATCTCCCCCTGTTCTACAGAGTGAGTGGAGTTTGTGTGATCTCCCCTTGTTCCACAGAGTGAGTGTGAGTGGAGTTTGTGTGATCTCCCTCTGTCCTACAGAGTGAGTGAGTGGAGTTTGTGTGATCTCTCCCTGTTCTACAGAGTGAGTGAGTGGAGTTTGTGTGATCTCTCCCTGTTCTACAGAGTGAGTGGAGTTTGTGTGATCTCCCCCTGTCCTACAGAGTGAGTGAGTGAGTGGAGTTTGTGTGATCTCCCCCTGTTCTACAGAGTGAGTGAGTGGAGTTTGTGTGATCTCCCCCTGTTCTACAGAGTGAGTGGAGTTTGTGTGATCTCCCCCTGTTCTACAGAGTGTGTGAGTGGAGTTTGTGTGATCTCCCCCTGTTCTACAGAGTGAGTGGAGTTTGTGTGATCTCCCCCTGTCCTACAGAGTGTGTGGAGTTTGTGTGATCTCCCCCTGTTCTACAGAGTGAGTGGAGTTTGTGTGATCTCCCCCTGTTCTACAGAGTGTGTGAGAGGAGTTTGTGTGATCTCCCCCTGTCCTACAGTGAGTGAGTGGAGTTTGTGTGATCTCCCCCTGTTCTACAGAGTGAGTGTGTGGAGTTTGTGTGATCTCCCCCTGTTTTACAGAGTGAGTGGAGTTTGTGTGATCTCCCCCTGTCCTACAGAGTGAGTGAGTGGAGTTTGTGTGATCTCCCCCTGTCCTACAGAGTGTGTGGAGTTTGTGTCATATCCCCCTGTACTACAGAGTGAGTTGAGTTTGTGTGATCTCCCCCTGTCCTACAGAGTGAGTGAGTGGAGTTTGTGTGATCTCCCCCTGTCCTACAGAGCGTGTGGAGTTTGTGTGATCTCCCACTGTCCTACAGAATGTGGGGAGTTTGTGTGATCTCCCCCTGTCCTACAGAGTGAGTGGAGTTTGTGTGATCTCCCCCTGTCCTACAGAGTGTGTGAGTGGAGTTTGTGTGATCTCCCCCTGTTCTACAGAGTGAGTGGAGTTTGTGTGATCTCCCCCTGTCCTACAGAGTGAGTGGAGTTTGTGTGATCTCCCCCTGTCCTACAGAGTGTGTGAGTGGAGTTTGTGTGATCTCCCCCTGTTCTACAGAGTGAGTGGAGTTTGTGTGATCTCCCCCTGTCCTACAGAGTGTGTGAGTGGAGTTTGTGTGATCTCCCCCTGTTTTACAGAGTGAGTGGAGTTTGTGTGATCTCCCCCTGTCCTACAGAGTGAGTGGAGTTTGTGTGATCTCCCCCTGTCCTACAGAGTGTGTGAGTGGAGCTTGTGTGATCTCCCCCTGTCCTACAGAGTGTGTGAGTGGAGTTTGTGTGATCTCCCCCTGTTCTACAGAGTGAGTGGAGTTTGTGTGATCTCCCCCTGTCCTACAGAGTGAGTGGAGTTTGTGTGATCTCCCCCTGTCCTACAGAGTGAGTGGAGTTTGTGTGATCTCCCCCTGTCCTACAGAGTGTGTGGAGTTTGTGTGATCTCCCCCTGTTTTACAGAGTGAGTGGAGTTTGTGTGATCTCCCCCTGTCCTACAGAGTGAGTGGAGTTTGTGTGATCTCCCCCTGTCCGACAGAGTGTGTGAGTGGAGTTTGTTTGATCTCCCCCTGTCCTACAGAGTGAATGAGTGGAGCTTGTGTGATCTCCCCTTGTCCTACAGAGTGAGTGGAGTTTGTGTGATCTCCCCCTGTCCTACAGAGTGAGTGAGTGAGTGGAGTTTGTGTGATCTCCCCCTGTCCTACAGAGTGAGTGGAGTTTGTGTGATCTCCCCCTGTCCTACAGAGTGAGTGGAGTTTGTGTGATCTCCCCCTGTACTACAGAGTGAGTGGAGTTTGTATGATCTCCCCCTGTTCTACAGATTGAGTGAGTGGAGTTTGTGTGATCTCCCCCTGTTCTACAGAGTGAGTGAGTGGAGTTTGTGTGATCTCTCCCTGTTCTACAGAGTGAGTGGAGTTTGTGTGATCTCCCCCTGTCCTACAGAGTGAGTGAGTGAGTGGAGTTTGTGTGATCTCCCCCTGTTCTACAGAGTGAGTGAGTGGAGTTTGTGTGATCTCCCCCTGTTCTACAGAGTGAGTGGAGTTTGTGTGATCTCCCCCTGTTCTACAGAGTGTGTGAGTGGAGTTTGTGTGATCTCCCCCTGTTCTACAGAGTGAGTGGAGTTTGTGTGATCTCCCCCTGTCCTACAGAGTGTGTGGAGTTTGTGTGATCTCCCCCTGTTCTACAGAGTGAGTGGAGTTTGTGTGATCTCCCCCTGTTCTACAGAGTGTGTGAGAGGAGTTTGTGTGATCTCCCCCTGTCCTACAGAGTGAGTGGAGTTTGTGTGATCTCCCCCTGTCCTACAGAGTGAGTGGAGTTTGTGTGATCTCCCCCTGTTCTACAGAGTGAGTGGAGTTTGTGTGATCTCCCCCTGTTCTACAGAGTGAGTGGAGTTTGTGTGAGCTCCCCCTGTTCCACAGAGTGAGTGTGAGTGGAGTTTGTGTGATCTCCCCCTGTCCTACAGAGTGTGTGATTGGAGTTTTTATGATCTCCCCCTGTCCTACAGTGTGAGTGAGTGGAGTTTGTGTGATCTCCCCCTGTTCTACAGAGTGAGTGGAGTTTGTGTGATCTCCCCCTGTTCTACAGAGTGAGTGGAGTTTGTGTGATCTCCCCTTGTTCCACAGAGTGAGTGTGAGTGGAGTTTGTGTGATCTCCCTCTGTCCTACAGAGTGAGTGAGTGGAGTTTGTGTGATCTCTCCCTGTTCTACAGAGTGAGTGAGTGGAGTTTGTGTGATCTCTCCCTGTTCTACAGAGTGAGTGGAGTTTGTGTGATCTCCCCCTGTCCTACAGAGTGAGTGAGTGAGTGGAGTTTGTGTGATCTCCCCCTGTTCTACAGAGTGAGTGAGTGGAGTTTGTGTGATCTCCCCCTGTTCTACAGAGTGAGTGGAGTTTGTGTGATCTCCCCCTGTTCTACAGAGTGTGTGAGTGGAGTTTGTGTGATCTCCCCCTGTTCTACAGAGTGAGTGGAGTTTGTGTGATCTCCCCCTGTCCTACAGAGTGTGTGGAGTTTGTGTGATCTCCCCCTGTTCTACAGAGTGAGTGGAGTTTGTGTGATCTCCCCCTGTTCTACAGAGTGTGTGAGAGGAGTTTGTGTGATCTCCCCCTGTCCTACAGTGAGTGAGTGGAGTTTGTGTGATCTCCCCCTGTTCTACAGAGTGAGTGTGTGGAGTTTGTGTGATCTCCCCCTGTTTTACAGAGTGAGTGGAGTTTGTGTGATCTCCCCCTGTCCTACAGAGTGAGTGAGTGGAGTTTGTGTGATCTCCCCCTGTCCTACAGAGTGTGTGGAGTTTGTGTCATATCCCCCTGTACTACAGAGTGAGTTGAGTTTGTGTGATCTCCCCCTGTCCTACAGAGTGAGTGAGTGGAGTTTGTGTGATCTCCCCCTGTCCTACAGAGCGTGTGGAGTTTGTGTGATCTCCCACTGTCCTACAGAATGTGGGGAGTTTGTGTGATCTCCCCCTGTCCTACAGAGTGAGTGGAGTTTGTGTGATCTCCCCCTGTCCTACAGAGTGTGTGAGTGGAGTTTGTGTGATCTCCCCCTGTTCTACAGAGTGAGTGGAGTTTGTGTGATCTCCCCCTGTCCTACAGAGTGAGTGGAGTTTGTGTGATCTCCCCCTGTCCTACAGAGTGTGTGAGTGGAGTTTGTGTGATCTCCCCCTGTTCTACAGAGTGAGTGGAGTTTGTGTGATCTCCCCCTGTCCTACAGAGTGTGTGAGTGGAGTTTGTGTGATCTCCCCCTGTTTTACAGAGTGAGTGGAGTTTGTGTGATCTCCCCCTGTCCTACAGAGTGAGTGGAGTTTGTGTGATCTCCCCCTGTCCTACAGAGTGTGTGAGTGGAGCTTGTGTGATCTCCCCCTGTCCTACAGAGTGTGTGAGTGGAGTTTGTGTGATCTCCCCCTGTTCTACAGAGTGAGTGGAGTTTGTGTGATCTCCCCCTGTCCTACAGAGTGAGTGGAGTTTGTGTGATCTCCCCCTGTCCTACAGAGTGAGTGGAGTTTGTGTGATCTCCCCCTGTCCTACAGAGTGTGTGGAGTTTGTGTGATCTCCCCCTGTTTTACAGAGTGAGTGGAGTTTGTGTGATCTCCCCCTGTCCTACAGAGTGAGTGGAGTTTGTGTGATCTCCCCCTGTCCGACAGAGTGTGTGAGTGGAGTTTGTTTGATCTCCCCCTGTCCTACAGAGTGAATGAGTGGAGCTTGTGTGATCTCCCCTTGTCCTACAGAGTGAGTGGAGTTTGTGTGATCTCCCCCTGTCCTACAGAGTGAGTGAGTGAGTGGAGTTTGTGTGATCTCCCCCTGTCCTACAGAGTGAGTGGAGTTTGTGTGATCTCCCCCTGTCCTACAGAGTGAGTGGAGTTTGTGTGATCTCCCCCTGTTCTACAGAGTGAGTGGAGTTTGTGTGATCTCCCCCTGTTCTACAGAGTGAGTGGAGTTTGTGTGAGCTCCCCCTGTTCCACAGAGTGAGTGTGAGTGGAGTTTGTGTGATCTCCCCCTGTCCTACAGAGTGTGTGATTGGAGTTTTTATGATCTCCCCCTGTCCTACAGTGTGAGTGAGTGGAGTTTGTGTGATCTCCCCCTGTTCTACAGAGTGAGTGGAGTTTGTGTGATCTCCCCCTGTTCTACAGAGTGAGTGGAGTTTGTGTGATCTCCCCTTGTTCCACAGAGTGAGTGTGAGTGGAGTTTGTGTGATCTCCCTCTGTCCTACAGAGTGTGTGAGTGGAGTTTGTGTGATCTCCCCCTCTTCTACAGAGTGACTGGAGTTTGTGTGATCTCCCCCTGTACTACAGAGTGAGTGGAGTTTGCATGATCTCCCCCTGTTCTACAGATTGAGTGAGTGGAGTTTGTGTGATCTCCCCCTGTTCTACAGAGTGAGTGAGTGGAGTTTGTGTGATCTCTCCCTGTTCTACAGAGTGAGTGGAGTTTGTGTGATCTCCCCCTGTCCTACAGAGTGAGTGAGTGAGTGGAGTTTGTGTGATCTCCCCCTGTTCTACAGAGTGAGTGAGTGGAGTTTGTGTGATCTCCCCCTGTTCTACAGAGTGAGTGGAGTTTGTGTGATCTCCCCCTGTTCTACAGAGTGTGTGAGTGGAGTTTGTGTGATCTCCCCCTGTTCTACAGAGTGAGTGGAGTTTGTGTGATCTCCCCCTGTCCTACAGAGTGTGTGGAGTTTGTGTGATCTCCCCCTGTTCTACAGAGTGAGTGGAGTTTGTGTGATCTCCCCCTGTTCTACAGAGTGTGTGAGAGGAGTTTGTGTGATCTCCCCCTGTCCTACAGTGAGTGAGTGGAGTTTGTGTGATCTCCCCCTGTTCTACAGAGTGAGTGTGTGGAGTTTGTGTGATCTCCCCCTGTTTTACAGAGTGAGTGGAGTTTGTTTGATCTCCCCCTGTCCTACAGAGTGAGTGAGTGGAGTTTGTGTGATCTCCCCCTGTCCTACAGAGTGTGTGGAGTTTGTGTCATATCCCCCTGTACTACAGAGTGAGTTGAGTTTGTGTGATCTCCCCCTGTCCTACAGAGTGAGTGAGTGGAGTTTGTGTGATCTCCCCCTGTCCTACAGAGCGTGTGGAGTTTGTGTGATCTCCCACTGTCCTACAGAATGTGGGGAGTTTGTGTGATCTCCCCCTGTCCTACAGAGTGAGTGGAGTTTGTGTGATCTCCCCCTGTCCTACAGAGTGTGTGAGTGGAGTTTGTGTGATCTCCCCCTGTTCTACAGAGTGAGTGGAGTTTGTGTGATCTCCCCCTGTCCTACAGAGTGTGTGAGTGGAGTTTGTGTGATCTCCCCCTGTTCTACAGAGTGAGTGGAGTTTGTGTGATCTCCCCCTGTCCTACAGAGTGTGTGAGTGGAGTTTGTGTGATCTCCCCCTGTTTTACAGAGTGAGTGGAGTTTGTGTGATCTCCCCCTGTCCTACAGAGTGAGTGGAGTTTGTGTGATCTCCCCCTGTCCTACAGAGTGTGTGAGTGGAGTTTGTGTGATCTCCCCCTGTTTTACAGAGTGAGTGGAGTTTGTGTGATCTCCCCCTGTCCTACAGAGTGTGTGAGAGGAGTTTGTGTGATCTCCCCCTGTCCTACAGTGAGTGAGTGGAGTTTGTGTGATCTCCCCCTGTTCTACAGAGTGAGTGTGTGGAGTTTGTGTGATCTCCCCCTGTTTTACAGAGTGAGTGGAGTTTGTGTGATCTCCCCCTGTCCTACAGAGTGAGTGAGTGGAGTTTGTGTGATCTCCCCCTGTCCTACAGAGTGTGTGGAGTTTGTGTCATATCCCCCTGTACTACAGAGTGAGTTGAGTTTGTGTGATCTCCCCCTGTCCTACAGAGTGAGTGAGTGGAGTTTGTGTGATCTCCCCCTGTCCTACAGAGCGTGTGGAGTTTGTGTGATCTCCCACTGTCCTACAGAATGTGGGGAGTTTGTGTGATCTCCCCCTGTCCTACAGAGTGAGTGGAGTTTGTGTGATCTCCCCCTGTCCTACAGAGTGTGTGAGTGGAGTTTGTGTGATCTCCCCCTGTTCTACAGAGTGAGTGGAGTTTGTGTGATCTCCCCCTGTCCTACAGAGTGAGTGGAGTTTGTGTGATCTCCCCCTGTCCTACAGAGTGTGTGAGTGGAGTTTGTGTGATCTCCCCCTGTTCTACAGAGTGAGTGGAGTTTGTGTGATCTCCCCCTGTCCTACAGAGTGAGTGGAGTTTGTGTGATCTCCCCCTGTCCTACAGAGTGAGTGGAGTTTGTGTGATCTCCCCCTGTCCTACAGAGTGAGTGGAGTTTGTGTGATCTCCCCCTGTTCTACAGAGTGAGTGTGTGGAGTTTGTGTGATCTCCCCCTGTTTTACAGAGTGAGTGGAGTTTGTGTGATCTCCCCCTGTCCTACAGAGTGAGTGAGTGGAGTTTGTGTGATCTCCGTCTGTCCTACAGAGTGAGTGAGTGGAGTTTGTGTGATCTCCCCCTGTCCTACAGAGTGAGTGGAGTTTGTGTGATCTCCCCCTGTCCTACAGAGTGAGTGGAGTTTGTGTGATCTCCTCCTGTTCTACAGAGTGAGTGGAGTTTGTGTGATCTCCACCCTGTCCTACAGAGTGAGTGAGTGGAGTTTGTGTGATCTCCCCCTGTCCTACAGAGTGTGTGGAGTTTGTGTGATCTCCCCCTGTTCTACAGAGTGTGGGGAGTTTGTGTGATCTCCCCCTGTCCTACAGAGTGAGTGGAGTTTGTGTGATCTCCCCCTGTCCTACAGAGTGTGTGAGTGGAGTTTGTGTGATCTCCCCCTGTCCTACAGAGTGTGTGAGTGGAGTTTGTGTGATCTCCACCCTGTTCTACAGAGTGAGTGGAGTTTGTGTGATCTCCCCCTGTCCTACAGAGTGAGTGGAGTTTGTGTGATCTCCCCCTGTCCTACAGAGTGAGTGGAGTTTGTGTGATCTCCCCCTGTCCTACAGAGTGTGTGGAGTTTGTGTGATCTCCCCCTGTTTTACAGAGTGAGTGGAGTTTGTGTGATCTCCCCCTGTCCTACAGAGTGAGTGAGTGGAGTTTGTGTGATCTCCTCCTGTTCTACAGAGTGAGTGGAGTTTGTGTGATCTCCCCCTGTCCTACAGAGTGAGTGAGTGGAGTTTGTGTGATCTCCCCCTGTTCTACAGAGTGAGTGGAGTTTGTGTGATCTCCCCCTGTTCTACAGTGAGTGAGTGGAGTTTGTATGATCTCCCCCTGTCCTACAGAGTGAGTAGAGTTTGATTGATCTCTCCCTGTTCTACAGAAGGAGTGTGTGGAGTTTGTGTGATCTCTCCCTGTTTTACAGAGTGAGTGGAGTTTGTATGATCTCCCCCTGTCCTACAGAGTGAATGAGTGGAGTTTGTGTGATCTCCCCCTGTACTACAGAGTGAGTGAGTGGAGTTTGTGTGATGTCTCCCTGTCCTACAGAGTGAGTGGAGTTTGTGTGATCTCCCCCTGTCCGACAGAGTGTGTGAGTGGAGTTTGTTTGATCTCCCCCTGTCCTACAGAGTGAATGAGTGGAGCTTGTGTGATCTCCCCTTGTCCTACAGAGTGAGTGGAGTTTGTGTGATCTCCCCCTGTCCTACAGAGTGAGTGAGTGAGTGGAGTTTGTGTGATCTCCCCCTGTCCTACAGAGTGAGTGGAGTTTGTGTGATCTCCCCCTGTCCTACAGAGTGAGTGGAGTTTGTGTGATCTCCCCCTGTTCTACAGAGTGAGTGGAGTTTGTGTGATCTCCCCCTGTTCTACAGAGTGAGTGGAGTTTGTGTGAGCTCCCCCTGTTCCACAGAGTGAGTGTGAGTGGAGTTTGTGTGATCTCCCCCTGTCCTACAGAGTGTGTGATTGGAGTTTTTATGATCTCCCCCTGTCCTACAGTGTGAGTGAGTGGAGTTTGTGTGATCTCCCCCTGTTCTACAGAGTGAGTGGAGTTTGTGTGATCTCCCCCTGTTCTACAGAGTGAGTGGAGTTTGTGTGATCTCCCCTTGTTCCACAGAGTGAGTGTGAGTGGAGTTTGTGTGATCTCCCTCTGTCCTACAGAGTGTGTGAGTGGAGTTTGTGTGATCTCCCCCTCTTCTACAGAGTGACTGGAGTTTGTGTGATCTCCCCCTGTACTACAGAGTGAGTGGAGTTTGTATGATCTCCCCCTGTTCTACAGATTGAGTGAGTGGAGTTTGTGTGATCTCCCCCTGTTCTACAGAGTGAGTGAGTGGAGTTTGTGTGATCTCTCCCTGTTCTACAGAGTGAGTGGAGTTTGTGTGATCTCCCCCTGTCCTACAGAGTGAGTGAGTGAGTGGAGTTTGTGTGATCTCCCCCTGTTCTACAGAGTGAGTGAGTGGAGTTTGTGTGATCTCCCCCTGTTCTACAGAGTGAGTGGAGTTTGTGTGATCTCCCCCTGTTCTACAGAGTGTGTGAGTGGAGTTTGTGTGATCTCCCCCTGTTCTACAGAGTGAGTGGAGTTTGTGTGATCTCCCCCTGTCCTACAGAGTGTGTGGAGTTTGTGTGATCTCCCCCTGTCCTACAGAGTGAGTGGAGTTTGTGTGATCTCCCCCTGTCCTACAGAGTGTGTGAGAGGAGTTTGTGTGATCTCCCCCTGTCCTACAGTGAGTGAGTGGAGTTTGTGTGATCTCCCCCTGTTCTACAGAGTGAGTGTGTGGAGTTTGTGTGATCTCCCCCTGTTTTACAGAGTGAGTGGAGTTTGTGTGATCTCCCCCTGTCCTACAGAGTGAGTGAGTGGAGTTTGTGTGATCTCCCCCTGTCCTACAGAGTGTGTGGAGTTTGTGTCATATCCCCCTGTACTACAGAGTGAGTTGAGTTTGTGTGATCTCCCCCTGTCCTACAGAGTGAGTGAGTGGAGTTTGTGTGATCTCCCCCTGTCCTACAGAGCGTGTGGAGTTTGTGTGATCTCCCACTGTCCTACAGAATGTGGGGAGTTTGTGTGATCTCCCCCTGTCCTACAGAGTGAGTGGAGTTTGTGTGATCTCCCCCTGTCCTACAGAGTGTGTGAGTGGAGTTTGTGTGATCTCCCCCTGTTCTACAGAGTGAGTGGAGTTTGTGTGATCTCCCCCTGTCCTACAGAGTGAGTGGAGTTTGTGTGATCTCCCCCTGTCCTACAGAGTGTGTGAGTGGAGTTTGTGTGATCTCCCCCTGTTCTACAGAGTGAGTGGAGTTTGTGTGATCTCCCCCTGTCCTACAGAGTGAGTGGAGTTTGTGTGATCTCCCCCTGTCCTACAGAGTGAGTGGAGTTTGTGTGATCTCCCCCTGTCCTACAGAGTGAGTGGAGTTTGTGTGATCTCCCCCTGTTCTACAGAGTGAGTGTGTGGAGTTTGTGTGATCTCCCCCTGTTTTACAGAGTGAGTGGAGTTTGTGTGATCTCCCCCTGTCCTACAGAGTGAGTGAGTGGAGTTTGTGTGATCTCCCCCTGTCCTACAGAGTGAGTGAGTGGAGTTTGTGTGATCTCCTCCTGTTCTACAGAGTGAGTGGAGTTTGTGTGATCTCCACCCTGTCCTACAGAGTGAGTGAGTGGAGTTTGTGTGATCTCCCCCTGTCCTACAGAGTGAGTGAGTGGAGTTTGTGTGATCTCCCCCTGTCCTACAGAGTGAGTGAGTGGAGTTTGTGTGATCTCCCCCTGTTCTACAGAGTGTGGGGAGTTTGTGTGATCTCCCCCTGTCCTACAGAGTGTGTGGAGTTTGTGTGATCTCCCCCTGTTCTACAGAGTGAGTGGAGTTTGTGTGATCTCCCCCTGTCCTACAGAGTGAGTGAGTGGAGTTTGTGTGATCTCCTCCTGTTCTACAGAGTGAGTGGAGTTTGTGTGATCTCCCCCTGTCCTACAGAGTGAGTGAGTGGAGTTTGTGTGATCTCCCCCTGTTCTACAGAGTGAGTGGAGTTTGTGTGATCTCCCCCTGTTCTACAGTGAGTGAGTGGAGTTTGTATGATCTCCCCCTGTCCTACAGAGTGAGTAGAGTTTGATTGATCTCTCCCTGTTCTACAGAAGGAGTGTGTGGAGTTTGTGTGATCTCTCCCTGTTTTACAGAGTGAGTGGAGTTTGTATGATCTCCCCCTGTCCTACAGAGTGAATGAGTGGAGTTTGTGTGATCTCCCCCTGTACTACAGAGTGAGTGAGTGGAGTTTGTGTGATGTCTCCCTGTCCTACAGAGTGAGTGGAGTTTGTGTGATCTCCCCCTGTCCGACAGAGTGTGTGAGTGGAGTTTGTTTGATCTCCCCCTGTCCTACAGAGTGAATGAGTGGAGCTTGTGTGATCTCCCCTTGTCCTACAGAGTGAGTGGAGTTTGTGTGATCTCCCCCTGTCCTACAGAGTGAGTGAGTGAGTGGAGTTTGTGTGATCTCCCCCTGTCCTACAGAGTGAGTGGAGTTTGTGTGATCTCCCCCTGTCCTACAGAGTGAGTGGAGTTTGTGTGATCTCCCCCTGTTCTACAGAGTGAGTGGAGTTTGTGTGATCTCCCCCTGTTCTACAGAGTGAGTGGAGTTTGTGTGAGCTCCCCCTGTTCCACAGAGTGAGTGTGAGTGGAGTTTGTGTGATCTCCCCCTGTCCTACAGAGTGTGTGATTGGAGTTTTTATGATCTCCCCCTGTCCTACAGTGTGAGTGAGTGGAGTTTGTGTGATCTCCCCCTGTCCTACAGAGTGAGTGGAGTTTGTGTGATCTCCCCCTGTTCTACAGAGTGAGTGGAGTTTGTGTGATCTCCCCCTGTTCTACAGAGTGAGTGGAGTTTGTGTGAGCTCCCCCTGTTCCACAGAGTGAGTGTGAGTGGAGTTTGTGTGATCTCCCCCTGTCCTACAGAGTGTGTGATTGGAGTTTTTATGATCTCCCCCTGTCCTACAGTGTGAGTGAGTGGAGTTTGTGTGATCTCCCCCTGTTCTACAGAGTGAGTGGAGTTTGTGTGATCTCCCCCTGTTCTACAGAGTGAGTGGAGTTTGTGTGATCTCCCCTTGTTCCACAGAGTGAGTGTGAGTGGAGTTTGTGTGATCTCCCTCTGTCCTACAGAGTGTGTGAGTGGAGTTTGTGTGATCTCCCCCTCTTCTACAGAGTGACTGGAGTTTGTGTGATCTCCCCCTGTACTACAGAGTGAGTGGAGTTTGTATGATCTCCCCCTGTTCTACAGATTGAGTGAGTGGAGTTTGTGTGATCTCCCCCTGTTCTACAGAGTGAGTGAGTGGAGTTTGTGTGATCTCTCCCTGTTCTACAGAGTGAGTGGAGTTTGTGTGATCTCCCCCTGTCCTACAGAGTGAGTGAGTGAGTGGAGTTTGTGTGATCTCCCCCTGTTCTACAGAGTGAGTGAGTGGAGTTTGTGTGATCTCCCCCTGTTCTACAGAGTGAGTGGAGTTTGTGTGATCTCCCCCTGTTCTACAGAGTGTGTGAGTGGAGTTTGTGTGATCTCCCCCTGTTCTACAGAGTGAGTGGAGTTTGTGTGATCTCCCCCTGTCCTACAGAGTGTGTGGAGTTTGTGTGATCTCCCCCTGTTCTACAGAGTGAGTGGAGTTTGTGTGATCTCCCCCTGTTCTACAGAGTGTGTGAGAGGAGTTTGTGTGATCTCCCCCTGTCCTACAGTGAGTGAGTGGAGTTTGTGTGATCTCCCCCTGTTCTACAGAGTGAGTGTGTGGAGTTTGTGTGATCTCCCCCTGTTTTACAGAGTGAGTGGAGTTTGTTTGATCTCCCCCTGTCCTACAGAGTGAGTGAGTGGAGTTTGTGTGATCTCCCCCTGTCCTACAGAGTGTGTGGAGTTTGTGTCATATCCCCCTGTACTACAGAGTGAGTTGAGTTTGTGTGATCTCCCCCTGTCCTACAGAGTGAGTGAGTGGAGTTTGTGTGATCTCCCCCTGTCCTACAGAGCGTGTGGAGTTTGTGTGATCTCCCACTGTCCTACAGAATGTGGGGAGTTTGTGTGATCTCCCCCTGTCCTACAGAGTGAGTGGAGTTTGTGTGATCTCCCCCTGTCCTACAGAGTGTGTGAGTGGAGTTTGTGTGATCTCCCCCTGTTCTACAGAGTGAGTGGAGTTTGTGTGATCTCCCCCTGTCCTACAGAGTGTGTGAGTGGAGTTTGTGTGATCTCCCCCTGTTCTACAGAGTGAGTGGAGTTTGTGTGATCTCCCCCTGTCCTACAGAGTGTGTGAGTGGAGTTTGTGTGATCTCCCCCTGTTTTACAGAGTGAGTGGAGTTTGTGTGATCTCCCCCTGTCCTACAGAGTGAGTGGAGTTTGTGTGATCTCCCCCTGTCCTACAGAGTGTGTGAGTGGAGTTTGTGTGATCTCCCCCTGTTTTACAGAGTGAGTGGAGTTTGTGTGATCTCCCCCTGTCCTACAGAGTGTGTGAGAGGAGTTTGTGTGATCTCCCCCTGTCCTACAGTGAGTGAGTGGAGTTTGTGTGATCTCCCCCTGTTCTACAGAGTGAGTGTGTGGAGTTTGTGTGATCTCCCCCTGTTTTACAGAGTGAGTGGAGTTTGTGTGATCTCCCCCTGTCCTACAGAGTGAGTGGAGTTTGTGTCATATCCCCCTGTACTACAGAGTGAGTTGAGTTTGTGTGATCTCCCCCTGTCCTACAGAGTGAGTGAGTGGAGTTTGTGTGATCTCCCCCTGTCCTACAGAGCGTGTGGAGTTTGTGTGATCTCCCACTGTCCTACAGAATGTGGGGAGTTTGTGTGATCTCCCCCTGTCCTACAGAGTGAGTGGAGTTTGTGTGATCTCCCCCTGTCCTACAGAGTGTGTGAGTGGAGTTTGTGTGATCTCCCCCTGTTCTACAGAGTGAGTGGAGTTTGTGTGATCTCCCCCTGTCCTACAGAGTGAGTGGAGTTTGTGTGATCTCCCCCTGTCCTACAGAGTGTGTGAGTGGAGTTTGTGTGATCTCCCCCTGTTCTACAGAGTGAGTGGAGTTTGTGTGATCTCCCCCTGTCCTACAGAGTGAGTGGAGTTTGTGTGATCTCCCCCTGTCCTACAGAGTGAGTGGAGTTTGTGTGATCTCCCCCTGTCCTACAGAGTGAGTGGAGTTTGTGTGATCTCCCCCTGTTCTACAGAGTGAGTGTGTGGAGTTTGTGTGATCTCCCCCTGTTTTACAGAGTGAGTGGAGTTTGTGTGATCTCCCCCTGTCCTACAGAGTGAGTGAGTGGAGTTTGTGTGATCTCCGTCTGTCCTACAGAGTGAGTGAGTGGAGTTTGTGTGATCTCCCCCTGTCCTACAGAGTGAGTGGAGTTTGTGTGATCTCCCCCTGTCCTACAGAGTGAGTGGAGTTTGTGTGATCTCCTCCTGTTCTACAGAGTGAGTGGAGTTTGTGTGATCTCCACCCTGTCCTACAGAGTGAGTGAGTGGAGTTTGTGTGATCTCCCCCTGTCCTACAGAGTGTGTGGAGTTTGTGTGATCTCCCCCTGTTCTACAGAGTGTGGGGAGTTTGTGTGATCTCCCCCTGTCCTACAGAGTGAGTGGAGTTTGTGTGATCTCCCCCTGTCCTACAGAGTGTGTGAGTGGAGTTTGTGTGATCTCCCCCTGTCCTACAGAGTGTGTGAGTGGAGTTTGTGTGATCTCCACCCTGTTCTACAGAGTGAGTGGAGTTTGTGTGATCTCCCCCTGTCCTACAGAGTGAGTGGAGTTTGTGTGATCTCCCCCTGTCCTACAGAGTGAGTGGAGTTTGTGTGATCTCCCCCTGTCCTACAGAGTGTGTGGAGTTTGTGTGATCTCCCCCTGTTTTACAGAGTGAGTGGAGTTTGTGTGATCTCCCCCTGTCCTACAGAGTGAGTGAGTGGAGTTTGTGTGATCTCCTCCTGTTCTACAGAGTGAGTGGAGTTTGTGTGATCTCCCCCTGTCCTACAGAGTGAGTGAGTGGAGTTTGTGTGATCTCCCCCTGTTCTACAGAGTGAGTGGAGTTTGTGTGATCTCCCCCTGTTCTACAGTGAGTGAGTGGAGTTTGTATGATCTCCCCCTGTCCTACAGAGTGAGTAGAGTTTGATTGATCTCTCCCTGTTCTACAGAAGGAGTGTGTGGAGTTTGTGTGATCTCTCCCTGTTTTACAGAGTGAGTGGAGTTTGTATGATCTCCCCCTGTCCTACAGAGTGAATGAGTGGAGTTTGTGTGATCTCCCCCTGTACTACAGAGTGAGTGAGTGGAGTTTGTGTGATGTCTCCCTGTCCTACAGAGTGAGTGGAGTTTGTGTGATCTCCCCCTGTCCGACAGAGTGTGTGAGTGGAGTTTGTTTGATCTCCCCCTGTCCTACAGAGTGAATGAGTGGAGCTTGTGTGATCTCCCCTTGTCCTACAGAGTGAGTGGAGTTTGTGTGATCTCCCCCTGTCCTACAGAGTGAGTGAGTGAGTGGAGTTTGTGTGATCTCCCCCTGTCCTACAGAGTGAGTGGAGTTTGTGTGATCTCCCCCTGTCCTACAGAGTGAGTGGAGTTTGTGTGATCTCCCCCTGTTCTACAGAGTGAGTGGAGTTTGTGTGATCTCCCCCTGTTCTACAGAGTGAGTGGAGTTTGTGTGAGCTCCCCCTGTTCCACAGAGTGAGTGTGAGTGGAGTTTGTGTGATCTCCCCCTGTCCTACAGAGTGTGTGATTGGAGTTTTTATGATCTCCCCCTGTCCTACAGTGTGAGTGAGTGGAGTTTGTGTGATCTCCCCCTGTTCTACAGAGTGAGTGGAGTTTGTGTGATCTCCCCCTGTTCTACAGAGTGAGTGGAGTTTGTGTGATCTCCCCTTGTTCCACAGAGTGAGTGTGAGTGGAGTTTGTGTGATCTCCCTCTGTCCTACAGAGTGTGTGAGTGGAGTTTGTGTGATCTCCCCCTCTTCTACAGAGTGACTGGAGTTTGTGTGATCTCCCCCTGTACTACAGAGTGAGTGGAGTTTGTATGATCTCCCCCTGTTCTACAGATTGAGTGAGTGGAGTTTGTGTGATCTCCCCCTGTTCTACAGAGTGAGTGAGTGGAGTTTGTGTGATCTCTCCCTGTTCTACAGAGTGAGTGGAGTTTGTGTGATCTCCCCCTGTCTTACAGAGTGAGTGAGTGAGTGGAGTTTGTGTGATCTCCCCCTGTTCTACAGAGTGAGTGAGTGGAGTTTGTGTGATCTCCCCCTGTTCTACAGAGTGAGTGGAGTTTGTGTGATCTCCCCCTGTTCTACAGAGTGTGTGAGTGGAGTTTGTGTGATCTCCCCCTGTTCTACAGAGTGAGTGGAGTTTGTGTGATCTCCCCCTGTCCTACAGAGTGTGTGGAGTTTGTGTGATCTCCCCCTGTCCTACAGAGTGAGTGGAGTTTGTGTGATCTCCCCCTGTCCTACAGAGTGTGTGAGAGGAGTTTGTGTGATCTCCCCCTGTCCTACAGTGAGTGAGTGGAGTTTGTGTGATCTCCCCCTGTTCTACAGAGTGAGTGTGTGGAGTTTGTGTGATCTCCCCCTGTTTTACAGAGTGAGTGGAGTTTGTGTGATCTCCCCCTGTCCTACAGAGTGAGTGAGTGGAGTTTGTGTGATCTCCCCCTGTCCTACAGAGTGTGTGGAGTTTGTGTCATATCCCCCTGTACTACAGAGTGAGTTGAGTTTGTGTGATCTCCCCCTGTCCTACAGAGTGAGTGAGTGGAGTTTGTGTGATCTCCCCCTGTCCTACAGAGCGTGTGGAGTTTGTGTGATCTCCCACTGTCCTACAGAATGTGGGGAGTTTGTGTGATCTCCCCCTGTCCTACAGAGTGAGTGGAGTTTGTGTGATCTCCCCCTGTCCTACAGAGTGTGTGAGTGGAGTTTGTGTGATCTCCCCCTGTTCTACAGAGTGAGTGGAGTTTGTGTGATCTCCCCCTGTCCTACAGAGTGAGTGGAGTTTGTGTGATCTCCCCCTGTCCTACAGAGTGTGTGAGTGGAGTTTGTGTGATCTCCCCCTGTTCTACAGAGTGAGTGGAGTTTGTGTGATCTCCCCCTGTCCTACAGAGTGAGTGGAGTTTGTGTGATCTCCCCCTGTCCTACAGAGTGAGTGGAGTTTGTGTGATCTCCCCCTGTCCTACAGAGTGAGTGGAGTTTGTGTGATCTCCCCCTGTTCTACAGAGTGAGTGTGTGGAGTTTGTGTGATCTCCCCCTGTTTTACAGAGTGAGTGGAGTTTGTGTGATCTCCCCCTGTCCTACAGAGTGAGTGAGTGGAGTTTGTGTGATCTCCCCCTGTCCTACAGAGTGAGTGAGTGGAGTTTGTGTGATCTCCTCCTGTTCTACAGAGTGAGTGGAGTTTGTGTGATCTCCACCCTGTCCTACAGAGTGAGTGAGTGGAGTTTGTGTGATCTCCCCCTGTCCTACAGAGTGAGTGAGTGGAGTTTGTGTGATCTCCCCCTGTCCTACAGAGTGAGTGAGTGGAGTTTGTGTGATCTCCCCCTGTTCTACAGAGTGTGGGGAGTTTGTGTGATCTCCCCCTGTCCTACAGAGTGTGTGGAGTTTGTGTGATCTCCCCCTGTTCTACAGAGTGAGTGGAGTTTGTGTGATCTCCCCCTGTCCTACAGAGTGAGTGAGTGGAGTTTGTGTGATCTCCTCCTGTTCTACAGAGTGAGTGGAGTTTGTGTGATCTCCCCCTGTCCTACAGAGTGAGTGAGTGGAGTTTGTGTGATCTCCCCCTGTTCTACAGAGTGAGTGGAGTTTGTGTGATCTCCCCCTGTTCTACAGTGAGTGAGTGGAGTTTGTATGATCTCCCCCTGTCCTACAGAGTGAGTAGAGTTTGATTGATCTCTCCCTGTTCTACAGAAGGAGTGTGTGGAGTTTGTGTGATCTCTCCCTGTTTTACAGAGTGAGTGGAGTTTGTATGATCTCCCCCTGTCCTACAGAGTGAATGAGTGGAGTTTGTGTGATCTCCCCCTGTTCTACAGAGTGAGTGGAGTTTGTGTGATCTCCCCCTGTTCTACAGAGTGAGTGGAGTTTGTGTGAGCTCCCCCTGTTCCACAGAGTGAGTGTGAGTGGAGTTTGTGTGATCTCCCCCTGTCCTACAGAGTGTGTGATTGGAGTTTTTATGATCTCCCCCTGTCCTACAGTGTGAGTGAGTGGAGTTTGTGTGATCTCCCCCTGTTCTACAGAGTGAGTGGAGTTTGTGTGATCTCCCCCTGTTCTACAGAGTGAGTGGAGTTTGTGTGATCTCCCCTTGTTCCACAGAGTGAGTGTGAGTGGAGTTTGTGTGATCTCCCTCTGTCCTACAGAGTGTGTGAGTGGAGTTTGTGTGATCTCCCCCTCTTCTACAGAGTGACTGGAGTTTGTGTGATCTCCCCCTGTACTACAGAGTGAGTGGAGTTTGTATGATCTCCCCCTGTTCTACAGATTGAGTGAGTGGAGTTTGTGTGATCTCCCCCTGTTCTACAGAGTGAGTGAGTGGAGTTTGTGTGATCTCTCCCTGTTCTACAGAGTGAGTGGAGTTTGTGTGATCTCCCCCTGTCTTACAGAGTGAGTGAGTGAGTGGAGTTTGTGTGATCTCCCCCTGTTCTACAGAGTGAGTGAGTGGAGTTTGTGTGATCTCCCCCTGTTCTACAGAGTGAGTGGAGTTTGTGTGATCTCCCCCTGTTCTACAGAGTGTGTGAGTGGAGTTTGTGTGATCTCCCCCTGTTCTACAGAGTGAGTGGAGTTTGTGTGATCTCCCCCTGTCCTACAGAGTGTGTGGAGTTTGTGTGATCTCCCCCTGTCCTACAGAGTGAGTGGAGTTTGTGTGATCTCCCCCTGTCCTACAGAGTGTGTGAGAGGAGTTTGTGTGATCTCCCCCTGTCCTACAGTGAGTGAGTGGAGTTTGTGTGATCTCCCCCTGTTCTACAGAGTGAGTGTGTGGAGTTTGTGTGATCTCCCCCTGTTTTACAGAGTGAGTGGAGTTTGTGTGATCTCCCCCTGTCCTACAGAGTGAGTGAGTGGAGTTTGTGTGATCTCCCCCTGTCCTACAGAGTGTGTGGAGTTTGTGTCATATCCCCCTGTACTACAGAGTGAGTTGAGTTTGTGTGATCTCCCCCTGTCCTACAGAGTGAGTGAGTGGAGTTTGTGTGATCTCCCCCTGTCCTACAGAGCGTGTGGAGTTTGTGTGATCTCCCACTGTCCTACAGAATGTGGGGAGTTTGTGTGATCTCCCCCTGTCCTACAGAGTGAGTGGAGTTTGTGTGATCTCCCCCTGTCCTACAGAGTGTGTGAGTGGAGTTTGTGTGATCTCCCCCTGTTCTACAGAGTGAGTGGAGTTTGTGTGATCTCCCCCTGTCCTACAGAGTGAGTGGAGTTTGTGTGATCTCCCCCTGTCCTACAGAGTGTGTGAGTGGAGTTTGTGTGATCTCCCCCTGTTCTACAGAGTGAGTGGAGTTTGTGTGATCTCCCCCTGTCCTACAGAGTGAGTGGAGTTTGTGTGATCTCCCCCTGTCCTACAGAGTGAGTGGAGTTTGTGTGATCTCCCCCTGTCCTACAGAGTGAGTGGAGTTTGTGTGATCTCCCCCTGTTCTACAGAGTGAGTGTGTGGAGTTTGTGTGATCTCCCCCTGTTTTACAGAGTGAGTGGAGTTTGTGTGATCTCCCCCTGTCCTACAGAGTGAGTGAGTGGAGTTTGTGTGATCTCCCCCTGTCCTACAGAGTGAGTGAGTGGAGTTTGTGTGATCTCCTCCTGTTCTACAGAGTGAGTGGAGTTTGTGTGATCTCCACCCTGTCCTACAGAGTGAGTGAGTGGAGTTTGTGTGATCTCCCCCTGTCCTACAGAGTGAGTGAGTGGAGTTTGTGTGATCTCCCCCTGTCCTACAGAGTGAGTGAGTGGAGTTTGTGTGATCTCCCCCTGTTCTACAGAGTGTGGGGAGTTTGTGTGATCTCCCCCTGTCCTACAGAGTGTGTGGAGTTTGTGTGATCTCCCCCTGTTCTACAGAGTGAGTGGAGTTTGTGTGATCTCCCCCTGTCCTACAGAGTGAGTGAGTGGAGTTTGTGTGATCTCCTCCTGTTCTACAGAGTGAGTGGAGTTTGTGTGATCTCCCCCTGTCCTACAGAGTGAGTGAGTGGAGTTTGTGTGATCTCCCCCTGTTCTACAGAGTGAGTGGAGTTTGTGTGATCTCCCCCTGTTCTACAGTGAGTGAGTGGAGTTTGTATGATCTCCCCCTGTCCTACAGAGTGAGTAGAGTTTGATTGATCTCTCCCTGTTCTACAGAAGGAGTGTGTGGAGTTTGTGTGATCTCTCCCTGTTTTACAGAGTGAGTGGAGTTTGTATGATCTCCCCCTGTCCTACAGAGTGAATGAGTGGAGTTTGTGTGATCTCCCCCTGTACTACAGAGTGAGTGAGTGGAGTTTGTGTGATGTCTCCCTGTCCTACAGAGTGAGTGGAGTTTGTGTGATCTCCCCCTGTCCGACAGAGTGTGTGAGTGGAGTTTGTTTGATCTCCCCCTGTCCTACAGAGTGAATGAGTGGAGCTTGTGTGATCTCCCCTTGTCCTACAGAGTGAGTGGAGTTTGTGTGATCTCCCCCTGTCCTACAGAGTGAGTGAGTGAGTGGAGTTTGTGTGATCTCCCCCTGTCCTACAGAGTGAGTGGAGTTTGTGTGATCTCCCCCTGTCCTACAGAGTGAGTGGAGTTTGTGTGATCTCCCCCTGTTCTACAGAGTGAGTGGAGTTTGTGTGATCTCCCCCTGTTCTACAGAGTGAGTGGAGTTTGTGTGAGCTCCCCCTGTTCCACAGAGTGAGTGTGAGTGGAGTTTGTGTGATCTCCCCCTGTCCTACAGAGTGTGTGATTGGAGTTTTTATGATCTCCCCCTGTCCTACAGTGTGAGTGAGTGGAGTTTGTGTGATCTCCCCCTGTTCTACAGAGTGAGTGGAGTTTGTGTGATCTCCCCCTGTTCTACAGAGTGAGTGGAGTTTGTGTGATCTCCCCTTGTTCCACAGAGTGAGTGTGAGTGGAGTTTGTGTGATCTCCCTCTGTCCTACAGAGTGTGTGAGTGGAGTTTGTGTGATCTCCCCCTCTTCTACAGAGTGACTGGAGTTTGTGTGATCTCCCCCTGTACTACAGAGTGAGTGGAGTTTGTATGATCTCCCCCTGTTCTACAGATTGAGTGAGTGGAGTTTGTGTGATCTCCCCCTGTTCTACAGAGTGAGTGAGTGGAGTTTGTGTGATCTCTCCCTGTTCTACAGAGTGAGTGGAGTTTGTGTGATCTCCCCCTGTCCTACAGAGTGAGTGAGTGAGTGGAGTTTGTGTGATCTCCCCCTGTTCTACAGAGTGAGTGAGTGGAGTTTGTGTGATCTCCCCCTGTTCTACAGAGTGAGTGGAGTTTGTGTGATCTCCCCCTGTTCTACAGAGTGTGTGAGTGGAGTTTGTGTGATCTCCCCCTGTTCTACAGAGTGAGTGGAGTTTGTGTGATCTCCCCCTGTCCTTCAGAGTGTGTGGAGTTTGTGTGATCTCCCCCTGTCCTACAGAGTGAGTGGAGTTTGTGTGATCTCCCCCTGTCCTACAGAGTGTGTGAGAGGAGTTTGTGTGATCTCCCCCTGTCCTACAGTGAGTGAGTGGAGTTTGTGTGATCTCCCCCTGTTCTACAGAGTGAGTGTGTGGAGTTTGTGTGATCTCCCCCTGTTTTACAGAGTGAGTGGAGTTTGTGTGATCTCCCCCTGTCCTACAGAGTGAGTGAGTGGAGTTTGTGTGATCTCCCCCTGTCCTACAGAGTGTGTGGAGTTTGTGTCATATCCCCCTGTACTACAGAGTGAGTTGAGTTTGTGTGATCTCCCCCTGTCCTACAGAGTGAGTGAGTGGAGTTTGTGTGATCTCCCCCTGTCCTACAGAGCGTGTGGAGTTTGTGTGATCTCCCACTGTCCTACAGAATGTGGGGAGTTTGTGTGATCTCCCCCTGTCCTACAGAGTGAGTGGAGTTTGTGTGATCTCCCCCTGTCCTACAGAGTGTGTGAGTGGAGTTTGTGTGATCTCCCCCTGTTCTACAGAGTGAGTGGAGTTTGTGTGATCTCCCCCTGTCCTACAGAGTGAGTGGAGTTTGTGTGATCTCCCCCTGTCCTACAGAGTGTGTGAGTGGAGTTTGTGTGATCTCCCCCTGTTCTACAGAGTGAGTGGAGTTTGTGTGATCTCCCCCTGTCCTACAGAGTGAGTGGAGTTTGTGTGATCTCCCCCTGTCCTACAGAGTGAGTGGAGTTTGTGTGATCTCCCCCTGTCCTACAGAGTGAGTGGAGTTTGTGTGATCTCCCCCTGTTCTACAGAGTGAGTGTGTGGAGTTTGTGTGATCTCCCCCTGTTTTACAGAGTGAGTGGAGTTTGTGTGATCTCCCCCTGTCCTACAGAGTGAGTGAGTGGAGTTTGTGTGATCTCCCCCTGTCCTACAGAGTGAGTGAGTGGAGTTTGTGTGATCTCCTCCTGTTCTACAGAGTGAGTGGAGTTTGTGTGATCTCCACCCTGTCCTACAGAGTGAGTGAGTGGAGTTTGTGTGATCTCCCCCTGTCCTACAGAGTGTGTGGAGTTTGTGTGATCTCCCCCTGTTCTACAGAGTGTGGGGAGTTTGTGTGATCTCCCCCTGTCCTACAGAGTGAGTGGAGTTTGTGTGATCTCCCCCTGTCCTACAGAGTGTGTGAGTGGAGTTTGTGTGATCTCCCCCTGTCCTACAGAGTGTGTGAGTGGAGTTTGTGTGATCTCCCCCTGTCCTACATAGTGTGTGATTGGAGTTTTTATGATCTCCCCCTGTCCTACAGTGTGAGTGAGTGGAGTTTGTGTGATCTCCCCCTGTTCTACAGAGTGAGTGGAGTTTGTGTGATCTCCCCCTGTTCTACAGAGTGAGTGGAGTTTGTGTGATCTCCCCTTGTTCCACAGAGTGAGTGTGAGTGGAGTTTGTGTGATCTCCCTCTGTCCTACAGAGTGTGTGAGTGGAGTTTGTGTGATCTCCCCCTCTTCTACAGAGTGACTGGAGTTTGTGTGATCTCCCCCTGTACTACAGAGTGAGTGGAGTTTGTATGATCTCCCCCTGTTCTACAGATTGAGTGAGTGGAGTTTGTGTGATCTCCCCCTGTTCTACAGAGTGAGTGAGTGGAGTTTGTGTGATCTCTCCCTGTTCTACAGAGTGAGTGGAGTTTGTGTGATCTCCCCCTGTCCTACAGAGTGAGTGAGTGAGTGGAGTTTGTGTGATCTACCCCTGTTCTACAGAGTGAGTGAGTGGAGTTTGTGTGATCTCCCCCTGTTCTACAGAGTGAGTGGAGTTTGTGTGATCTCCCCCTGTTCTACAGAGTGTGTGAGTGGAGTTTGTGTGATCTCCCCCTGTTCTACAGAGTGAGTGGAGTTTGTGTGATCTCCCCCTGTCCTACAGAGTGTGTGGAGTTTGTGTGATCTCCCCCTGTCCTACAGAGTGAGTGGAGTTTGTGTGATCTCCCCCTGTCCTACAGAGTGTGTGAGAGGAGTTTGTGTGATCTCCCCCTGTCCTACAGTGAGTGAGTGGAGTTTGTGTGATCTCCCCCTGTTCTACAGAGTGAGTGTGTGGAGTTTGTGTGATCTCCCCCTGTTTTACAGAGTGAGTGGAGTTTGTGTGATCTCCCCCTGTCCTACAGAGTGAGTGAGTGGAGTTTGTGTGATCTCCCCCTGTCCTACAGAGTGTGTGGAGTTAGTGTCATAGCCCCCTGTACTACAGAGTGAGTTGAGTTTGTGTGATCTCCCCCTGTCCTACAGAGTGAGTGAGTGGAGTTTGTGTGATCTCCCCCTGTCCTACAGAGCGTGTGGAGTTTGTGTGATCTCCCACTGTCCTACAGAATGTGGGGAGTTTGTGTGATCTCCCCCTGTCCTACAGAGTGAGTGGAGTTTGTGTGATCTCCCCCTGTCCTACAGAGTGTGTGAGTGGAGTTTGTGTGATCTCCCCCTGTTCTACAGAGTGAGTGGAGTTTGTGTGATCTCCCCCTGTCCTACAGAGTGTGTGGAGTTTGTGTGATCTCCCCCTGTCCTACAGAGTGAGTGGAGTTTGTGTGATCTCCCCCTGTCCTACAAAGTGTGTGAGAGGAATTTGTGTGATCTCCCCCTGTCCTACAGTGAGTGAGTGGAGTTTGTGTGATCTCCCCCTGTTCCACAGAGTGAGTGTGTGGAGTTTGTGTGATCTCCCCCTGTTTTACAGAGTGAGTGGAGTTTGTGTGATCTCCCCCTGTCCTACAGAGTGAGTGAGTGGAGTTTGTGTGATCTCCCCCTGTCCTACAGAGTGTGTGGAGTTTGTGTCATATCCCCCTGTACTACAGAGTGAGTTGAGTTTGTGTGATCTCCCCCTGTCCTACAGAGTGAGTGAGTGGAGTTTGTGTGATCTCCCCCTGTCCTACAGAGCGTGTGGAGTTTGTGTGATCTCCCACTGTCCTACAGAATGTGGGGAGTTTGTGTGATCTCCCCCTGTCCTACAGAGTGAGTGGAGTTTGTGTGATCTCCCCCTGTCCTACAGAGTGTCTGAGTGGAGTTTGTGTGATCTCCCCCTGTTCTACAGAGTGAGTGGAGTTTGTGTGATCTCCCCCTGTCCTACAGAGTGTGTGGAGTTTGTGTGATCTCCCCCTGTCCTACAGAGTGAGTGGAGTTTGTGTGATCTCCCCCTGTCCTACAGAGTGTGTGAGAGGAGTTTGTGTGATCTCCCCCTGTCCTACAGTGAGTGAGTGGAGTTTGTGTGATCTCCCCCTGTTCTACAGAGTGAGTGTGTGGAGTTTGTGTGATCTCCCCCTGTTTTACAGAGTGAGTGGAGTTTGTGTGATCTCCCCCTGTCCTACAGAGTGAGTGAGTGGAGTTTGTGTGATCTCCCCCTGTCCTACAGAGTGTGTGGAGTTTGTGTCATATCCCCCTGTACTACAGAGTGAGTTGAGTTTGTGTGATCTCCCCCTGTCCTACAGAGTGAGTGAGTGGAGTTTGTGTGATCTCCCCCTGTCCTACAGAGCGTGTGGAGTTTGTGTGATCTCCCACTGTCCTACAGAATGTGGGGAGTTTGTGTGATCTCCCCCTGTCCTACAGAGTGAGTGGAGTTTGTGTGATCTCCCCCTGTCCTACAGAGTGTGTGAGTGGAGTTTGTGTGATCTCCCCCTGTTCTACAGAGTGAGTGGAGTTTGTGTGATCTCCCCCTGTCCTACAGAGTGAGTGGAGTTTGTGTGATCTCCCCCTGTCCTACAGAGTGTGTGAGTGGAGTTTGTGTGATCTCCCCCTGTTCTACAGAGTGAGTGGAGTTTGTGTGATCTCCCCCTGTCCTACAGAGTGAGTGGAGTTTGTGTGATCTCCCCCTGTCCTACAGAGTGAGTGGAGTTTGTGTGATCTCCCCCTGTCCTACAGAGTGAGTGGAGTTTGTGTGATCTCCCCCTGTTCTACAGAGTGAGTGTGTGGAGTTTGTGTGATCTCCTCCTGTTCTACAGAGTGAGTGGAGTTTGTGTGATCTCCACCCTGTCCTACAGAGTGAGTGAGTGGAGTTTGTGTGATCTCCCCCTGTCCTACAGAGTGTGTGGAGTTTGTGTGATCTCCCCCTGTTCTACAGAGTGTGGGGAGTTTGTGTGATCTCCCCCTGTCCTACAGAGTGAGTGGAGTTTGTGTGATCTCCCCCTGTCCTACAGAGTGTGTGAGTGGAGTTTGTGTGATCTCCCCCTGTCCTACAGAGTGTGTGAGTGGAGTTTGTGTGATCTCCCCCTGTCCTACATAGTGTGTGATTGGAGTTTTTATGATCTCCCCCTGTCCTACAGTGTGAGTGAGTGGAGTTTGTGTGATCTCCCCCTGTTCTACAGAGTGAGTGGAGTTTGTGTGATCTCCCCCTGTTCTACAGAGTGAGTGGAGTTTGTGTGATCTCCCCTTGTTCCACAGAGTGAGTGTGAGTGGAGTTTGTGTGATCTCCCTCTGTCCTACAGAGTGTGTGAGTGGAGTTTGTGTGATCTCCCCCTCTTCTACAGAGTGACTGGAGTTTGTGTGATCTCCCCCTGTACTACAGAGTGAGTGGAGTTTGTATGATCTCCCCCTGTCCTACAGAGTGAGTGAGTGGAGTTTGTGTGATCTCCCCCTGTCCTACAGAGTGAGTGAGTGGAGTTTGTGTGATCTCCTCCTGTTCTACAGAGTGAGTGGAGTTTGTGTGATCTCCACCCTGTCCTACAGAGTGAGTGAGTGGAGTTTGTGTGATCTCCCCCTGTCCTACAGAGTGTGTGGAGTTTGTGTGATCTCCCCCTGTTCTACAGAGTGTGGGGAGTTTGTGTGATCTCCCCCTGTCCTACAGAGTGAGTGGAGTTTGTGTGATCTCCCCCTGTCCTACAGAGTGTGTGAGTGGAGTTTGTGTGATCTCCCCCTGTCCTACAGAGTGTGTGAGTGGAGTTTGTGTGATCTCCCCCTGTCCTACATAGTGTGTGATTGGAGTTTTTATGATCTCCCCCTGTCCTACAGTGTGAGTGAGTGGAGTTTGTGTGATCTCCCCCTGTTCTACAGAGTGAGTGGAGTTTGTGTGATCTCCCCCTGTTCTACAGAGTGAGTGGAGTTTGTGTGATCTCCCCTTGTTCCACAGAGTGAGTGTGAGTGGAGTTTGTGTGATCTCCCTCTGTCCTACAGAGTGTGTGAGTGGAGTTTGTGTGATCTCCCCCTCTTCTACAGAGTGACTGGAGTTTGTGTGATCTCCCCCTGTACTACAGAGTGAGTGGAGTTTGTATGATCTCCCCCTGTTCTACAGATTGAGTGAGTGGAGTTTGTGTGATCTCCCCCTGTTCTACAGAGTGAGTGAGTGGAGTTTGTGTGATCTCTCCCTGTTCTACAGAGTGAGTGGAGTTTGTGTGATCTCCCCCTGTCCTACAGAGTGAGTGAGTGAGTGGAGTTTGTGTGATCTCCCCCTGTTCTACAGAGTGAGTGAGTGGAGTTTGTGTGATCTCCCCCTGTTCTACAGAGTGAGTGGAGTTTGTGTGATCTCCCCCTGTTCTACAGAGTGTGTGAGTGGAGTTTGTGTGATCTCCCCCTGTTCTATAGAGTGAGTGGAGTTTGTGTGATCTCCCCCTGTCCTACAGAGTGTGTGGAGTTTGTGTGATCTCCCCCTGTCCTACAGAGTGAGTGGAGTTTGTGTGATCTCCCCCTGTCCTACAGAGTGTGTGAGAGGAGTTTGTGTGATCTCCCCCTGTCCTACAGTGAGTGAGTGGAGTTTGTGTGATCTCCCCCTGTTCTACAGAGTGAGTGTGTGGAGTTTGTGTGATCTCCCCCTGTTTTACAGAGTGAGTGGAGTTTGTGTGATCTCCCCCTGTCCTACAGAGTGAGTGAGTGGAGTTTGTGTGATCTCCCCCTGTCCTACAGAGTGTGTGGAGTTTGTGTCATAGCCCCCTGTACTACAGAGTGAGTTGAGTTTGTGTGATCTCCCCCTGTCCTACAGAGTGAGTGAGTGGAGTTTGTGTGATCTCCCCCTGTCCTACAGAGCGTGTGGAGTTTGTGTGATCTCCCACTGTCCTACAGAATGTGGGGAGTTTGTGTGATCTCCCCCTGTCCTACAGAGTGAGTGGAGTTTGTGTGATCTCCCCCTGTCCTACAGAGTGTGTGAGTGGAGTTTGTGTGATCTCCCCCTGTTCTACAGAGTGAGTGGAGTTTGTGTGATCTCCCCCTGTCCTACAGAGTGTGTGGAGTTTGTGTGATCTCCCCCTGTCCTACAGAGTGAGTGGAGTTTGTGTGATCTCCCCCTGTCCTACAGAGTGTGTGAGAGGAGTTTGTGTGATCTCCTCCTGTCCTACAGTGAGTGAGTGGAGTTTGTGTGATCTCCCCCTGTTCTACAGAGTGAGTGTGTGGAGTTTGTGTGATCTCCCCCTGTTTTACAGAGTGAGTGGAGTTTGTGTGATCTCCCCCTGTCCTACAGAGTGAGTGAGTGGAGTTTGTGTGATCTCCCCCTGTCCTACAGAGTGTGTGGAGTTTGTGTCATATCCCCCTGTACTACAGAGTGAGTTGAGTTTGTGTGATCTCCCCCTGTCCTACAGAGTGAGTGAGTGGAGTTTGTGTGATCTCCCCCTGTCCTACAGAGCGTGTGGAGTTTGTGTGATCTCCCACTGTCCTACAGAATGTGGGGAGTTTGTGTGATCTCCCCCTGTCCTACAGAGTGAGTGGAGTTTGTGTGATCTCCCCCTGTCCTACAGAGTGTGTGAGTGGAGTTTGTGTGATCTCCCCCTGTTCTACAGAGTGAGTGGAGTTTGTGTGATCTCCCCCTGTCCTACAGAGTGAGTGGAGTTTGTGTGATCTCCCCCTGTCCTACAGAGTGTGTGAGTGGAGTTTGTGTGATCTCCCCCTGTTCTACAGAGTGAGTGGAGTTTGTGTGATCTCCCCCTGTCCTACAGAGTGAGTGGAGTTTGTGTGATCTCCCCCTGTCCTACAGAGTGAGTGGAGTTTGTGTGATCTCCCCCTGTCCTACAGAGTGAGTGGAGTTTGTGTGATCTCCCCCTGTTCTACAGAGTGAGTGTGTGGAGTTTGTGTGATCTCCTCCTGTTCTACAGAGTGAGTGGAGTTTGTGTGATCTCCACCCTGTCCTACAGAGTGAGTGAGTGGAGTTTGTGTGATCTCCCCCTGTCCTACAGAGTGTGTGGAGTTTGTGTGATCTCCCCCTGTTCTACAGAGTGTGGGGAGTTTGTGTGATCTCCCCCTGTCCTACAGAGTGAGTGGAGTTTGTGTGATCTCCCCCTGTCCTACAGAGTGTGTGAGTGGAGTTTGTGTGATCTCCCCCTGTCCTACAGAGTGTGTGAGTGGAGTTTGTGTGATCTCCCCTTGTCCTACATAGTGTGTGATTGGAGTTTTTATGATCTCCCCCTGTCCTACAGTGTGAGTGAGTGGAGTTTGTGTGATCTCCCCCTGTTCTACAGAGTGAGTGGAGTTTGTGTGATCTCCCCCTGTTCTACAGAGTGAGTGGAGTTTGTGTGATCTCCCCTTGTTCCACAGAGTGAGTGTGAGTGGAGTTTGTGTGATCTCCCTCTGTCCTACAGAGTGTGTGAGTGGAGTTTGTGTGATCTCCCCCTCTTCTACAGAGTGACTGGAGTTTGTGTGATCTCCCCCTGTACTACAGAGTGAGTGGAGTTTGTATGATCTCCCCCTGTTCTACAGATTGAGTGAGTGGAGTTTGTGTGATCTCCCCCTGTTCTACAGAGTGAGTGAGTGGAGTTTGTGTGATCTCTCCCTGTTCTACAGAGTGAGTGGAGTTTGTGTGATCTCCCCCTGTCCTACAGAGTGAGTGAGTGAGTGGAGTTTGTGTGATCTCCCCCTGTTCTACAGAGTGAGTGAGTGGAGTTTGTGTGATCTCCCCCTGTTCTACAGAGTGAGTGGAGTTTGTGTGATCTCCCCCTGTTCTACAGAGTGTGTGAGTGGAGTTTGTGTGATCTCCCCCTGTTCTACAGAGTGAGTGGAGTTTGTGTGATCTCCCCCTGTCCTACAGAGTGTGTGGAGTTTGTGTGATCTCCCCCTGTCCTACAGAGTGAGTGGAGTTTGTGTGATCTCCCCCTGTCCTACAGAGTGTGTGAGAGGAGTTTGTGTGATCTCCCCCTGTCCTACAGTGAGTGAGTGGAGTTTGTGTGATCTCCCCCTGTTCTACAGAGTGAGTGTGTGGAGTTTGTGTGATCTCCCCCTGTTTTACAGAGTGAGTGGAGTTTGTGTGATCTCCCCCTGTCCTACAGAGTGAGTGAGTGGAGTTTGTGTGATCTCCCCCTGTCCTACAGAGTGTGTGGAGTTTGTGTCATAGCCCCCTGTACTACAGAGTGAGTTGAGTTTGTGTGATCTCCCCCTGTCCTACAGAGTGAGTGAGTGGAGTTTGTGTGATCTCCCCCTGTCCTACAGAGCGTGTGGAGTTTGTGTGATCTCCCACTGTCCTACAGAATGTGGGGAGTTTGTGTGATCTCCCCCTGTCCTACAGAGTGAGTGGAGTTTGTGTGATCTCCCCCTGTCCTACAGAGTGTGTGAGTGGAGTTTGTGTGATCTCCCCCTGTTCTACAGAGTGAGTGGAGTTTGTGTGATCTCCCCCTGTCCTACAGAGTGAGTGGAGTTTGTGTGATCTCCCCCTGTCCTACAGAGTGTGTGAGTGGAGTTTGTGTGATCTCCCCTGTTCTACAGAGTGAGTGGAGTTTGTGTGATCTCCCCCTGTCCTACAGAGTGAGTGGAGTTTGTGTGATCTCCCCCTGTCCTACAGAGTGAGTGGAGTTTGTGTGATCTCCCCCTGTTCTACAGAGTGAGTGTGTGGAGTTTGTGTGATCTCCCCCTGTCCTACAGAGTGAGTGAGTGGAGTTTGTGTGATCTCCTCCTGTTCTACAGAGTGAGTGGAGTTTGTGTGATCTCCACCCTGTCCTACAGAGTGAGTGAGTGGAGTTTGTGTGATCTCCCCCTGTCCTACAGAGTGAGTGGAGTTTGTGTGATCTCCCCCTGTCCTACAGAGTGAGTGAGTGGAGTTTGTGTGATCTCCTCCTGTTCTACAGAGTGAGTGGAGTTTGTGTGATCTCCACCCTGTCCTACAGAGTGAGTGAGTGGAGTTTGTGTGATCTCCCCCTGTCCTACAGAGTGTGTGGAGTTTGTGTGATCTCCCCCTGTTCTACAGAGTGTGGGGAGTTTGTGTGATCTCCCCCTGTCCTACAGAGTGAGTGGAGTTTGTGTGATCTCCCCCTGTCCTACAGAGTGTGTGAGTGGAGTTTGTGTGATCTCCCCCTGTCCTACAGAGTGTGTGAGTGGAGTTTGTGTGATCTCCCCCTGTTCTACAGAGTGAGTGGAGTTTGTGTGATCTCCCCCTGTCCTACAGAGTGAGTGGAGTTTGTGTGATCTCCCCCTGTCCTACAGAGTGAGTGGAGTTTGTGTGATCTCCCCCTGTCCTACAGAGTGAGTGGAGTTTGTGTGATCTCCCCCTGTTCTACAGAGTGAGTGTGTGGAGTTTGTGTGATCTCCCCCTGTTTTACAGAGTGAGTGGAGTTTGTGTGATCTCCCCCTGTCCTACAGAGTGAGTGAGTGGAGTTTGTGTGATCTCCCCCTGACCTACAGAGTGAATGAGTGGAGTTTGTGTGATCTCCCCCTGTCCTACAGAGTGAGTGGAGTTTGTGTGATCTCCCCCTGTCCTACAGAGTGAGTGGAGTTTGTGTGATCTCCTCCTGTTCTACAGAGTGAGTGGAGTTTGTGTGATCTCCCCCTGTCCTACAGAGTGAGTGAGTGGAGTTTGTGTGATCTCCCCCTGTCCTACAGAGTGAGTGGAGTTTGTGTGATCTCCCCCTGTTCTACAGTGAGTGAGTGGAGTTTGTATGATCTCCCCCTGTCCTACAGAGTGAGTAGAGTTTGTGTGATCTCTCCCTGTTCTACAGAAGGAGTGTGTGGAGTTTGTGTGATCTCCCCCTGTTTTACAGAGTGAGTGGAGTTTGTATGATCTCCCCCTGTCCTACAGAGTGAATGAGTGGAGTTTGTGTGATCTCCCCCTGTACTACAGAGTGAGTGAGTGGAGTTTGTGTGACCTCTCCCTGTCCTACAGAGTGAGTGGAGTTTGTGTGATCTCCCCCTGTCCGACAGAGTGTGTGAGTGGAGTTTGTTTGATCTCCCCCTGTCCTACAGAGTGAATGAGTGGAGCTTGTGTGATCTCCCCTTGTCCTACAGAGTGAGTGGAGTTTGTGTGATCTCCCCCTGTCCTACAGAGTGAGTGAGTGAGTGGAGTTTGTGTGATCTCCCCCTGTCCTACAGAGTGAGTGGAGTTTGTGTGATCTCCCCCTGTCCTACAGAGTGAGTGGAGTTTGTGTGATCTCCCCCTGTTCTACAGAGTGAGTGGAGTTTGTGTGATCTCCCCCTGTTCTATCGAGTGAGTGGAGTTTGTGTGAGCTCCCCCTGTTCCACAGAGTGAGTGTGAGTGGAGTTTGTGTGATCTCCCCCTGTCCTACAGAGTGTGTGATTGGAGTTTTTATGATCTCCCCCTGTCCTACAGTGTGAGTGAGTGGAGTTTGTGTGATCTCCCCCTGTTCTACAGAGTGAGTGGAGTTTGTGTGATCTCCCCCTGTCCTACAGAGTGAGTGAGTGAGTGGAGTTTGTGTGATCTCCCCCTGTTCTACAGAGTGAGTGAGTGGAGTTTGTGTGATCTCCCCCTGTTCTACAGAGTGAGTGGAGTTTGTGTGATCTCCCCCTGCTCTACAGAGTGTGTGAGTGGAGTTTGTGTGATCTCCCCCTGTTCTACAGAGTGAGTGGAGTTTGTGTGATCTCCCCCTGTCCTACAGAGTGTGTGGAGTTTGTGTGATCTCCCCCTGTCCTACAGAGTGAGTGGAGTTTGTGTGATCTCCCCCTGTCCTACAGAGTGTGTGAGAGGAGTTTGTGTGATCTCCCCCTGTCCTACAGTGAGTGAGTGGAGTTTGTGTGATCTCCCCCTGTTCTACAGAGTGAGTGTGTGGAGTTTGTGTGATCTCCCCCTGTTTTACAGAGTGAGTGGAGTTTGTGTGATCTCCCCCTGTCCTACAGAGTGAGTGAGTGGAGTTTGTGTGATCTCCCCCTGTCCTACAGAGTGTGTGGAGTTTGTGTCATAGCCCCCTGTACTACAGAGTGAGTTGAGTTTGTGTGATCTCCCCCTGTCCTACAGAGTGAGTGAGTGGAGTTTGTGTGATCTCCCCCTGTCCTACAGAGCGTGTGGAGTTTGTGTGATCTCCCACTGTCCTACAGAATGTGGGGAGTTTGTGTGATCTCCCCCTGTCCTACAGAGTGAGTGGAGTTTGTGTGATCTCCCCCTGTCCTACAGAGTGTGTGAGTGGAGTTTGTGTGATCTCCCCCTGTTCTACAGAGTGAGTGGAGTTTGTGTGATCTCCCCCTGTCCTACAGAGTGAGTGGAGTTTGTGTGATCTCCCCCTGTCCTACAGAGTGTGTGAGTGGAGTTTGTGTGATCTCCCCTGTTCTACAGAGTGAGTGGAGTTTGTGTGATCTCCCCCTGTCCTACAGAGTGAGTGGAGTTTGTGTGATCTCCCCCTGTCCTACAGAGTGAGTGGAGTTTGTGTGATCTCCCCCTGTTCTACAGAGTGAGTGTGTGGAGTTTGTGTGATCTCCCCCTGTCCTACAGAGTGAGTGAGTGGAGTTTGTGTGATCTCCTCCTGTTCTACAGAGTGAGTGGAGTTTGTGTGATCTCCACCCTGTCCTACAGAGTGAGTGAGTGGAGTTTGTGTGATCTCCCCCTGTCCTACAGAGTGAGTGGAGTTTGTGTGATCTCCCCCTGTCCTACAGAGTGAGTGAGTGGAGTTTGTGTGATCTCCTCCTGTTCTACAGAGTGAGTGGAGTTTGTGTGATCTCCACCCTGTCCTACAGAGTGAGTGAGTGGAGTTTGTGTGATCTCCCCCTGTCCTACAGAGTGTGTGGAGTTTGTGTGATCTCCCCCTGTTCTACAGAGTGTGGGGAGTTTGTGTGATCTCCCCCTGTCCTACAGAGTGAGTGGAGTTTGTGTGATCTCCCCCTGTCCTACAGAGTGTGTGAGTGGAGTTTGTGTGATCTCCCCCTGTCCTACAGAGTGTGTGAGTGGAGTTTGTGTGATCTCCCCCTGTTCTACAGAGTGAGTGGAGTTTGTGTGATCTCCCCCTGTCCTACAGAGTGAGTGGAGTTTGTGTGATCTCCCCCTGTCCTACAGAGTGAGTGGAGTTTGTGTGATCTCCCCCTGTCCTACAGAGTGAGTGGAGTTTGTGTGATCTCCCCCTGTTCTACAGAGTGAGTGTGTGGAGTTTGTGTGATCTCCCCCTGTTTTACAGAGTGAGTGGAGTTTGTGTGATCTCCCCCTGTCCTACAGAGTGAGTGAGTGGAGTTTGTGTGATCTCCCCCTGACCTACAGAGTGAATGAGTGGAGTTTGTGTGATCTCCCCCTGTCCTACAGAGTGAGTGGAGTTTGTGTGATCTCCCCCTGTCCTACAGAGTGAGTGGAGTTTGTGTGATCTCCTCCTGTTCTACAGAGTGAGTGGAGTTTGTGTGATCTCCCCCTGTCCTACAGAGTGAGTGAGTGGAGTTTGTGTGATCTCCCCCTGTCCTACAGAGTGAGTGGAGTTTGTGTGATCTCCCCCTGTTCTACAGTGAGTGAGTGGAGTTTGTATGATCTCCCCCTGTCCTACAGAGTGAGTAGAGTTTGTGTGATCTCTCCCTGTTCTACAGAAGGAGTGTGTGGAGTTTGTGTGATCTCCCCCTGTTTTACAGAGTGAGTGGAGTTTGTATGATCTCCCCCTGTCCTACAGAGTGAATGAGTGGAGTTTGTGTGATCTCCCCCTGTACTACAGAGTGAGTGAGTGGAGTTTGTGTGACCTCTCCCTGTCCTACAGAGTGAGTGGAGTTTGTGTGATCTCCCCCTGTCCGACAGAGTGTGTGAGTGGAGTTTGTTTGATCTCCCCCTGTCCTACAGAGTGAATGAGTGGAGCTTGTGTGATCTCCCCTTGTCCTACAGAGTGAGTGGAGTTTGTGTGATCTCCCCCTGTCCTACAGAGTGAGTGAGTGAGTGGAGTTTGTGTGATCTCCCCCTGTCCTACAGAGTGAGTGGAGTTTGTGTGATCTCCCCCTGTCCTACAGAGTGAGTGGAGTTTGTGTGATCTCCCCCTGTTCTACAGAGTGAGTGGAGTTTGTGTGATCTCCCCCTGTTCTATCGAGTGAGTGGAGTTTGTGTGAGCTCCCCCTGTTCCACAGAGTGAGTGTGAGTGGAGTTTGTGTGATCTCCCCCTGTCCTACAGAGTGTGTGATTGGAGTTTTTATGATCTCCCCCTGTCCTACAGTGTGAGTGAGTGGAGTTTGTGTGATCTCCCCCTGTTCTACAGAGTGAGTGGAGTTTGTGTGATCTCCCCCTGTTCTACAGAGTGAGTGGAGTTTGTGTGATCTCCCCTTGTTCCACAGAGTGAGTGTGAGTGGAGTTTGTGTGATCTCCCTCTGTCCTACAGAGTGTGTGAGTGGAGTTTGTGTGATCTCCCCCTCTTCTACAGAGTGACTGGAGTTTGTGTGATCTCCCCCTGTACTACAGAGTGAGTGGAGTTTGTATGATCTCCCCCTGTTCTACAGATTGAGTGAGTGGAGTTTGTGTGATCTCCCCCTGTTCTACAGAGTGAGTGGAGTTTGTGTGATCTCCCCCTGTTCTACAGAGTGAGTGGAGTTTGTGTGATCTCCCCCTGTCCTACAGAGTGAGTGAGTGGAGTTTGTGTGATCTCTCCCTGTTCTACAGTGAGTGAGTGGAGTTTGTATGATCTGCCCCTGTTCTACAGAGTGTGTGAGTGGAGTTTGTATGATCTCCCCCTGTCCTACAGAGTGAGTGGAGTTTGTATGATCTCCCCCTGTCCTACAGAGTGAGTGGAGTTTGTGTGATCTCCCCCTGTTCTACAGAGTGAGTGTGTGGAGGTTGTGTGATCTCCCCCTGTTTTACAGAGTGGAGTTTGTATGATCTCCCCCTGTCCTACAGAGTGAGTGAGTGGAGTTTGTGTGATCTCCCCCTGTTCTACAGAGTGAGTGAGTGGAGTTCGTGTGATCTCTCCCTGTTCTACAGAGTGAGTGGAGTTTGTGTGATCTCCCCCTGTCCTACAGAGTGAGTGAGTGAGTGGAGTTTGTGTGATCTCCCCCTGTTCTACAGAGTGAGTGAGTGGAGTTTGTGTGATCTCCCCCTGTCCTACAGAGTGAGTGGAGTTTGTGTGATCTCCCCCTGTCCTACACAGCAAGTGAGTTGAGTTTGTGTGATCTCCCCCTGTCGTACAGAGTGAGTGGAGTTTGTGTGATCTCCCCCTGTCCTACAGAGTGAGTGAGTGAGTTGAGTTTGTATGATCTCCCCCTGTCCTACAGAGTGAGTGGAGTTAGTATGATCTCCCCCTGTCCTACAGAGTGAGTGGAGTTTGTGTGATCTCCCCCTGTTCCACAGAGTGAGTGTGAGTGGAGTTTGTGTGATCTCCCCCTGTCCTACAGAGTGTGTGATTGGAGTTTTTATGATCTCCCCCTGTCCTACAGTGTGAGTGAGTGGAGTTTGTGTGATCTCCCCCTGTTCTACAGAGTGAGTGGAGTTTGTGTGATCTCCCCCTGTTCTACAGAGTGAGTGGAGTTTGTGTGATCTCCCCTTGTTCCACAGAGTGAGTGTGAGTGGAGTTTGTGTGATCTCCCTCTGTCCTACAGAGTGTGTGAGTGGAGTTTGTGTGATCTCCCCCTGTTCTACAGAGTGACTGGAGTTTGTGTGATCTCCCCCTGTACTACAGAGTGAGTGGAGTTTGTATGATCTCCCCCTGTTCTACAGATTGAGTGAGTGGAGTTTGTGTGATCTCCCCCTGTTCTACAGAGTGAGTGGAGTTTGTGTGATCTCCCCCTGTTCTACAGAGTGAGTGGAGTTTGTGTGATCTCCCCCTGTCCTACAGAGTGAGTGAGTGGAGTTTGTGTGATCTCTCCCTGTTCTACAGTGAGTGAGTGGAGTTTGTATGATCTGCCCCTGTTCTACAGAGTGTGTGAGTGGAGTTTGTATGTTCTCCCCCTGTCCTACAGAGTGAGTGGAGTTTGTATGATCTCCCCCTGTCCTACAGAGTGAGTGGAGTTTGTGTGATCTCCCCCTGTTCTACAGAGTGAGTGTGTGGAGTTTGTGTGATCTCCCCTTGTTTTACAGAGTGGAGTTTGTATGATCTCCCCCTGTCCTACAGAGTGAGTGAGTGGAGTTTGTGTGATCTCCCCCTGTTCTACAGAGTGAGTGAGTGGAGTTTGTGTGATCTCCCCTGTTCTACAGTGTGAGTGGAGTTTGTGTGATCTCCCCCTGTCCTACACAGCAAGTGAGTTGAGTTTGTGTGATCTCCCCCTGTCCTACAGAGTGAGTGGAGTTTGTGTGATCTCCCTCTGTCCTACAGAGTGAGTGAGTGAGTTGAGTTTGTATGATCTCCCCCTGTCCTACAGAGTGAGTGGAGTTAGTATGATCTCCCCCTGTCCTACAGAGTGAGTGGAGTTTGTGTGATCTCCCCCTGTTCTACAGAGTGAGTGTGTGGAGTTTGTGTGATCTCCCCCTGTTCTACAGAGTGAGTGGAGTTTGTGTGATCTCCCCCTGTCCTACAGAGTGAGTGAGTGGAGTTTGTGTGATCTCTCCCTGTTCTACAGTGAGTGAGTGGAGTTTGTATGATCTGCCCCTGTTCTACAGAGTGTGTGAGTGGAGTTTGTATGTTCTCCCCCTGTCCTACAGAGTGAGTGGAGTTTGTATGATCTCCCCCTGTCCTACAGAGTGAGTGGAGTTTGTGTGATCTCCCCCTGTTCTACAGAGTGAGTGTGTGGAGTTTGTGTGATCTCCCCTTGTTTTACAGAGTGGAGTGTGTATGATCTCCCCCTGTCCTACAGAGTGAGTGAGTGGAGTTTGTGTGATCTCCCCCTGTTCTACAGAGTGAGTGAGTGGAGTTTGTGTGATCTCCCCTGTTCTACAGTGTGAGTGGAGTTTGTGTGATCTCCCCCTGTCCTACACAGCAAGTGAGTTGAGTTTGTGTGATCTCCCCCTGTCCTACAGAGTGAGTGGAGTTTGTGTGATCTCCCCCTGTCCTACAGAGTGAGTGAGTGAGTTGAGTTTGTATGATCTCCCCCTGTCCTACAGAGTGAGTGGAGTTAGTATGATCTCCCCCTGTCCTACAGAGTGAGTGGAGTTTGTGTGATCTCCCCCTGTTCTACAGAGTGAGTGTGTGGAGTTTGTGTGATCTCCCCCTGTCCTACAGAGTGAGTGAGTGGAGTTTGTGTGATCTCCTCCTGTTCTACAGAGTGAGTGGAGTTTGTGTGATCTCCACCCTGTCCTACAGAGTGAGTGAGTGGAGTTTGTGTGATCTCCCCCTGTCCTACAGAGTGAGTGGAGTTTGTGTGATCTCCCCCTGTCCTACAGAGTGAGTGAGTGGAGTTTGTGTGATCTCCTCCTGTTCTACAGAGTGAGTGGAGTTTGTGTGATCTCCACCCTGTCCTACAGAGTGAGTGAGTGGAGTTTGTGTGATCTCCCCCTGTCCTACAGAGTGTGTGGAGTTTGTGTGATCTCCCCCTGTTCTACAGAGTGTGGGGAGTTTGTGTGATCTCCCCCTGTCCTACAGAGTGAGTGGAGTTTGTGTGATCTCCCCCTGTCCTACAGAGTGTGTGAGTGGAGTTTGTGTGATCTCCCCCTGTCCTACAGAGTGTGTGAGTGGAGTTTGTGTGATCTCCCCCTGTTCTACAGAGTGAGTGGAGTTTGTGTGATCTCCCCCTGTCCTACAGAGTGAGTGGAGTTTGTGTGATCTCCCCCTGTCCTACAGAGTGAGTGGAGTTTGTGTGATCTCCCCCTGTCCTACAGAGTGAGTGGAGTTTGTGTGATCTCCCCCTGTTCTACAGAGTGAGTGTGTGGAGTTTGTGTGATCTCCCCCTGTTTTACAGAGTGAGTGGAGTTTGTGTGATCTCCCCCTGTCCTACAGAGTGAGTGAGTGGAGTTTGTGTGATCTCCCCCTGACCTACAGAGTGAATGAGTGGAGTTTGTGTGATCTCCCCCTGTCCTACAGAGTGAGTGGAGTTTGTGTGATCTCCCCCTGTCCTACAGAGTGAGTGGAGTTTGTGTGATCTCCTCCTGTTCTACAGAGTGAGTGGAGTTTGTGTGATCTCCCCCTGTCCTACAGAGTGAGTGAGTGGAGTTTGTGTGATCTCCCCCTGTCCTACAGAGTGAGTGGAGTTTGTGTGATCTCCCCCTGTTCTACAGTGAGTGAGTGGAGTTTGTATGATCTCCCCCTGTCCTACAGAGTGAGTAGAGTTTGTGTGATCTCTCCCTGTTCTACAGAAGGAGTGTGTGGAGTTTGTGTGATCTCCCCCTGTTTTACAGAGTGAGTGGAGTTTGTATGATCTCCCCCTGTCCTACAGAGTGAATGAGTGGAGTTTGTGTGATCTCCCCCTGTACTACAGAGTGAGTGAGTGGAGTTTGTGTGACCTCTCCCTGTCCTACAGAGTGAGTGGAGTTTGTGTGATCTCCCCCTGTCCGACAGAGTGTGTGAGTGGAGTTTGTTTGATCTCCCCCTGTCCTACAGAGTGAATGAGTGGAGCTTGTGTGATCTCCCCTTGTCCTACAGAGTGAGTGGAGTTTGTGTGATCTCCCCCTGTCCTACAGAGTGAGTGAGTGAGTGGAGTTTGTGTGATCTCCCCCTGTCCTACAGAGTGAGTGGAGTTTGTGTGATCTCCCCCTGTCCTACAGAGTGAGTGGAGTTTGTGTGATCTCCCCCTGTTCTACAGAGTGAGTGGAGTTTGTGTGATCTCCCCCTGTTCTATAGAGTGAGTGGAGTTTGTGTGAGCTCCCCCTGTTCCACAGAGTGAGTGTGAGTGGAGTTTGTGTGATCTCCCCCTGTCCTACAGAGTGTGTGATTGGAGTTTTTATGATCTCCCCCTGTCCTACAGTGTGAGTGAGTGGAGTTTGTGTGATCTCCCCCTGTTCTACAGAGTGAGTGGAGTTTGTGTGATCTCCCCCTGTTCTACAGAGTGAGTGGAGTTTGTGTGATCTCCCCTTGTTCCACAGAGTGAGTGTGAGTGGAGTTTGTGTGATCTCCCTCTGTCCTACAGAGTGTGTGAGTGGAGTTTGTGTGATCTCCCCCTCTTCTACAGAGTGACTGGAGTTTGTGTGATCTCCCCCTGTACTACAGAGTGAGTGGAGTTTGTATGATCTCCCCCTGTTCTACAGATTGAGTGAGTGGAGTTTGTGTGATCTCCCCCTGTTCTACAGAGTGAGTGGAGTTTGTGTGATCTCCCCCTGTTCTACAGAGTGAGTGGAGTTTGTGTGATCTCCCCCTGTCCTACAGAGTGAGTGAGTGGAGTTTGTGTGATCTCTCCCTGTTCTACAGTGAGTGAGTGGAGTTTGTATGATCTGCCCCTGTTCTACAGAGTGTGTGAGTGGAGTTTGTATGATCTCCCCCTGTCCTACAGAGTGAGTGGAGTTTGTATGATCTCCCCCTGTCCTACAGAGTGAGTGGAGTTTGTGTGATCTCCCCCTGTTCTACAGAGTGAGTGTGTGGAGGTTGTGTGATCTCCCCCTGTTTTACAGAGTGGAGTTTGTATGATCTCCCCCTGTCCTACAGAGTGAGTGAGTGGAGTTTGTGTGATCTCCCCCTGTTCTACAGAGTGAGTGAGTGGAGTTCGTGTGATCTCTCCCTGTTCTACAGAGTGAGTGGAGTTTGTGTGATCTCCCCCTGTCCTACAGAGTGAGTGAGTGAGTGGAGTTTGTGTGATCTCCCCCTGTTCTACAGAGTGAGTGAGTGGAGTTTGTGTGATCTCCCCCTGTCCTACAGAGTGAGTGGAGTTTGTGTGATCTCCCCCTGTCCTACACAGCAAGTGAGTTGAGTTTGTGTGATCTCCCCCTGTCCTACAGAGTGAGTGGAGTTTGTGTGATCTCCCCCTGTCCTACAGAGTGAGTGAGTGAGTTGAGTTTGTATGATCTCCCCCTGTCCTACAGAGTGAGTGGAGTTAGTATGATCTCCCCCTGTCCTACAGAGTGAGTGGAGTTTGTGTGATCTCCCCCTGTTCCACAGAGTGAGTGTGAGTGGAGTTTGTGTGATCTCCCCCTGTCCTACAGAGTGTGTGATTGGAGTTTTTATGATCTCCCCCTGTCCTACAGTGTGAGTGAGTGGAGTTTGTGTGATCTCCCCCTGTTCTACAGAGTGAGTGGAGTTTGTGTGATCTCCCCCTGTTCTACAGAGTGAGTGGAGTTTGTGTGATCTCCCCTTGTTCCACAGAGTGAGTGTGAGTGGAGTTTGTGTGATCTCCCTCTGTCCTACAGAGTGTGTGAGTGGAGTTTGTGTGATCTCCCCCTGTTCTACAGAGTGACTGGAGTTTGTGTGATCTCCCCCTGTACTACAGAGTGAGTGGAGTTTGTATGATCTCCCCCTGTTCTACAGATTGAGTGAGTGGAGTTTGTGTGATCTCCCCCTGTTCTACAGAGTGAGTGGAGTTTGTGTGATCTCCCCCTGTTCTACAGAGTGAGTGGAGTTTGTGTGATCTCCCCCTGTCCTACAGAGTGAGTGAGTGGAGTTTGTGTGATCTCTCCCTGTTCTACAGTGAGTGAGTGGAGTTTGTATGATCTGCCCCTGTTCTACAGAGTGTGTGAGTGGAGTTTGTATGTTCTCCCCCTGTCCTACAGAGTGAGTGGAGTTTGTATGATCTCCCCCTGTCCTACAGAGTGAGTGGAGTTTGTGTGATCTCCCCCTGTTCTACAGAGTGAGTGTGTGGAGTTTGTGTGATCTCCCCTTGTTTTACAGAGTGGAGTTTGTATGATCTCCCCCTGTCCTACAGAGTGAGTGAGTGGAGTTTGTGTGATCTCCCCCTGTTCTACAGAGTGAGTGAGTGGAGTTTGTGTGATCTCCCCTGTTCTACAGTGTGAGTGGAGTTTGTGTGATCTCCCCCTGTCCTACACAGCAAGTGAGTTGAGTTTGTGTGATCTCCCCCTGTCCTACAGAGTGAGTGGAGTTTGTGTGATCTCCCTCTGTCCTACAGAGTGAGTGAGTGAGTTGAGTTTGTATGATCTCCCCCTGTCCTACAGAGTGAGTGGAGTTAGTATGATCTCCCCCTGTCCTACAGAGTGAGTGGAGTTTGTGTGATCTCCCCCTGTTCTACAGAGTGAGTGTGTGGAGTTTGTGTGATCTCCCCCTGTTCTACAGAGTGAGTGGAGTTTGTGTGATCTCCCCCTGTCCTACAGAGTGAGTGAGTGGAGTTTGTGTGATCTCTCCCTGTTCTACAGTGAGTGAGTGGAGTTTGTATGATCTGCCCCTGTTCTACAGAGTGTGTGAGTGGAGTTTGTATGTTCTCCCCCTGTCCTACAGAGTGAGTGGAGTTTGTATGATCTCCCCCTGTCCTACAGAGTGAGTGGAGTTTGTGTGATCTCCCCCTGTTCTACAGAGTGAGTGTGTGGAGTTTGTGTGATCTCCCCTTGTTTTACAGAGTGGAGTGTGTATGATCTCCCCCTGTCCTACAGAGTGAGTGAGTGGAGTTTGTGTGATCTCCCCCTGTTCTACAGAGTGAGTGAGTGGAGTTTGTGTGATCTCCCCTGTTCTACAGTGTGAGTGGAGTTTGTGTGATCTCCCCCTGTCCTACACAGCAAGTGAGTTGAGTTTGTGTGATCTCCCCCTGTCCTACAGAGTGAGTGGAGTTTGTGTGATCTCCCCCTGTCCTACAGAGTGAGTGAGTGAGTTGAGTTTGTATGATCTCCCCCTGTCCTACAGAGTGAGTGGAGTTAGTATGATCTCCCCCTGTCCTACAGAGTGAGTGGAGTTTGTGTGATCTCCCCCTGTTCTACAGAGTGAGTGTGTGGAGTTTGTGTGATCTCCCCCTGTTTTACAGAGTGGAGTTTGTATGATCTCCCCCTGTCCTACAGAGTGAGTGAGTGGAGTTTGTGTGATCTCCCCCTGTTCTACAGAGTGAGTGAGTGGAGTTTGTGTGATCTCTCCCTGTTCTACAGAGTGGAGTTTGTGTGATCTCCCCCTGTCCTACAGAGTGAGTGAGTGAGTGGAGTTTGTGTGATCTCCCCCTGTTCTACAGAGTGAGTGAGTGGAGTTTGTGTGATCTCCCCTGTTCTACAGTGTGAGTGGAGTTTGTGTGATCTCCCCCTGTCCTACACAGCAAGTGAGTTGAGTTTGTGTGATCTCCCCCTGTTTTACAGAGTGGAGTTTGTATGATCTCCCCCTGTCCTACAGAGTGAGTGAGTGGAGTTTGTGTGATCTCCCCCTGTTCTACAGAGTGAGTGGAGTTTGTGTGATCTCTCCCTGTTCTACAGAGTGAGTGGAGTTTGTGTGAACTCCCCCTGTCCTACAGAGTGAGTGAGTGAGTGGAGTTTGTGTGATCTCCCCCTGTTCTACAGAGTGAGTGAGTGGAGTTTGTGTGATCTCCCCTGTTCTACAGTGTGAGTGGAGTTTGTGTGATCTCCCCCTGTCCTACACAGCAAGTGAGTTGAGTTTGTATGATCTCCCCCTGTCCTACAGAGTGAGTGGAGTTAGTATGATCTCCCCCTGTCCTACAGAGTGAATGGAGTTTGTGTAATCTCCCCCTGTTCTACAGAGTGAGTGTGTGGAGTTTGTGTGATCTCCCCCTGTTTTACAGAGTGGAGTTTGTATGATCTCCCCCTGTCCTACAGAGTGAGTGAGTGGAGTTTGTGTGATCTCCCCCTGTTCTACAGAGTGAGTGAGTGGAGATTGTGTGATCTCTCCCTGTTCTACAGAGTGAGTGGAGTTTGTGTGATCTCCCCCTGTCCTACAGAGTGAGTGAGTGAGTGGAGTTTGTGTGATCTCCCCCTGTTCTACAGAGTGAGTGAGTGGAGTTTGTGTGATCTCCCCTGTTCTACAGTGTGAGTGGAGTTTGTGTGATCTCCCCCTGTCCTACACAGCAAGTGAGTTGAGTTTGTGTGATCTCCCCCTGTCCTACAGAGTGAGTGGAGTTTGTGTGATCTCCCCCTGTCCTACAGAGTGAGTGAGTGAGTTGAGTTTGTATGATCTCCCCCTGTCCTACAGAGTGAGTGGAGTTAGTATGATCTCCCCCTGTCCTACAGAGTGAATGGAGTTTGTGTAATCTCCCCCTGTTCTACAGAGTGAGTGTGTGGAGTTTGTGTGATCTCCCCCTGTTTTACAGAGTGGAGTTTGTATGATCTCCCCCTGTCCTACAGAGTGAGTGAGTGGAGTTTGTGTGATCTCCCCCTGTTCTACAGAGTGAGTGAGTGGAGATTGTGTGATCTCTCCCTGTTCTACAGAGTGAGTGGAGTTTGTGTGATCTCCCCCTGTCCTACAGAGTGAGTGAGTGAGTGGAGTTTGTGTGATCTCCCCCTGTTCTACAGAGTGAGTGAGTGGAGTTTGTGTGATCTCCCCTGTTCTACAGTGTGAGTGGAGTTTGTGTGATCTCCCCCTGTCCTACACAGCAAGTGAGTTGAGTTTGTGTGATCTCCCCCTGTCCTACAGAGTGAGTGGAGTTTGTGTGATCTCCCCCTGTCCTACAGAGTGAGTGAGTGAGTTGAGTTTGTATGATCTCCCCCTGTCCTACAGAGTGAGTGGAGTTAGTATGATCTCCCCCTGTCCTACAGAGTGAGTGGAGTTTGTGTGATCTCCCCCTGTTCTACAGAGTGAGTGTGTGGAGTTTGTGTGATCTCCCCCTGTTTTACAGAGTGGAGTTTGTATGATCTCCCCCTGTCCTACAGAGTGAGTGAGTGGAGTTTGTGTGATCTCCCCCTGTTCTACAGAGTGAGTGAGTGGAGTTTGTGTGATCTCTCCCTGTTCTACAGAGTGAGTGGAGTTTGTGTGATCTCCCCCTGTCCTACACAGCAAGTGAGTTGAGTTTGTGTGATCTCCCCCTGTCCTACAGAGTGAGTGGAGTTTGTGTGATCTCCCCCTGTCCTACAGAGTGAGTGAGTGAGTTGAGTTTGTATGATCTCCCACCGTCCTACAGAGTGAGTGAATGGAGTTTGTGATCTCCCCCTGTTCTACAGAGTGAGTGGAGTTTGTATGATCTCCCCCTGTCCTACAGAGTGAGTGGAGTTTGTGTGATCTCCCCCTGTTCTACAGAGTGAGTGTGTGGAGTTTGTGTGATCTCCCCTTGTTTTACAGAGTGGAGTTTGTATGATCTCCCCCTGTCCTACAGAGTGAGTGAGTGGAGTTTGTGTGATCTCCCCCTGTTCTACAGAGTGAGTGAGTGGAGTTTGTGTGATCTCCCCTGTTCTACAGTGTGAGTGGAGTTTGTGTGATCTCCCCCTGTCCTACAGAGTGAGTGAGTGAGTTGAGTTTGTATGATCTCCCCCTGTCCTACAGAGTGAGTGGAGTTAGTATGATCTCCCCCTGTCCTACAGAGTGAGTGGAGTTTGTGTGATCTCCCCCTGTTCTACAGAGTGAGTGTGTGGAGTTTGTGTGATCTCCCCCTGTTTTACAGAGTGGAGTTTGTATGATCTCCCCCTGTCCTACAGAGTGAGTGAGTGGAGTTTGTGTGATCTCCCCCTGTTCTACAGAGTGAGTGAGTGGAGTTTGTGTGATCTCTCCCTGTTCTACAGAGTGAGTGGAGTTTGTGTGATCTCCCCCTGTCCTACAGAGTGAGTGAGTGAGTGGAGTTTGTGTGATCTCCCCCTGTTCTACAGAGTGAGTGAGTGGAGTTTGTGTGATCTCCCCTGTTCTACAGTGTGAGTGGAGTTTGTGTGATCTCCCCCTGTCCTACACAGCAAGTGAGTTGAGTTTGTGTGATCTCCCCCTGTTTTACAGAGTGGAGTTTGTATGATCTCCCCCTGTCCTACAGAGTGAGTGAGTGGAGTTTGTGTGATCTCCCCCTGTTCTACAGAGTGAGTGAGTGGAGTTTGTGTGATCTCTCCCTGTTCTACAGAGTGAGTGGAGTTTGTGTGATCTCCCCCTGTCCTACAGAGTGAGTGAGTGAGTGGAGTTTGTGTGATCTCCCCCTGTTCTACAGAGTGAGTGAGTGGAGTTTGTGTGATCTCCCCTGTTCTACAGTGTGAGTGGAGTTTGTGTGATCTCCCCCTGTCCTACACAGCAAGTGAGTTGAGTTTGTGTGATCTCCCCCTGTCCTACAGAGTGAGTGGAGTTTGTGTGATCTCCCCCTGTCCTACAGAGTGAGTGAGTGAGTTGAGTTTGTATGATCTCCCCCTGTCCTACAGAGTGAGTGGAGTTAGTATGATCTCCCCCTGTCCTACAGAGTGAGTGGAGTTTGTGTGATCTCCCCCTGTTCTACAGAGTGAGTGTGTGGAGTTTGTGTGATCTCCCCCTGTTTTACAGAGTGGAGTTTGTATGATCTCCCCCTGTCCTACAGAGTGAGTGAGTGGAGTTTGTGTGATCTCCCCCTGTTCTACAGAGTGAGTGAGTGGAGTTTGTGTGATCTCTCCCTGTTCTACAGTGAGTGGAGTTTGTGTGATCTCCCCCTGTCCTACAGAGTGAGTGAGTGAGTGGAGTTTGTGTGATCTCCCCCTGTTCTACAGAGTGAGTGAGTGGAGTTTGTGTGATCTCCCCTGTTCTACAGTGTGAGTGGAGTTTGTGTGATCTCCCCCTGTCCTACACAGCAAGTGAGTTGAGTTTGTGTGATCTCCCCCTGTCCTACAGAGTGAGTGAGTGAGTTGAGTTTGTATGATCTCCCCCTGTCCTACAGAGTGAGTGGAGTTAGTATGATCTCCCCCTGTCCTACAGAGTGAGTGGAGTTTGTGTGATCTCCCCCTGTTCTACAGAGTGAGTGTGTGGAGTTTGTGTGATCTCCCCCTGTTTTACAGAGTGGAGTTTGTATGATCTCCCCCTGTCCTACAGAGTGAGTGAGTGGAGTTTGTGTGATCTCCCCCTGTTCTACAGAGTGAGTGAGTGGAGTTTGTGTGATCTCTCCCTGTTGTACAGAGTGAGTGGAGTTTGTGTGATCTCCCCCTGTCCTACACAGCAAGTGAGTTGAGTTTGTGTGATCTCCCCCTGTCCTACAGAGTGAGTGGAGTTTGTGTGATCTCCCCCTGTCCTACAGAGTGAGTGAGTGAGTTGAGTTTGTATGATCTCCCACCGTCCTACAGAGTGAGTGAATGGAGTTTGTGATCTCCCCCTGTTCTACAGAGTGAGTGGAGTTTGTGTGATCTCCCCCTGTCCTACACAGCGAGTGAGTGGAGTTTGTGTGATCTCCCCCTGTCCTACAGAGTGAGTGAGTGGAGTTTGTGTGATCTCCCCCTGTTCTACAGTGTGAGTGGAGTTTGTGTGATCTCCCCCTGTCCTACACAGCGAGTGAGTGGAGTTTGTGTGATCTCCCCCTGTCCTACAGAGCGAGTGGAGTTTGTGTGATCTCCCCCTGTCCTACAGAGTGAGTGAGTGAGTGGAGTTTGTGTGATCTCCCCCTGTTCTACAGAGTGAGTGAGTGGAGTTTGTGTGATCTCCCCTGTTCTACAGTGTGAGTGGAGTTTGTGTGATCTCCCCCTGTCCTACACAGCAAGTGAGTTGAGTTTGTGTGATCTCCCCCTGTCCTACAGAGTGAGTGGAGTTTGTGTGATCCCCCCCTGTCCTACAGAGTGAGTGAGTGAGTTGAGTTTGTATGATCTCCCCCTGTCCTACAGAGTGAGTGGAGTTAGTATGATCTCCCTCTGTCCTACTGAGTGAGTGGAGTTTGTGTGATCTCCCCCTGTTCTACAGAGTGAGTGTGTGGAGTTTGTGTGATCTCCGCCTGTTTTACAGAGTGAGTGAGTGGAGTTTGTGTGATCTCTCCCTGTTCTACAGAGTGAGTGGAGTTTGTGTGATCTCCCCCTGTCCTACAGAGTGAGTGAGTGAGTTGAGTTTGTATGATCTCCCACCGTCCTACAGAGTGAGTGAATGGAGTTTGTGATCTCCCCCTGTTCTACAGAGTGAGTGGAGTTTGTGTGATCTCCCCCTGTCCTACACAGCGAGTGAGTGGAGTTTGTGTGATCTCCCCCTGTCCTACAGAGTGAGTGAGTGGAGTTTGTGTGATCTCCCCCTGTTCTACAGTGTGAGTGGAGTTTGTGTGATCTCCCCCTGTCCTACACAGCGAGTGAGTGGAGTTTGTGTGATCTCCCCCTGTCCTACAGAGCGAGTGGAGTTTGTGTGATCTCCCCCTGTCCTACAGAGTGAGTGAGTGAGTGGAGTTTGTGTGATCTCCCCCTGTTCTACAGAGTGAGTGAGTGGAGTTTGTGTGATCTCCCCTGTTCTACAGTGTGAGTGGAGTTTGTGTGATCTCCCCCTGTCCTACACAGCAAGTGAGTTGAGTTTGTGTGATCTCCCCCTGTCCTACAGAGTGAGTGGAGTTTGTGTGATCCCCCCATGTCCTACAGAGTGAGTGAGTGAGTTGAGTTTGTATGATCTCCCCCTGTCCTACAGAGTGAGTGGAGTTAGTATGATCTCCCCCTGTCCTACAGAGTGAGTGGAGTTTGTGTGATCTCCCCCTGTTCTACAGAGTGAGTGTGTGGAGTTTGTGTGATCTCCCCCTGTTTTACAGAGTGAGTGAGTGGAGTTTGTGTGATCTCTCCGTGTTCTACAGAGTGAGTGGAGTTTGTGTGATCTCCCCCTGTCCTACAGAGTGAGTGAGTGAGTGGAGTTTGTGTGATCTCCCCCTGTTCTACAGAGTGAGTGAGTGGAGTTTGTGTGATCTCCCCTGTTCTACAGTGTGAGTGGAGTTTGTGTGATCTCCCCCTGTCCTACACAGCAAGTGAGTTGAGTTTGTGTGATCTCCCCCTGTCCTACAGAGTGAGTGGAGTTTGTGTGATCTCCCCCTGTCCTACAGAGTGAGTGAGTGAGTTGAGTTTGTATGATCTCCCACCGTCCTACAGAGTGAGTGAATGGAGTTTGTGATCTCCCCCTGTTCTACAGAGTGAGTGGAGTTTGTGTGATCTCCCCCTGTCCTACACAGCGAGTGAGTGGAGTTTGTGTGATCTCCCCCTGTCCTACAGAGTGAGTGAGTGGAGTTTGTGTGATCTCCCCCTGTTCTACAGTGTGAGTGGAGTTTGTGTGATCTCCCCCTGTCCTACACAGCGAGTGAGTGGAGTTTGTGTGATCTCCCCCTGTCCTACAGAGCAAGTGGAGTTTGTGTGATCTCCCCCTGTCCTACAGAGCGAGTGGAGTTTGTGTGATCTCCCCCTGTCCTACAGAGTGTGTGAGTGGAGTTTGTGTGATCATCCCCCCGTCCTACACAGCGAGTGAGTGGAGTTTGTGTGATCTCCCCCTGTCCTACAGAGTGAGTGAGTGGAGTTTGTGTGATCTCCCCCTGTTCTACAGTGTGAGTGGAGTTTGTGTGATCTCCCCCTGTCCTACACAGCGAGTGAGTGGAGTTTGTGTGATCTCCCCCTGTCCTACAGAGCGAGTGGAGTTTGTGTGATCTCCCCCTGTCCTACAGAGTGAGTGAGTGAGTGGAGTTTGTGTGATCTCCCCCTGTTCTACAGAGTGAGTGAGTGGAGTTTGTGTGATCTCCCCTGTTCTACAGTGTGAGTGGAGTTTGTGTGATCTGCCCCTGTCCTACACAGCAAGTGAGTTGAGTTTGTGTGATCTCCCCCTGTCCTACAGAGTGAGTGGAGTTTGTGTGATCCCCCCTGTCCTACAGAGTGAGTGAGTGAGTTGAGTTTGTATGATCTCCCCCTGTCCTACAGAGTGAGTGGAGTTAGTATGATCTCCCCCTGTCCTACAGAGTGAGTGGAGTTTGTGTGATCTCCCCCTGTTCTACAGAGTGAGTGTGTGGAGTTTGTGTGATCTCCCCCTGTTTTACAGAGTGGAGTTTGTATGATCTCCCCCTGTCCTACAGAGTGAGTGAGTGGAGTTTGTGTGATCTCCCCCTGTTCTACAGAGTGAGTGAGTGGAGTTTGTGTGATCTCTCCCTGTTCTACAGAGTGAGTGGAGTTTGTGTGATCTCCCCCTGTCCTACAGAGTGAGTGAGTGAGTGGAGTTTGTGTGATCTCCCCCTGTTCTACAGAGTGAGTGGAGTTTGTGTGATCTCCCCTGTTCTACAGTGTGAGTGGAGTTTGTGTGATCTCCCCCTGTCCTCCACAGCAAGTGAGTTGAGTTTGTGTGATCTCCCCCTGTCCTACAGAGTGAGTGGAGTTTGTGTGATCTCCCCCTGTCCTACAGAGTGAGTGAGTGAGTTGAGTTTGTATGATCTCCCACCGTCCTACAGAGTGAGTGAATGGAGTTTGTGATCTCCCCCTGTTCTACAGAGTGAGTGGAGTTTGTGTGATCTCCCCCTGTCCTACACAGCGAGTGAGTGGAGTTTGTGTGATCTCCCCCTGTCCTACAGAGTGAGTGAGTGGAGTTTGTGTGATCTCCCCCTGTTCTACAGTGTGAGTGGAGTTTGTGTGATCTCCCCCTGTCCTACACAGCGAGTGAGTGGAGTTTGTGTGATCTCCCCCTGTCCTACAGAGCAAGTGGAGTTTGTGTGATCTCCCCCTGTCCTACAGAGCGAGTGGAGTTTGTGTGATCTCCCCCTGTCCTACAGAGTGTGTGAGTGGAGTTTGTGTGATCATCCCCCCGTCCTACACAGCGAGTGAGTGGAGTTTGTGTGATCTCCCCCTGTCCTACAGAGTGAGTGAGTGGAGTTTGTGTGATCTCCCCCTGTTCTACAGTGTGAGTGGAGTTTGTGTGATCTCCCCCTGTCCTACACAGCGAGTGAGTGGAGTTTGTGTGATCTCCCCCTGTCCTACAGAGCGAGTGGAGTTTGTGTGATGTCCCCCTGTCCTACAGAGTGAGTGAGTGAGTGGAGTTTGTGTGATCTCCCCCTGTTCTACAGAGTGAGTGAGTGGAGTTTGTGTGATCTCCCCTGTTCTACAGTGTGAGTCGAGTTTGTGTGATCTCCCCCTGTCCTACACAGCAAGTGAGTTGAGTTTGTGTGATCTCCCCCTGTCCTACAGAGTGAGTGGAGTTTGTGTGATCCCCCCCTGTCCTACAGAGTGAGTGAGTGAGTTGAGTTTGTATGATCTCCCCCTGTCCTACAGAGTGAGTGGAGTTAGTATGATCTCCCCCTGTCCTACAGAGTGAGTGGAGTTTGTGTGATCTCCCCTTGTTCTACAGAGTGAGTGTGTGGAGTTTGTGTGATCTCCCCCTGTTTTACAGAGTGGAGTTTGTATGATCTCCCCCTGTCCTACAGAGTGAGTGAGTGGAGTTTGTGTGATCTCCCCCTGTTCTTCAGAGTGAGTGAGTGGAGTTTGTGTGATCTCTCCCTGTTCTACAGAGTGAGTGGAGTTTGTGTGATCTCCCCCTGTCCTACAGAGTGAGTGAGTGAGTGGAGTTTGTGTGATCTCCCCCTGTTCTACAGAGTGAGTGAGTGGAGTTTGTGTGATCTCCCCTGTTCTACAGTGTGAGTGGAGTTTGTGTGATCTCCCCCTGTCCTACACAGCAAGTGAGTTGAGTTTGTGTGATCTCCCCCTGTCCTACAGAGTGAGTGGAGTTTGTGTGATCTCCCCCTGTCCTACAGAGTGAGTGAGTGAGTTGAGTTTGTATGATCTCCCACCGTCCTACAGAGTGAGTGAATGGAGTTTGTGATCTCCCCCTGTTCTACAGAGTGAGTGGAGTTTGTGTGATCTCCCCCTGTCCTACACAGCGAGTGAGTGGAGTTTGTGTGATCTCCCCCTGTCCTACAGAGTGAGTGAGTGGAGTTTGTGTGATCTCCCCCTGTTCTACAGTGTGAGTGGAGTTTGTGTGATCTCCCCCTGTCCTACACAGCGAGTGAGTGGAGTTTGTGTGATCTCCCCCTGTCCTACAGAGCAAGTGGAGTTTGTGTGATCTCCCCCTGTCCTACAGAGCGAGTGGAGTTTGTGTGATCTCCCCCTGTCCTACAGAGTGTGTGAGTGGAGTTTGTGTGATCATCCCCCCGTCCTACACAGCGAGTGAGTGGAGTTTGTGTGATCTCCCCCTGTTCTACAGTGTGAGTGGAGTTTGTGTGATCTTCCCCTGTCCTACAGAGCAAGTGACTGGAGTTTGTGTGATCTCCCCCCGTTCTACAGTGTGAGTGGAGTTTGTGTGATCTTCCCCTGTCCTACACAGCGAGTGAGTGGAGTTTGTGTGATCTCCCCCTGTGAGCCGAAGACACACACACAGGCAGAAAAAGTCACAGACATACACAGAGACACAAACACACAGAGAGACACACACAGACAAAGATGACAAAGATCCTCCGTGTAGCCTGAAAAACACCGTTGGGGCAAGTGCTGTTAGTGAGCACCAGACAGGCACGGACAAAGAGAGACACAGAGAGAGAGACACAGAGAGAGACACACACACAGACACAGAGAGAGACACACACACACAGACACAGAGAGAGAGACACACACAAAGACACAGGCATATGTACAATCTCGTGCCACTCACTTTCCCTCAAGGGCACGACCACAACCGCTACCCAGGGTGAGGATCGTGATGGCGAGGATGAGAAGGAGAATCTCACACGGAGGAGGTAGCGGCCACCGGGATCGTCCAGCGCCGAGGAGACGTCGCACCGTGTCTCCGTTGTGGCAGCGCAGACGGTCTGCCAGCGGGCTCGTCTGAAGCTGCGCAGACAGAGACACAGGGAGGAGTGGTGAGGGTGGTGAGGAGCCAGTGGGTGAGAGAGACGTGTGTGTGTGAGTGGGTTGGTGGGTGAGTGGGTTGGTGAGTGAGTGGGTGAATGGGTGTGTGTGTGAGTGAGTGGGTTGGTGGGTGACTGGGTTGGTGAGTGAGTGGGTGAGTGGGTTGGTGAGTGGGTGAATGGGTTGGTGAGTGAGTGGGTGAATGGGTGAGTGGGTGATTGAGTGGGTGAGTGAGTGGGTGATTGAGTGGGTTGGTGAGTGAGTGGGTGAGTGGGTGGGTGAGTGGGTTGGTGAGTGAGTGGGTAAGTTGGTTGGTGAGTGGATGAGTGAGTGGGTTGGTGAGTGAGTGGGTGAGTGAGTGGGTTGGTGAGTGAGTGGGTTGGTGAGTGGGTTGGTGAGTGAGTGGGTGAGTGGGTGGGTGAGTGGGTTGGTGAGTGAGTGGGTAAGTTGGTTGGTGAGTGGGTGAGTGAGTGGGTTGGTGAGTGAGTGGGTGAGTGAGTGGGTTGGTGAGTGAGTGGGTTGGTGAGTGAGTGGGTGAGTGGGTGGGTGAGTGGGTTGGTGAGTGAGTGGGTAATTGGTTGGTGAGTGGGTTGGTGAGTGAGTGGGTGAGTGAGTAGGTTGGTGAGTGAGTGAGTGGGTGAGTGAGTGGGTGAGTGAGTGGGTGAGTGGGTTGGTGAGTGGGTTGGTGAGTGAGTGGGTGAGTGAGTGGGTTGGTGAGTGAGTGGCTGAGTGAGTGGGTGAGTGAATGGGTTGGTGAGTGAGTGGGTTGGTGAGTGAGTGGCTGAGTGAGTGAGTGAGCATCTCACAGTTTGCTCTGAACTGTGTATGTAACATTCAGGAACGTTGAGTTGGTCGTGGTGGTGGTGGTCGAGTTGATGGTTAAAGGATCAACAAGTGGGGGTCTATCCCCTCCCTCCCCACTGGGAGCCGCTTCAACGGGGTCCCAGCAAAGGGTCGCCAGGAGGTCTCGAGACTCCAAACGAACATTCAGTGGGAACAGCGGAGCTGGGCAGATGGGGAAAAAACACTCAAGAGTGCGCTAACCACTGCACCACCACTCCTCACTCACACACACAGTGCGTTAACCACTGCACCACCACTCCCCACACACTTACACACACAGTGTGCTAACCACTGCACCACCACTCCACACACACACAGTGCGTTAACCACTGCACCACCACTCCCCACTCACACCCACACAGTGTGCTAACCACTGCACCACCACTCCCCACTCACACACACACAGTGCGCTAACCACTGCACCACCACTCCCCACTCACATACACACAGTGCGTTAACCACTGCACCACCACTCCCCACACACTTACACACACAGTGTGCTACCCACTGCACCACCACTCCCCACACACATACAGTGCGCTAACCACTGCACCACCACTCCCCACTCACACACACACAGTGCGCTAACAACTGCACCACCACTCCCCACACACTCACACACAGTGCGCTAACCACTGCACCACCACTCCTCACTCACACACACAGTGCGCTAACTACTGCATCACCACTCCCCACACTCACACAGTGTGCTAACCACTGCACCACCACTCCCTCTGCACACACAGTGCGCTAACCACTGCACCACCACTCCCCACACACTCACACACAGTGCGCTAACCACTGCACCACCACTCCTCACTCACACACACAGTGCGCTAACTACTGCATCACCACTCCCCACACTCACACAGTGTGCTAACCACTGCACCACCACTCCCTCTGCACACACAGTGCGCTAACCACTGCACCACCACTCCCCACACAGTGCGCTAACCACTGCACCACCACTCCTCACTCACACACACAGTGCGCTAACCACTGCACCACCACTCCCCCCACACACACAGTGCGCTAACCACTGCACCACCACTCCACACTCACACAGTGCGCTACCCACTGCACCACCACTCCCCACTCACACTTACACAGTGCGCTAACCACTGCACCACCACTCCACACTCACACAGTGCGCTAACCACTGCACCACCACTCTCCACACACACACTCACACAGTGCGCTAACCACTGCACCACCACTCCCCCCACAATCACAACCTGGCACCCGATTTATCGACCGCCTCGGGCTCTGCTCACCGTGGCTGCTGCACGTGACGAGGTGGTGGAGGAGGAGGAGAGGCAGGATGAAGGGGAAGAGTAGGCCAAGTTTGTAGAGTTTCGACATCGCCATTAACCCCACACGCACCCACGCGCCCGCCTCACCCAAGTCACGTGCTGAGGAAATCGATTCAAGGTTAAATTAAAAACTCGGATCGATTCCTATGGGGATAACATATGCGAATCGATAGTGGTCAAAAATGGAGCCGATGGCATCGATCCCTATTGGGACTGCATTGGAATTGACGTTGGTCGTGAGTGTAAAATGGAATCGAATACATTTTCGATAACATGGGAATTGATTATGGCGATTTGTTCTAATAACATAGGAATCGATCTAGCTAGTGATTTAAAGCGTATAGAATCGAATCCCATTGGGATACCTACCATGAGAATCGATTGTGTTAGAAAAGGAGAGCGTTTGAATCGATTCCTATTGATATAACATTGTAGTCTATGAATCAGAATCAGAAAGGGTTTTTTTCGCCATGAAAGTTCACACAAATACGGAATTTACTTTGGCAGGATGGTGCATACATTCAACATATAGGAATCTAAAATCTTAAATAAGTTTTAAACAAGTCTTACTATTATAAGGGTTAAAAGTCTAACTAACACCAAGGGGCTGAAGTATATAAAATTGAATAAATATCGAATATAAAATAGCTTTAAGATATAATTAAAAAATAAAAAAATACAAACAGGTTAACATAGTTAATATCGGCAAGGTGTCATCATGTAGATAAAATGTTAGAATCAGTGTTAGCCCTTGGCCTCGTTTAACAGGCCAGCAGCAGATGGGAAGAAACTGTTTTTATGGCGTGAGGTTTTGGTCCTGATGGACCGAAGCCTTCTGCCGGAGGGGAGTAGCTGAAACAGAGAGTGTCCAGGGTGGGAGGAATCCGCCACAATCTTCCTCGCTCGCCTCATGGACCTTGTCGTGTGCAGGTCCTCGAGGGTTGGTAGATTGCAGGCAATCACCTTCTCAGCAGTGTGGATGATACGCTGCAGTCTGCTCTCGTCCTTGGCAGTGGCAGCAGCGTACCAGATGGTTATGGAGGAGGTGAGGATGGATTCAATGATCGCTGTATAGAATTGCACCATCATTGTCTTTGGCAGGTTGAATTTCTTCAGCTGCCGTAGAAAGTACATCCTCTGTTGAGCTCTCTTGTTGAGGGAGCTGATGTTCAGTTCCCACTTGAGGTCCCGGGAGAGAATAGTGCCCAGGAAGCGGAAGGACTCTACAATTTTGACTGGGGAGTCTAACAGGGTGATGGGGGTGAGGGGGGCTGTATTCTTCCTGAAGTCCACAACCATCTCAACTGTCTTTAGAGCATTTAGCTCTAAGTTGTTCTGGCTACACCAGGTGACCAGGTTGTCAGCTTCCCACCTATAGTCAGACTCATCCCCACCAGAGATCAGCCCAATGAGGGTGGTGTCGTCCGCAAACTTCAAGAGTTTGACGGACAGATGATTGGAGGTGCAGCTGTTGGTATACAGGGAGAAGAGCAGAGGGGAAAGGACGCAGCCCTGAGGAGTTCCGGTGCTGAAGGACTTGGAGTCGGAGATTTGTGTTCCCAGCTTAACGCACTGCTTCCTGTCAGACAGGAAGTGTGATCCATTTACAGGTGGTGTAGGGCACGTTCAGCTGGAAGAGCTTGTCCTGAAGCAGGGCAGGGATGATGGTGTTGAAGGCAGAGCTGAAGTCCACAAACAGGATCCTGGCGTAGGATGCTGGGGCATCCAGATGCTGTAGGGTGAAGTGGAGGGCCATGTTAACTGCGTCGTCCACAGACCTGTTGGCTCTGTAGGCAAACTGAAGGGGGTCCAGGAGAGGGTCTGTGATGGTTTTGAGGTGTGCCAGGACCAGGCGCTCAAAAGACTTCATTACCACAGATGTAAGGGCGACCGGTCTGTAATAATTTAGTCCTGTTGGCCTTAGCTTTTTGGGCACAGGGATGATGGTGGAGGACTTGAGACAGGCTGGTACATGGCATGTCTCCAGGGAGGTGTTAAAGATGTTGGTGAACACCGGAGACAGCTGGTCAGCGCAGTGCCTGAGGGTGGCTGGAGAGACAAAGTCCGGCCCGGCTGCTTTGCGTGGATTCTGCCTCTTGAAAAGTCTATTAACTTCTCCCTCCTGAAAGGAAATAGTCGTCTCTGTGGTATTGGTGGGGGATGGGGCCTCTTGGGTCGGAAGGGGTGGTTCAGGACAGTCCAATTGTCCTTCAAATCTACAGTAGAACTCGTTCAGGTCGTTGGCTAGGCGGGAGTCGTTAGTGGTGTGGGGGACTCTGGGTTTGTAGTTGGTGATCTGCCTGAGCCCTCTCCAGACAGAAGCAGCGTAGTTTGTAGAGAACTGGTGTTTTAGTCTCTCTGAGTACAGTCGTTTAGCCTCTCTCACCGCTTTGCTAAACCTGTTCTTCGACTCCTTGAATCTTTCTCTATCTCCACTCCTAAACGCTTCCTCCTCCAACCTCAACCTTCTGAGCTTTGCTGAGAACCAGGGCTTATTGTTGTTAAAGTTCACCCTGGTACGTGTTGGGATACAGCAGTCCTCACAGAAGCTGATGTAGGACGTCACAGCCTCTGTGAGTTCATCCAGACTATTGGTAGCAGTCGTGAACATATCCCAGTCAGTACAGTCTAAGCACGCCCGCAAATCTTCCACAGCCTCACTGGTCCACTGTTTAGATGTCCTCACAGCAGGTTTACAGAGTTTTAGTTTCAGCCTGTATGCAGGAATCAGGTGGACCATGGCATGGTCAGAGTGTCCTAGTGCTGCTCGGGGGACGGCGTGGTAGGCTCTACTGACTGTAGTGTAGCAGTGATCCAGAGTGTTCCCTTCTCTGGTTGGGCATTTAATGAATTGTATGTATTTGGGGAGTTCGTGGCTGAGATTACCTTTGTTAAAGTCGCCAAGTACGATAACCAACGAATCTGGATTTGCTCGCTCCACACTCAGAATCTGATCGGCGAGCATGCGTTGGGCCTCTTTAACCTGAGGACAAGGCGGCAAATAAACTCCGACCAAAATGAGCGACGCGAACTCGCGAGGCGAGTAAAAAGGTTTACAGGTTATAAAAATTGATTCAAGGAGTGGAGAACAATGTTGCAGAATCACTGTGACATCTATAGGGCAGTCTGTGCACAAACGCCACCCTCCCTCAGCATTTCGCTTGGCAGATCATCTCTGCCCGCTGCCTTTTCTGGTCTCAGACTCCGGATCGCCTTCAATACTTCCTCAGCAGATGGCACCTCAGCCAGCCACTCACAGGGGGTGACTTCTTCCAATATTTGAGGCACCGCAGCCTCAGCAGGGTCATCCTCACTTTGTGCCACGATGTTTTCCTGGCTGAGGGATTTTCCCTCCCCCAGGACCTCACAGAAATGCTCAGCAAATCTGCGAACCTGTTCCTGGGGGTCGGAGATTGGATCATCGTTTTTTCCCCTAATGATGGTAATAGGTGTGGCGCTGCAGGTTACTTTTTTGATGGAGTTAAATAGAGATTTGTGATCACGGGCCACTGAGGCAGACTCCATCTCCTCAGCAACCCGCGACCACCACCCATCCTTGCAGCGCCTCACGGCTCTCCGAACCTCCGAGCGAAGGCTGCGGTAAGCCTCCTCATTCTCTGACGTGGGATTCTGTAGCCGATGACAGTGGACCTGTTGCTTTTTCTCAACCATCCTGAACACCTCCTCTGTCAGCCAGGGTCTCTGGGGAGGTCTGGACCGCGTACCCAAAGCAGCCATTGCAGCTGCATGAGTCACAGTCCTAAACCTCGCCCATTTACCCTCGACATCAGGAGGAGTCGGGGACGATGCCAATCCCAGCCGCCAGCGATGATGAAATTCTCGCTTGCAACTTTCATCAGATAACTGAGACCAGGCCACTTTATGTTGGAATGGGGTCCTGGGTGTACACCCACCACCGGAACACACACACAGGTACACACACACACAGGTACACACACAGGTACACACACACAGGTACACACACACACAGGTACACACACACAGGTACACACACAGGTACACACACACAGGTACACACACACACACACAGGTACATACACACAGGTGCACACACACAGGTACACACACAGGTACACACACACAGGTACACACACAGGTACACACACAGGTACACACACACAGGTACATACACACACATGTACACACACAGGTACACACACAGGTACACACAAAGGTACATACACAGGTACACACACACAGGTACACACAGGTACACACACAGGTACACACACAGGTACACACACAGGTATACATACACACAGGTACACACACAGGTACACACACACAGGTACACACACAGGTACACACACACAGGTACACACACACAGGTACACACACAGGTACACACACACAGGTACACACACAGGTACACACACACAGGTACACACACAGGTACACACAAATGACAAAGGACCCCCATATAGCCTTAATAGACTGTAGGGGCAAGTGCTGTTAGCGAGCACCTATGAAGGCCGGAACGGTACACGAGGGGGTGGGTGGCCAACACCACGCCCGACCACCTTTGTTTCCCTAGTGGCAATGTTTACACACCGCACCAGGTACTCATTTGAGGCTGAGTCGACCTAGGGGAGGCCCGGAACCGGTTCAGATAATCGTCACTGGTGTTGGCCGTGAGCGGGAATCGAACCTGGGTCGCCAGGTTCATAGCGCAGCGCGCTAACCGCTACACTATCGCTCCACACACACACAGTTACACACACACATACACACACAGGTACACACACACATACAGGTACATACACAGGTACACACACACACAGGTACATACACAGGTACACACACACAGGTACACACACACAGGTACACACACACAGGCACACACACAGGTACACACACACACAGGTACATACACACAGGTACACACACAGGTACACACACAGGTACACACACACAGGTACACACACAGGTGCACACACACAGGTACACACACACAGGTACACACACACACAGGTACACACAACAACAACAACCGCCATTCACCACTAAGTGGCGGTGACGTCACCACGACGCTAGTGCCAGGCTATGTGCACCCTGAGGCCACATTAAGTGTCGAACGCCCGCTGGCAGGAGGTCACGGGGCAGACCCAGGTGCCACGGGTCGACTGACTGAGATGACTGGCTGATGCACCACCTGTGCCCCCTACTGTGCCAACCTGCTGTGCTTTAGCCACCCGGCGCTCCGCTCGTTGTTGTGAGCATCGCTCCTCCGCCCTCCGTTGTTGTTGGAGGGCGACTACCTCCAACTGCCCAGTAGCATCCTTCACGAGCCTCCTCCACAGAGGCCGATCTTGACACCGCTGGTACCAGTCATCGGCAAGTCCAATCAGCTCCACGTCCTCCTGTAGCACATCACTCCATCTCTTCTCTAGCCCTTGCCGCGCCCGCCTAGCCCCCTCAATCCGGCCGAACAAAAGCTGTTTCGGCATGCGGTGGCTGGGCATGCGGGCTACATGACCCAGCCATCGCAGCCTTGCCCGCCGGAGGAGCTCACCGATGGGACCTTGCCCAGATCTTTCAAGGATTTGTGAGCTCCTCACACATTCCAGTCTGATTAAACCCAAGATGGATCGTAGGCAGGCCAGCCTAAATGTTTCCAACCGGCGAAGATGCTCCATTAGGGGGGTACACGTTTCGCAAGCGTAGAGAAGTGAGGGAATGACCGTGGCCGAGAAGACCTGAAGCTTAGTGCGGAGCGACAGACCAGGTAGCTTCCACACAGCGTTACGCAACCGATGAAAAGATATTGCCGCTCGACTGATTCGGAGTGAGACATCTGCTGTTAAACTGGAGCCAGTCATAAGCACACTGCCCAGGTATGGGAAACTCTCCACTCTCTCCACAACTGCCCCATCACCGATTGGGAGTTGTGGGGGCATTCAGGTACACACACACACAGGTACACACACAGGTACACACACACACAGGTACACACACAGGTACACACACACAGGTACACACACACAGGTACACACACAGGTAGACACACACAGGTACACACACAGGTACACACACACAGGTACACACACAGGTACACACACAGGTACACACACAGGTACACACACACAGGTACACACACAGGTACACACACACAGGTACACACACAGGTACACACACACAGGTACACACACAGGTACACACACACAGGTACACACACACACAGGTACACACACAGGTGGGCATCACACCCACACACGATAGTCGATCATGTTCAATTCTCATGTAATCAAAGTAGGAATCGATTCATTAAGATTCATTTTCGACCGCTTAATTCTCATGTTATCCGAACGGAAATCGATTTAATTAGCTTAATCAACTGTATATCGATTCCCATGTTATCCCAAATGAAATCGACTCTATACATCCGTTACTCAACAATAATCGATTCCTAATGTTATCCCATTAAGAATCGATGCGAGTATAGTTAATCGAACCGGGAATCGAATTTCTCAACTCGTCTCTAGACTTGGCCTACTCTTCCTCCTGCTCCTCCTCCACCTCGTCACGTGGTGCAGCAGCCACGGTGAGCCAGGCCGGTCGATACATCGGGTGCCAGGTTGTGGTGGACGTGGGGAGCGGTGGTGCAGTGGTTAGCGCACTGTGTGTGTGTGGGGAGCGGTTGTGCAGTGGTTAGCGAACTGTGTGAGTGTGGGGAGCGGTGGTCCAGTGGTTAGCGCACTGTGTGTGAGTTAGGGGAGCGGTGGTGCAGTGGTTAGCGCACTGTGAGTGTGTGGGGAGCGGTGGTGCAGTGGTTAGCGCACTGTGTGTGAGTGTGTGGGGAGCGGTGGTGCAGTTGTTAGCGCACTGTGAGTGTGTGGGGAGCGGTGGTGCAGTGGTTAGCGCACTGTGTGTGTGAGTGGGGAGTGGTGGTGCAGTGGTGAGCGCACTGTGTTTGTCTGGGGAGCGGTGGTGCAGTGGTTAGCGCACTGTGTATGAGTGTGGGGAGCGGTGGTGCAGTGGTTAGCGCACTGTGAATGTGTGGGGAGCGGTGGTGCAGTGGTTAGCGCACACTGAGTGCCGTTTGCCCATCTCCCCAGCCCCGGCTTCCCCACTGAATGTGCGCGTGGAGTCTCGAGACCTGCTGACACAACTCCGCTGGGACCCAGCTGACGTGAACCCCGCCACCAGCAGCGTCACCTACAGAGTGGAGAGCAAACGGTGAGATGCTCGCTCACTCACTCACCCACTCACTCACTCACCCACTCACTCACTCAGTCACTCACCCACCCACTCACTCACTCACACACTCAACCACCCACTCACTCACTGACTCACCCACTCACTCACCCACCCACCTACTCACTCACCCACTCACTCACTGACTGACTCACTCGCCCACTCACCCACTCACCCACTCACCCACCTACCTACTCTCTCACCCACCCACTCACTCACTGACTCACTCACTCACCCAGCCACTCACTCACCAACTCACCCACTCACTCACTCATCCACCCACTCACTCACTGACTCACTCACTCGCCCACTCACCCACTCACGCATCCACTTACTCACCCACTCTCTCACTCGCCCACTCTCTCACTCACTCACCCACCCACTCACCCACTCACTCACCCACTCCTCACCACCTCCTCCCCGTGTCTCTGTCTGTGCAGCTATGGACGAGCCCACTGGCGGACCGTCTGCGCTGCCACAACAAAGACTCGGTGCGACGTCTCCTCAGCTCTGCGGCATCCCGGTGACCGCTATCAGCTGCGCGTCAGAGCCACTGTTTCATCGTCGTCACCGGTGGCCGCACCAATCTCCTTGCACTGGGTCGTGGTTGAGGTCTTACCCTTGAAGACAAGTCAGTGGCTTTGTCTCTGTGTGTCTGTGTGTGTGTCTGTGTGTCTCTGTCTCTGTCTGTGTGTGTGTTTGTGTGTATGAGTGTCTGCATGTGAGTGTCTCTGTGTGTGTCTCTGTGTGTGAGTGTCTGTATGTGTCTCTGTGTGTGTCTCTGTGTGAGTGTCTCTGTGTGTGAGTGTCTCTGTGTGTGAGTGTCTGTGTGTCTGTGTGTGTCTCTCTGTGTGAGTGTCTGTGTGTGAGTGTCTCTGTGTGTATCTCTGTGTGTGAGTGTCTGTGTGTGTCTCTGTGTGAGTGTCTCTGTGTGTGAGTGTCTCTGTGTGTGTCTCTGTGTGTGAGTGTCTGTGTGTCTGTGTGTGAGTGTCTCTGTGTGAGTGTCTCTGTGTGAGTGTCTCTGTGTGTGTCTCTGTGTGTGAGTGTCTGTGTGTGTCTCTGTGTGAGTGTCTCTGTGTGTGAGTGTCTCTGTGTGTGTCTCTGTGTGTGAGTGTCTGTGTGTGTCTTTGTGTGTGTCTCTGTGTGAGTGTCTCTGTGTGTGAGTGTCTCTGTGCTCTGTGTGTGTGTCTCTGTGTGTGAGTGTCTGTGTGTGTCTCTGTTTGTGTCTCTGTGTGAGTGTCTCTGTGTGTGAGTGTCTCTGTGTGTGTCTCTGTGTGTGAGTGTCTGTGTGTCTCTGTGTGTCTCTCTGTGTGAGTGTCTCTGTGTGTGTGTCTGTGTGTGAGTGTCTCTGTGTGTCTCTGTGTGAGTGTCTCTGTGTGTGAGTGTCTCTGTGTGTCTCTCTGTGTGTGAGTGTCTGTGTGTCTCTGTGTGAGTGTCTCTCTGTGTGAGTGTCTCTGTGTGTGTGTCTCTGTGTGTGACAACTCTGTCGTGGACAGTGCTGTGGGGGGAGGTCCAATTTTGATTGGCTCCTCCCCTCATGGCATATGTGTCCACCACAGGGGCTAAACGGGGGCTCTGGACGGGTGCGAGGGGCTGGTAACCCCTCCACCTTCAATTAATTACCACTAAACCACGAGTTAAACTGAAATATGTAACTAATAAGCTTGTGCCGGAGGCCCCGGGGGGCCAGGCGTCTATGACGTCTCCTGGCCAAACCCCAATTGGCGGAGCCAGGAGATTGAATATCTACCCTCGGGGCTCCTCCAGAAACAACGAAAAGCCACTACGGGTGGCCACGTGGAATGTTCGAACGCTCACTGCGGAGGAGAGGCTGCCACTCCTCTTTCGGGAGTTGTACCGGTACCGCCTGGATCTATGTGGCATTCAGGAAGTCCGGTGGACCGGCTCTGGCTCCTGCCACCATGAAGGGTGGACAGTCCTCTACTCGGGGCAGCAGACTGCCAAACAACAGGGTGAGGCTCTTCTTTTGAACAAAAGAATGAAGGGGGCGTGGGAGCGTGGCGGTGAGGTGTGGGAAGCTGTAAGCCCCAGGCTACTTTGGGCTCGCCTTCCTATCAACCGGAGGCGAGGAATGGTGGTCGTGGTTACTTATGCCCCCACCGAAGAAGAACATCCGTGGAGGGATGCAAGTGTAGTGTTGTAAGGACGAGCAGACTTCTTTAGGAGGCACACTCTGTTTATTGTATTATTTCCTTATACAACGCTTAACACACACAGAGGGATATTCGGTCCCCTCACCCGATACCCTAGGGAGGTACAGCCTCCGGACCTGGCGGGACTCACACGTCTACCGCTAACCTCCTTGATACCTAAGGAGGTACAACCTCCGGACTTGGCGGGACTCACACGTCTACCGCTATCCTAGTCCTCCGGCTAGGACCTAGGGGAGGCTATCTGACCCACCGCTGGCCCGGTGGGTCCTGACCACTGGGTATGCCGAGCCTTAGCCCTTAGAATGGCTGGGAGGCTGGTCCAGGGTCCTAGCTAGGCTTCAGCCCAGTCTTCTGTCTTCGTGCAGGGAGAGAACTCCCCCAGGTCCGTTGGGTCACCCGTCTTATACCCCTTCGTGGCCAGGTAGAACCAATCATACATTCCCACGTGGAACCGTCTGATTGGTTCGCACCAAACCCTGGCCACGATCCGTTTCACCTCGACTGACCCCAACCGTTGTACCCAGGGGTAATGCTGCACCGCCCTGGTGGCAACGCAGGTTACGCAACAGCGCGTAGTTAACACCTCTACATCACCCCCTCCTTCGGAAGCTCCAGCCATCCCGGCTGCAACAATGGGAAACTCCGAAATTACCAATGGTAGAAGAATTGTGAGTGTGCCTCACGAACAACAAGAACAATTAAACCCCTATAAATACCCCCTTAACAACATAACGTATGTACAAGGCACTAGACATGCCAAAAATACATTATAACAACCGGCGAGATTTCGCGCGCGTGCGTTTCGCGGGACCATCGTAGGGGATGGCAGGCTTTGTCGGCGGCACAAGGGAAGGAAGAGGATGAGCTAGAGCATCCGGTGGGCCTTTATGCATCTCCACGGGGACACCTGCTGCTCCACGGTCCATTGAGGCCGAACGTGGCCTGCATGGAGCCGTCACTCCCGCGTCATCTGCAGGAGGAATGACACGCCTGCGCTGCGGGTTAGGCACCAACGGGGCAACATCCGGCTCGTCGGACGCGTCGCACACTCGGCCCCCATCTCGCGTGTGTTGTGGAGGGACGCGTGGCGTGACGAAGGGTTTTAACCGAGAGGGGTGAACGCACCAGCGACGCCGTCCCCAGCTAATTTTAACACATTGGGGACGCAGGACTTCCACTACCTCAACCGGGCCTCGCCATGGTCTGAGGAGTTTGGCCGACGTGGACACCGGCACCTGGGGGCAGTGGAGCCATGCCCTGTCTCCCGGTGCCCACCGATGCGTGTACGACCGAGGGTCCCGCAGTCGCAAATTCGCCCTTTGGCGGGAAGCCGAATTTTCAATGGCGGCCTCCCGTGCCTCGGCCAACTTACGGAGGTTGAATCGCAAGTGGTCAACGAGCTTTGACTTTTGCGGTGGCTGTTCGATTTCCAGCCGAATGTCGGCGGGAGGAAAGGCATCCCTGCCGTACCTTAGAAAGAACGGTGAAAATCCCGTCGCCGCGTGAGGTGCCATACAGTATGCGGCGAGGACCCCCTGAACCTGCAAGTACCAATCGAGGTGGGATTCATCGACCTGATGGCATAACATAGCGGTGAGAGTTCTATGAAGGCGCTCCACCATGCCGTCGGTCTGGGGATGGTAGGGCGAAGTGCGCACTTTCTTAGTGGCCAACAGGCGGCACACATCAGTCAGCAAGGCTCCTGAAAAATGTCTTCCCTGATCGGTCAGCAACCGTTCTGGTGCGCCCTTGTCCAGGACGTAGCCTTGAACAAAGGCGTCCACAACGGCCGCCGCCGACTGGTTGGGGAGGGCCCAGGCCATAGGCCACCGTGTAAAATACTCTACCCCAACCAGAAGGTACTTATTACCCCGTGGCATAGTAGGAAAAGGGCCCAAAATATCGAGAGCCACCAACTCATTTATACGAGAGACCGAAATGGGTTGCAGGGGTGGGCATGCCGGTTTAGCCGGCGGTTTACGTTGCGCACAATGGGTGCATCCCAGCAAAATGTCAGTGACGTCGCGCAGTATGCCCGGCCAGAAAAATTGCAACCGCAACAACCCAATGGTCTTATGAACACCCAGGTGCAATAAACGCTCATGCGCCGCCCATACGGCCTTGCATCGCAAGGCGGATGGCACGACGATTTTATGTTGACACGAGTCAGCATCCCAATGCATCAACAAGCCGCGCTTCATGACAAATGAATTAAATTTGTCCTGTCTTGGAACCGCATTATTCGCGTGGCGACGCAACCTCAATAACGACATGTCCTCGCCCTGGTCGATGGCAGGAACGTCCGCCGGCGGCTGACTCGGCCCGCCCGCAACCTCCAAGTTGATCTCTTCGAGAATGGAGGCCGCGGCGTGTAGGAGTTGAGCGAGACGGCCGTGTGCTGCCCTGAGTCCGTCCCCCATGGCAGGGGGAGCAACCGGCTGCTCAACCGGTGGCTGGGCGGCCGTCAACGCGGCAGCGTTTTCAGCGGAGCTGGTGGTGCTTGCAGGTGAGACAGCGTTATCTTCGTTCTGGCTCCGCGCGTGGGCTGAACTTCTGGTTTCCATTTCCAACCACTTCTGACTCCAGTTGTAGTGTTGTAAGGACGAGCAGACTTCTTTAGGAGGCACACTCTGTTTATTGTATTATTTCCTTATACAACGCTTAACACACACAGAGGGATATTCGGTCCCCTCACCCGATACCCTAGGAAGGTACAGCCTCCGGACCTGGCGGGACTCACACGTCTACCGCTAACCTCCTTGATACCTAAGGAGGTACAACCTCCGGACTTGGCGGGACTCACACGTCTACCGCTATCATAGTCCTCCGGCTAGGACCTAGGGGAGGCTATCTGACCCACCGCTGGCCCGGTGGGTCCTGACCACTGGGTATGCCGAGCCTTAGCCCTTAGAAGGGCTGGGAGGCTGGTCCAGGGTCCCAGCTAGGCTTCAGTCCAGTCTTCTGTCTTCGTGCAGGGAGAGAACTCCCCCAGGTCCGTTGGGTCACCCGTCTTATACCCCTTCGTGGCCAGGTAGAACCAATCATACATTCCCACGTGGAACCGTCTGATTGGTTCGCACCAAACCCTGGCCACGATCCGTTTCACCCCGACTGACCCCAACCGTTGTACCCAGGGGTAATGCTGCACCGCCCTGGTGGCAACGCAGGTTACGCAACAGTGCGTAGTTAACACCTCTACACAAGCAAAGCCGATGAGTCAGATGCCTTCTATGACCTCCTGTCACAGGTGCTGGCTAAAGTGGCCCCTCGGGATAGAGTCATCATGTTGGGTGACTTCAATGGATGCGTGCCGGGTCCAAGCAAGAACATCTGCTGGACTACATAGTGACGGACCAGCGGATGCGAGCCCATGTCCTTGATACCAATACCTACCGTGGAGCTGATCTACCCTCTGACCATCGACTAGTCATCTGTAAGATGCACCTGCCATTCTTCCACTCCGGTGGTGGGTGTACACCCAGGACCCCATTCCAACCAAAAATGGCCTGGTCTCAGTTATCTGATGAAAGTTGCAAGCGAGAATTTCATCATCGCTTGCGGCTGGGATTGGCATCGTCCCCGACTCCTCCTGATGTCGAGGGTAAATGGGCGAGGTTTAGGACTGTGACTCATGCAGCTACAATGGCTGCTTTGGGTACGCGGTCCAGACCTCCCCAGAGACCCTGGCTGACAGAGGAGGTGTTCAGGATGGTTGAGAAAAAGCGACAGGCCCACTGTCATCGGCTACAGAATCCCACGTCAGAGAATGAGGAGGCTTACCGCAGCCTTCGCTCGGAGGTTCAGAGAGCCGTGAGGCGCTGCAAGGATGGGTGGTGGTCGCGGGTTGCTGAGGAGATGGAGTCTGCCTCAGTGGCCTGTGATCACAAATCTCTATTTAACTCCATCAAAAAAGTAACCTGCAGCGCCACACCTATTACCATCATTAGGGAAAAAAACGGTGATCCAATCTCCGACCCCCAGCAACAGGTTTGCAGATTTGCTGAGCATTTCTGTGAGATCCTGGGGGAGGAAAAATCCCTCAGCCAGGAAAACATCGTGGCACAAAGTGAGGATGACCCTGCTGAGGCTGCGGTGCCTCAAATATTGGAAGAAGTCACCCCCTGTGAGTGGCTGCCTGAGGTGCCATCTGTTGAGGAAGTACTGAAGGCGATCCGGAGTCTGAGACCAGGAAAGGCAACGGGCAGAGATGATCTCCCAAGCGAGGTGCTGAGGGAGGGTGGCGTTTGTGCACAGACTGCCCTATATGACATCATAACAACGGTCTGGACCACTGGACGGGTTCCGCAGGATTGGAAGGATGCTCTGGTGGTCCCCCTTTTTAAGAAGGGGGACCGCACAGAATGTAACAACTACAGGGGCATCTCACTCCTCAGTGTGCAGGGAAAGGTCCTGGCAAGGATTATTCAGCATCGCCTTGCCAGGCACGCTGAGGAGAGGCTTGCGGAGCCCCAATGCGGTTTCAGGAAAGGGCGGTCCTGCACAGATGCCATATTTTCTGTCCGTCTGCTACAGCAGAGGTGTAGGGAATTCCAACAAGACCTACATCTCTGCTTTATTGACCTGGTCAAGGCCTATGATACCATCAGTAGGCCTGGGCTCTGGGTTGTTCTTCGTGCTTTTGGAGTACCTGACCCTCTGCTCACGATCATTAAGGACCATCATGATGGTGAGCAGGCCCAGGTAAAACTACGTGGCCGGGAGTCAGAGCCATTCCCTGTACACCTTGGGGTGCGACAGGGATGTCCTCTGGCTAACATCTATTTTGACCACGTAGTTCGTGAAGCCTTCAATCGCTGTACCGGGGGAATCTCCATATGGTACCGATATAATGGGAGGCTGATCGATGCCCGGGTGCGGTCAAGGGATGGCTCCCAATTGCTCAACCACGTTATGTATGCTGATGATTTGGTAATAGCTGCTCATTCAGAGGAGGAGTTGGAGCCGCTGCTGCTGAGACTGGAGCGTGCCACTAAGAGGTGGGGCCTTACCATCAGCCCCACCAAAACTAAGCACCTGCCTGGGTATTTTGTACCATCGGACACTCCACCCCCACAACTCCCTATCGGTGATGGGGCAGTTGTGGAGAGAGTGGAGAGTTTCCCATACCTGGGCAGTGTGCTTATGACTGGCTCCAGTTTAACAGCAGAGGTCTCACTCCGAATCAGTCGAGCGGCAATATCTTTTCATCGGTTGCGTAACGCTGTGTGGAAGCTACCTGGTCTGTCGCTCCGCACTAAGCGTCAGGTCTTCTCGGCCACGGTCATTCCCTCCCTTCTCTACGCTTGCGAAACGTGGACCCCCCTAATGGAACATCTTCGCCGGTTAGAAACATTTAGGCTGGCCTGTCTACGATCCATCCTGGGTTTAACCAGACTGGATTGTGTGAGGAGCTCACAAATCCTTGAAAGATCTGGGCAAGGTCCCATCGGTGAGCTCCTCCGGTGGGGAAGGCTGCGATGGCTGGGTCATGTAGCCCGCATGCCCAGCCACCGCATGCCGAAATAGCTTTTGTTCGGCCGGATTGAGGGGGCTAAGCGGGCGCGGCACGGGCTAGAGAAGAGATGGAGTGTTGTGGTACAGGAGGACGTGGAGCTGATTGGACTTGCCGATGACTGGTACCAGCGGTGTCAAGATCAGCCTCTGTGGGGGAGGCTCGTGAAGGACGCTACTGGGCAGTTGGAGGCAGTCGCCCTCCAACAACAACGGAGGGCGGAGGAGTGACGCTCACAACAACGAGCGGAGCGCCGGGTGGCTAAAGCAAAGCAGGTTGCCACAGTAGGGGGAACAGGTGGTGCATCAGCCAGTCATCTCAGTCAGTCGACCTGTGGCACCTGGGTCTGCCCTGTGACCTCCTGCCAGCGGGCGTTCGACACTTCACGTGGCCTCAGGGTGCACATAGCCTGGCACAAGCATCGTGGTGACGTCACCGCCACTTGGTGGCGAATGGCAGTTGTTGTTGTTGAGTGTCTGTGTGTGTCTCTTTGGGTGTCTCTGTGTGAGTGTCTCTCTCACCGGGTGAGTGAGATGTTACCTCCCTCACCGGGTGAGTGAGACGTCACCTCCCTCACCGGGTGAGTGAGACGTCACCTCCCTCACCGGGTGAGTGAGACGTCACCTCCCTCACCGGGTGAGTGAGACGTCACCTCCCTCACCGGGTGAGTGAGACGTCACCTCCCTCACCGGGTGAGTGAGATGTCACCTCCCTCACCGGGTGAGCGAGATGTCACTCACCCCTCCCCACCTGTGACTACCCCTCCCCCCCCGTGTCTCAGCTGTGCTCAGCGCTCCGACTGTCACAGTGATGCTTCACAAGAACGCGACGGTGGAGGAGGAGGGTGGTGATGGTGGTGAGGAGAAGGAGGAGTGTGGTAGTGAGGGTGAGGATGAGGTCTACAAAGATGACGACGATGGCTACGACAATGACGACTACGATGATGATGATGATGAGGGTGTTGGCGCCGACGGTGATGGGGCTGACGGCGATGGCGACGACGATGAGTACTATGACGACGATGACGACGATGACGACGATGACGAGGGAGAGCCGAAGGCGTGGGAGCTCTCCGTGGGGGTCTCCATGAGGAGTGGTTGGAGGAGGAGGATGGCGCAGTGTGACGTGCTGTACCACCTGCAGGCAGAGGTCTCCACAAGGAGGGGCGTGACGAGCACGGTGAGAGTGGGTGGGTGGGTGAGTGGGTGAGTGGGTGGGTGAGTGGGTGGGTGAGTGGGTGGGTGAGTGGGTGGGTGAGTGGGTGGGTGAGTGGGTGGGTGAGTGGGTGAGTGGGTGAGCGGGTGGGTGAGTGGGTGGGTGAGTGGGTGGGTGAGTGGGTGAGTGGGTGAGTGGGTGGGTGAGTGGGTGGGTGGGTGAGTGGGTGGGTGAGTGGGTGGGTGAGTGGGTGGGTGAGTGGGTGATTGAGCTGCTGAGTGAGCGGGTAGGTGGGTGGGCGGGTGGGTGAGCGGGTGGATGAGTGAGTGGTGGGTGAGTGGGTGGGTGATTGAGCGGGTGAGTGGGCGGGTGGGTGAGTGATTGAGTGGGTGAGTGGGTGGTTGAGTGGGTGGGTGGTGATGCTACTACTACTGATGATGATGATGATGCTCAGGTTAACACGTAGTTGGCGTACGCGACCAATATCATCCATAAAAGGTTTTTGGGTTAGGTCGCGTAAATGTATAAATGTTGTGTCGTTAAAACCCGCCACCACCCGACACAGCCAACTAGTAAGGGTTCTCACGTAAACAGAACGTGCCAATTCGTCACTAGTACAACACTAGTGTGTAGTGTATAGTGTAGTGTATAGTGTAGTGTACTAGTACAGCACACCAGTTGTGTGTTGGAGAGCCAAGCCACAACATTTACAGTCTGAGTACCGTGACGTTTCACCAGTAATTACAACCAGCTTCATCAGGCGACAGACAGATTTGTGAAGTCTTCCTGTTTCGTTCCTTATATAGAGGCCTAGATGTGGTGACCACCCTTCTGCGCTCTTGCACAATCATGGGTGGGGGGGGTGGAGTGATTACTGAGGCAAGGCACATGAGGCATGTGCATTATGCGAGCCCTTTGCACTTGTCTTTCCTGTCTATTGTGTTGAATAAAATAGCCCGACCAACGATAATCCCTGTTGAAGTACGCCGCCCTTTGTAGGCATGCATTTAACTAATGCATTATTTGATGATTCGCTCACACGCAGCACTAAGGCGGTAGCTATCCGAACGGTTAAAGCTATTTCGATTTGGTTCTATTGGGTAAAGTCACGTAGGTGAAAATCAAATAAAAAATCACGACGTTTCGCCACAACACAAGCGGCCTTCATCAGGTGAAGGGACGAGAGTATGGATCCTAGCAGTCACGAAAGCTTTAAATCTAGAATTATTTAGATTTCTTTCAATTTCGATAGATTCTCTAATTAGTCTTGGCCAGTAGGAGCTAGTTTTGCACGAAACTTCAACATCAAAATCAATGGAGTGTGTCATTGTTGGCACGCGTGTTCTGCTACTGCTGACAGTTGTGTTTGGGAGAATTTAATGTTTCTCTGGTGTTCTTTTAGTCTCGTGCTGATCATTCGTCCTGTTTGCCCAACATAACATTTACCACACGTGCAGTTAATCCTGTACCACACCTTCTGTTGATAGCTTCGGTAATACATGTTTTGTAGCAGATATTAAATTCTGTATTTTATGTACCGTGCCAAATCTGACTCGGATGTTTTGTTTTCCCAAACATGTGGCGGGTTCATCAGCTACTCCCGCAATGTACGGTATTTTGATCGTTTTAATTACTTGGGCGGTTTCAATGCTCTTGTTATTTGATGTGGTTTTGGTATTCAATGCCCTCTTTATTTGTGCATCATCGTAACCGTTCATTTGCAGCGCTTCTTTAACATGTTGAATTTCACTTCTCAGACTGTCACCATCTGACACTTTCTTAGCTCGATGAATGAGCGACTTGACAAGAGCAGATTTCTGTTGCGGGGTGAAGGTTGTGACTCTGCATTCAGATAGGTGTCAGTACGAGTTTTATTTTGGTGAATACTGAGTGTTATTGTGTCACTTCTACCCCGTCTGAGCCGAATGTCCAGAAATGCCAACTCTTTGGTTCTTTGGGTAAAGAAATGTTGGAGTTCTGTCAGCCTCTGTCAGCTTCATGGTGAGACGATTTAGAAATGCGTTCAGTGTATCGTTGCTGTGTGGCCAGACCACCAATGTGTCATCCACATAACCAGGCACACTAAAGCCTTCTGCTTGCTACTGCCAGGAGCGCTTTGTTGGGTGCCGCTACCGCCACGCGGTGCCTCCGCCTGGCGACAAAGATGAGTACTGCGTCCGCGTGAGAGTCGTAGCTCGCTACCCACGGTGGAAGACAGGGGAGTGGTCTCCACCGTCGTGTGTCTCCGTCCCTCCACCGCACAGCGCCGTAGGTGAGTGGGTGGGTGGGTGGGTGAGTGGCTGAGTGAGTGGGCGAGTAAGTGAGTGAGTGGGTGGGTGAGTGGGTGGGTGAGTAAGTGGGTGAGTGATTAGGTGGGTGAGTGATTGGGTGAGTAGTTGAGTGGGTCAGTGGGTGAGTGGGTGGGTAAGTGGTTGAGTGAGTGGGTGCGTGAGTGGTTGAGTGAGTGGGTGGGTGAGTGATTGGGTGGGCGAGTGATTGGGTGGGTGAGTGAGTGGGTGGGTGAGTGATTGGGTGAGTAGTTGAGTGAGTTGGTGCGTTAGTGGGTGGGTGAGTAGTTGACTGATTAGGTGGACAAGTGGTTGAGTGGGTGGGTGCGTGAGTGGTTGAGTGGGTAGGAGGGTGAGTGAGTGGGTGGGCGAGTGCCGCACCCGTTTAGCCCCCTCTATCCGGCCTAACAAAAGCTGTTTAGGCATGCGGTGGCTGGGCATGCGGGCTACATGACCCAGCCAACGCAGCCTTGCCTGCCGGAGGAGCTCACCGATGGGACTTTGTCCAGATTTTTCTGGGATTTGTGAGCTCACACAATCCAGCCTGGTTAAACCCAGGATGGATTGTAGGCAGGCCAGCCTAAATGTTTCCAACCGGCGAAGATGTTCCATTAGGGGGGTCCACTTTTCGCAAGCGTAGAGAAGGGAGGGAATGACTGTGGCCGAGAAGACCTGAAGATTCGTGCAGAGTGACAGACCAGGTAGCTTCCACACAGCGTTATGCAACCGATGCATAGATAATGCCGCTCGACTGATTCAGAGTGAGACCTTTGCTGTCCAACCGGAGCCGGTCATGAGCACACTGCCCAGGTATGGGAAACTCTTCACTCTCTCCACAACTCAATCACCGATTGGGAGTTGTGGGAGTGGATTGTCCAATGGTACAAAATACCCAAGCAGGTGCTTAGTTTTGGTGGGACTGATGGTAAGGCCCCACCTCTTAGTGGCAAGCTCCAGGTTTAGCAGCAGCGCCTCCAACTCCTCCTCTGAGTGCGCAGCGATTACCAGATCATCGGCATACGCAACGTGGTTGAGCAATAGGGAGCCATCCCTCGACCGCACCTGGGCATCGATCAGCCTCCCATTGTATCTGTGTAATGGGTTCCGGAGACACTTTGCATAGGTAACTCCTTTATTAAAACGCAGCACTCCAACAGTCCTCCTGATACACTGCTACAGCCTAGGCACACGGCCTGCCCGTAGCGTGCCGTGACACTGCCTACGCCGTGGGCTCCTCCGCTGTGACCACCCTAGGGGAGGCGACCCCTGACCCCACCCAGCCAAGGTGCGGGTCCACACTCTGGCTTCCTCGGACCTCGCCCTTATAAGGGCGTGGGGCTGGTAGTCCCAGAGTCCCACCACTGACCCAGAGTCCCACCACTGGCCCAGAGTCCCACCACCAGTGGCCCAGAGTCCCACCACCACTAGCCCAGAGTCCCACCACCAGTGGCCCAGAGTCCCACCACCACTGGCCCAGAGTCCCACCACTGGCTCAGAGTCCCACCACTGGCCCAGAGTCCCACCACCGGCCCGCACGGCGTCCCGGCCCTTACAAGTGTTGAGGCGTAAATGACGACTCGGAGGCAGATCTTCATGTAGGGGCTTGCGCCAGTTGTTTTATTAAAGACTTTTCACACACCATGACTCCGTGTACTGCACGCTCACTGCCTACACTCCACACCCCAGGGGTAGGGTACTGGGGAGGTCCCTAGCACACCCACAGGCTACCCTAGCCTGGTGTTAATCTCCCCCTACCCTGGGTCCCATCGCTCCCCCAGGGGTAGGGTACTGGGGAGGTCCCTAGCGCACCCACAGACTACCTTAGCCTGGTGTTAATCTCCCCCTACCCTGGGTCCCATCGCTCCCCCAGGGGTAGGGTACTGGGGAGGTCCCTAGCGCACCCACAGACTACCCTAGCCCGGTGCCAATCTCCCCCTACCCTGGGTCCCATCGCTCCCCCAGGGGTAGGGTACTGGGATAGGTCCCTAGCACACCCACAGGCTACCCTAGCCTGGTGCCAATCTCCCCCTACCCTAGGTCCCATCGCTCCCCCAGGGGTAGGGTACTGGGGAGGTCCCTAGCACACCCACAGGCTCCGCTAGCCAGGTGCTAATCTCCCCCTACCCCGGGTCCCAACTCCCAACTTCACACGTTCCTGGCTCCCCGCCAACGACCTCGAACACGTCACGGGTCCCAACCTAAATTCCCCGGGGGGACATGACGTCACCGTCCCGACCCCCTGTCCGTGACGTCACCACACGTGACGTCATCGTACCGGAGGGTTGAGCGCGACGTGACGTCACCGACTACCGCCCTGCACAAGGACGGCGGGGCGAGGGGGTCCAGAGTCCTACCCGGCTGCTGCCGCTGCCGCCCTTCGTTCTTCGGCTGCGGCTGGCTCCAGATCGGCCGGGGAGGTCCCCTCTGGTGCCTCCTGCCCATCGAGGGGTGGGGCTGTCTGGGGTCCTAGAGCCGAGGGGTGGGGCTGTCTGGGGTCCTGAGCCCCCAGCAGCCCCTCCCCTCTAGGGCTGCCGCTGCAGCCCCTCCCCTGACGGTACGAGGCACCGCCGTTCCATCTATGGCGCTACATCTGTACCAGATGGAAATTCCTCTGGTCTGGTACGGCCATCGAAGGCTTCACGAACTACGCGGTCGAAATAGATGTTAAATAATGTGGGAGCCAGAGGACATCGCTATCGCACCCCAAGGTGTACAGGGAATGGCTCTGACTCCCAGCCACGTAGTTTTACCCGGGCCTGCTCACCATCATGAAGGTCCTTAATGATAGTGAGCAGAGGGTCAGGGACTGCAAAAGCATGAAGAACAACCCAGAGCCCAGGCCTACTGATGGTATCATAGGCCTTGACCAGGTCAATAAAGCAGAGATGTAGGTCTTGTTGGAATTCCCTACACCTGTGCTGTAGCAGACGGACAGAAAATATGGCATCTGTGCAGGACTGCCCTTTCCTGAAACCACATTGGAGCTCTGCAAACTTCTCCTCAGCGTGCCTGGCAAGGCGATGTTGAATAGACACAGACAGACAGACACACACACACAGACAGGCACACACAGACAACAACAACCGCCATTCGCCACTAAGTGGCGGTGACGTCACCACGACGCTTGTACCAGACACACACAGACACACACAGACACACACAGACACACAGACACAACAACAACCGCCATTCACCACTAAGTGGTGGTGACGTCACCACGACACTTGTGCCAGGACATGTGCACCTTGAGGCCACGTGGAGTGTCGAACGCCCGCTGGCAGGTCACAGGGCAGACCCAGGTGCCACGGGTCGACTGACTGAGATGACTGGCTGATGCACCACCTGTGCCCCCTACTGTGCCAACCTGCTGGGCTTTAGCCACCCGGCGCTCTGCTCGTTGTTGTGAGCGTCGCTCCTCTGCCCTCCGTTGTTGTTGGAGGGCGACTGCCTCCAACTGCCCAGTAGTGTCCTTCACGAGCCTCCTCCACAGAGGCCGATCTTGACACCGCTGGTGCCAGTCATCGGCAAGTCCACTCAGCTCCACGTCCTTCTGTACCACATCACTCCATCTCTTCTCCAGTCCATGCCGCGCCCGTTCAGCCCACTCGATCCGGCCGAACAAAAGCTGTTTCGGCATGCGGTGGCTGGGCATGCGGGCTACATGACTCAGCCAGCCCAGCATACAGACACACACACAGACAGACACACACATACACAGAGAAGTGATTAAGACCAAAACCTCCTCCTCACTAACCTCATCCAACAACACTGCTCAGCATCCCACTCTGTCTGTGTGTCTCTGTCTGTCTCTCTGTCAGTCTCTCTGTCTGTTTCTCTGTCTGTCTGTATCTGTCTCACTGTGTCTCTCTGTTTCCTCGTGTCTCTGCTTCCCCATGTCTACCCGTATCTCCCCGTTATCTCCCCGCGTCTCACCGAATCTCCTCGTGTGTCCCCAATCCCGTAGCCACCACCACCACCACCACCGCCACCACCACCACCGCCGCCACCGCCGCCACCACCGCCACCACCACCAATGCCACCACCACCACCGCCGCCACCACCACCATCACCACCACCCCATCCACCTCCCGCTCCTCCCCACCCTCGTCCGCGGTGTCTACGGGAGACGAGGCGACGCTCCCCGCCAGCGGCAGCAGTATCTACCCCATCAGCTTGACGGTGGCCATGACGGTGCTGACGGTGCTGGTGCTGCTCCCCTTGCTGATGTGCACCGTGCGGGGCAGACGGAACGCCGGCGAGCGTCCCGGTGAGCGGCGGTGGCGTTGCGGTGGCTACGTAGATGTGGACTGCCTCGCTTGGTACACGGGAGGGCGTGGGTTGGATCCAGACCCTGACGACGCCTGCTGCTGCTGTATATTTAGAGTTTGCGGTGTCTCTCATAATCATCATCAGCATCACAATGGCTGAGATGTGGACTGCCTCGCTTGGTCCACAGGAGGGCGTGGGCTACTTCCCCGCCCCTGACACCTGTGTATTTGGAGTTTGCGGTGTCTCCCTCATCATCATCATCGTCATCACGGTGGCTATGAGATGTTAACTACCTCGCCTGGATCATCTACATCATTAGACCTCCTTTGCCAGTACCAAAAAGGGGAAAAACCGTATTATTACCTCGCCTGGTACGCAGGAGGTCGTGGGTCTTATCCCGACCCTGACACTTCCTGCGTCTCTACGCATTCAGAGCCATTTGGCTGCTGCTCTATATTTGCCACCCGACGATGATGATGACGATGATGATGATGATGACGACGATGATAATGATGATGACGACGATGACAACGATGATGACGATGATGATGACGATGACAACGATGACGATGATGATGATGATGACGATAACGATGATGATGACGACGATGATAACGATGATGATGACGACGATGATAATGACTATGATGACGATGATGACGATAATGATGACGATGATGACGATAAGCCACTGAGTTGAGCTGTCACTTGTGGTAGCCGGTGTAGCTTCTACTAAACAAGTGACGTAGTAGCACAGCGGGGGGCTTACCCGGTAAGATACACAAAATATTTGTGTCTATATATTTATTTTTATTGATTTGTTAACCTTTGCTATACCTGGCATGTGCCGACGGCGCGTGTCGTGTTTGCGTGTCGTGTTTGCGTGACGTGTCTGCGTGTCGTGTCTGCGTGTCGTGTTAGCGTGACGTGTTAGCGTGTCGTGTCTGCGTGTCGTGTCAGCGTGACATGTTAGCGTGTCGTGTCTGCGTGTCGTGTCTGCGTGACGTGTTAGCGTGTCGTGTCTGCGTGTCGTGTCTGCGTGTCGTGTCTGCTTGTCATGTTTGCGTGACGTGTTAGCGTGTCGTGTCTGCGTGTCGTGTTTGCATGTTGTGTTTGCTGTTGTAACGTTCTGACCCCCGTACCCCCGACCGTACATTTGTGGATTCCTCCTCCTCCTGCTGCTACATGAACACAATATTCCCGTTGTGTCCAAAGTCGAATTTGTTTTTGTGTTAAGTGGCGTCAATATATAAACGCTGTGTCGTAAAACCCGCCACCACCTGACGCAGCCAATTAGTCAGGTTTAGTGTCACGTAAACAAAACGTGCCAATTAGTTACTAGTTTATAGTGTACTGTACAGTGTAGTGTATAGTGTAGTGGACAGTGCAGTGTACTGTACAGTGTTGTGTGTAGTGTAGTGTACAGTGTGGTGTGTAGTGTACAGTGTAGTATGCTTGTTCAGTACGAACCGGTAGTGTGTTGTAAAGTAAACCCACGACAACCTTCACAATTCAAGTACCTGGTGACACCTCACCCCTAATTACGACCACCACCGGCATCATCATCATCATCATCGGGCCTGATGATGATGATGCTGCTGCTGGCCGTTGTTTCGAGTTCTGTGCCTTGTGAGTTTTTCTCCCCACCCTGCGTGATCTTCTCGTTCCCCGGCGAACGAGCGAGGGGGGAACGCTCCAGGCCTGGTCCCGAAGCCTGATATTGTCTCTGCCGAGTGCAGGTAGCCACCGCCGCTGCCGCCACCACCACCGACACCACCGCCGCCACCGCCGCTGCCACCGCCGCCGCCACCACCGCGGTGGAGCAGAAATCGGAACTTTAGGACCTCGTCCCCGCCCCCGGTTGACACCGCCGGATGAAAGCCGCTCCCCAAGTCGTCGCCACACCAATCACACCGCGCGGTGGCTAGGAGATGCCGACCACCTCGCCTGGCACGCGGGAGGTCGTGGGTTCCATCCCGACCCCTGACGATGCCTGCCGCCGCTGTATATTTCTGAGTTTGACCCATAGACTCATCACACAGAGACCCATAGACTCATCACACAGAGATCCATAAACTCATCACACAGAGACCCATAGACTCATCACACAGAGACCCACAGACTCACCACACAGAGACCCATAGACTCACACAGAGACCCATAGACTCATCACACAGAGACCCATAGACTCACCACACAGAGACCCACAAACTCATCACACGGAGACCCATAGACTCACACAGAGACCCATAGACTCATCACACAGAGACCCATAGACTCACCACACAGAGACCCACAGACTCATCACACGGAGACCCATAGACTCACCACACAGAGACCCATAGACTCACCACACAGAGACCCAGACTCACCACGCAGAGACCCATAGACTCACCACACACAGAGACCCATAGACTCACCACACAGAGACCCACAGACTCACCACACAGAGACCCACAGACTCACCACACAGAGACCCATAGACTCATCACACAGAGACCCACAGACTCACCACACAGAGACCCAAAGACTCACCAGACTCGCACAACTTTATCGATGGCCCGGTGGGTGGTGGTGGGTGGTGGTGGTGAGGCTGTGCGTGCGTTGTTGGGGCGCATTCCACGATGAATCTTCCAGAACGATCCGAGAGAGTCGACAGAGAATCGTCGTCCGTTCGACTCGCCCCCACCCAGGGGGGTGGGGGGTGGGGGCGCTTTGTGCGTCACGGTTCTATTTGACGTCGCCACGTGCCCCAGCGTTGGTTGTGGGTCACGTGGGCTGTCGTGACCTCGTCCCCTCTCTCCCTGCCTGCCTGCCCCCAGACTGAAGGGGGCCTGGCAGCTGTTTCGTTGTTTGCTGGAGAAATCGCGGTAGTGGTGGTGCTGGTGGTGACGATAATAAAGGTGGCGAGTTCACTTACCTGGGCTGGAACTCCTCCTCCTCCTCTTTACAGGTGGATGCGTGATGTTGTGCACGGGACTTGAACTAAAAACGAAACGTTTTATTTTTTACCGGGTAAGGCCCTCGTTGAGATGCGGCGTAGCTCTTTCAGAAGGCCTTGACCTGACCGTTACAAATGATAGCTCTAGCAATTCAGTTTATTATCATCGTCGTCGTCATCATCACGTGGACCTTTAGAGCAGTTGACAAATACTCGACAACTCACGTTTCTCAAATGTGGAGGGGAAAACCAGAGGGCCTGGAAAAAAATCCACGCGACAAAAGGGACAGAGACAAAGTCTATACAGCAGCAGCAGCAGCGGGCATTAGGGTCGGCATGGAACCCACAACACCCAGACCCAGGGCTTGAACCCAGGGTCTCAGTGTCTCTGACACGGCCATTATGACCCCACTGAGAGAGACACCCAGACCCAGGGCTTGAACCCAGGGTCTCAGTGTCTCTGACACGGCCATTATGAACCCACTGAGAGAGAGACACCCAGACCCAGGGCTTGAACCCAGGGTCTCAGTGTCTCTGACACGGCCATTATCAACCCACTGAGAGAGACACCCAGACCCAGGGCTTGAACCCAGGGTGTCAGTGTCTCTGACACGGCCATTATGAACCCACTGAGAGAGACACCCAGACCCAGGGCTTGAACCCAGGGTCTCAGTGTCTCTGACACGGCCATTATGACCCCACTGAGAGAGACACCCAGACCCAGGGCTTGAACCCAGGGTGTCATTGTCTCTGACACGGCCGTTATGAACCCACTGAGAGAGAGAGACACCCAGACCCAGGGCTTGAACCCAGGATGTCAGTGCCTCTGACACGGCCATTATGCACCCACTGAGAGAGAGAAACACCCAGACCCAGGGCTAGAACCCAGACTCTCAGTGTCTCCGACACGGCCATTATGAACCCACTGAGAGAGAGAGACACCCAGACCCAGGGCTTTACCTCAGGGTCTCAGTGTCTCTGACACAGCCATTATGAACCCTACTGAGAGAGAGACACCCAGACCCAGGGCTTGAACCCAGGGTCTCAGTGTCTCTGATACGGCCGTTATGAACCCACTGAGAGAGAGAGACACCCAGACCCAGGGCTTGAACCCAGGGTCTCAGTGTCTCTGACACGGCCATTATGAACCCACTGAGAGAGAGACACCCAGACCCAGGGCTAGAACCCAGACTCTCAGTGTCTCCGACATGGCCATTATGAACCCACTGAGAGAGAGACACCCAGACCCAGGGCTTGAACCCAGGGTCTCAGTGTCTCTGACATGGCCATTATGAACCCACTGAGAGAGAGAGACACCCAGACCCAGGGCTTGAACCCAGGGTGTCAGTGTCTCTGACACGGCCGTTATGAACCCACTGAGAGAGAGACACCCAGACCCAGGGCTTGAACCCAGGGTGTCAGTGTCAATGACACGGCCGTTATGAACCCACTGAGAGAGAGACACCCAGACCCAGGGCTTGAACCCAGGGTGTCAGTGTCTCTGACACGGCCATTATGAACCCACTGAGAGAGAGAGACACCCAGACCCAGGGCTTGAACCCAGGGTCTCAGTGTCTCTGACACGGCCATTATGAACCCACTCAGAGAGACACCCAGACCCACGGCTTGAACCCAGGGTCTCAGTGTCTCTGACACGGCCATTATGAACCCACTGAGAGAGAGACACCCAGACCCAGGGCTTGAACCCACGGTCTCAGTGTCTCTGACACGGCCATATTGAACCCACTGAGAGAGAGAGACACCCAGAACCAGGGCTTGAACCCAGGGTCTCAGTGTCTCTGATACGGCCATTATGAACCCACATGAGAGAGTGACACCCAGACCCAGGGCTTGAACCCAGGGTGTCAGTGTCTCTGACACGGCCATTATGAACCCACTGAGAGAGACACCCAGACCCAGGGCTTGAACCCAGGGTGTCAGTGTCTCTGACATGGCCATTATGAACCCACTGAGAGAGAGCCACCCAGACCCAGGGCTTGAACCCAGGGTCTCAGTGTCTCTGACACGGCCATTATGAACCCACTGAGAGAGACACCCAGACCCAGGGCTTGAACCCAGGGTCTCAGTGTCTCTGACACGGCCATTATGAACCCACTGAGAGAGAGACACCCAGACCCAGGGCTTGAACCCAGGGTGTCAGTGTCTCTGACACGGCCATTATGAACCCACTGAGAGACACCCAGACCCAGGGCTTGAACCCAGGGTGTCAGTGTCTCTGACACGGCCATTATGAACCCACTGAGAGAGACACCCAGACCCAGGGCTTGAACCCAGGGTGTCAGTGTCTCTGACACGGCCATTATGAACCCACTGACTGATGTATTTATTAGAGATTTTTTACATCTCTCATCAATGAGCTCCCAAAGTCAAAACACCAAAAACTCCCCCAACAACACCAAACACAACAACAACAACGCTTTGTTTTACTCATCCCGACAAACACACGCCTGTCTCTGCGTGTGTCTATGTGTGTGTCTGTGTGTGTTTACGTGTTTGTGTCTGTGTGTCTGTATCGGTGTGTGCGTGTCTCTGCGTGTGTCTGTGTGTCTGTGTCTCTGCGTGTGTCTATGTGTCTGTTTCGGTGTGTGTCTGTATCGGTATGTCTTTGTCTCTGCGTGGGTCTGTGTGTGTCTATTGGTGTGTGCGTGTGTGTCTATGTGTCTCTGCGTGTTTGTGTGTCTGTGTGTGTCTGTCTCTTTTTAAGAAGGGGGACCGCACAGACTGTAACAACTACAGGGGCATCTCACTCCTCAGTGTGCCGGGAAAGGTCCTGGCAAGGATTATTCAGCATCGCATTGCCAGGCACGCTGAGGAGAGGCTTGCAGAGCCCCAATGCGGTTTCAGGATAGGGCGGTCCTGCACAGATGCCATATTTTCTGTCCGTCTGCTACAGCAGAGGTGTAGGGAATTCCAACAAGACCTACATCTCTGCTTTATTGGCCTGGTCAAGGCCTATGATACCATCAGTAGGCCTGGGCTCTGGGTCGTTCTTCGTGCTTTTGGAGTACCTGACCCTCTGCTCACGATTATTAAGGACCTTCATGATGGTGCGCGGGCCCGGGTAAAACTACGTGACCGGGAGTCAGAGCCATTCCCTGTACAACTTGGGGTGCGACAGGGATGTCCTCTGGCTCCCACATTATTTAACATCTATTTTGACCACGTAGTTCGTGAAGCCTTCAATAGCTGTACCGGGGGAATCTCCATATGGTACAGATATAATGGGAGGCTGATCGATGCCCGGGTGCGGTCAAGGGATGGCTCCCTATTGCTCAACCACGTTATGTATGCTGATGATTTGGTAATAGCTGCTCAGTCAGAGGAGGAGTTGGAGACGCTGCTGCTGAGACTGGAGCGTGCCACTAAGAGGTGGGGCCTTACCATCAGCCCCACCAAAACTAAGCACCTGCCTGGGTATTTTGTACCATCGGACACTCCACCCCCACAACTCCCGATCGGTGATAGGGCAGTTGTGGAGAGAGTGGAGAGTTTCCCATACCTGGGCAGTGTGCTTATGACTGGCTCCAGTTTAACAGCAGAGGTCTCACTCCGAATCAGTTGAGCAGCAATATCTTTTCATCGGTTGCGTAACGCTGTGTGGAAGCTACCTGGTCTGTCGCTCCGCACTAAGCTTCAGGTCTTCTCGGTCACGGTCATTCCCTCCCTTCTCTACGCTTGCGAAACGTGGACACCCCCAATGGAACATCTTCGCCGGTTAAAAACATTTAGGCTGGCCTGCCTACGATCCATCCTGGGTTTAACCAGACTGGATTGTGTGAGGAGCTCACAAATCCTTGAAAGATCTGGGCAAGGTCCCATCGGTGAGCTCCTCCGGCGGGCAAGGCAGCGATGCCTGGGTCATGTAGCCCGCATGCCCAGCCACCGCATGCCGAAACAGCTTTTGTTCAGCCGGATTGAGGGGGCAAAGCGGGCGTGGCACGGGCTAGAGAAGAGATGGAGTGATGTGGTACAGGAGGACGTAGAGCTGAGTGGACTTGCCGATGACTGGTACCAGCGGTGTCAAGATCGGCCTCTGTGGAGGAGGCTCGTGAAGGATGCTACTGGGCAGTTGGAGGTAGTCGCCCTCCAACAACAACGGAGGGCGGAGGAGCGACGCTCACAACAACGAGCGGAGCGCCGGGTGGCTAAAGCACAGCAGGTTGGCACAGTAGGGGGCACAGGTGGTGCATCAGCCAGTCATCTCAGTCGACCCGTGGCACCTGGGTCTGCCCCGTGACCTCCTGCCAGCGGGCGTTCGACACTTCACGTGGCCTCAGGGTGCACATAGCCTGGCACAAGCGTCGTGGTGACGTCACTGCCACTTAGTGGCGAATGGCGGTTGTTGTTGTTGTTGTCTGTCTCGAGCGGAGCGCCGGGTGGCTAAAGCACAGCAGATTGGCACAGTAGGGGGCACAGGTGGTGCACCAGCCAGTCATCTCAGGCATCTTAGTCAGTCGACACGTGGCACCTGGGTCTGCCCCGTGACCTCCTGCCCACGGGCGTTCGACACTTCACGTGGCCTCAAGGTGCACATGGCCTGGCACAAGGGTCATGGTGACGTCACCGCCACTTAGTGGCGAATGGCGGTTGTTGTTGTTGTGTGTGACTGTGTGTCTGTATCGGTGTGTGTCTGTGTCTCTGCATGTGTCTGTGTGTGTGTCTGTATCGGTGTGTGCGTGTCTGTCTATGTGCCTCTGCGTGTTTTTGTGTCTCTGCGTGCGTGTCTATGTGTGTCTGTCTTTACGTGTGTGTCTGTGTGTCTCTGTGTGTCTGTGTGTCTGTTTCTGCGTGTGTGTCTATGTGTCTGCGTGTGTGTGTCTATGTGTCTGCGTGTGTGTTTATGTGTCTGCGGGTGTCTGTGTCTCTGCGTGTGTGTCTACGTGTGTCTGTCTCTGCGTGTGTGTGTCTGTCTCTGCGTGTGTGTGTCTATGTGTCTCTGTGTGTGTGTCTGTCTCTGCTTATGTATGTCTATGTGTCTCTGCATGTGTGTCTGTCTCTGCGTGTGTGTGTCTGTGTCTCTGCGTATGTGTCTGTCTCTGCGTGTGTATGTCTGTGTCTCTGCATGTGTGTCTGTCTCTGCGCGTGTGTGTCTATGTGTCTCTGCATGTGTGTCTGTCTCTGCGTGTGTGTGTCTATGTGTCTCTGCGTATGTGTCTGTCTCTGCGTGTGTATGTCTGTGTCTCTGCATGTGTGTGTCTGTCTCTGCGTATGTGTGTCTGTCTCTGTGTGTGTATGTCTATGTGTCTCTGCATGTGTGTGTCTGTCTCTGCGTGTGTATGTCTATGTGTCTCTGCATGTGTGTGTGTGTCTCTGCGCGTGTGTGTCACTGTGTCTGTGTGACTACCAAGTTGTCCTTATTTTCGTTGCCTTCTGATACGCCCAGCAGAGACACTCGCTACACACACTCACCGTGCCGCACACAGACAAAGATCCCCCGTGTAGCCTTAACAGACTGTAGGGGCAAGTGCGGTTAGCGAGCAGCACCTATGAAGGCCGGCATGGCACACGAGGGGGTGGGTGGCCAACGCCACGCCCGACCGCCTTTGTCTCCCCAGTGGCGATGTTTACACACCGCACCAGGTACTCATTTGAGGCGGAGTCGACCTAGGGGAGGCCCTGGACCGGTTCAGATAATCGTCACCGGTGTTGGACGTGAGTGGGAATCGAACTTGGGTCGCCAGGATCGTGGGGCAGCGTAGCGCTGACCGCTACCCTTCAGCTCTCCACACACGTCATCGGTCACACACAGAACCGCAGAGGAGGGCGAGAAGGATCCCAAGCGTGCGACACTCAGAACCACAAGTGGCAGAGACTCGGCCGAGAGAGTGGAGAGAGAGAGAGAGAGTAGAGAGAGAGTGGAGAGAGAGAGAGTGGAGAGCGAGTGGAGAGAGAGACAGTGGAGAGAGAGAGAGAGAGTGGAGAGAGAGAGGTTGGAGAGAGAGAGTGGAGAGAGAGAGAGTGGAGAGAGAGAGTGTGGAGAGAGAGTGGAGAGAGAGTGGAGAGAGAGAGTGGAGAGAGAGAGGTTGGAGAGAGAGAGTGGAGAGAGAGTGGAGAGAGAGAGAGTGTGGAGAGAGAGAGTGGAGAGAGAGAGAGTGGAGAGAGAGAGAGTGGAGAGAGAGAGTGGAGAGAGAGTGGCGAGAGTGGAGAGAGTGGAGAGAGAGAGTGTGGAGAGAGAGAGAGTGGAGAGAGTGGAGAGAGAGAGAGTGGAGAGAGAGAGTGGAGAGAGAGAGTGGAGAGAGTGGAGAGAGAGAGTGTGGAGAGAGAGAGTGGAGAGAGAGAGAGTGGAGAGTGGAGAGAGAGAGTGGAGAGAGAGAGAGTGGAGAGAGAGAGTGGAGAGAGAGTGGAGAGAGAGAGAGTGGAGAGAGTGGAGAGAGAGGGATAGTGGAGAGAGAGTGGAGAGAGAGAGTAGAGAGTGGAGAGAGAGTGGAGAGAGAGAGTGGAGAGAGAGAGAGAGTGGAGAGAGACTTTTTAGGACTTTATTTCCACTGAAAGATAAACAACAGAAACATTACCGGAAAAAAACATCTAAACTGAAAATCAATAAAACATCAAACTCTTAACAGCTCTATGTGTACTCTTTGGTTCTATTCGGTAAAGTCACCACGTAAGTAAAAAGATAAAACAACAAAAATCACGACGTTTCGGCCACAACGCAAGTAGCCTTCTTCAGGTGAAGGAACAGAACTGAAATACAGATGGCACCGGGATAGAGGCCGTGGAAACGAGGCGGTGCACGGACATCTCCGTGTGCAGCAAAGTTGTTCAGGGGTTTTTCAATTTGATAAACAATCAAATGTTCTGACATCAGAATGCGACGTGAACAAAATATATTTTTCTCCCGTACATTTTCAAAACGAAATGGCGTCGACATGTCAAACACCTGAATGAGTTTTTTTCTTCAAGGATTCTGTTGTCGGTTTTCATTGAAGTGTAATGACAGGGTGACACCTGCTGACATCACAGGGTGACACCTGCTGACATCACAGGGTGACACCTGCTGACATCACAGGGTGACACCTGCTGACATCACAGGGTGACACCTGCTGACATCACAGGGTGACACCTGCTGACATCACAGGGTGACACCTGCTGACATCACAGGGTGACACCTGCTGACATCACAGGGTGACACCTGCTGACATCACAGGGTGACACCTGGTGACATGACAGGGTGACACCTGCTGACATCACAGGGTGACACCTGCTGACATCACAGGGTGACACCTGGTGACATGACAGGGTGACACCTGGTGACATGACAGGGTGACACCTGCTGACATCACAGGGTGACACCTGCTGACATGACAGGGTAACACCTGCTGACATCACAGGGTGACACCTGCTGACTTGACAGGGTGACACCTGCTGACATGACAGGGTGACACCTGGTGACATGACAGGGTGACACCTGCTGACATCACAGGGTGACACCTGCTGACATGACAGGGTGACACCTGCTGACATCACAGGGTGACACCTGCTGACATCACAGGGTGACACCTGCTGACATGACAGGGTGACACCTGCTGACATGACAGGGTGATACCTGCTGACATGACAAGGTGACACCTGCTGACATCACAGGGTGACACCTGCTGACATCACAGGGGTAACACCCGCTGACATGACAGGGTGACACCCGCTGGCCTGGCAAGGGCTTCACGGGTACGGCCACAGAGGTAACAACCAATGAGGGAAGGAGGCGCATCTGGGGCAAGGGCAACAGGTGGGGCTAGCCGAGTTACTCCGGTCACCTGCTCGAAAGGTTCCACGAGAGGGCGTGGCCTAGCCACGCCTCCGGCCACGCCCTGTCGTGTAACCTGCTCCAAGGTTCCACGAGAGGGCGTGGCCGGAGGCGGGGCCTAGCCACGCCTCCGGCCACGCCCTCTCGTGTAACCTGCTCCAAGGTTCCACGAGAGGGCGTGGCCGGAGGCGGAGCCTAGCCACGCCTGGGGGGATATAAGGGGGAGCGGACCCGGAGCTCGGGCCTCGTGCGTGGGGTCCCGGGTCCTGGCGTGTCGCCGTTCGCCGGCATCTCTCTCCGTCGTCGTCACGCCGCCATCCGGAATCGCGGCCAAGAAGAGCCGGCATAGTGACGAGACGTAACGTGGAGAGTCATTTGGTGAGACGTGCGTAGCGAGCGAGGTAGCGGCGCGTGGTCTGGTGAGAAGGAGCGACGAGTCAAACGAAGTCAGGGGTGGTCCCTCCCCCCCCCCCCACGAGGTAAAAAGGAAAGGGGGCGGATGGCTGAGTGCAGAGCGTGCGGGAACGTGAACATGAAGAGCGAGTGGCCGGGCAATTTGCAGTTTGAACGTCGCAATGGACGTGAGGTTCAGAGCGAACGCTAAGTGAGGGCTCGTGGGTAGAACATCGTCAGCGGTCTGATGAACGCCGCTGCAATGGACACATGGCGCTACGGGTACATGTCGCTGTTGGTGTAGGTACAGCACATGGCGACCGCCTACCGGGTCACGGGGAAGGAGCCGGGTTACGCCGAGAGGTCCTGGGAGAGGCGGCTGGGAGGCGGTGTCGCGGTGGGGGCTGGGCACATTCTCAGAAGATTCGCATCGCTGAGGATGTTGTGCACGAGCTGACACGCCACCTCCCGCGCTCCCTCCTCGCTGGAGCTCAGAAATGCGGGGAAGATGCCGGCGCCTTCTCCCATCCCTGGAAACGACACCTTATAGAGGAGGCCCGCGGGTATCCCGGGCCCCGAGTGAGCGTGCAGCTCGAAGGTCGGGTAACTGACGCCGGCGGTCCGGCACAGCATCCACAGCCGCACCTCCCACGACAGCACGGCCGCCTCCGGCAGCACCTCGAGAGCCATGGGCATGGGCCGCAGGTGGAGAGGTACCCACCACAGCCGCGTGCGTGCCCCGCAGCCCCCAAACAGGCTGTGTGCGGCCTTGCCGGTGGCCGTGCACTCCGGCTGCAGTAGGTCTGGCACCGCCGGCTCCGTCTCCTCCTCGTCTTCCGCCGCGGCCGCGGCCACCTGTTCCGGGATGGCCCAGTCCACCTTGATGGTCCGGCCCCACGGCCGGAAGTTGATTCGAAGGAGCTTCTTCCGGGCCATGGCGGCCGCGCGATGGCTCCCGTACTCGATGAACGTGTAGCCTCGGTTGAGGGTTTTGTCCCAGCAACAGACGCTCATCTTGACGTCCACCACGCCCTCCGTGGCACCGCTCATCGCCATCATCACCTCCGCTCGCTTCTTGTCCTTTGGCAGCCCCCCAATGAAGAGGCGGCGATTGTCCACGCTGATGCAGACTGCAATGCGGCGTCCGGGACGGATCTCTAATTTGTTGAGTTTCTTGACGGCATCCGTGGCTTGGGCGAGCGTCGCGTAGGTAGCGAACGCTTAGCCGCGGGTCTCTCCGCCGTGCGCCATCACGAGGCGGAGCTGGTAGAGCTTCCCCACCGTCTCCAGCACGGGCACCAGCTCATCCTCGTAGAGGTCGCGCGGGATCCTCCCCAGAAACACCTCGCAGCCACGGGCGGGAGGGGGCCCCTGCCAGTCGGGCGGCGGTCCGAACTTCCTCTGTCCGTTCTCCCGGACGATGTTGTACCCCATGCGCAACATGAGGTCCAGTAGGACCTTCTTCATGCAGGCCATGCCGAGCGCCAGTGGTTTGGCTGCTACTGTGGTGCCGGGGCGGCGCCTTGGGGCCCGGTGGAGCCCTTGACGCTCCGCGCGGTTGCCTCGTGCCGACAAAGTCACGGGGGGAATCAACTCCTGAAGAGCCAAATCACCGGCAGGAACTCGCTCGGGCCCAAACCTACAGGGGATAGGAAGAGAGAGGGAGGGAGAGTGGAGAGAGAGATGGATGGAGAGAAAGAGACGCGTTTAAGCAGAGCTACCTATATAAACTCAAAATAAAGGTTTTTGGGTTAGATCGCGTTATTTATAAATGTGTCGTAACCCTCCACCACCCGACACGGCCAATCAGCAAAAAAGTGTCACGTTGACAAAAGACAAATAATTCACATTAAAACCATCTTTTTGGTTTAGATATGTGGATGACACTTTGATTGTCTGGCCACATGCTAAAGATACACTTAATGATTTTCTAAATCATCTCAATGCACAAAACCCGGCCATCCAGTTCACCATGGAAATGGAGGTGAATAACACACTCCCATTCCTAGATATTTTGCTTGGACATAGCCTAAACGGTAAAATAACACACAGCGTTTACAGAAAGCAAACGCACACTGATGCCTATCTGAATGCAGATTCACATCATCATCCAGCTCAGAAATCCTCTCTTATCAAGACGCTCATACATCGGGCTAAAACAGTGTCAGATGGTGAAAGTCTAGTGAGAGAGATCAAACACGTTAAAGACGCACTACGACAGAATGGCTACAATAATGCTCAAATCAACAGAGCACTGAATGCCAAACCACGGTCGCAAAGCAATACTGCTGAAAGCGATCAGATTGTTAAAACAATAAAAATTTCATATATCTCAGGAGTAACTGACAAATTAGCCCGTGTTTTGCAAAAGCAAAACATTACAGTAAGATTTGGTACAGTACACAAAATTCAAAAACTAGTATCTTGCACTAAAGACGCATTACCTAAATTATCAACAGAAGGTGTATATCGGATTGATTGTTTATGTGGCAGATGCTATATTGGACAGACGGGACGTAACATCAGTGTAAGACTAAAAGAACATCAAAGAAATATTAAATTATCTGAAAAACAACTGTCGGCAGTGGCAGAACATGCTTGTCAACAAGGACACTCAATTGATTTTGATAACGTTGAAGTGTTGTGTAAAACTAATTATTACTAGCAAAGACTAATTAGAGAATCCATTGAAATTGAGAGGAAAAAAATAACTTTAATCACTCTGACAGCTACAGGCTTAGTGCGGCCTGGAAGCGTATTATGAAATAATACATATTACAATTCCTCATAGGGGAAACACATACTAATTAACGGATTACTAACATAGCATATAATCACTAACTCACATTACAACTAATTACTAATCTACAACTCATTACTAATCATAACCATTGACTGATTACTAATCGATTACATAATTACAATACCCCCCCCCCCATCCGCCTCTAATCACTGCACCTGATATGAGTTAAATGATGACGTCACCCTGCTGCTCTATATAAAACCGGGAGCAAGCGAGGGCTTTACCATTCTGGCGAATTGCCCGATGATGCTGGATGTATTTACGAGCGAAACGTCACAGTACTACTCAAACTGTAAATGTTGTGGATTCACTCTTCAACACACCGGTGGGCTAAAGTAGTGAACTATTTGTCTTTTGTCAACGTGACACTTTTTTTGCTGATTGGCCGTGTCGGGTGGTGGAGGGTTACGACACATTTTTAAATAACGTGATCTAACCCAAAAACCTTTATTATGAATAATATTGGTCGCGAAAGCCTACGTGTTAAACTTTATAAACTCGAAAAATGACAATGAACTTAAAGAGAAACCCAAGAAACTGTGTCCTAACTTTTGGACCGCCTTGTATAATAATCATTACCCCTCACCCCCTGTACACCCCCCCACCCTCCGCAGTACCCCTCCTCATTCATCCACTCACTCACCGAGTCACTCACACATTCACCCACCCATTTACTCACCCACTCACTCAGCCACTCACCCAATCACTCACCTGCTGGCTCACCCACTCACTCACCCACTCACTTGCTCACTTACTCGCCCACTCACTCAACCACTCACCCACCCACACACTCACCCAACCACTCATACACTCACTCGTCCAGTCGCTCACATACTCATCTACCCCACTCACCCACCCACACACTCACCCAGTCGCTCACTCACTCACACACTCACCCATTCGCTCACACACCCACCCACTCACTCACCCAGTCGCACACACAATCACTCACACACCCACTCACTCACCCAGTTGCTCACCCAGTTGCTCACTCACTCACACAGTCACCCACCTACTCATCCACCCACACACTCACCTAGTCGCTCACCTAGTCGCTCACACACTCACCTCACACACTCACTCACCCACACACTCACTCACCCAGTCGCTCACACACTCACCACCCACTCACCCACCCACCCACTCACCCAGTCGCCCACACACTCACCTCACACACTCACTCACTCACCCAGTTGCTCACCCAGTTGCTCACTCACTCACACAGTCACCCACCTACTCATCCACCTACACACTCACCTAGTCGCTCACCCAGTCGCTCACACACTCACCTAACACACTCACTCACTCACCCACTCACCTACACACTCACTCACCCAGTTGCTCACACACTCACCACCTACTCACCCACCCACTCACCCACCCACTCACCCAGTCGCCCACACACTCACCTCACACACTCACTCACCCAGTTGCTCACCCAGTTGCTCACTCACTCACACAGTCACCCACCTACTCATCCACCTACACACTCACCTAGTCGCTCACCCAGTCGCTCACACACTCACCTCACACACTCACTCACTCACCCACTCACCTACACACTCACTCACCCAGTCGCTCACACACTCACCACCCACTCACCCACCCACTCACCCAGTCGCCCACACACTCACCTCACACACTCACTCACTCACCCACTCACTCACCCACCCACACACTCACTCACCCAGTCGCTCACACACTCACCTCACACACTCACTCACTCACCCACTCACTCACCCACCCACACACTCACCCAGTCGCTCACACACTCACCACCCACTCACCCAGTTGCCCACACGCTCACCTTCTCACTCACCCACTCTCTCAGCCACTCACCTGCTCGCTCACCCAGCCACTCACCCAGCCACTCACTCACAACAATCGCCACTAATTGTCGGTGACATCACCACGACGCTTGTGCCAGGGTCACGTGGTTAGCGGTAATCAATTGAAGGTGGAGGGGTTAATTAATTGAAGGTGGAGAGGAGCTTAATTAATTAATTACTGCTAACCACGTGAGCCTGGCACATGCGTCGTGGTGACGTCACCGCCAATTAGTGGCAATTGTTGTGAGTGGCTGGGTGTGTGGGCGACTGGGTGAGTGGGTGGATGTGTGTGGCCGGGTGAGTGGGTGGGTGAGTGGGTAACCCCTCCACCTTCAATTAAGTAAATGAAGGTGGAGGGGTTACCAGCCCCTCCACCTTCAATTAATTAGCCGCTATGGTGGTCGCAAATGCCCTGAGAGAAGAGGCCGATTGGAATTGGCCCTCCACCCCACAGCACTGTCCGGCACCACGTGGAGGTAGGGAGTTGTTTTTGACAACAACAACAACCGCCATTCGCCACTAAGTGGCGGTGACGTCACCACGACGCTTGTGCCAGGCTATGTGCACCCTGAGGCCACGTGAAGTGTCGAACGCCCGCTGGCAGGTCACGGGGCAGATCCAGGTGCCACGGGTCGACTGACTGAGATGACTGGCTGATGCACCACCTGTGCCTCCTACTGCGCCAAACTCACCCACTCACCCAGACACTCACCCACTCACCCAGTCGCTCACCCACCCACTCACCCAGACACTCATACACTCACTCGTCCAGTCGCTCACATACTCATCTACACACTCACCCACCCACACACTCACCCTGTCGCTCACTCACTCACACACTCACCTATTCGCTCACACACTCACACACCCACTCACTCACCCAGTCGCACGCACACTCACACACCCACTCACTTACCCAGTTGCTCACCCAGTTGCTCACTCACACAGTCACCCACCCACTCATCCACCCACACACTCACTCACCCAGTCGCTCACACACTCACCACCCACTCACCCACACACTCACCACCCACTCACCCACCCACTCACCCAGTCGCCCACACGCTCACCCACCCACTCACCCACTCTCTCAGCCACTCACCCACTCACTCACCTGCTCGCTCACCCAGCCACTCACCCAGCCACTCACTCACAACCGCCACTAATTGGCGGTGACGTCACGACGCTTGTGCCAGGGTCACGTGGTAAGCGGTAATTAATTGAAGGTGGAGATGGTTTAATTAATTAATGCTAACCACGTGAGCCTGGCACAAGCGTCGTGGTGACGTCACCGCCAATTAGTGGCGGTTGTTGTGAGTGGCTGAGTGAGTGGGCGGGTGGGTGAGTGGGTGGGCGAGTGGGTGGGTGGCTGGGTGTGTGGGCGGGTGAGTGGGTGGGCGAGCGAGTGGGTGAGCGAGCGTGTGGGCGTGTGGTTGGGTGGGTGAGTGGACGACTGGGTGAGTGGGTGGGTGGGTGAGTGAGTGGGTGGTGAGTGTCTGGGTGAGTGGGCGACTGGGTGAGTGGGTGGGTGAGTGAATGGGTGGTGAGTGTTTGGGTGAGTGGGTGGGCGACTGGGTGAGTGGGTGGATGTGTGAGTGTCTGGGTGAGTGGGCGAGTGGGTGGATGTGTGAGTGTCTGGGTGAGTGGGTGGGTGAGTGAGTGGGCAACTGGGTGAGTGGGTGGATGTGTGAGTGTCTGGGAGAGTGGGTGGGTGAGTGGGTAACCCCTCCACCTTCAATTAAGTAAATGAAGGTGGAGGGGTTACCAGCCCCTCCACCTTCAATTAATTAGCCGCTATGGTGGTCGCAAATGCCCTGAGAGTAGAGGCCGATTTTAATTGGCCCTCCACCCCACAGCACTGTCCACGACAACGTTGCCCGTCCGGCACCACGTGGAAGTAGGGAGTTGTTTTTGCCAACAACAACAACAACCGCCATTCGCCACTAAGTGGCGGTGACGCCACCACGACGCTTGTGCCAGGCTAGGTTCACCTTGAGGCCACGTGAAGTGTCGAACGCCCGCTGGCAGGAAGTCATGGGGCAGGCCCAGCAGGTGCAACGGGTCGACTGACTGAGACGGCTGAGAAGACTGGCTGATGCACCACCTGTGCCTCCTACTGCACCAAACTCACCCACTCACCCAGTCGCTCACTCACTCACTCACCGACACACTCACCCACACACTCACCCAGACACTCATACACTCACTCGTCCAGTCGCTCACATACTCATCTACACACTCACCCACCCACACACTCACCCAGTCACTCACACACTCACCTATTCGCTCACACACTCACACCCACTCACTCACCCAGTCGCACACACAATCACTCACTCACCCACCCACTCATCCACCCACACACTCACCTAGTCGCTCACCCAGTCGCTCACACACTCACTCACCCAGTCGCTCACACACTCACCACCCACTCACAGTGTACACACACACACACAGTGTACACACACAGTGCACACACACACACAGTGTATACACACACACCCAGTGTACACACACACAGTGTATACACACAGTGTATACACACACAGTGCACACACACACAGTGTACACACACAGTGTAAACACAGTGTACACACACACAGTGTACACACACACATTGTGTACACACACAGTATATACACAGAGTGTGTATGTACATACATAGTGTATATACGTACACACAGTGTACACACACATTATGTACACACACACATTGTGTACACACACAGTGTACACACACACAGTGTACACACACATTGTACACACCCACAGTGTACACACACAGTGTACACACACAGTGTACACACACACACAGTGTATACACACAGTGTAGACACACACACAGTGTACACACACACAGTGTACACATACACACAGTGTACACACACAGTGTACACAGTGTACACACACACAGTGTACACACACACACAGTGTACACACAGTGCACACACACAGTGTACACACACACTCAGTGTACACACACACATTGTGTACACACACAGTGTACACACACACAGTGTACACACACAGTGCACACACACAGTGTACACACACACACACACAGTGTACACACACACAGTGTACACACACACACATAGTGTACAAACACACAGTGTATATACACAGTGTAAACACACACAGTGTACACACACAGTGTACACACACAGTGTAAACACACACAGTGTACACACACAGTATATACACAGTGTGTATGTACATACATAGTGTATATACGTACACACAGTGTACACACACACATTGTGTACACACAGTGTATACACAGTGTACACACACACACAGTGTGTACACACACAGTGCACACAGTGTACACACACACACAGTGAACACACACAGTGTACACACACAGTGTACACACACACACAGTGTACACACACAGTGTACACACACAGTGTATACACAGTGTAAACACACACAGTGTACACACAGTATATACACAGTGTGTATGTACATACATAGTGTATATACGTACACACAGTGTACACACACACACAGTGTACACACAGTGTATACACAGTGTACACACACACACAGTGTGTACACACACAGTGCACACAGTGTACACACACACAGTGAACACACACAGTGTACACACACAGTGTACACACACACACAGTGTACACACACACACAGTGTACACACACAGTATATACACACACACAGTATACACACACAGTGTATACACAATAATGTTCACGTTGCGTAGCTGAGCCCACGCACCCAAGGGAGGAAGCAATGGAAAATGAATCTAAATCAACTTAAACTCCATCCCTGCTCTGTGACGTCACCACTCAGCATTACTTTATCGGCGTGAAACGCCAAGGTGAGGTGTACCTCGCTAGGGACGTCATGTCACCAAGGTATTCACCCCTCCCCCGTCCACCGCGCTCTTTAACATGACGTCACCTCCGTTTGTCACTGCCGATATCGTTCCAGTGGCAATTCTTATTTGGGCAAAGCTACGCCCAGGACTGGCGGCTCATTAACATAATGTGTTCGTTAAAGCCGTCGCGAGTTTATTGCGACGGGTTCATTGCTCACGACATATGCGACGAGTAACAGTAACATAATTTATTAATTATCTAATGTGTTCAGTTACGAAGCCACTCATTGTGGGAGGAGCGTGTCTCGTACCCCGGATGTGACATCACGTCACCTGCTACCACGTGACGTCACGAGGCAACAGGAAGCTATCGCTTCCTGCACTGAAATCCGAGGTGAGAAATTCTCATTGCTGTTGTGGTTGTTGTGGTGGTGGTTGTTGTCTACCAAGGTAGAGCCTCGCTCTCTCTCGTAGGGATGTCAGTTGAGTAGCAGCGAGCATGGGAATCGATGTCCAGGTTGGAACTTTACAACGCGGGGCCTAGCCACGCGGGGCCTTGCCTCCTGCCCTCGCCTGATTGCGTTTACTTTAATTATCTCGCTTAAGTTTAATTTGTCTTCACCCGGCTCGCCACTTTGTAACTTTGTTTTATTGTCAATATTCACTCAGTTTTTATTTTCTTTTGTTAGCAGGCCAAGCCCGCTTGAGCTGCTATACCGCTCTTGTTATCAGAAGCGACCTGCCCACAACAACACAAGGTGAGGCTTTGTCAACGTGTGTGAATGTTTTGACTTAAAACTTTGGTGACTGCAGGAATTAATATTCTTGGTTCTTTCGGTAAAGTCACGTAGATAGAAAATAAAATAACGTAATAAAAATAAAAAATAGTAAATAAAGCAAAAAACCCCGCGTTTTGATCGCAACACAAGTGGTCTTTATTTAATTCAATTGTATTATCTGTTATTGTTATTTTCTGTACGTAACTTTACCGAAATCAACAAGAATACGTGTGTCAATGTCTATCGGTCAAAGACGCTATACGGAGAGACGCGCAAACTCCAAATATACAGCAGGCGTCAGGGTCGGGATCGAACCCACGACTTCCTGTACACCAGGTGAGGTAGTTAACATCTCACCACGGAGAGAGACACGCAAACTCCAGTTAGCCTCGGCTGTGTTCGTTGAGCCTCAATTACTTACTTGGTGGAGTGAGGAAGCATTCATGCCAAGCAGATGAAAGGTGGCCAGGCATGATTCTAGACACGCCACCAACTGTTTAACCAGTGACAGTGTACAGTTTGTGTTTGCAGTAACGTCTATTAACTCTGTTGAACACGGAGGTTATAGCATAACAATAGTTTACTTTTGTTTTCCTCTGGAACTCTTTATAAGATTGGAAACAGGAAGTTTACACAGCACACACATTCAGCTGAAGTCGGAACTGTTCATCCCAGCATTCAAGGACATCTGAGCCTGGATTCACGCCTCTAAGTTGCGATTGAACGTTAATTTATGAATTTCTGCATAACACAAATAGTATTGTTTTCAACACTTTTTGCTATGTCAGCTGAATTTAGCTCTCATAAATATTCCTTTTGTAGCCAGACAGCTGAAATTGTGTACTCAGAGTTTTGGGTGAACATTCATTTTGAAGATACGAGGGCTTCCATGCATGTTTATAATAATTTGCCCTCTCATTGTGTGCCATAACAGCCCTGTGATGAATTTGGGACACTTTTATACTACATCCTGAATATATGAATAAGTATAGACGTGTAAGTCACATGTGACTATATATGCATTCCTCTGTGCATCGATACTGACGTGTCGATGGTGTGGATATTATTTTTTTCTGTCTGCAGCTGACGCTGGTCTGATGGAGCAAAGGCAGTCGGCACAGCTCGGTACGACAAGTCAACAATGCGACCAGCGTGCATACAGCACGGATCGGACTGGAAATTTGACACGGCACCAGAGAACTCGCACAGGAGAGAAACCCTTCAAGTGCAGTGTGTGTGGGAAGGCTTTTGCATGGCCATCTGCTCTTAAAATACACCAGAGAACACACACGGGAGAGAAACCCTTCAAGCGCAGTGTGTGTGGGAAGGCGTTTCCACGTTCATCTGCTCTTGTAATACACCAGAGAACACACACGGGAGAGAAACCCTTCAGGTGCAGTGTGTGTGCAAAGGCGTTTGCACAGTCATCTGCTCTTGTAATACACCAGAGGACACACACAGGAGAGAAACCCTTCAAGTGCAGTGTGTGCGTGAAGGCGTTTGCACATTCATCTGATCTTGTAAAACACCAGAGAACACACACGGGAGAGAAACCCTTCTGGTGCACTCTGTGCGGGAAGGCGTTTTCACAGCAACAAAATCTTCAAGTACACCAGAGAACACAGAAGCATCAGAAGATCCACAAGGAGTGGAGTTTGAAATCAGCTTGTGAAAGTCAAAGTGCCACAATAAGCCCATCCCTCATGATACAAGAACCGGAGGAAAATCCCAGCTTTGACACTGAAAAGGAACCGAGGTGAAATATGAAGAGGTGAAGGTGAAGAGGGAAGAAGTGATGGTGAAGAGCAAAGAAGTGAAGGTGAAATGTGAAGATGAAGATTCAACTCCAAAATGGGACCTTCATATTGATGGAGGCAACGTGAAGCAGGAGGAGAATTCTGACTGTGAGGCAGAGCGAGGCAACTCCCAGCAGTTTTAGATTTGAAGCTTTCGTGACTGAAAGGATCCATACTATTTGGTTCTAATCGGTAAAGTCACGTAGGTAAAAAATAAAACAACAAAAAAGGCCACTTGTGTTGTGGCCGAAACGTCGTGATTTTTTGTTTTATTTTTTACCTACGTGACTTTACCGAATAGAACCAACGAGTATGGATCCCAGCAGTTTGTGGAAGTGTGGGTGGACTTACTCCTAGACAATACAACGTCAAGTGGAGACCCGGTAGATGTGAGAGCCAGAGACGATGTCGCTACAATAGATGCACCTTTGTCACAGGCCTTTAATGACAAGAATGTGAAGTTGAACACTCAGCTCCTAGGTTCAACCTGCAGAGTAAGGACGGCCAGTCTTTGTGGACCTGTGGGTTGGGTTGATCTCTAACCAGGAGCGAGAGCCAATAAGCTCCCAAGCATTCACTATTTTATCAATTGCATTTATATGGTGCCTGCTTAATCGCCTCTATGTGACTTTACCGAAAGAACCAAGGAGTATGGATCCCTGCAGGGAACGCCGAAGCCGAGCTGTGGATCATCACCGCCTTCCACGAGCGGGTTCATAGACTCACTCACCATGCAGAGACTCATAGACTACTCACGTAGAGACTCATAGACTACTCACACAAACACACACGCACAAAGACACACATGTAGTGCGTTTAACCGAGGTGCACACTTGATCTTGGAGGCAACATGTTTATTACCACAGGTTAACATTCACAGGATAATGACTTAGGATGGTGACCACCACAGATGACTATATACTTAGGATGGTGACTACCACAGATGACTATATACTTAGGATGGTGACCACCACAGCTGACTATATACTTAGGGTGGTGACCACCACAGCTGACTATATACTTAGGATGGTGACCACCACAGCTGACTATATACTTAGGGTGGTGAGCACCACAGCTGACTATATACTTAGGATGGTGACCACCACAGCTGACTATATACTTAGGATGGTGACAACCATGGCTGACTATATATTTAGGATGGTGACCACCACAGCTGACTATATACTTAGGATGGTGACCACCACAGCTGACTATATACTTAGGATGGTGACCACCACAGATGACTATATACTTAGGATGGTGACCACCACATATGACTATATACTTAGGGTGGTGACCACCACGGATGACTATATACTTAGGATGGTGACCACCACAGATGACTATATACTTAGGGTGGTGATCACCACAGATGACTATATACTTAGGATGGTGACCACCACAGATGACTATATACTTAGGATGGTGATCACCACAGATGACTATATACTTAGGATGGTGATCACTACAGATGACTATATACTTAGGATGGTGACCACCACAGCTGACTATATACTTAGGATGGTGACCACCACAGCTGACTATATACTTAGGATGGTGATCACCACAGATGACTATATACTTAGGGTGGTGACCACCATGGCTGAATATATACTTAGGGTGGTGACCACCACGGCTGACTATCTACATGCTGGACGGGATAATTACTAAGTCGGACCAGGACAGCGAACACGCTGCCTGGTCCACGCGCGCGAAGACCGGAGACCGAGGACCCAGGCTTGAAGATGGCGGATTGATTCCCAGAGACCGCCCAAATTTTAAAATTTCACTTTCCTCCGTCGAGACCGACCATAACAGCATTCAATTTGAAGAAATTAAAATCCCAATGCCTCCTTCCGATATCGCCACAGAAGTCTTAAGCGTCTGTATCAAATCCCATCTCGGCCCACTCACTGTGATCAACGTCTACACCCCAACCGACCAGTTCTTGCCCTCGTAACTATCAGTTCAAGATAAATCGACTTTTACCAAACAACGACTCAATTTACACCATTGGAACCTCCTTTGCCAGTAGCAAAATATGATAATTGGTTTTTACCCTTATATCTGGCAACAAACTGACACCTTTTTTTTACAAGGAGTCATGTTTGCATTGACCACAATACCTGCGGTCCAACACCCATGTTAGACGAGGGCTCTAAGGAAAACTGTCTCGGGTGTGGACCAATCAATTTCAAGTACAGTGCCAATACATTATCAGAGTTGTGTGTTTTTTGTTTGCATTCTGACCGCAGGTATTGTGGTCAAAGCAAACGTGACTCCTTGTCAAAAATGTGTCAGGTTTGTTGCCAGATAAAAGGGTAAAATATCTTGAACGGCTCCCCCTATGGGGTACTCGGTGAAAATCAAACCAGAGTTCCATTATCTGGCCCTTCATCCTCACCAGATATCTCAATAGCATCAGGAAACCTCCTGTCGTCAATCGGCTGGTAAGTCTTTAGGGCCCTTGGATCCTTCCACCTACCAATTGTGTTGACCCTCAATGCCGCCAAGCCTTCACAAACTCCTGAACATCGCTTGTATTACAACTTTTAAAAAAACCAACTGGCCACTTTTTACTTCAGAATCAGAAGCATTATTCGCCGACAACATCAACCATATCCACACATCCGCACATAACTCTGAAAATATTTTCATAAGCATCATCGCAACCACCACCAAGCACACCACCCTGGCGGGTTGCTACAACCAACGCCTCCCACTAGCAAAAACCCCCAAAATTCTAGGTGTAACCTTTGACACTATGTTTAGCTTCGCTCAACACGGCAGAAACGTCCATGCAAAGGTTAACAAACGAAATAACATCTTACGAGCCTTAGCCGGCACATCTTGGGGTCAACAAAAGGAGACTTTACTCCTAACCCACAAAGCCATTGGACGTCCCATCATCAATTACGCCAGTCCCATTTGGTGCCCAAACCACTCCTCTACAGGTTACCAAAAGCTCCAAACCTCAAAAAACCAGGCACTTCGCCTAGCTACAGGATGCCACCTCGTGGCGCCCATTGACCATCTCCACCAAGAAACCAAAGTTCTTCCGATTCAAGAACACTGCAAGCTTCTCACCGATCAATATCCGGCATCATGCCACTCGACAACGCATCCTTGCACAAAGCTACTCAGAGCCCCCCCCCTGCACCTGCTAGGGAAATTAAATCCACCTTCCTTTACTTCAGCTCCACCAACGTGCAATAAACTTTAAACGCTCTTCCACCAAATAGCACCACCAAATCAATGTAGAACCACTTGCGCACCGCCGCCACCGTGCACCGCCTGAACGCCTACAAGCCCCCAATGTCGTGCTAGGGGGTTGGCCCCCACCCATAGCAGACGATGAAAAATCCCCAGACCCGGGCAACTCGCACAAGACCGGCTCGACTCCGTTTAGGTGACTGCTGCTCCGTGCTAGCCGAATACCAACATCGAATCGACCCAAACGTCCCAAACTGCTGCTGCCCTTTGTGCCAAGCAACGCCAGAAGACGTCTCCCATTTTCTCAGTTGCCCAAAACGCGGACCAAAAATTAGATCGATTGATCTCTGGCTAGACCCTTCCAAAGTGGTGATACAACGCCACCTATAAACAGAAAGTGCGAGGAAAAGAGCAACACACAGAGACTCATAGACTACTCACATAGAGACCCATAGACTACTCATCCAAAGACTTACACTACTACTACCACTGCAACCACCACTACTATAACCACTACCACTACTACCACCACTACTATAACCACTACTACTACTACCACCACCACTACCACCACCATCACCACCACTACTACCACTACTACCACCACCATCACCACTACCACCATTACCACTACTATCACTACTACAACCACTACTATCACCACCACCACCACTACCACCACCACCACCACTACTACCACCACCACTACCACCACCACCACCACTATCACCGCCATCACCACTATCACCACTACCACTACTGCCGCCACCACTACCACTACTATCACCACTACCACTACTATCACCACCACCACCACTATCACCACCATCACCACCATCACCACTACCACCACTGCCACCACCACTACCACTGCCATCACCACTACCACCACTGCCACCACCATTACCACTACTATCACCACCACCACCACTGCTGCTGCTCCCCTCTCATCACCCCAGGGCTCCCTGTCCGATCACCTCAAGTGCTCCACGTTGTCGTGGGCCGAGCTGTGCCACATTGGCGAGACGTTGGCATGCGGCCTCGCCTATCTGCACCACCACGTTCATGGAGGCAAGCCGGCCATCGCCCATCGGTATGTCAGTAGCAGGCCGCCCACGGATCACCGTGGGTGGCGGAGTGGGTGGGGGGGGGGGGCCCTGCCAACCTTGGGTTCAGACTCCGCTTGCTGCTCACGCTGCTCTCTCTGACCCTTCGACCGCTCGAACGCGATGAGAGAAAACTAAAAACTAATCTAATCTTGAAACTCTTTTTGTTATTATATCACCCCAATACCCCCACCCCCCCCCCCCCCCGTCCATCTCTACCCACAGCGACTTGAAGAGCAACAACGTGCTGCTGAGGAGCGATCTGTCGGCCGTCATCGCCGACTTCGGCCTGGCGCTCAAACTCCAGCCGGGCCGCCCGCTCGGCGACATCCCGCGGGTAAACGCCGTCGCCGCTTGCTCGTCGGAGACGCCGAGCGTCGGACGCCGCCGCCGTTCGTTACCCGCCAAGAGACCGGAGAGCGTTGCGCCGAACGTGAAACCCGAGCGTCGCGCCCTGCAGGTCGGCACTCTCTGCTACATGGCCCCCGAGCTGCTGGAGGGCGCCGTCTGCTTGCGGCGCGACGCCTTCCTTCGCATCGACGTCTACGCCCTGGGGCTGGTTCTGTGGGAGATCGCCACACGCTGCACGGCCGGTGGCGGTGAGTGGCGGTGGCGGAGGCAGCGTGGCCCCGGGGGAGACAAAGGCCGCCGGGGCGTGGTGCTGGCCGACCCCGCCCACCCCGATACCACGGTGCCGACACCACGTGATGTGTGTGGGGGGGATCTATGTGTGGGTGTGTCTGTGCGTGTGTCTGTGTGTGGGTCTGTGCGTGTGTCTGTGTGTCGGTCTGTGCGTGTGTCTGTGCGTGTGTCTGTGCGTGTGTCTGTGCGTGTGTCTGTGTGTGGGTCTGTGCGTGTGTCTGTGTGTGTGGTGTGTGTGTGTATCTTTTTCTGTGTCTGTGTGTGTATGTGTCTGTGCGTGTGTCTGTGCGTGTGTCTGTGTGTGGGTCTGTGTGTGTGTGTTTCTGTGTGTGTCTGTGTGTGTGTGTCTGTGCGTGTGTCTGTGTGTGTGTGGTGTGTGCGTGTGTCTGTGTGTGTGTGGTGTGTGCGTGTGTCTGTGTGTGTGTCTGTGCGTGTGTCTGTGCGTGTGTCTTTGTGTGTGTGTGTTTCTGTGTGTCTGTGTGTGTGTGTAATACCATCATTAAGGGAAAGAACGGTGATCCAATCTCTGACCCCCAGGAACAGGTTTGCAGATTTGTTGAGCATTTCTGTGAGGTCCTAGGGGAGGGGAAATCCCTCACCCAGGAAAAGAACATGGGACAAAGTGGGGATGACCCTGGCGAGGCTGCGGTGCCTCAAATATTGGAGGAAGAAGTCACCCCCTGTGAGTGGCTGGCTGAGGTGCCATCTGTTGCGGAAGTACTGAAGGCGATCCAGAGTCTGAGACCAGGAAAGGAACCGGGCAGAGGTGATCTCCCAAGCGAAATGCTGAGGGAGGGTGGCGTTTGTGCACAAACTGCCCTACATGACATCATAACAACAGTCTGGACCACTGGATGGGTTCCGCAGGATTGGAAGGATGCTCTGGTGGTCCCCCTCTTTAAGAAGGCGGACCACACAGACTGGAACAACTACAGGGGCATCTCACTCCTCAGTGTGCCGGGAAAGGTCCTGGCAAGGATTATTCGACATCGCCTTGCCAGGCACGCTGAGGAGAGGCTTGCGGAGCCCCAATGCGGTTTCAGGAAAGGGCGGTCCTGCACTGATGCCATATTTTACGTCCGTCTGCTACAGCAGAGGTGTAGGGAATTCCAACAAGACCTACATCTCTGCTTTATTGACCTGGTCAAGGCCTATGATACCATCAGTAGGCCTGGGCTCTGGGTTGTTCTTCGTGCTTTTGGAGTACCTGACCCTCTGCTCACAATCATTAAGGACCTTCATGATGATGAGCGGGCCCGGGTAAAACTACGTGGCTGGGAGTCGGAGCCATTCGCTGTACACCTTGGGGTGCGACAGGGATGTCCTCTGGCTCCCACATAATTTAACATCTATTTTGACCACGTAGTTCATGAGCCCTTCAATAGCTGTACCGGTGGAATTTCCATCGGGTACAGATATAATGGGAGGCTGATCGATGCCCGGGTGCGGTCAAGGGATGGCTCCCTATTGCTCAACAATGTTACGTATGCCGACGATCTGGTGATAGTTGCTCACTCAGAGGAAGAGTTGGAGGCGCTGCTGCTGAACCTGGAGCTTGCCACTAAGAGGTAGGACCTTACCATCAGCCCCACCAAAACTAAGCACCTGCCTGGGTATTTTGTACCATCGGTCAATCCACCCCCACAACTCCCAATTGGTGACGGGGCAGTTGTGGAGAGGGTGGAGAGTTTCTCAAACCTGGGCAGTGTGCTCATGACCGGCTCCGGTTTAACAGCAGAGGTCTCACTCCGAATCAGTCGAGCGGCAATATCTTTTCATCGGTTGCGTAACGCTGTATGGAGCTACCTGGTCTCTCACTCCGCATCTCCAGGTCTTCTCGGCCACGGTCATTCCCTCCCTTCTCTACGCTTGCGAAACGTGGACCCCCCGGTTATAAACTTTTAGGGTGGCCTGCCTACGATCCATCCTGGGTTTAACCAGGCTGGATTGTGTGAGGAGCTCACAAATCCTCGAAAGATCTGGACAAAGTCCCATCGGTGAGCTCCTACGGCAGGCAAGGCTGCGTTGGCTGGGCCATGTAGCCCGCATGCCCAGCCACCACATGCCGAAACAGTTTTTGTTCGGCCGGATCAAGGGGGCTAAACGGGCGCGGCATGGGCTACAGAAGAGATGGAGTGATGTGGTACAGGAGTACGTGGAGCTGAGTGGACTTGCCGATGACTGGTACCAGCGGTGTCAAGATCGGCCTCTGTGGAGGAGGCTCGTGAAGGACACTACTGGGCAGTTGGAGGTAGTCGCCCTCCAACAACAACGGAGGGCGGAGGAGCGACGCTCACAACAACGAGCGGAGCGCCGGGTGGCTAAAGCACAGCAGGTTGGCACAGTAGGGGGCACAGGTGGTGCATCAGCCAGTCATCTCAGTCATCTCAGTCAGTCGACCCGTGGCACCTGGGTCTGCCCCGTGACCTCCTGCTGGCGGGCATTCGATACTTCACGTGGCCTCAAGGTGCACATGGCCTGGCACAAGCGTCGTGGTGACGTCACCGCCACTTAGTGGCGAATGGCGGTTGTTGTTGTCTGTGTGTGTGTCTGTGTGTGTGTGTGTCTGTGTGTGTGTGTCTGTGTGTTGTGTCTGTGTTGTGTGTCTGTGTGTGTTGTGTTTGTGTGTGTGTCTGTGTGTGTGTCTGTGTGTGTTGTGCCAGGCGTGCTGGGTGAGCACCACGCTCCCTTTGAGGACGAGGTGGGTGAGTGCCCCACGCTGGGTGAGCTCCAGCACATCGTGGTGCACGGCAATGGCCGCCCAGCGATCCAGGAGCCCTGGCTCAAGCACCCGGTCGACATCTCACTCAGTCACTCACTCAGTCTCTCACTCACTCACTCACTAGCTCACTCACTCAGTCACTCACTCAGTCACTCAGTCACTCACTCACTCAGTCACTCAGTCACTCAATCACTCAGTCACTCACTCAGTCACTCAGTCAGTCACTCACTCAGTCACTCAGTCACTCAATCACTCAGTCACTCACTCACTCACTAGCTCACTCACTCAGTCACTCACTCAGTCACTCTCTCACTCACTCAGTCTCTCACTCACTCACTAGCTCACTCACTCACCTGCTTACTCACCTACTCGCTCACTCACTCACTCAGTTACTCAGTCACTCCCTCACTCACTCACCCACTCAGTCATTCACTCACTCGCTCACTCACTCGCTCACTCACTCAGTCACTCACTCACTCACCCACTCACTCAGTCACTCACTCACTGGCTCACTCACACACTCCCTCACTCACTCACTAACTCGCTCACTCAGTCACTCACTCACCCACTCACTCAGTCACTCACTCACTCTCTCATTCACTCCCTCACTCTCTCTCCTACTCACTCACTGGCTCACTCACACACTCCCTCACTCACTCATTCACTGACTGGCTCACTCACTCACTAACTCGCTCACTCACTCACTAACTCGCTCACTCACTCACTCACTAAATCGCTCACTAACTCGCTCACAATACTCACTTACTCTGTCATTCACTCCCTCACTCACTCTCTTACTCAGTCACTCACTCACTGACTGGCTCACTCATTCACTCCCTCACCCACTCACTCCCTCACTCACCCACTCACTCACTCAGTCACTCACTTGCTTACTCACTCACTCACTCAGTCACTCACTCACCCACTCACTCACTCAGTCACTCACTCACTCACCCTCCTACTCACTCGTTCACTCACTCAGTCACTCACTCACTAGTCACTCACTCGCTCACTCAGTCACTCACTTGCTTACTCACTCGCTCACTCACTCAGTCACTCAGTCACTCACTCGCTCACTCACTTCCTCACTCACTCAGTCACTCGCTCGCTCACCCACTCACTCACTGAGTCACTCACTTGCTTACTCACTCACTCACTCAGTCACTCACTCACCCACTCACTCACTCAGTCACTCACTCACTCACTCACCCTCCTACTCACTCGTTCACTCACTCAGTCACTCACTCACTAGTCACTCACTCGCTCACTCAGTCACTCACTTGCTTACTCACTCGCTCACTCACTCAGTCACTCAGTCACTCACTCGCTCACTCACTTCCTCACTCACTCAGTCACTCGCTCGCTCACCCACTCACTCACTGAGTCACTCGCTCACTCACTCTTTCCCTCCCCTCCTCCCTCCCTCTATGTCGTCTCCCTTCTCTCTTAGCCTCCTCTGTCGCACCTCCTGGTCAATGTTCCTAGGGTGCAGCGGTGGCTATGAGATGTTGACTACCTCACCTGGTCTACAGGAGGCCGTGGGTTCGATCCAGACCCTGACGATGTCTGCTGCTGTATTTGGAGTTGCGTTTTAACCTCTGATGATGGTCACTCATCCAGCAGTGGATTGACCACGACTGATGTCACATTTACCATCGTCTCTCCCGGTCTGTCAATCGGTGATTGATTTTGATCTTTCGCTATCGGCGGTGGTGGCGTGGTGGTGGTAGCGGTGGTGGTGGCAGTGGTGGTGGCTTGGTGGTGGTGGCTTGGTGGTGGTGGTGGCAGTGGTGGTGGTGGTGGCAGTGGTGGTGGCTTGGTGGTGGTGGCTTGGTGGTGGTGGTGGCTTGGTGGTGGTGGTGGCTTGGTGGTGGTGGTGGCTTGGTGGTGGTGGTGGCTTGGTGGGGATGGTGGTGGTAGCGGTGGTGGTGACGATGTTGGTGCGTGACTCCCAGGGACTGTCCCAGCTGTGTGTCACCATGGAGGAGTGCTGGGACAAGGACGCGGAGGCTCGCCTCTCGGCGCACTGCGTGGAGGAGCGTCTGGCGCAGCTGCGGACTGACCCGGGGCTGCCTGGTGGCAGCGGTGGCACCACAGCCGCCCCTCCACCCACCACCACCACCACTATCATCACCGCCCCTCCACCCACCACCACCACCACTATCGTCACTGCCCCTCCACCCACCACCACCACCACCACCGTCACCGCCCCTCCACCCACCACCACTATCGTCACTGCCCCTCCACCCACCGCCACCGTCACCACCGTCACCGCCCCTCCACCCACCGCCACCACCACCACTATTGTCACCGCCCCTCCACCCACCACCACCACCACTGCCCCTCCACCCACCACCGCCACCGTCACCGCCCCTCCACCCACCGCCACCACCACCACTATCGTCACCACCCCTCCACCCACCACCACCGCCACCGTCACCGCCCCTCCACCCACCACCACCACCGTCACCGCCCCTCCACCCACCACCGGCACCGCCAGGCCCTTCTGCTCCGACCCCGGCGTCGTTGTCCGTCTCTCCACCCCGACACCCCCTTCACTCCTCCTCCTTGTCGCCCCCATCGAGGAGTCGAGCCTCTAGGCCGGGGCGGGCGCGGTGGGTAGGGGTGGGGGGGGTACCCCATGAGTTGGACGAATGACCATCAGCTTTGCTAGGCCTGGCTGGACAGGCTTCACTAGGCCTGACTGGACAGGCTTTTCACTAGGCCTGACTGGACAGGCTTCACTAGGCCTGACTGGACAGGCTTTACTACGCCTGACTGGACAGGCTGTTTTCACTAGGCCTGACTGGACAGGCTTTGCTAGGCCTGACTGGACAGGCTTTTCACTAGGCCTGACTGGACAGGCTTCACTAGGCCTGACTGGACAGACTTCACTAGGCCTGACTGGACAGGCTTTTTCACTAGGCCTGACTGGACAGGCTTCACTTGGCCTGACTGGACAGGCTTCACTAGGCCTGACTGGACAGGCTTCACTAGGCCTGACTGGACAGGCTTTGCTAGGCCTGGTTGGACAGGCTTCACTAGGCCTGACTGGACAGGCTTTTCACTAGGCCTGACTGGACAGGCTTCACTAGGCCTGACTGGACAGGCTTTTCACTAGGCCTGACTGGACAGGCTTCACTAGGCCTGACTGGGCAGGCTTTTATACTAGGCCTGACTGGACAGGCTTCACTAGGCCTGACTGGACAGGCTTTTTCACTAGGTCTGACTGGACAGGCTTCACTTGGCCTGACTGGACAGGCTTTTTCACTAGGCCTGACTGGACAGGCTTCACTTGGCCTGACTGGACAGGCTTCACTAGGCCTGACTGGACAGGCTTTACTACGCCTGACTGGACAGGCTTCACTAGGCCTTACTAAACAGGCTTTACTAGCCATAATAGAGGTGTTTGGGTCTTTACTAGGCCTGACTGAACAGACTCCACTAGGCCTCACTGGTCAATCCACAGCTGGATGAGTGACCATCAACCTTTCCTATACTGTTAAAGTCCTATCGTGTTTGTGTCTTGTGTTGTTTTTGTTGTAACGTTCTGACACCGTGCCCCCTACTGGACATCTGTGACACACCAAGAGCTTTACAGCTCTTCAGATTCCTCCGGTGTTAATAAAGACTGGCATCACTCTCAAATGTTTGTCGTTTGTAAAGCTTCCGCCCCATTACGCTCCCAATGACTATGACGCATTAGCAAATCGTAGCCCGTTTAGGATCAGCAAGATCACACACCCACAACAGGGGTTGTGTATGGGTTAGTGTATAGGGTAGTGCATAGGAGTGTAGTGCAGTGGCGTCACTAGGGGGGTGCGGGGGGTGCGGACCGCACAGGGTGACACCATCAGAGGAGGTGACACCAAAATGACTGTACAATTTCTGTGCAGTGTTTCAGTATAAATTTATTATTTTAATAAATAAATATATTCCTGCAGTTCTATAGCTAAGTCCAGCTTACACGCGCAGCGGGTTTTATGGAAGTCAGAGACAAATCTTGGAGGCGACACTTTTATGCAACATAAACACCCGGCAGTACAGTCCCAGTCTCACACAGGGCGATGGGCCCTTCCAACCACTGCCTGGGGAGTTACTGCCTCCGGGCAAGCGTTGCCCTGTCACGGGGCTACAACTCTGGGTCCTCCGGCTACGGGTGCCCTAGAGGAGGCTGCACCGACCCGACCCAGCCAAGGTGCGGGTTCCGACCACTGGCCCACTCGGACCCGGCCCTCACAAAGACATCGGGCCGGGGGTATCCCAGGGTCTCACAACTGAGCCACACAGAGTCCCGGTCCTTACAAGGGCAGCGGGGCTAGGGGGTCCCAGGGCACTAGCCAGCCGGTCTTCTGGCTTCTGTCTTGGACTGGCCCCGGACCCTTCCCGTGGTCCGGCTTTTATACCCAGCACCGGTGCGTCAGCCCCTGACTCCGCCCACCTTCCAGAGAGTTCCAGAGGGGGCTCTGGGGGATCCCAGGACACCCCATAGCCCCCTCCTGCTTTGGGGCTGGGGATATAGCGACTGCCCCTGCTGGACCCTGCCTGCCCCTGCAGGTAAGTGTACACAGCCCATTGACATCCCCACACGTGTGTTGTGTTGTATAATGACGAGTAAACTTCTTACGAGGCACACTCTGTTTATTGTCTTCTCTTACACAGTCCTTAACACACACAGAGGGGTATACGGTCCCCTCAACCGATACCCTAAGAAGGTACAGCGTCCGGACTTAGCGGGACCTACACACAAGTCTCTTGCTAACCTAAGGAGGTACAGCATCCTGTCTTGGCGGGACTTACACGTCTACCGCTATCCTACAGTCCTCCGGCTTGGACCTAGGGAGGCTATCTGACCCACCGCTGGCCTGGCGGGTCTTGACCACTGGATACGCCGAGCCTTAGCCCTCAGAAGGGCCGGGAAGCCGGGTCCAGGGTCCTGGCTATCTTCAGCCCGGGCTTTGGTCTTCGTGTAGGGAGAGAACTCACCCTTATACCCGTTTGTGGCCAGGTGTAACCAATCCCACATTCACACGTGGAACTGTCTGATTGGTTCTTACCAAACCGTGGCTACGACCCACTTCACCTCGTCTGACCCTAACCGTTATCTACACCGAGGTAACGCTGCACTGCCCCTTTGATACCTAGTGGCCATGCAGGTTACCGAACAGTGAGTAGTTAGCACCTCTACACGTGTACAATACACCTACAAAGGCTAAAACTCTATGCTAATTTACTTTTTAACCTAATGCGCCCCGGTCAGAGCTGTCGTTACTACCCAATCACAGTGACGCTTCGAAGTCACGTGGTTTTGTCTGCACGCGCTGCCGGTTTCGGTCACTGCTGGTGTTTCTATAGTCGCTGAATTTTGTCAGATTTTCTGGTGTTTTAGCTACAATATTGCGCCATTTAGTTTTTGTGAACCTATATCGATAACGTTTTTGAGAATGAAGTAGTAATTAAAAGCGATATTGTCATTTAAAGGTGTAATTTTAATGTTGCTCGTTGTTTACGTCACTAATATTGCCATTGCATTCAGTGATATATGGGAATTACGATGTACGAGTAACGGTACAAAAATCTCAGGAGTCTGTATGGTCTGGTGCGGGCAGAGGTCCATGAGGGGTGACAACATGGGTCACCGCACTGGGTGACACCAATCCTAGCGACGCCACTGGGGTAGTGTATCGCGTAGTGTACACTATATACTACACGATACGCTGTTTTATGTGTACACCACACCATGCACGCGTAAAAATACACTATACACTACCACGAAAACTCCATATGTACAGCAGCAGATATCGTCAAGGTCGAGATGGAACCCACGACCTCCTGTAATACCAGACAAGATAGTTAATCTCCAAGTCACCGTGGTGATGATGATGATGAGAGAGAGAAATAACTCCAAATGTACAGCAGCAGACATTCTCATGGTCTGTATTGACCCACGACCTCCCGTATACCAGGCGAGAGAGATAATCTCCTAGCCACCGTGGTGGTGGTGATGATGGTGATGAGAGAGAAATAACTCCAAATGTACAGCAGCAGACATCCTCAGGGTCTGTATTGAACCCACGACCCCCCGTGTACCAGGCGAGAGAGGTAATCTCCTAGCCACCGTAGTGGTGATGATGATGATGAGAGAGAGAAATAACTCAAAATGTACAGCAGCAGACATCCTCAGGGTCTGTATTGACCCACGACCTCCCGTATACCAAGCGAGAGAGTTAATCTCCTAGCCACCGTGGTGGTGGTGATGAGTGATGAGAGAGAGAGAGAGAAATAACTCCAAACGTACAGCAGCAAACATCCTCATGGTCTGTATTGACCCACGACCTCCCGTATACCAGGCGAGAGAGTTAACCTCCTAGCCACCGTAGTGGTGATGATGATGATGAGAGAGAGAAATAACTCCAAATGTACATCAGCAGACATCCTCAGGGTCTGTATTGACCCACGACCTCCCCTATACCAGGCGAGAGAGTTAACCTCCTAGCCACTGTAGTGGTGATGATGATGATGAGAGAGAGAGAAATAACTCCAAATGTACAGGAGCAGACATCCTCATGGTCTGTATTGACCCACGACCCCCCGTGTACCAGGCGAGAGAGTTAACCTCCTAGCCACCGTAGTGATGATGAGTGATGAGAGAGAGAGAAATAACTCCAAATGTACAGCAGCAGACATCCTCAGGGTCTGTATTGACCCACGACCTCCATATACCAAGCGAGAGAGTTAATCTCCTAGCCACCGTAGTGATGATGAGTGATGAGAGAGAGAGAGAGAAATAACTCCAAATGTACAGCAGCAGACATCCTCATGGTCTGTATTGAACCCACAACCCCCCGTGTACCAGGCGAGAGAGTTAACCTCCTAGCCACCGTAGTGATGATGATGGTGATGATGAGAGAGAGACAGACACTTTGCACCAATCCAAGCGGTCAATGCGTTGCCACAGAATCTCAAACAATGAGTCGACAACAACGCCGCCCCCCTCCCCCCACCCCCCCTCCCCCCACCTGGTTCGCAGCTGTTGAAGCGGCACGCGGTTTGACGGCCGCACCTGGCCGAAGCAATTAACCACTCAGTGAATTAAGGTGATGGGTTGGGGGGTTGGGCACCTGTAGCACAACGCGTGGCTGGGATAATGCAAATTAACACCACCACCACCACAATCATCTCGCGTCCAATGCTGATGTCACATCCCTGCACCACCATCACCACCACCGCCATCACCATCACCACCATCACCACCACCATCATCACGTGTGGAGAGGCAGAAGAGGGGAGGCGGTGGCGGTGGTGCAGAGAGGAGCTTACTCGAAAGACGGAGGAGGTGTGGAGGAAGGTGAAGTGAGGAGGAGAAAGGTGAGAAGGAGGAAGAGAAGGAAGAGGAGGGAGAGGAGGAGGGAGAGGAGCAGGAAGAGGAAGAGGAGAGAGGAAGAAGAGCAGGAAGAGGAGGAGGGAGAGGAGGAGGAAGAGGAGGAAGAGGATGAGGGAGAGGAGGAGGATGGGTGAACTGCATCTGCAGCGGCCCCACGCAGCAGGGAACTTTGTCCGCTACCTCCTCCTGCCCCTGCTGCTGCTGCCGCTGTGCGGGGTTCGTACTGCACCGGCCTCCTGCTGCCCCTGCTGCTGCTGCCCCTGCTGCTGCTGCCACTGCTGCCCCTGCTGCTGCTCCTGTTGCTGCCCCTGCTGCTGCTGCCCCTGCTGCTGCTGCCCCTGCTGCTGCTGCCCCTGCTGCTGCTTCTGCTGCCCCTGCTGCTGCTGCCCCTGCTGCTGCTTCTGCTGTTGCTCCTGCTGCTGCCCCTGCCCCTGCTGCCCCTGCCGCTGCTGCCCCTGCTGCTGCTTCTGCCCCTGCTGTTGCTCCTTACAATGTCCCCCCCTCACCTCCCTCACCTCCCCCCTCACCTCCTCCTCTCCTCTCCCTCCCCCCTCCCCCCCAGCAGTGCGACGCCTCTGGCGACTTCTCCCTGCAGGTGACTTCTCTCCAGGCCCTGCCCAGCGGGGGCGACGCTCTGCGTGGCTCCTTCCCCTCCTCCTTCGTGGTCCGCGTCTGCCTCGGGGAGGCGTCCCACGGGCTGAGGCCCTCGCCGGGCCTCCGCCCGTGCCCCTTGGGCTCGGCCACCGCTCGCGGCGAAGGCGGTGCGGGGCTCCTCCTGTCAGTGGCCTTCGACTTCGCGTGGCCGGTGAGGGTGAGACGCTCACCTGGTGAGGGTGAGACGCTCACCTGGTGAGACGCTCACCTGGTGAGGGTGAGACGCTCACCTGGTGAGGGTGAGACGCTCACCTGGTGAGACGCTCACCTGGTGAGGGTGAGACGCTCGCCTGGTGAGGGTGAGACGCTCACCTGGTGAGACGCTCACCTGGTGAGATGCTCACCTGGTGGGGGTGAGACGCTCACCTGGTGAGGGTGAGACGCTCACCTGGTGGGGGTGAGACGCTCACCTGGTGAGGGTGAGATGCTCACCTGGTGAGGGTGAGACGCTCACCTGGTGAGGGTGAGACGCTCACCCGGTCGGGGTGAGACGCTCACCTGGTGGGGGTGAGACGCTCACCTGGCGGGGGTTGTGGTAGTGGGAATTGTGGTGGTGGTTGTGGTGGCGGTTGTGGTGGTGGGGGTTGTGGTGGTGGTGGTTGTGGCAGTGGTTGTGGTGGGGATGGGAGTTGTGGTGGTGGTTGAGGTGGTGGGGGTTGTGGGGGTTGTGGCGGTGGTGGTGGTGGTGGTGGGGCTTGTGGTTGCCATTTGCGGTTTTGAGCTATCACGGGTGAAGGGTAACCTCCTTTGTATAACAATTCACAGCTTTCTCCAAGTAAGAGGGGAGGGGAGGGAGGCAGGGAGGGAGGGAGGGGAGGGAGGCAGGGAAGGAGGGAAGTGAGAGAGGGGAGGGAGTGCCGTGACCTCGCCCTGACCTCGCCATCAATGAGTGACTCATTGACGGTGAGCTTGAACTTTGCAGCTGTGGTGCTCGCTGGCTGTGGATGTGTGGGAACAGCACAACGGCACCGCGCCAGGTACGTGCGTGTGTGTACGTGTGTGTGTGTACTTGTGTGTGTGTACGTGTGCGTGTGTACATGTGCGTGTGTACGTGTGTGTGTGTACGTGTGTGTGTACGTGTGTACGTGTGTGCGTGTGTACGTGTGTGTGTACGTGTGTGCGTGTACGCGTGTGTGTGTACGTGTGTGTGTGGGGAGCGATAGTGTAGCGGTTAGCGCGCTGCGCTATGAACCTGGCGACCCGGGTTCGATTCCCGCTCACGGCCAACACCAGTGACGATTATCTGAACCGGTCCCGGGCCTCCCCTAGGTCGACTCAGCCTCAAATGAGTACCTGGTGCGGTGTGTAAACATTGCCACTAGGGAGACAAAGGCGGTCGGGCGTGGTGCTGGCCACCCACCCCCTCGTGTACCGTTCCGGCCTTCATAGGTGCTCGCTAACAGCACTTGCCCCTACAGTCTGTTAAGGCTATATGGGGGATCTTTGTCTTTGTGTGTGTACGCGTGTGTGTACGTGCATATTGCTCACGTATGATGAGCGGTGGTGCAGTGGTTAGCTCACCGCGCTATTAAAATTCGCAGCCAATATTGAATTTATTTTTTTTAATGAATATAGTTTAAATATTTACGACCATATTTATTTAAATCTTCATATAACACGTATTTATTGTTCATATATTTATCTAGATATGTATTTACATAGTTACATAATACAGCAAAAAAATGTTACGTAAATATTCATGTAAATATTTCTATAAATATTCATGTAATATTTCTATACTCTTTGGTTCTTTTTGGTAAAGTCACGTAAAAAAAAACAAAAAATATTCATGTAAATATTTCAATGAATATTCGCATGCTTTTATTTTGCACATTTTTATTTCGCTATTTATTTGAATCGTCACGCGACATCCTCCTCCTCCTCTTCCTCCACCCCCCCCCCCCCCACAGGAGGAGATCTCCGGCAGGTGACGCGAGCCGTCCACGTCATCGGCGACCGCCCCGGCGAGCCGTGGCGGACGCTGCACCACGCGGCCGCCGCCAACGCCACCGCCCTGGAGTACCGCGTCCGCGTGCGTTGCCACGCCGACTACTACGGCGTCGACTGCAAGCGGTGGTGCCGTCGCCGTGACGACCACTTCGGCCACAACGAGTGCGACGCCCACGGACGCAAGGAGTGCATGCCGGGCTGGGCGGGGGAATATTGTGACAGAGGTGCGCTGGTGGCGGTGGTGGTGGTGGTGTTGGTGGTAGTGGTGGTGGTGGCGGTGGTGGCGGTGGTGGTGGTGGAAGCGGTGGTGATGGTGGTAGCAGTGGTGGTAGCGGTGGTAGCGGTGGTGGTAGCGGTGGTAGCGGTGGTGGTGGCGGTGGTGGTGGCGGTGGTGGTGGTGGTGGTGGCGGTGGTGGTGGTGGTGGTGGCGGTGGTGGTGATGGTGGTGGCGGTGGTGGTGGCGGTGGTGGTGGTGGTGGTGGCGGTGGTGGTAGTTTTGGTGGTGGTAGCGGTGGTGGTAGCGGTGGTGGTAGCGGTGGTGGTAGCGGTGGTGACGTGAGGCCCTGATGAAGCACACACACACAACACAATCCTTGACACAAATAAACCCCCGACACCTCCCTCGCTGCTGCTGAGCTCGTCAAGGAGCATGAACCACCACCACCACCACCACGCCAACTCCGCTCATTCTCGCAGCAGCAGCGGCCTTCTGGAGTGTTCTTTCCTGCCGATATCTTGGGGAGCCGCTGGGAGGCCGTGCACTCTGAAACCGCCGCCCCGAATTGACGACCTCGTTGCTTTAGAAGTGAATTCTTTCTCAAGCTTGACGCGTAGGGAGCCTTTCACGACCGATATTTGTCATAACAAAGGTTTGTTGGTATCAGATTGCATAAGTATCGATGTTGTGTCGTAACCCTCCACCACCCGACACAACCAATCAGTAAGGGATTTGTAACGTCAACAAAATGCCAATTTGTTACTATTATAATTTAAAGTAATGTATAGTGTAGTGTATAGTGTCGTGTATAGTGTACAGTATAGTGTATAGTAGTATAGGGTATAGTAGTGTATAGTGTAGTAGTGTAGTGTATAGTAGTGTTTAGTGTAGTGTATAGTGTAGTGTATAGTGTAGTGTATAGTGTAGTGTATAGTGTAGTGTATAGTAGTGTATAGTAGTGTAGTGTATCGTGTAGTGTATAGTGTAGTGTATAGTAGTGTATAGTGTAGTGTATAGTTGTGTATTGTATAGTGTAGTGTATAGTGTAGTGTATAGTGTGGTGTATAGTGGTGTATAGTAGTGTATAGTAGTGTGTGGTGTATAGTATAGTGTATAGTGTAGTGTATAGTGTAGTGTATAGTAGTGTATAGTGTAGTGCATAGTATAGTGTAGTTTATAGTGTAGTGTATAGTATAGTGTAGTGTAAAGTGTACTGTATAGTGTAGTGTATAGTAGTGTATGGTGTAGTGTATAGTGTAGTGTATAGTGTAGTAGTGTAGTGTATAGTTGTGTATAGTATAGTGTAGTGTATAGTTGTGCATAGTATAGTAGTGTAGTGTACAGTATAGTGTATAGTAGTGCAGTGTCTAGCGGTGCATAGTGTGTGTATAGTCGTGTTTAATGTAATATATAGTGCAGTATATAGTGTAATGTATAGTAGTGTATAGTCGTGTAGTGTATATTAGTGTAGTGTATCGTGTAAAGTATTGTGTAAAGTATAGTGTAGTTTATAGTGTATAGTAGTGTGGTGTACAGTAGTGTATAGTATAGTGAAGTGTACAGTAGTGTATAGTAGTGTAGTATATTGTAGTGTAAAGTATAGTGCAGTGTATAGTAGTGTGGTGTATAGTGTACAGTAGTGTAGTGTATAGTGTAGTGTATAGTAGTGTAGTGTATAGTAGTGTAGTGTATAGTAGTGTAGTGTATAGTGTAGTGTGTAGTGTATAGTATAGTGTATAGTGTAGTGTATTGTAGTGTAGTGTATAGTAGTGTAGTGTATAGTATAGTGTATAGTAGTGTAGTGTATAGTATAGTGTATAGTAGTGTAGTATATTATAGTGTAGTGTATAGTAGTGTATAGTAGTGTAGTGTATAGTGTAGTGTATAGTAGTGTAGTGTATAGTAGTGTAGTGTATAGTGTAGTGTATAGTAATGTCGTATAGTATATAGTAGTATATAGTAGTGTAGTGTATAGTGTAGTGTATAGTGTAGTGTATAGTAGTGTATATTATAGTGTAGTGTATAGTGTAGTGTATAGTAGTGTAGTATATTATAGTGTAGTGTATAGTGTAGTGTATAGTGCAGTGTATAGTGCAGTGTATAGTAGTGTAGTATATTGTAGTGAAGTGTATAATGTAGTGTATAGTAGTGTAGTATATTGTAGTGTAGTGTATAGTGTAGTGTATAGTAGTGTAGTGTATAGTAGTGTAGTATATTGTAGTGTAGTGTATAGTAGTGTAGTATATTGTAGTGTAGTTTATATTGTAGTGTATAGTAGTGTAGTGTATAGTGTAGTATACGACATGAGCCCACCGGTGTGTTTGCAGAGTAAATCCACGACATTGACAATGTGTGTGAGCACCGTGACGTTTCGCCGTTACATCAACCAGTGGAATCGTCGCCGTGGTCGGGCGATTTGCCAGAATGGCGACGAATTTTCTCTTCGGCTTCCTGCCTCAGCAATTTGCAGGCCTGGCTGCGATTCGCTGCGTGGAGGCTGCGACGTCCCCGGACAATGCCGGTGAGCGAAACTTTGACGCCAACAACGCCGCAATGCACTCCCAGCGAGGCGTTGGACGACCTGCCGCTGAGCGTACCGACGTCGTGTGTCAAGTAGTGGAGTGTGTAGTGTAAAGTATAGTGTAGTGTATAGTGTAGTGTATAGTGTAGTGTATAGTGTAGTGTATAGTGTAGTGTATAGTAGTGTATAGTGTAGTGTATAGTGTAGTGTAGTGTGTAGTGTAGTGTATAGTGTAGTGTGTAGTGTTTAGTGTAGTGTAATGTATAGTGTAGTGTATAGTAGTGTAGTGTATAGTGTAGTGTAAAGTGTAATATATAGTGTAGTGTATAATGTAGTGTGTAGTGTAGTGTATAGGGTAGTGTAGTGTGTAGTGTATAGTGTAGTGTAATGTATAGTGTAGTGTATAGTAGTGTAGTGTATAGTGTAGTGTATAGTGTAGTGTATAGTGTAGTGTAGTGTAGAGTGTAGTGTGTAGTGTATAGTGTAGTGTATAGTGTAATGTATAGTAGTGTATAGTGTAGTGTATAGTGTAGTGTATACTAGTGTATAGTGTAGTGTATAGTAGTGTATAGTGTAGTGTATAGTGTAGTGTGTAGTGTATAGTGTAGTGTGTAGTGTAGTGTAGTGTGTAGTGTATAGTGTAGTGTAGTGGATAGTAGTGTAGTGTTTAGTGTAGTGTATAGTAGTGTATAGTAGTGTAGTGTATAGTAGTGTAGTGTATAGTAGTGTAGTGTGTAGTGTATAGTAGTGTAGTGTATAGTGTAGTGTATAGTAGTGTAGTGTATAGTGTAGTGTGTAGTGTAGTGTATAGTATAGTGTAGTGTATAGTGTAGTGTATAGTGTAGTGTATAGTATAGTGTATAGCGTAGTGTATAGTGAAGGAATGAACAGGATTTGCATTTTTAAACCATTTGCAACCGTTCCCTGACGACGTCAGCGCTGCACCGTCTCGCAGCCATACCTGGCGATGTCCACGTGGGGTCTCGTCAGGGCCGTGGTGTCCAACAGGCCACAATAGGCACCGTGGATGGGGGGAGGGAGGGAGTTGGGGATGATGGAGGTACTAAAACTGCCCACAGACTCAACACTACCCATAGACTCAACACTGCCCATAGACTCAACACTGCGCCATAGACTCAACACTGCACCATAGACTCAACACTGCACCATAGACTCAACACTGCACCATAGACTCAACACTGCCCATAGACTCAACACTGCACCATAGACTCAACATTGCACCATAGACTCAACACTGCACCATAGACTCAACACTGCACCATAGACTCAGCATTGCCCATAGACTCAACACTGCACCATAGACTCAACCATAGACTCAGCACTGCCCATAGACTCAACATTGCACCATAGACTCAACACTGCCCATAGACTCAACACTGCACCATAGACTCAACACTGCACCATAGACTCAACACTGCACCATAGACTCAACACTGCCCATAGACTCAGCACTGCACCATAGACTCAGCACTGCACCATAGACTCAGCACTGCACCATAGACTCAACATTGCCCATAGACTCAACACTGCCCATAGACTCAACACTGCCCATAGACTCAACACTGCCCATAGACTCAACACTGCACCATTGACTCAACACCGCACCATAGACTCAACACTGCACCATAGACTCAACACCGCACCATAGACTCAACACTGCACCATAGACTGAGCACTGCCCATAGACTCAACACTGCACCATAGACTCAACACTGCACCATAGACTCAACACTGCCCATAGACTCAACACTGCACCATAGACTCAACACTACCCATAGACTCAACACTGCCCATAGACTCAGCACTGCACCATAGACTCAACATTGCCCATAGACTCAACACTGCACCATAGACTCAACACTGCACCATTGACTCAACACCGCACCATAGACTCAACACTGCACCATAGACTCAACACCGCACCATAGACTCAACACTGCACCATAGACTGAGCACTGCCCATAGACTCAACACTGCACCATAGACTCAACACTGCACCATAGACTTAGCACTGCCCATAGACTCAACACTGCACCATAGACTCAACACTGCCCATAGACTCAACACTGCCCATAGACTCAGCACTGCACCATAGACTCAACATTGCCCATAGACTCAACACTGCCCATAGACTCAGCACTGCACCATAGACTCAACACTCCACCATAGACTCAACACTGCACCATAGACTCAGCACTGCCCATAGACTCAACACTGCACCATAGACTCAACACTGCCCATAGACTCAACACTGCACCATAGACTCAACACTGCCCATAGACTCAACACTGCACCATAGACTCAACACTGCACCATAGACTCAACACTGCACCATAGACTCAGCACTGCACCATAGACTCAACACTAGCCATAGATTCAACACTGCACCATAGACTCAACACTGCACCATAGACTCAGCACTGCACCATAGACTCAGCACTGAACCCTAGACTCAACACTGCACCATAGACTCAACACTGCACCATAGACTCAACACTGCACCATAGTCTCAACAATGCACCATAGACTCAGCACTGCCCATAGACTCAACACTGCACCATAGACTCAACACTGCCCATAGACTCAACACTGCACCATAGACTCAACACTGCACCATAGACTCAGCATTGCCCATAGACTCAACACTGCACCATAGACTCAACCATAGACTCAGCACTGCCCATAGACTCAACATTGCACCATAGACTCAACACTGCCCATAGACTCAACACTGCACCATAGACTCAACACTGCACCATAGACTCAACACTGCACCATAGACTCAACACTGCCCATAGACTCAGCACTGCACCATAGACTCAGCACTGCACCATAGACTCAGCACTGCACCATAGACTCAACACTGCACCATAGACTCAACACTGCACCATAGACTCAACACTGCACCATAGACTCAGCATTGCCCATAGACTCAACACTGCACCATAGACTCAACCATAGACTCAGCACTGCCCATAGACTCAACATTGCACCATAGACTCAACACTGCCCATAGACTCAACACTGCACCATAGACTCAACACTGCACCATAGACTCAACACTGCACCATAGACTCAACACTGCCCATAGACTCAGCACTTCCCCATAGACTCAACACTACCCATAGACTCAACACTGCACCATAGGCTCAACACTGCCCATAGACTCAAGACTGCCCATAGACTCAACACTACCCATAGACTCAACACTGCACCATAGACTCAACACTGCACCATAGACTCAACACTACCCATAGAGTCAGCACTGCACCATAGACTCAACATTGCACCATAGACTCAGCACTGCACCATAGACTCAACACTACCTATAGACTCAGCACTGCACCATAGACTCAGCACTGCACCATAGACTCAACACTGCACCATAGACTCAGCACTGCACCATAGACTCAACACTGCACCATAGACTCAACACTGCACCATAGACTCAACACTGCACCATAGACTCAACACTGCACCATAGACTCAACACTGCACCATAGACTCAACACTGGACCATAGACTCAACACTGCACCATAGACTCAAAACTGCCCCAAAGACTCAACACTGCCCATAGACTCAACACTGCACCATAAACTCAACACTGCACCATAGACTCAACACTGCCCATAGACTCAACACTGCACCATAGACTCAACATTGCACCATAGACTCAACACTGCACCATAGACTCAACACTGCACCATAGACTCAGCATTGCCCATAGACTCAACACTGCACCATAGACTCAACCATAGACTCAGCACTGCCCATAGACTCAACATTGCACCATAGACTCAACACTGCCCATAGACTCAACACTGCACCATAGACTCAACACTGCACCATAGACTCAACACTGCACCATAGACTCAACACTGCCCATAGACTCAGCACTGCACCATAGACTCAGCACTGCACCATAGACTCAGCACTGCACCATAGACTCAACATTGCCCATAGACTCAACACTGCCCATAGACTCAACACGGCCCATAGACTCAACACTGCCCATAGACTCAACACTGCACCATTGACTCAACACCGCACCATAGACTCAACACTGCACCATAGACTCAACACCGCACCATAGACTCAACACTGCACCATAGACTGAGCACTGCCCATAGACTCAACACTGCACCATAGACTCAACACTGCACCATAGACTTAGCACTGCCCATAGACTCAACACTGCACCATAGACTCAACACTGCCCATAGACTCAACACTGCACCATAGACTCAACACTACCCATAGACTCAACACTGCCCATAGACTCAGCACGGCACCATAGACTCAACATTGCCCATAGACTCAACACTGCCCATAGACTCAGCACTGCACCATAGACTCAACACCGCACCATAGACTCAACACTGCACCATAGACTGAGCACTGCCCATAGACTCAACACTGCACCATAGACTCAACACTGCACCATAGACTCAACACTGCCCATAGACTCAACACTGCACCATAGACTCAACACTACCCATAGACTCAACACTGCCCATAGACTCAGCACTGCACCATAGACTCAACATTGCCCATAGACTCAACACTGCACCATAGACTCAACACTGCACCATTGACTCAACACCGCACCATAGACTCAACACTGCACCATAGACTCAACACCGCACCATAGACTCAACACTGCACCATAGACTGAGCACTGCCCATAGACTCAACACTGCACCATAGACTCAACACTGCACCATAGACTTAGCACTGCCCATAGACTCAACACTGCACCATAGACTCAACACTGCCCATAGACTCAACACTGCCCATAGACTCAGCACTGCACCATAGACTCAACATTGCCCATAGACTCAACACTGCCCATAGACTCAGCACTGCACCATAGACTCAACACTCCACCATAGACTCAACACTGCACCATAGACTCAGCACTGCCCATAGACTCAACACTGCACCATAGACTCAACACTGCCCATAGACTCAACACTGCACCATAGACTCAACACTGCCCATAGACTCAACACTGCACCATAGACTCAACACTGCACCATAGACTCAACACTGCACCATAGACTCAGCACTGCACCATAGACTCAACACTAGCCATAGATTCAACACTGCACCATAGACTCAACACTGCACCATAGACTCAGCACTGCACCATAGACTCAGCACTGAACCCTAGACTCAACACTGCACCATAGACTCAACACTGCACCATAGACTCAACACTGCACCATAGTCTCAACAATGCACCATAGACTCAGCACTGCCCATAGACTCAACACTGCACCATAGACTCAACACTGCCCATAGACTCAACACTGCACCATAGACTCAACACTGCACCATAGACTCAGCATTGCCCATAGACTCAACACTGCACCATAGACTCAACCATAGACTCAGCACTGCCCATAGACTCAACATTGCACCATAGACTCAACACTGCCCATAGACTCAACACTGCACCATAGACTCAACACTGCACCATAGACTCAACACTGCACCATAGACTCAACACTGCCCATAGACTCAGCACTGCACCATAGACTCAGCACTGCACCATAGACTCAGCACTGCACCATAGACTCAACACTGCACCATAGACTCAACACTGCACCATAGACTCAACACTGCACCATAGACTCAGCATTGCCCATAGACTCAACACTGCACCATAGACTCAACCATAGACTCAGCACTGCCCATAGACTCAACATTGCACCATAGACTCAACACTGCCCATAGACTCAACACTGCACCATAGACTCAACACTGCACCATAGACTCAACACTGCACCATAGACTCAACACTGCCCATAGACTCAGCACTTCCCCATAGACTCAACACTACCCATAGACTCAACACTGCACCATAGGCTCAACACTGCCCATAGACTCAAGACTGCCCATAGACTCAACACTACCCATAGACTCAACACTGCACCATAGACTCAACACTGCACCATAGACTCAACACTACCCATAGAGTCAGCACTGCACCATAGACTCAACATTGCACCATAGACTCAGCACTGCACCATAGACTCAACACTACCTATAGACTCAGCACTGCACCATAGACTCAGCACTGCACCATAGACTCAACACTGCACCATAGACTCAGCACTGCACCATAGACTCAACACTGCACCATAGACTCAACACTGCACCATAGACTCAACACTGCACCATAGACTCAACACTGCACCATAGACTCAACACTGCACCATAGACTCAACACTGGACCATAGACTCAACACTGCACCATAGACTCAAAACTGCCCCAAAGACTCAACACTGCCCATAGACTCAACACTGCACCATAAACTCAACACTGCACCATAGACTCAACACTGCCCATAGACTCAACACTGCACCATAGACTCAACATTGCACCATAGACTCAACACTGCACCATAGACTCAACACTGCACCATAGACTCAGCATTGCCCATAGACTCAACACTGCACCATAGACTCAACCATAGACTCAGCACTGCCCATAGACTCAACATTGCACCATAGACTCAACACTGCCCATAGACTCAACACTGCACCATAGACTCAACACTGCACCATAGACTCAACACTGCACCATAGACTCAACACTGCCCATAGACTCAGCACTGCACCATAGACTCAGCACTGCACCATAGACTCAGCACTGCACCATAGACTCAACATTGCCCATAGACTCAACACTGCCCATAGACTCAACACGGCCCATAGACTCAACACTGCCCATAGACTCAACACTGCACCATTGACTCAACACCGCACCATAGACTCAACACTGCACCATAGACTCAACACCGCACCATAGACTCAACACTGCACCATAGACTGAGCACTGCCCATAGACTCAACACTGCACCATAGACTCAACACTGCACCATAGACTTAGCACTGCCCATAGACTCAACACTGCACCATAGACTCAACACTGCCCATAGACTCAACACTGCACCATAGACTCAACACTACCCATAGACTCAACACTGCCCATAGACTCAGCACGGCACCATAGACTCAACATTGCCCATAGACTCAACACTGCCCATAGACTCAGCACTGCACCATAGACTCAACACTGCACCATAGACTCAACACTGCACCATAGACTCAGCACTGCCCATAGACTCAACACTGCACCATAGACTCAACACTGCCCATAGACTCAACACTGCACCATAGACTCAACACTGCCCATAGACTCAACACTGCACCATAGACTCAACACTGCACCATAGACTCAACACTGCACCATAGACTCAGCACTGCACCATAGACTCAACACTAGCCATAGATTCAACACTGCACCATAGACTCAACACTGCACCATAGACTCAGCACTGCACCATAGACTCAGCACTGAACCCTAGACTCAACACTGCACCATAGATTCAACACTGCACCATAGACTCAACACTGCACCATAGTCTCAACACTGCACCATAGACTCAGCACTGCCCATAGACTCAACACTGCACCATAGACTCAACACTGCCCATAGACTCAACACTGCACCATAGACTCAACACTGCCCATAGACTCAACACTGCACCATAGACTCAGCACTCCCCATAGACTCAACACTGCACCATAGACTCAACACTGCACCATAGACTCAACACTGGACCATAGACTCAACACTGCACCATAGACTCAAAACTGCCACAAAGACTCAACACTGCCCATAGACTCAACACTGCACCATAAACTCAACACTGCACCATAGACTCAACACTGCCCATAGACTCAACACTGCACCATAGACTCAACATTGCACCATAGACTCAACACTGCACCATAGACTCAACACTGCACCATAGACTCAGCATTGGCCATAGACTCAACACTGCACCATAGACTCAACCATAGACTCAGCACTGCCCATAGACTCAACATTGCACCATAGACTCAACACTGCCCATAGACTCAACACTGCACCATAGACTCAACACTGCACCATAGACTCAACACTGCACCATAGACTCAACACTGCCCATAGACTCAGCACTGCACCATAGACTCAGCACTGCACCATAGACTCAGCACTGCACCATAGACTCAACATTGCCCATAGACTCAACACTGCCCATAGACTCAACACTGCCCATAGACTCAACACTGCCCATAGACTCAACACTGCACCATTGACTCAACACCGCACCATAGACTCAACACTGCACCATATACTCAACACCGCACCATAGACTCAACACTGCACCATCGACTGAGCACTGCCCATAGACTCAACACTGCACCATAGACTCAACACTGCACCATAGACTTAGCACTGCCCATAGACTCAACACTGCACCATAGACTCAACACTGCCCATAGACTCAACACTGCACCATAGACTCAACACTGCACCATAGACTTAGCACTGCCCATAGACTCAACACTGCACCATAGACTCAACACTGCCCATAGACTCAACACTGCCCATAGACTCAGCACTGCACCATAGACTCAACATTGCCCATAGACTCAACACTGCCCATAGACTCAGCACTGCACCATAGACTCAACACTGCACCATAGACTCAACACTGCACCATAGACTCAGCACTGCCCATAGACTCAACACTGCACCATAGACTCAACACTGCCCATAGACTCAACACTGCACCATAGACTCAACACTGCCCATAGACTCAACACTGCACCATAGACTCAACACTGCACCATAGACTCAACACTGCACCATAGACTCAGCACTGCACCATACACTCAACACTAGCCATAGATTCAACACTGCACCATAGACTCAACACTGCACCATAGACTCAGCACTGCACCATAGACTCAGCACTGAACCCTAGACTCAACACTGCACCATAGACTCAACACTGCACCATAGACTCAACACTGCACCATAGTCTCAACAATGCACCATAGACTCAGCACTGCCCATAGACTCAACACTGCACCATAGACTCAACACTGCCCATAGACTCAACACTGCACCATAGACTCAACACTGCACCATAGACTCAGCATTGCCCATAGACTCAACACTGCACCATAGACTCAACCATAGACTCAGCACTGCCCATAGACTCAACATTGCACCATAGACTCAACATTGCCCATAGACTCAACACTGCACCATAGACTCAACACTGCACCATAGACTCAACACTGCACCATAGACTCAACACTGCCCATAGACTCAGCACTGCACCATAGACTCAGCACTGCACCATAGACTCAGCACTGCACCATAGACTCAACACTGCACCATAGACTCAACACTGCACCATAGACTCAACACTGCCCATAGACTCAACACTGCACCATAGACTCAACACTAACCATAGACTCAGCACTTCCCCATAGACTCAACACTACCCATAGACTCAACACTGCACCATAGGCTCAACACTGCCCATAGACTCAAGACTGCCCATAGACTCAACACTACCCATAGACTCAACACTGCACCATAGACTCAACACTGCACCATAGACTCAACACTACCCATAGAGTCAGCACTGCACCATAGACTCAACATTGCACCATAGACTCAGCACTGCACCATAGACTCAACACTACCTATAGACTCAGCACTGCACCATAGACTCAGCACTGCACCATAGACTCAACACTGCACCATAGACTCAGCACTGCACCATAGACTCAACACTGCACCATAGACTCAACACTGCACCATAGACTCAACACTGCACCATAGACTCAACACTGCACCATAGACTCAACACTGCACCATAGACTCAACACTGGACCATAGACTCAACACTGCACCATAGACTCAAAACTGCCCCAAAGACTCAACACTGCCCATAGACTCAACACTGCACCATAAACTCAACACTGCACCATAGACTCAACACTGCCCATAGACTCAACACTGCACCATAGACTCAACATTGCACCATAGACTCAACACTGCACCATAGACTCAACACTGCACCATAGACTCAGCATTGCCCATAGACTCAACACTGCACCATAGACTCAACACTGCCCATAGACTCAACACTGCACCATAGACTCAACACTGCACCATAGACTCAACATTGCACCATAGACTCAACACTGCCCATAGACTCAACACTGCACCATAGACTCAACACTGCACCATAGACTCAACACTGCACCATAGACTCAACACTGCCCATAGACTCAGCACTGCACCATAGACTCAGCACTGCACCATAGACTCAGCACTGCACCATAGACTCAACATTGCCCATAGACTCAACACTGCCCATAGACTCAACACTGCCCATAGACTCAACACTGCCCATAGACTCAACACTCCACCATTGACTCAACACCGCACCATAGACTCAACACTGCACCATAGACTCAACACCGCACCATAGACTCAACACTGCACCATAGACTGAGCACTGCCCATAGACTCAACACTGCACCATAGACTCAACACTGCACCATAGACTTAGCACTGCCCATAGACTCAACACTGCACCATAGACTCAACACTGCCCATAGACTCAACACTGCACCATAGACTCAACACTACCCATAGACTCAACACTGCCCATAGACTCAGCACTGCACCATAGACTCAACATTGCCCATAGACTCAACACTGCCCATAGACTCAGCACTGCACCATAGACTCAACACTGCACCATAGACTCAACACTGCACCATAGACTCAGCACTGCCCATAGACTCAACACTGCACCATAGACTCAACACTGCCCATAGACTCAACACTGCACCATAGACTCAACACTGCCCATAGACTCAACACTGCACCATAGACTCAACACTGCACCATAGACTCAACACTGCACCATAGACTCAGCACTGCACCATAGACTCAACACTAGCCATAGATTCAACACTGCACCATAGTCTCAACACTGCACCATAGACTCAGCACTGCCCATAGACTCAACACTGCACCATAGACTCAACACTGCCCATAGACTCAACACTGCACCATAGACTCAACACTGCCCATAGACTCAACACTGCACCATAGACTCAGCACTCCCCATAGACTCAACACTGCACCATAGACTCAACACTGCCCATAGACTCAACACTGCACCATAAACTCAACACTGCACCATAGACTCAACACTGCCCATAGACTCAACACTGCACCATAGACTCAACATTGCACCATAGACTCAACACTGCACCATAGACTCAACACTGCACCATAGACTCAGCATTGCCCATAGACTCAACACTGCACCATAGACTCAACCATAGACTCAGCACTGCCCATAGACTCAACATTGCACCATAGACTCAACACTGCCCATAGACTCAACACTGCACCATAGACTCAACACTGCACCATAGACTCAACACTGCACCATAGACTCAACACTGCCCATAGACTCAGCACTGCACCATAGACTCAGCACTGCACCATAGACTCAGCACTGCACCATAGACTCAACATTGCCCATAGACTCAACACTGCCCATAGACTCAACACTGCCCATAGACTCAACACTGCCCATAGACTCAACACTGCACCATTGACTCAACACCGCACCATAGACTCAACACTGCACCATAGACTCAACACCGCACCATAGACTCAACACTGCACCATAGACTGAGCACTGCCCATAGACTCAACACTGCACCATAGACTCAACACTGCACCATAGACTTAGCACTGCCCATAGACTCAACACTGCACCATAGACTCAACACTGCCCATAGACTCAACACTGCACCATAGACTCAACACTACCCATAGACTCAACACTGCCCATAGACTCAGCACTGCACCATAGACTCAACATTGCCCATAGACTCACCACTGCCCATAGACTCAGCACTGCACCATAGACTCAACACTGCACCATAGACTCAACACTGCCCATAGACTCAACACTGCCCATAGACTCAGCACTGCACCATAGACTCAACATTGCCCATAGACTCAACACTGCCCATAGACTCAGCACTGCACCATAGACTCAACACTCCACCATAGACTCAACACTGCACCATAGACTCAGCACTGCCCATAGACTCAACACTGCACCATAGACTCAACACTGCCCATAGACTCAACACTGCACCATAGACTCAACACTGCCCATAGACTCAACACTGCACCATAGACTCAACACTGCACCATAGACTCAACACTGCACCATAGACTCAGCACTGCACCATAGACTCAACACTAGCCATAGATTCAACACTGCACCATAGACTCAACACTGCACCATAGACTCAGCACTGCACCATAGACTCAGCACTGAACCCTAGACTCAACACTGCACCATAGACTCAACACTGCACCATAGACTCAACACTGCACCATAGTCTCAACACTGCACCATAGACTCAGCACTGCCCATAGACTCAACACTGCACCATAGACTCAACACTGCCCATAGACTCAACACTGCACCATAGACTCAACACTGCCCATAGACTCAACACTGCACCATAGACTCAGCACTCCCCATAGACTCAACACTGCACCATAGACTCAACACTGAACCATAGACTCAGCACTACCCATAGACTCAACACTGCACCAAAGACTCAGCACTGCACCATAGACTCAACACTACCCATAGACTCAACACTGCACCATAGACTCAACACTGCACCATAGACTCAACACTGCACCATAGACTCAACACTGTACCATAGACTCAACACTACCCATAGACTCTACACTGCACCATAGCACTGCCCATAGACTCAACACTGCCCATAGACTCAACATTGCACCATAGACTCAACACTGCACCATAGACTCAACACTGCACCATAGACTCAACACTGCACCATAGACTCAACACTGCACTATAGACTCAACACTGCATCATAGACTCAACACTGCACCATAGACTCAACACTGCCCATAGACTCAACACTGCACCATAGACTCAACACTGCCCATAGACTCAACACTGCCCATAGACTCAACACTGCACCATAGACTCAGCACTGCCCGCGTGTCCGCAGGTGCCGCTCCGGGTGGCAGGGCGAGCTGTGCCAGCGCTGCGTCCCCTACCCAGGCTGTGGCCACGGCAGCTGCAGACAGCAGCCCTGGCGCTGCAGCTGTGACAGTGGCTGGGGAGGCCTCCTCTGTGACAAAGGTGCCACTACCGCACCCCCCTCCTCCTACTCCCCCCCCCTCCTCCCCCCCCCCTCCTCCACCTACCCCCCCTCCTCCACCTACCCCCTCTCCCCACCTCCTCCACCTACCTCCCCTCCTCCCCCCCCTCCTCCCCCCTCCACCCCCCAAGTCACCCGGTGAATTTCCCTCCACTCGCTCCCCATCCAACGCTCGGATGTGTCCATCAATATTTACCTATCATCATCATCACCATCATCCGTGGTGGTGGTGGTGATGGTGGGGGTGGTGGGGTGGTGGTGGTGATGGTGGTGGTGGTGATAGTGGTGGTGGTGGTGATGGTGGGGGTGGTGGTGATGGTGGTGGTGTTGGTGGTGGTGGTGGTGATGGTGGTAATGGTGGTGGTGGTGATGGTGGTGGTGGTGATGGTGGTGGTGGTGATGGTGGTGGTGGTGATGGTGGTGATGGTGGTGGTGTTGGTGGTGGTGGTGATGGTGATGGTGGTAATGGTGGTGGTGGTGGTGATGGTGGTGGTGGTGATGGTGGTGGTGGTGATGGTGGTGGTGGTGATGGTGATGGTGGTAATGGTGGTGGTGGTGATGGTGGTGGTGGTGGTGATGGTGGTGATGGTGGTGGTGGTAATGGTGGTGGTGGTGATGGTGGTGGTGGTGATGGTGGGGGTGGTGGTGATGGTGGTGGTGGTGATGGTGGGGGTGGTGGTGGTGTTGGTGGTGGTGATGGTGGTGATGGTGGTTGTGGTTGTGGTGGTTGTGGTGGTTGTGGTGGTGGTGATGGTGATAGTTGTGATGGTGTTGGTGGTGGTGTTGGTGGTGGTGATGGTGGTGCTGCTGGTGGTGGTGTTGGTGGTGGTTATGGTGGTTGTGGTGGTGGTGTTGGTGGATGTGGTGGTGGTTGTTGTGGTGGTTGTGGTGGTTGTGGATGTTACATCATGGGACCTCCTCTGCCAGTACCAAAATATGATAATAACTTTCCCCCTTTTTTTCTGGCAACAAAACAGTGGCGTTAAGATGTTATAACACCACACTGTGAAACCTTTTACAAGGCATGACGTCACTGCACGAACCACAATGCCTTGCGGTTCAGAATGAACCTCTGGTCTAGAGGTCACCTCTGGTCTAGAGGTCACCTCTGGTCTGGAGGTCACCTCTGGTCTGGAGGTCACCTCTGGTCTAGAGGTCACCTCTGGTCTGGAGGTCACCTCTGGTCTGGAGGTCACCTCTGGTCTGGAGGTCACCTCTGGTCTAGAGGTCACCTCTGGTCTAGAGGTCACATCTGGTCTAGAGGTCACCTCTGGTCTAGAGGTCACCTCTGGTCTCACACCGTTTGAGACGAGGCTCTAAAGAAAGCCGTCTCTGGTGTGGACCAATCAGCTTCAAGGACAGCGCATCATCATCATCTACTATCAGATGATGTGTTTTGTTTGCATTCTGACCACAAGCATTTTGGTTAATGCAGTGACGTGATTCCTTGTAAAAGGGTTTCACAATTAGGTGTTTTAACATCTTAACGTCGCTGTTTTGCTGCCAGATAAAAGGGGGAAACCCAATTGTCACACGGTGGTGGATGTTGTTGTTGCCGTTCCCCTCCCTCGCTTCTCGCTAGATCTGAATTACTGCGCCAGCCACCAGCCGTGCTTGAATGGAGGCAGCTGCATCAACGCCAAGCCGGATGAGTTCACCTGCAACTGCCCCCAAGGGTATTCCGGCACGAGCTGCGAGATAGGTGAGTGTGTGGTGAGAGTGTGGTGAGTGTGGTGTGTGTGTGGTGAGTGTGTGTTGAGCGTGTGGTGAGTGTGTGGTGAGTGTGGTGAGTGTAGTGAGTGTGTGTGGTGAGTGTAGTGTGTGTGGTGTGTGTGGTGAGTGTGGTGAGTGTGGTGAGTGTGTCGTGAGTGTGTGGTGAGTGTGTGGTGAGTGTGGTGTGTGTGTGAGTGTGGTGAGTGTAGTGTGAGTCTGGTGAGTGTGGTGAGTGTGGTGTGTGTGTGTGTGTTGAGTGTAGTGAGTGTGTGGTGAGTGTGTGTGGTGAGTGTGGTGAGTGTAGTGAGTATGTGGTGAGTGTGGTGTGTATGTGGTGAGTGTGGTGAGTGTTGTGAGTGTGTGGTGAGTGTGTGTGGTGAGTGTGGTGAGTGTAGTGAGTGTGTGGTGAGTGTGGTGTGTGTGTGGTGAGTCTGGTGAGTGTGTGGTGAGTGTGGTGTGTGTGGTGTGTGTGTGGTGAGTGTGTGTTGAGCGTGTGGTGAGTGTGTGGTGAGTGTGGTGAGTGTAGTGAGTGTGTGTGGTGAGTGTAGTGTGTGTGGTGTGTGTGGTGAGTGTGGTGAGTTTGGTGAGTGTGTCGTGAGTGTGTGGTGAGTGTGTGGTGAGTGTGGTGTGTGTGTGAGTGTGGTGAGTGTAGTGTGAGTCTGGTGAGTGTGGTGAGTGTGGTGTGTGTGTGTGTTGAGTGTAGTGAGTGTGTGGTGAGTGTGTGTGGTGAGTGTGGTGAGTGAAGTGAGTATGTGGTGAGTGTGGTGTGTATGTGGTGAGTGTGGTGAGTGTTGTGAGTGTGTGGTGAGTGTGTGTGGTGAGTGTCGTGAGTGTAGTGAGTGTGTTGTGAGTGTGGTGTGTGTGTGGTGAGTCTGGTGAGTGTGTGGTGAGTGTGTAGTGAGTGTAGTGTGTGTTGTGAGTGTGTGGTGAATGTGGTGAGTGTGGTGAGTGTGTGGTGAGTGTGTGTTGAGCGTGTGGTGAGTGTGTGGTGAGTGTGGTGAGTGTAGTGAGTGTAGTGTGTGTGGTGTGTGTGGTGAGTGTGTGTTGTGTGGGTGGTGAGTGTGGTGAGTGTGGTGAGTGTGTCGTGAGTGTGTGGTGAGTGTGTGGTGAGTGTGGTGTGTGTGTGGTGAGTGTAGTGTGAGTGTGGTGAGTGTGGTGAGTGTGTGTGTGTTGAGTGTAGTGAGTGTGTGGTGAGTATGTGTGGTGAGTGTGGTGAGTGTTGTGAGTGTGTGGTGAGTGTGTGGTGAGTATGGTGTGTGTGTTTTGAGTGTGGTGAGTATGTGGTGAGTGTGTGGTGTGTGTGTGTGAATGTGGTGAGTGTAGTGTGAGTGTGGTGAGTGTGGTGAGTGTGTGTTGAGTGTAGTGAGTGTGTGGTGAGTGTGTGTGGTGAGTGTGGTGAGCGTAGTGAGTGTGTGGTGAGTGTGTGGTGAGTGTGGTGTGTGTGTGGTGAGTGTGGTGAGTGTGGTGAGTGTGGTGAGTGTGTGTGGTGAGTGTGGTGCGTGTAGTGATTGTGTGGTGAGTGTGGTGTGTGTGTGGTGAGTGTGGTGAGTGTAGTGAGTGTGTGGTGAGTGTGGTGAGTGTTGTGTGTGTGTTGAGTGTGGTGAGTGTGTGGTGTGAGTGTGGTGAGTGTGTGGTGTGTGTGTGTTGAGTGTGGTGAGTGTAGTGTGAGTGTGGTGAGTGTGGTGTGTGTGTGTGTGTGTTGAGTGTAATGAGTGTGTGGGGAGTGTGTGGTGAGTGTGTGGTGTGTGTGTGGTGAGTGTGGTGAGTGTAGTGAGTGTGGTGAGTGTGGTGTGTGTGTGGTGAGTGTGTTGAGTGTAGTGAGTGTGTGGTGAGTGTGGTGAGTGTTGTGTGTGTGTTGAGTGTGGTGAGTGTGTGGTGTGAGTGTGGTGAGTGTGTGGTGAGTGTGGTGAGTATGTGGTGTGTGTGTGGTGAGTGTGGTGAGTGTGTGGTGTGTGTGGTGAGTGTGTGGTGTGTGTGGTGTGAGTGTGGTGTGTGTGTGGTGAGTGTGGTGAGTGTGTGGTGTGTGGTGTGAGTGTGGTGAGTGTGTGGTGTGTGGTGTGTGTGGTGTGTGTGGTGAGTGTGGTGAGTGTGTGGTGGTGGTGGCGGTGGTGGTGGTGGCGGTGGCGGTGGGGGTGGTGATAGTGGTGGTGATAGTGGTGGTGGTGTTGGTGGTGGTGGTGGTGATGGTGGTGATAGTGGTGGTGATAGTGGTAGTGATGGTGGTGGTGATGGTGGTGGTGGTGATAGTGGTGGTGGTGGTGGTGGTGATGGTGGTGGTGGTGATAGTGGTGGTGATGGTGATAGTGGTGGTGGTGGTGATGGTGGTGCTGGTGGTGGTGGTGATGGTGATGGTGGTGGTGATGGTGGTGGTGATAGTGGTGGTGGTGATAGTGGTGGTGATAGTGGTGGTGATGGTGGTTGTGGTGGTTGTGGTGGTTGTGGTGGTGATGGTGATAGTCGTGATGGTGTTGTTGGTGGTGGTGGTGTTGGTGGTGGTGGTGGTGCTGGTGTTGGTGGTTGTGGTTGTGGTGGTGGTGATTGTGGTGGTATTGGTGGATGTGGTGGTGGTTGTTGTGGTTGTGGTGGTTGTGGATGTTACATCATGGGACCTCCTCTGCCAGTACCAAAATATGACAATAAGTTTTTCCCCTTTTTTTCTGGCAACAAAACAGCGGCGTTAAGATGTTAAAACACCAAACTGTGAAACCTTTTACAAGGCATGACGTCACTGCACAAACCACAATGCCTTGCGGTTCAGAATGAACCTCTGGTCTAGAGGTCACCTCTGGTCTAGAGGTCACCTCTGGTCTGGAGGTCACCTCTGGTCTGGAGGTCACCTCTGGTCTAGAGGTCACCTCTGGTCTGGAGGTCACCTCTGGTCTAGAGGTCACCTCTGGTCTAGAGGTCACCTCTGGTCTCGAGGTCACCTCAGGTCTCGAGGTCACCTCAGGTCTAGAGGTCACCTCTGGTCTAAGGTGACCTCTGGTCTTGAGGTCACCTCTGGTCTAGAGGTCACCTCTGGTCTAGAGGTCACCTCTGGTCTAGAGGTCACATCTGGTCTAGAGGTCACCTCTGGTCTAGAGGTCACCTCTGGTCTCACACCGTTTGAGCCGAGGCTCTAAAGAAAGCCGTCTCTGGTGTGGACCAATCAGCTTCAAGGACAGCGCATCATCATCATCTACTATCAGATGATGTGTTTTGTTTGCATTCTGACCACAAGCATATTGGTTAATGCAGTGACGTGATTCCTTGTAAAAGGGTTTCACAATTTGGTGTTTTAACATCTTAACGTCGCTGTTTTGCTGCCAAATAAAAGGGGGAAACCCAATTGTCACACGGTGGTGGATGTTGTTGTTGCCGTTCCCCTCCCTCGCTTCTCGCTAGATCTGAATTACTGCGCCAGCCACCAGCCGTGCTTGAATGGAGGCAGCTGCATCAATGCCAAGCCGGATGAGTTCACCTGCAACTGCCCCCAAGGGTATTCCGGCATGAGCTGCGAGATAGGTGAGTGTGTGGTGAGAGTGTGGTGAGTGTGGTGTGTGTGTGGTGAGTGTGTGTTGAGCGTGTGGTGAGTGTGTGGTGAGTGTGGTGAGTGTAGTGAGTGTGTGTGGTGAGTGTAGTGTGTGTGGTGTGTGTGGTGAGTGTGGTGAGTGTGGTGAGTGTGTCGTGAGTGTGTGGTGAGTGTGTGGTGAGTGTGTGTGGTGAGTGTGGGGAGTGTAGTGAGTACGTGGTGAGTGTGGTGTGTATGTGGTGAGTGTGGTTAGTGTTGTGAGTGTGTGGTGAGTGTGTGTGGTGAGTGTGGTGAGTGTAGTGAGTGTGTGGTGAGTGTGGTGTGTGTGTGGTGAGTGTGGTGAGTGTGGTGAGTGTGTGGTGAGTGTGTAGTGAGTGTAGTGTGTGTTGTGAGTGTGTGGTGAATGTGGTGAGTGTGGTGAGTGTGTGGTGAGTGTGTGTTGAGCGTGTGGTGAGTGTGTGGTGAGTGTGGTGAGTGTAGTGAGTGTATGTGGTGAGTGTAGTGTGTGTGGTGTGTGTGGTGAGTGTGTGTTGTGTGTGTGGTGAGTGTGGTGAGTGTGGTGAGTGTGTCGTGAGTGTGTGGTGAGTGTGTGGTGAGTGTGGTGTGTGTGTTGTGAGTGTAGTGTGAGTGTGGTGAGTGTGGTGTGTGTGTGTTGAGTGTAGTGAGTGTGTGGTGAGTATGTGTGGTGAGTGTGGTGAGTGTTGTGAGTGTGTGGTGAGTGTGTGGTGAGTGTGGTGTGTGTGTTTTGAGTGTGGTGAGTATGTGGTGAGTGTGTGGTGTGTGTGTGTGTGTGAATGTGGTGAGTGTAGTGTGAGTGTGGTGAGTGTGCGTTGAGTGTAGTGAGTGTGTGGTGAGTGTGTGTGGTGAGTGTGGTGAGTGTAGTGAGTGTGTGGTGAGTGTGGTGTGTGTGTGGTGAGTGTGGTGAGTGTGGTGAGTGTGTGGTGAGTGTGTGTGGTGAGTGTGGTGCGTGTAGTGATTGTGTGGTGAGTGTGGTGTGTGTGTGGTGAGTGTGGTGAGTGTGTGGTGAGTGTGTGGTGTGTGTGTGTTGAGTGTGGTGAGTGTAGTGTGAGTGTGGTGAGTGTGGTGTGTGTGTGTGTTGAGTGTAGTGAGTGTGTGGTGAGTGTGTGGTGAGTGTGTGGTGTGTGTGTGGTGAGTGTGGTGAGTGTAGTGAGTGTGGTGAGTGTGGTGTGTGTGTGGTGAGTGTGTTGAGTGTAGTGAGTGTGTGGTGAGTGTGTGGTGAGTGTGGTGTGTGTGTTGTGAGTGTAGTGTGAGTGTGGTGAGTGTGGTGAGTGTGGTGTGTGTGTGTTGAGTGTAGTGAGTGTGTGGTGAGTATGTGTGGTGAGTGTGGTGAGTGTGGTGAGTGTGGTGAGTGTGTGGTGAGTGTGTGTGGTGAGTGTGGTGCGTGTAGTGATTGTGTGGTGAGTGTGGTGTGTGTGTTTTGAGTGTGGTGAGTATGTGGTGAGTGTGTGGTGTGTGTGTGTGTGAATGTGGTGAGTGTAGTGTGTGTGGTGAGTGTGGTGAGTGTGCGTTGAGTGTAGTGAGTGTGGTGAGTGTGTGTGGTGAGTGTGGTGAGTGTAGTGAGTGTGTGGTGAGTGTGGTGTGTGTGTGGTGAGTGTGGTGAGTGTGGTGAGTGTGTGGTGAGTGTGTGTGGTGAGTGTGGTGCGTGTAGTGATTGTGTGGTGAGTGTGGTGTGTGTGTGGTGAGTGTGGTGAGTGTGTGGTGAGTGTGTGGTGTGTGTGTGTTGAGTGTGGTGAGTGTAGTGTGAGTGTGGTGAGTGTGGTGTGTGTGTGTGTTGAGTGTAGTGAGTGTGTGGTGAGTGTGTGGTGAGTGTGTGGTGTGTGTGTGGTGAGTGTGGTGAGTGTAGTGAGTGTGGTGAGTGTGGTGTGTGTGTGGTGAGTGTGTTGAGTGTAGTGAGTGTGTGGTGAGTGTGGTGAGTGTTGTGTGTGTGTTGAGTGTGGTGAGTGTGTGGTGTGAGTGTGGTGAGTGTGTGGTGAGTGTGGTGAGTATGTGGTGTGTGTGTGGTGAGTGTCGTGAGTGTGTGGTGTGTGTGGTGAGTGTGTGGTGTGTGTGGTGTGAGTGTGGTGTGTGTGTGGTGAGTGTGGTGAGTGTGTGGTGTGTGGTGTGAGTGTGGTGAGTGTGTGGTGTGTGGTGTGTGTGGTGTGTGTGGTGAGTGTGGTGAGTGTGTGGTGGTGGTGGCGGTGGTGGTGGTGGCGGTGGGGGTGGTGATAGTGGTGGTGATAGTGGTGGTGGTGTTGGTGGTGGTGGTGATGGTGGTGATAGTGGTGGTGATAGTGGTAGTGATGGTGGTGGTGATGGTGGTGGTGGTGATAGTGGTGGTGGTGATGGTGGTGGTGGTGATGGTGGTGGTGGTGATAGTGGTGGTGATGGTGATAGTGGTGGTGATGGTGGTGGTGATGGTGGTGCTGGTGGTGGTGGTGATGGTGGTGGTGATGGTGGTGGTGATAGTGGTGGTGGTGATAGTGGTGGTGATAGTGGTGGTGATGGTGGTTGTGGTGGTTGTGGTGGTTGTGGTGGTGATGGTGATAGTCGTGATGGTGTTGGTGGTGGTGTTGGTGGTGGTGGTGCTGGTGGTGGTGGTGTTGGTGGTTGTGGTTGTGGTGGTGGTGATTGTGGTGATGGTGTTGGTGGATGTGGTGGTGGTTGTTGTGGTTGTGGTGGTTGTGGATGTTACATCATGGGACCTCCTCTGCCAGTACCAAAATATGACAATAAGTTTTTCCCCTTTTTTTCTGGCAACAAAACAGCGGCGTTAAGATGTTAAAACACCAAACTGTGAAACCTTTTACAAGGCATGACGTCACTGCACAAACCACAATGCCTTGCGGTTCAGAATGAACCTCTGGTCTAGAGGTCACCTCTGGTCTGGAGGTCACCTCTGGTCTAGAGGCCACCTCTGGTCTAAAGGTCACCTCTGGTCTCGAGGTCACCTCAGGTCTCGAGGTCACCTCAGGTCTAGAGGTCACCTCTGGTCTAAGGTGACCTCTGGTCTTGAGGTCACCTCTGGTCTAGAGGTCACCTCTGGTCTAGAGGTCACCTCTGGTCTAGAGGTCACATCTGGTCTAGAGGTCACCTCTGGTCTAGAGGTCACCTCTGGTCTCACACCGTTTGAGACGAGGCTCTAAAGAAAGCCGTCTCTGGTGTGGACCAATCAGCTTCAAGGACAGCGCATCATCATCATCTACTATCAGATGATGTGTTTTGTTTGCATTCTGACCACAAGCATTTTGGTTAATGCAGTGACGTGATTCCTTGTAAAAGGGTTTCACAATTTGGTGTTTTAACATCTTAACGTCGCTGTTTTGCTGCCAAATAAAAGGGGGAAACCCAATTGTCACACGGTGGTGGATGTTGTTGTTGCCGTTCCCCTCCCTCGCTTCTCGCTAGATCTGAATTACTGCGCCAGCCACCAGCCGTGCTTGAATGGAGGCAGCTGCATCAACGCCAAGCCGGATGAGTTCACCTGCAACTGCCCCCAAGGGTATTCCGGCATGAGCTGCGAGATAGGTGAGTGTGTGGTGAGTGTGTGGTGTGTGTGTGTGGTGTGTGTGTGGTGAGTGTGGTGAGTGTGTCGTGAGTGTGTGGTGAGTGTGTGGTGAGTGTGGTGAGTGTGTGTTGAGTGTGGTGAGTGTGGTGAGTGTGTGTGTGTGTCGTGAGTGTGTGGTGAGTGTGTGGTGAGTGTGGTGTGTGTATGTTGAGTGTGGTGAGTGTAGTGAGTGTAGTGAGTGTGTGTGGTGAGTGTGGTGAGTGTGGTGAGTGTGTGGTGTGTTGTTGCCGATCCCCCCCATAGACTCATCACACGGAGACCCATAGACTCACCACACAGAGACCCATAGACTCATCACACACAGAGACCCATAGACTCACCACGCAGAGACCCATAGACTCATCACACAGAGACCCATAGACTCACCACGCAGAGACCCATAGACTCATCACACAGAGACCCAGAGTCTAATCACACAGATACCCATAGACTGACCACACAGAGACCCATAGACTGACCACACAGAGACCCATAGACTCACCACACAGAGACCCATAGACTCACCACGCAGAGACCCATAGACTCACCTTACAGAGACCCATAGACTCATCACACAGAGACCCATAGACTCACCACACAGAGACCCATAGACTCATCACACAGAGACCCATAGACTCACCATACAGAGACCCATAGACTCATCACACAGAGACCCATAGACTCATCACACAGAGACCCATAGACTCACCACACAGAGACCCATAGACTCATCACACAGTGACCCATAGACTCACCACACAGAGACCCATAGACTCACCACACAGAGACCCATAGACTCACCACACAGAGACTCATAGACTCATCACACAGAGACCCATAGACTCATCACACAGAGACCCATAGACTCACCACACAGAGACCCATAGACGTACCTACGGCCTTCCTGTGTTTTTTGTGCGCCATCAGGAGAGAAGGTGGACGATGACAACGACGACAACGAGGAGGAGGAGGTGGAGGAGGTGGAGGAGTGCAGCAGCGTTGACGGTGTTGGCTCCTCGTGTGAGTCCAGCGAGGGCGTCACGACCATCGACGGTGGCAGATTCGTCCCCCCGGCTTCCGCCGGCGTGGATGGTGAGTGGGGGGGGGGGGGGGGGGGGTGATAGGGGACTGAGTAGTTGACCGTGATGGTGGTGACGTTGAGACTTAGGAACACACGGAGCTCTGGAACGTTACTTGTTCGTTAGTAGAGTTGTCCGCCTGCAATTGCATGGTACCTAAGTAGGGGAGTATTTGGAGTTTGTGGTCTCAATCCCCTTCCTCCCCCCCCCTCCCTCCATCCCCCTCCCTCCCCCTCCCCTCCCCCAGGCTCCCTGCTGCCTGTGCTGCTCCCCCTGTCGCTGGCCGTCTGCCTGCTGAGCGGCCTGGCCGTAGGCCGCCGCTGCCGGCCGCGGTGTCTCAGGCGCCGGCCCAGGGAAGTTTCCTGGATAGCTAACGACTTGGGCGGCGGCGGCGATGGCGGCGGTGGTGGCGGTAACACGGAGGGCGGTCGCTCCCCCAAACTTCCTCCCAAAGGCCCCGACGAGGTGCGCCTGGAGGCACGGGAAATGCCAAAGCTGGGAGAGCGACGGCTCCCACTGACGCCGGAATGGGGAGCGAAGTTCTCCAAGCTCGGGGGACTGGGAGCTGAAGACGTGAATGTTAATAACGTGTCGCGAGTGAAAATACACGCGGCCACGGAGAGACGAGAGGGGAAGGGGTCTGAGAGTGGGGGGAGTGGAGTGGAGTGAGATGAGAGGGGAGAGGTAGGAGAGTGAGTGGAGTGGAGTGGAGTGAGAGGGAGAGGCAGGAGAGTGAGTGGAGTGAGATGAGAGGGAGAGGCAGGAGAGTGAGTGGAGGGGAGTGAGAGACAGGAGAGTGAGTGGAGGGGAGTGAGATGAGAGGGAGAGGCAGGAGAGTGAGGGGAATGGAGTGAGATGAGAGGGGAGGGTCAGGAGAGTGAGTGGAGTGGAGTGAGATGAGAGGGAGAGGCAGGAGAGTGAGTGGAGTGAGATGAGAGGGAGAGGCAGGAGAGTGAGTGGAGTGGAGTGGGATGAGAGGGAGAGGCAGGAGAGTGAGTGGAGGGTAGTGGAGTGAGAGGGAGAGGCAGGAGAGTGCGTGGAGGGGAGTGGATTGAGAGGGAGAGGCAGGAGAGTGAGTGGAGGGGAGTGAGATGAGAGGAGAGTGGAGTGAGATGAGAGGTAGGTGAAGTGCATTTGTGAGCAATTTTTTTCTTAAATTGTCCAAGTAATTTCCTGTCACGCGACTGCCGCGTTCAATGCGACGATTTGTGGATCAAAAACGCGACAGAATTTACGATAAATGTGCGTTGATGAAGTGGCAAGCCAACCAGCGTCAAGGGGCGACCTAAATGTGGGGCTGGCGTACTCGATCCACAAATCGCTTCAACGATAAAACATTAATGAATTAAAAACGTGACAGCTTCATCTGTACTCAAACACGAACATAGATCATCAATGTCGTGGCTTTAGCTCTCCAACACACAACTGGTGTGCCGTGCAGGTAACGAATTGGCACATTCTGTTTACGTGACGAACCTGACTAAATGGGCTGTCGGGTGGTGGCGGGTTTGAAGACATTCATATATCTACGCCATCTAACCAATAAAAAACCTCTGTTGTGTACCCCGGGTGTAAGATCTTTGTTAGCTCGCGCACATCCTCGGCATAATCAGGCAGGTCCTCACCGGGTTGGCAACGGCGTGCCTCTAAGGCTGCTTTTGCCTCCTCCTCATCGCGCGTACCGAAACGCAGATCAAGTCGGCGCATCAGCTCCTCTAGCTGTGTCTGCGCGCTTGCGGGTAGGGCTTCCACAAAATCGGCTGCCCGCCCATCCAGATTCATATTAAGTTGACGTAACGCCTGCGCGTCCGTCCACCCACTAATTTCCTTAGCCCCTAGGACATTGCGGGCAAACGCTTTCCACGAAGGGGTACCCCGGCCGGTGAATATATGCCTTATTTTTGCGTGGGGTAACGCGGGGGTTCGTACCGCTTCTGACGCCAAACTGTGGGGGCTACCGTCCCCCGCCATCACTGAATTGTCAGGGCCGTTGCCCACCGACTCCCCCGTTCCACTCATACCGCTACCCCCCGGCTGCTCTGTCAGGTCCAGACTGCCGACCCCTAATGTCTCGCACCCCTGTACCTCTGCCTGGGATGTCGACCGTGTTTGCGTAGCTTAATTAGCGGCTCGTACGCTTTGCGCTTGCGATGCGCTACCCTGTTCAATGGCGGCGTGCCACAGTGAGCGCGCTCACAAAGTAAAACCCCGTCCTGCACGGGAATAAACAGGTGCGGCGCGCCGCCGTGGGTTTCCCTCCCACCCACGCTCCACCCGCTTGAGCAAAAACAAACACGCCGCGATTACTTTGCTCCGATTTAACGGGCTGTTTACACAGCTGCGTTTTCGCGCACGCTAGGCGCTTAATTCGCTCCCTCGCTATTAGACAATCGCGCGGGTGCGCGACCGCCACCCCGTCACACAGATGCGCGAGCGTTAAGCCCTACTGTAAACAATCGTACAGGTATGCGAGCGCTAAACGCCACCGAAACCAAACACGTAGGCACGCGTACACTGAACACTCCGCTTCGTGGAAAACAACCGCGCACGCACGCGAGCGCAAAGCGCTACTGTAGGTGATTGCGCAGGTACACGAGCGCTGGGCACCACCGAAAATAGTCGTGTAGGTATGCGCTGAACAATACTGGAAACGATCGTACAGGTACGGACACCAAGCACGCTCTACTCCCTTATTCGCCGCAAACAGCCGCGTGTGCGCGCGAACACAAAACACTCTCCACCCTCCTCTTCACCCTCCAAAGGACCACACGAAACAGTTTATTCCCCTACCAGTTATTTTATTTACCGCGAGCAACCCGTTAAGCTACGCGTAATTCTGTGGGTAAGTGGATGTCAGCCTATTCCCCTTGGGATCCTAGACTGTATTTCCCCTGCCTATCGCTCTGCTTTCTACCCTCAATCAAATAGCCCAAACTTACCTCTCTCTTACTCATGCGTACTTCCACTCTGCTGCACTGGAAGCTGTAGAAAAGCGATCAGTAGAGGGTTGAGCCTGGCTGCGCTGAAGTTCGTCACGCGGACGTCTCGAACGGCTGACTCCCCTCCTGCGTGGACCGCGATGATCTTGAAGAAGAACTGCCTTGCTACCTGAATCCCCCTCCCTTTATCCCACCTACAACAAAGGAATTTCGGCGTTTCGCTTCCTTGACCTCCCGTCCAATCAGGGGCTCGGATTTTCCCGCCCTTTCGATACCCGGATCCCAGCTCAGGTGACGTCGCCGCAATGATCTCTCCGACATACGCTCTTTGTTCTCCCGCTACCAGTCCACTGACCCGTGCTTGTGTGTGTGTGGTTCCACTCGCGGTGGCTCGATGGCCCTTTCCGTGACCATGCAACTTTTACTATTAGGTCACGGCGCCACAGTGCATGTCAGCTACAGGGGGAAGATCGCCCAATTTCCCGGCCGCAGGAAACCATGAAGTTCGATCCCATTAGGGACTTCTGGAAAAAAATCTATCGGCCGGGTGACCTCCCCTCCCGGCTCTACGTTGGGCGTGTGTGCGTTCGTGCGGGGGGGGGGGGGGGGGGGTGGTGAGGGTGCACCGCGTCGGCATCCCCCGGTGGCGGCAGAGCGGCGGTGGGCACGGCCTCGGCAGAGCGGCCCTGCTGCGGCGGCCTCACGACTGTGCAGTGGGCAAAACGCGGACGTCTGAGAAGGCACCGGCCCGGGAGAGTGGCGGGAAATCCGAGGCATCGGTGATGGCGTCGCGGCGATGGGTACGGCTCCGCTGGAGCGGCTCCGCTGCGGCGGCACCACACAGCCCCCCGAGGTGCCAGTCCCCGTTCCGGGTTGACTGGAGCACCTCGCCTGGGTTGCCCCTACGAGGTAGCGCCGCGGGGTCTGCGGGACTCGTCCGGCTCTTGTGGCTGGTCTCGGCGGTGGCGGGTCCGTCTCTCGGGGTTCTGGCGGCGGTCTCCTCCTCCACTCCAGGGGTTCTTTCCGGTCCTGGGTACCTGCGGGCTGGGAGACAAACTCGGGGGCGGTAGGGTTCAGGGGCCGTCGTCCTCGTCTCCCTTGGCTTGGGTCGGTACCCCCTGGGGCCCAGGGCCCCGTGGGGCCCATATACGGCACAAGGCCCCCGGGTATGGGGGGTGTGGGGGGGGGAGGTTCCGGCGTCCTCGAGCGGCGGGGTTCTCCCTTGCTGGGGCCGCCCTCCATGGTTTCAGTCGCCGGACACTGACTACCATCTCCCAGCCCCCCTCTCCCCCTTGAATCAGTACCATCCAAGGGGAGATCTGTCGCCCCACCGTCCAGGGCCCCCGCCAGTAGGTGGTTTACTTCCCCACCTGCCTGGCCCCGACGCGAGGGGTGTGCAGCCACATCTGAGAGCCCGCCGAGTAGAAGGGGGGCTCCATTCGGGGTCGGGTGCCCCGCTCCTGCCACTGGTGCGCGGTCTCACCTTGCGGGTAGGCCCGGACCCTAGCTTCTCGCAGGGTCCCCATCAAGTCCTCCACGGGGCGGCTCCCTTCCTCCCATTGCGGTGGAGGGACACCGAACAGCAGATCTGTAGGCAGGCGAGACTCACGACCAAACATCATTAGGAGCGGGGTCTGTCCCGTGGAGGTGTGTACTGTGGTGGCGTAGGCGAACAGAGCATAGGGGAGGTGTTCGTCCCAGTCCCGTTGATTCGCGGCCGCCATGCGTTTAAGCTTCCCGGCTAGGGTCTGGTTCATTCTCTCTACCATCCCATTTGCCTGGGGATGATACGCCGTAGTTCGGTCCTTCTGGATCCCGAACTCCCGGCACAGCGCCTGGAATAGCTCTGCCTCGAACTCACTACCCTGGTCAGTAATGACTCTGTGAGGGATCCCGTGCTTAAGTACACAGTGTTCCAAGAACGCTCGGGCTACTACGAGGGCTGTCTTATCGGGGATGGCCACCGCTACGGGATAGCGTGTGAAGTACTCCACCGCTACGAGAATATATCGGTTGCCCCGGTGGGATCGCGGGAATGGCCCTTGCAGGTCGATCCCAACCAGCTGATTCGTTCGACTGACGCGGAACAGTCTCATGGGTACCTGGTATCGTGCCGGTTTCGGCCCACATTGCTGGCACGCGCGACAGCCCTGTACCCAGGCGGCCACGTCTTGTGCTAACTTGGGCCAGAGATACTGGCGATGCAGGGTTTCCCGAGTGCGCCGTTTCCCCGTCATGGTCCCCGAGCGGGTGGTGGTGCACCAGTCTTAGCAGCTGGGGTCGCACCTGGGCGGAAACACAGATGCACCCAGGCTGGCCGGCTTCTGTCAGCTCTCGTACTACCCCGTTCTGCACGCACAACCGGGCGTACAAACCACTCCAGGGTCCTGGTAGGGCGTCCTTCTTCTCCCGTAGAGCCGCTTCCACCGCCGCCAGATCCGGATCCCGCAGCTGGGTCCGTATCAGCTGCGCGTGGTCCAGGCCCGGAAAGGCGCAGCCGACGTCCTCCTGGATCCGATCGGATGGGGTTGCGCGACCCGTTGGGCCCCAGGGTGTGGGCCCCGTGCCTGTCGAGTGGTCCCCCGGGTCCCTGGTTCCTCCTACCGGGGTCTCTGTGGCACATACTGCACTGCCTCTCACCGGGGGAGGGTTAGTCTCGGTGCGCTCCTGGGGGCCTGCCACCTGCCAGCAACGGCCCCCCGTGAAGCACGGGCAGACTTCCTCCAACCTTGTCTCGGCACACACCGCGGGCTGCCTCGACAAGGCGTCCGCGTTTGCGTGCGTACGCCCAGCTCGGTACTCTATTTGCAGGTTGTACTCCTGCAACTGCGCCAGCCATCGGGCCATCTGCCCCCGCAGTTCCTTGAATGTAAGGAGAAACTGCAGGGCATAATGGTCAGTGCGCACCCGACATTTCCTGCCGTACAAATACGGTCGGAACTGTTTACACGCGAAGATCACGGCATACAGTTCTTGACGGGTCACGCAATAATTCAGCTCGGCCCCACTCAGGGTCCGACTGGCGTATGCGATGACCCGCTCTGTCCCACCCTGCACCTGTGACAGCACCGCGCCCAGCCCACTGCTGCAGGCGTCGGTGTCCAAGATAAAATCCGTGGTGAAATCTGGGAAAGCTAGGGTGGGGGTGTGGGTGAGGTGGTCTTTGAGGGCGGTGAAGGCCGTTTCGCAGGCCTCCGTCCATCGATAGGGGTTCTTAGGGGAGGTGAGTTGGGTGAGGGGGCGTGCAATCTCGCTGAATCCCTTTACAAATCGACGATAATAGGTGGCGAGTCCTAAGAATGACCTGATCTCCGTCAGATTCCTGGGCCGTGGCCATTCCACTACGGCGCGCACCTTTTCCGGATCGGTGCACACCCCTGCCTCGCTGACTCGGTGTCCGAGGTACCCTACCTCGCGCTGCGCAATGTAGCACTTACGCGGCTTGAGCTTGAGATGGGCTGCTCGTAGTCGCTGGAACACCTCTCGCAACCTTGACCAGTGCTCGGACAGAGATCTGCTGAACACTATCACGTCATCCAGGTAAATCAGGCACTGTTCCCACTGTAAGCCCCGCATTACCAACTCCATCAACCGCTGGAATGTCGCGGGTGCGTTAGTGAGTCCGAACGGAAGCACTCGAAACTCGAACAGCCCCATCGGGGTGGTGAACGCAGTTTTCAGCCGATCCTCCTCCGCCATCTCCACCTGCCAGTACCCGGACGCCAGATCGAGGGTGGAAAAATACCGTGCCCCTGCGAGGCTGTCAAAGGTGTCGTCGATGCGCGGTATGGGGAAGGCGTCGCCGAGGGTGACTGCGTTCAATTTTCGGTAATCAACGCAGAATCGGGTCGACCCGTCTTTTTTCGTCACTAGCACCACGGGGGCAGACCAGGGGCTCGTCGAGGGCTGAATTATGTTATCACGTAGCATGTCCGCGACTGCCTCCTTGATCTGGGTCCGTTCAGGCGCGCCCACCCGGTATGCGGGGAGTTTGATCGGTTGGGCTGCACCTGTGTCAATTTGGTGCTTAACAAGGTCTGTTCGGCCTACATCTGAATCGTGCTCGCTGAACACGTCGGCGTACTCCCGTAACAACCCGCGCAGCTGATCGGCCTCCCCCCTAGGTAAATCTGCCCAAGGCACATGTAACGCATCATGTAGGGGAGCGATCTCGGCCCGGGGGGTTGGGCCGACCCGCCAGGCCAGATCCTGGTTGTCCTCAGAGTGGCCAGGGTCTTCCGCCCAGAGTGCAAACACCGAGTCGTTAGAGTGGTGCGCGTGCAGGGGGTGTATGGTGGCTACTGTGGTGCGTCGTCGTAGCATCGCCGGGGTACTGTGTGGGTTAAACACCGGCATGAACAGTCAGCCCCCATCTGCGTTTACCAGCGTGGCTGATCCTACGACTCCGTACCGCGCTGCCAACTCCGGGTGAGGAGTTAGCATTACCTCACCCGATGGTCGGTGTGTGGGGTCGGCGGAGGGGGTTGCCACTGGCACCAGCATCTCGGCGAGTGGCCCGATGGTGAGGGCTGACACCAGCGTAGCGGCCACGGGTGTGAAGCGAGGGCGATTCGGCTCGGGTCCCAGGAACGGAATCCGCTCCCCGCTGCCCTCCACGGTGGCGCATCGCTGGCGGGGCTGCACGTTGAGCCCCAGCTTTTCCAGGAGGTCCGTACCTGCAATACACTCATGGCACAACACACTCGAGACGTAGAATTCCTGGTTGCACAACTGGTTTCCGAGACGGACCTCGAGGGAGATCCTTCCCAGCAACCCCATCCCGGCTCCGCTCGCTGTGTGCAGCGCGCAATCCGGGGCCTGCAGGCGGCTCACGTCAACCCCGAGCACGCTGCAGTGCGTGGCGCTCACGAGTGAGGCTACGGCCCCCGTGTCCAGTAGGATCCGGGTGCGCTGCCCGTTCACCTGTCCTTCCACCAGCGACGTGGCCCCCGTGATTCCTGCCACCAGCTCCCGTAGCCAGTTGCCCGTCCTCACCGCGTCCTTGGGTGTTGTGGCCGGGACCTGTGTGGGTGTCACTTGCTCACCATTATTATTATCGCCGTTTTGTTTCGGGACCTCGTTGATTGCAACCCTAGGTGGTCCACTCTCTAGGGGGCGTTGGCGTTTAACCCTGGCGCCTTTCTAGCGCGGGCGATCTGGGGACAGTCCCTCACCAGATGCCCTCGCTGGTCGCACAGGTAGCATGCTCGGGGAAGGGCGGCGGCCCCGTAGGAGCCTCCCCGCCCGCTCCCTCTTTCCCCTCCCGTACGCCGCTGCCCAGACTCTGCCTCTAGTCAGGCTACCCTCTCGGCCAGCCCTCCCAACTCGGTCTGAACCGTCTCTACCGTAGTCTGCAGCGCAGTCATATGTGCCCGTACTTGGGTTACCTTGTTGTCCACTTGGGTTGCTCTCTCACCCACTTGGGTTACCTTGTGTCCATTTGGGTTACCTTGTTGTCGATCCCCCCAATGCCCGTCTGTATCCCTGCTACCCATCCCGGGGTTGTCTCGCGGGATGCCGGAGGCTCCCTTTCCCGACCCCTTACCGTCCTGGCGAGCCCCTGTTCCTCCTCTTCCTCCTCGGTGGACAGACTTGCGATGGTGCGCTCCCGTCCCAGTCCTCGGAGCTGTGCGCGTTCGCTAGAAATTCTTTCACATTTGCGCGCGCGCTCGACAAGGGCGTTAAAGGGGAGGCGCGTACAGTTCATGTCTGGCTGCCACCACGCCGTGCGCGTTAAGTATCGCTGGATTTTCTCTGCGGCCAGCTCCTCAATCACTTCCGTTGTGTACCCCGGGCGTGCGATCTTTGTTAGCTCGCGCACATCCTCGGCATAATCGCGCAGGTCCTCGCCGGGTTGGCGACGGCGAGCCTCTAAGGCCGCTTTTGCCTCCTCATCGCGCGTACCGAAACGCAGATCAAGTCGGCGCATCAGCTCCTCTAGCTGTGTCTGCGCGCTTGTGGGTAGGGCTTCCACAAAATCGGCTGCCCGCCCATCCAGATTCATATTAAGTTGACGTAACGCCTGCGCGTCCGTCCACCAATTAATTTCCTTAGCCCCTAGGACGTTGCGGGCAAATGCTTTCCACGAAGGTGTACCCCGGCCTGTGAATATATGCCTTATTTTCGCGTGGGGTAATGCGGGGGTTCGTACCGCTTCTGACGCCAAACTGTGGGGGCTACCGTCCCCCGCCATCACTGAATTGTCGGGGCCGCTGCCCACCGACTCCCCCATTCCACTCACACCGCTACCCCCCGGCTGCTCTGTCAGGTCCAGACTAACGACCCCTAACGTCTCGCCCCCCTGTACCTCTGCCTGGGATGTCGACCGCGTTTGCATAGTTTAATTAGCGGCTCGTACGCTTCGCGCTTGCGATGCACTACACTGTGCAACGGCGGGGTGCGGCTGTAAGCGCGCTCACCAGTAAATCTCCGTACCGCCCGTAAACAAACAGGCGCGGCGCGTGTTTCCCTCCCACCCGCGCTCCACGTGTGCCGACAATAACAAACACGTCCCTTCCCTCTGCCCGTAAACAGACCAATCGCACGCGAGGGGGTTGGAGCCGGGGGGCGGGCGGGCGGGGTTTCTGCCGTGCGCGCACCGCTGATTGGGGACGCTCGCTTGGCTCTGAGTTAAAGATCCCGCTCAAACAGTCGCGCGAATTTGCGCGCGCTCGGCGCTCTAACTCGCTATCTCGCGACCAGACCCGTGTGCGGGTGCGTGACCGCGGCACCGCCACCCAGGTACGCGATCGCTAAGCACTATGGTGGGCAATCGTGCGGGCATGTAAACACCCCACGCTTCGTCTCGAGGTGCACAGCCGCGCATACATGTAGACACCCAGCGCACACTGCCCTCCACTTCACACTCCCAAAAGACCACGCAACACAGTTTTATTCCCCCACTAGCGAATTTTATTTACCTGTGATGGTATGGTCAGTGGAAGCTAATCTTTCCCTCGGAGGTCTTTGAGTCGATTTCCCCTACCGCTCGCCCCGCTCTCTATCCTGGATTTAAAACGGCTGAACTTACGCCTCTCTCACTCGTACTTACTTCTCCCCGATGTACTGACCGCTGTAAGGGAATGAGGCGGCGAGCCTGCCGATGCTGGAGTACGTCTCACGGACGTCTCGGATGGCTGACTCTCCTGCTCCCGGGACCGCAATGATCTTGAACAAGAAGAACCCCCCTGCTACCCCAATCCCCCTCCTTTTATCCTACCTACAACAAAGGCATTTTTGCTCTTTCAGACCCTTGGCCTCCCGTCCAATCAGGGGCTCGGATTCTCCCGCCCTATCGATGCCCAGATCCCAGCTCGGGTGACGTCGCCGCAGTGATCTCACCGACGTCCGCTCTCTGTTCTCCCGCTACCAGTCCACTGACCCGCGCTTGTGCGTGCGTGGCTCCACTCGCGGTGGTTCGATGGCCCTTGCCGTGACCATGCAACTTTAATATCAGGTCGCGGCGCCGCAGTGCATGTCAGCTACAGGGGGAAGATCGCCCAATTTCCCGGCCGCAGGAAACCATGAAGTTTGATCCCATTAGGGACTTCTGGACAAAAACCAATCAGCCGGGTGACCTCCCCTTCTGGCTCTACGTGGGGCGTGTGTACGTTCGTGTGGGGGGGAAGGGGGGGTGGTGAGGGTGCGCAGCGTCGGCGTCGACATCCCCCGGTGGCGGCTTTGCGGCGGTGGGCACGACCTCGGCAGAGCGGCCCTGCTGCAGCGGCCTCACGACTGTGCAGGGGCCAAAACGCGGACGTCTGAGAAGGCACCGGCTCCGGGAGAGTGGCAGGAAATCCGAGGCATCGGTGACGGCATCACGGTGGTGGGCGCGGCTCCGCTGCGGCGGCACCACAACTCCACAACATAACATTTAACACGTAAACGTGTGAATGTATTTGTGCAAAAGCTCTGAGGCCGTATCCAGACCACTGAGAACTGAGTGTGTGCACAAAGAGCAGTTATAATGAAAAATATTTGTAAGTAGTGCTTGGAATCAAGCTTTATTATAGTACCATACCTTGTTATCTAGAAACGTCACGGACTTCACTCCAGCCAGAATGAGGTTCTTCACAACCTCAGCTCCAAGCCCTTTCATCCCCACGATCTGCAGCTTGGAAGCCCTCAGTCTGCAGAGGACGATTTACCGTTATTGTCGTCAACGTACCAGCATCACCACCATCACAACCGTCACCAGCACCACCATTACCACCACCACTACCATCATCACCACCATCGTCACCATCATCACCATCATCACCATCATAACCATCACAACCATCACCATCATCACCACCATCATTAACATCGTCGACAATATCGCCATCACCACCACCATCAACTCTCTCACCTGACCTGGCGATGGCCCGCCACGTAATAAAATATCGTGTGGGAGGAGGATTCTCTGGTCCCTCTCCCCTTCCTCCCCTCCATGCCTCTCGTTCCGTTCCTCTTCCTCCCCCCTCGCCTCTCTCCATCTCTTTTTTTTCGCCTCCTCACTCCTCTTCAATGACGAGCTTCTTTCTCCCTCTGCTGCTGCTGCTGCTGCTTTCACTGCCCCTCTCTCTCTCTCCCTGTGCCATGCCTCTCTCCCTGCCTGCCTCTGTCACTGTCCTTCTCTCGTTTTTTTAACGATCAGAAGAAACAAGATGCTCGCTGGATTCGGCAACTTGGTTCCGTTCATCATTTCGTTTTTTGGGGGATTTTTTTATGCTTTGTTTAACGTAACCCCACCCCCCCCTTCTCTTCTTTTCTAGGATTTTTTTTTATGTTTTTGTTTTTTCTTCATGGCTCGTGCCGCGCGGCCCCCCCGTGCCGTGAGGCAGAGCGCGTGGGCGGCACAGCGCAGTACCGGAAGCCCAACCGGGGTTAATTCTCACAGGAGGCAGGGGATTAATTGTGGATGTCTGTGGATGTCTGTACGCATGTATCCGAACACCCGGATAAAATGGGAGGGGTGGGGCTGGGTGGAGAGGGGAGGGTGGGAAGTGGCTGGGTGGGGAGGGTGGGGCTGGGTGGGGGGTGGGAGGGGTGGGGCTGGGTGGGGAGGGGCTGGGTGGGGAGGGTGGGGAGGGGCTGGGTGGGGAGGTAGGGGCTGGGTGGGGGTGGGAGGGGTGGAGCTGGGTGGGGAGGGGCTGGTCACCCCGTGGTGCCCTTATAAAACTCAACGTTTAACCTACTCACGCCGGCTTGTGCCCGCCCTCACAGACGGGCATATTTGCTGAATGCACCACGTGGTGCCGCCGTTGACCCTGGCCATTGACCGAGCAACCCAACGTTCCTACCAGCTCCCTCCGCAGGAATGTGTTTCAACAAAGTGCGATCACCACGCGTGTGCATCCACTAAAAAGCGCCATTGTCAAGCCACGCGCAAGCTTCAGCGCTTTTGAATTTAAAGACATCACACGAGACGGGGGGGGGGGTGGTGTGTGAGCCAGCAACCACGCCCGGCCGCCTTTGTCTCTCCCCCCCCCCCAACCCCAGAGGGACCGGTTACGTCTTTGATGGTGTTGGGTAGGGCGCATCCGTGAGCGGGAATCGAACTCGGGTGTCTGTCGGGCGCCTCTCTTCAGATGTGTTTGGCCGTGAATTGATTTGTAGTTTGTTTTGGCTGCGCGCGAGTCTATGGGTCTCTGTGTGAGTCTGTGTGAGTCTGTGATTCTGTCTCTCCGTGTGAGTCGATGGCTCTGTGAGTGTGTGGCTCTCTGTGTGAGTCGATGGCTCTGTCATTTTGTGGCTCTCTGCGTGAGTCGATGGCTCTCTGTGTGAGTCGATGGCTCTCTGTGTGAGTCTATGGCTCTGAGTCTGTGGCTCTCTGTGTGAGTCGATGGCTCTGTGATTCTGTGGATCTCTGTGTGAGTCGATGGCTCTCCGTGTGAGTCTATGTCTCTGATTCTGTGGCTCTCCGTGTGAGTCGATGGCTCTCCGTGTTGCAATCTAAACGTCGTGGTATTTTTTATTCATTTTATTTTTTTCTATCTACGTGACTTTACTGAAAAAAACAGAATATGAATAAGCGGTAAGGCTCTGTGTGAACGGACAGAAGTAAGAACATCACAAAACAATGACGTGAACAATTATCGACGGATCCTACTAATGTAGTGTGTCGTAGTGTATAGTGTAGTGTATAGTGTAGTGTATAGTGTGTAGTGTAGTGTATAGTGTAGTGTATATAGTGTGGTGTAGTATATAGTGTATAGTGTAGTATATATAGTGTAGTATATATAGTGTGTAGTGTAGTGTATAGTGTAGTATATATAGTGTAGTATATATAGTGTATAGTGTAGTGTATATAGTGTGCAGTGTAGTATAGTGTAGTATATATAGTGTATAGTAGTGTATAGTGTAGTATATATAGTGTGTAGTGTAGTGTATAGTGTAGTGTATAGTGTAGTGTAGTATATATAGTGTGTAGTGTAGTGTATAGTGTAATGTATAGTGTAGTATATATAGTGTGTAGTGTATAGTGCGTAGTGTAGTATATATAGTGTAGTATATATAGTGTAGTGTATAGTGTAGTGTATAGTGTAGTGTCTAGTGTAGTATATATAGTGCAGGGGTCGGGAACCTATGGCTCGCGAGCCAGATGTGGCTCTTTTGATGATTGCATATGGCTCGCAGATAAAACAAAATATTCTCACTTGTTTTAATCCATCCATCGATTTTTCACTGCGCATGTCCTGTTCAGGGCTGCAGGAGCAATTGTCCATTATTTTAATTGGATGATACTGGCCTACGTTTGCCGTTGCTGGGTAAAACAGGTAAACGCCCCCTTTTGAATCAGTCTGAGACTGCGTCTGCTCGGTCATTAGCTCAAAGCTACCCCTTCGACGAAGAAGATGGCGAAAAGAAAAAAAGACGACGAGTATCGTACATTTCAGGACGAATGGACCGAAGAATTCGCCTTTGTGGAGAGAGCGGGTTCTGCGGTGTGTCTAATTTGCAATGACAAAATTACATCGTTGAAACGGTCGAATGTAAAGCGGCACTTCGACACGCGCCACGCTACCTTTGCATCAAAATACCCTGCGGGAGACAGCAGAAAGAAAGCGTGCCAAGAGCTTCTGAGCAGGGTGCAAGCTAGCCAGCAGCAACTCCGCGTATGGACCCGGCAAGGTGACTATAATTCGGCTAGCTTTGCTGGTTCTTTAGCAATAGTGAGGAACGGAAAACCATTCACAGATGGCGAGTATGCTAAAACGTTCATGCTGGATGTAGCCAATGAACTTTTTGATGATCTTCCGAACAAAGACAAGATAATCAAACGGATACAAGACATGCCTCTGTCGGCAAGAACTGTTCATGATCGTACCATCGTGATGGCAAACAAAGTGGAGGAAACGCAAGTGAAGGACATAAATGCAGCGCCGTTCTTTTCTCTGGCTTTGGATGAGTCAACAGACGTGAGCCATTTGTCGCAGTTCAGCGTGATTGCAAGATATGCTGTTGGTGTCACACTGCGCGAAGAAAGTCTTGCTGTTCTGCCATTAAAAGGGTCCACAAGAGGTGAGGATTTATTCAAGTCTTTCATGGAGTTTGCTCAAGAAAAAAGTCTACCTATGGATAAACTTCTCTCAGTGTGTACTGATGGTTCTCCGTGTATGGTGGGGAAAAACAAAGGATTTGTGGCGCTTCTCCGTGAACATGAAAATAGACCCATCCTAAGTTTCCATTGCATTATACACCAGGAGGCACTTTGTGCTCAGATGTGTGACAGGCAGTTTGGCGAAGTGATGTCGCTGGTCATTCGTGTGATCAACTTTATTGTTGCCCGAGCCTTAAATGATCGCCAGTTTAAAACACTGCTGGATGAAGTTGTAAATAACTATCCTGGTCTGCTTTTGCACAGCAATGTGCGTTGGTTGTCAAGAGGGAAGGTGCTTAGCCGTTTTGCGGCTTGCCTGAACGAAATCCGGACTTTCCTTGAAATGAAAGGCGTCGGGCATCCTGAGCTAGCCGACACCGAGTGGCTCCTCAAGTTTTACTATCTCGTAGATCTGACTGAACATCTGAACCAGCTCAACGTGAAAATGCAAGGCATTGGAAATACAGTGTTATCCCTTCAACAAGCTGTATTTGCTTTTGAAAACAAGCTGGAGCTTTTCATCACGGATCTTGAAACAGGTCGTTTATTACATTTTGAAAAACTGAGCCAATTTAAAGATGCATGCACAGCAAGTGAGCCCATTCAAAACCTTGATCTCCACCAACTAGCTGGCTGCACATCCAGTCTCCTACAGTCCTTCAAAGCACGCTTTGGAGAATTTCGTGAGCACACTCGTCTTTTTAAGTTCATCACCCATCCAAACGAGTGTTCACTGAACACAGCCGACCTGAATTACATCCCTGGTGTCTCCGTCAGAGATTTTGAAGCAGAAGTGGCTGACCTGAAGGCCTCAGACATGTGGGTGAATAAGTTCAAGTCACTGAATGAAGATTTGGAAAGAATCACACGACAGAAAGCGGAGTTGGCGAGCAAGCACATGTGGACAGAAATGAAAAAACTCCAACCCGAAGACCAGCTGATTCTCAAAACTTGTAACGCGCTTCCTGTCACATACCACACACTGCAGCGTGTGAGTATTGCTGTATTGACCATGTTTGGATCTACGTATGCATGTGAGCAGTCATTCTCACATCTTAAAAACATCAAGTCCAACCTACGATCACGTTTAACGGATGAAAGCCTCAACGCTTGCATGAAGCTTAACCTCACCAAGTACCAACCCGACTACAAAGACATCAGCAAATCCATGCAGCACCAGAAGTCGCATTAATGGTGAGTGTTATAACAACATTATTTAAAAGAATACATTCAGAGGCTTATTATACTGACATTTAGTTGAATTCACTTTTAAAATATATTATATGGCTCTCACTGAAATAAATTTCCAAATTTTTTGCTTTCATGGCTCTCTTAGTCAAAAAGGTTCCCGACCCCTGATATAGTGTGTAGTGTATAGTGCGTAGTGTAGTATATATAGTGTAGTATATATAGTGTAGTGTATAGTGTAGTGTATAGTGTAGTGTCTAGTGTAGTGTATAGTGTGGTATACATAGTGTAGTATATATAGTGTGTAGTGTATAGTGTAGTGTATAGTGTAGTATACATAGTGTAGTATATATAGTGTGTAGTGTATAGTGTAGTGTATAGTGTAGTATACATAGTGTAGTATATATAGTGTGTAGTGTAGTGTGTAGTGTAGTACACTAGTACAGCACACTGGTGGGTTAGCGAGCCAAGCAACAACATTTGCACTCTGGATACCGTGACATTTCGCCAGCAATCACAACAACCAGCTTCATCAGGCGACAGCCACATTTGTACATTGATTTTTTTACACAATCTAACCCGGCTGATATCGGTTCGCCGAAAACCAACAGTGTCAAACTATGAAAGTACCGCGGCATCGCGGGAGCGGCCGATGAAACTGGCCGGGTTCGGGGAGAAATAAAAAACTGAGACGCTGACGGGGCGCACGAAGGCTCACGGCGTTGTACGCGCCTCGTGACGCCGCTTGTTGCCTCGATAAAACAATAATATAAACCGCCGGCCGGCCGGCACATGTGGAACTCCCTTCGTGCCGGACGTCGTGACGGACCGTGCCGATGTCGCCGCTCGTTGACCCCCAGCCACGCGAGGGCGAATTTAAATTCTCCCCCCCCCACCCCCCTCTCCCTGGCTCCCTGGCACCATGCCCAGTCGCCTCCCTTCCAACGGCACATGCCGGGGGAAAGCACTGGCAGGTGAGAGACCGTCACGAGTCTAAAATAAAATAATAAAAAACTGTGTCCAGTAACAGAGAGCTCTTTCGTAAAAAAAAATCCCCCCCCCCCCAAAAAAACAAAAGTCAAAAGCCAAACTTTGGCACTGATTGTTGGGATCACACAACAACAACAAATCTTCTTGGTTCTTTCGGTGAAGTCACGTAGAAGGGAAATAATACAATAATAAAAATAAAACATAAAATAATAAAATTCTCACGACGTCTCGGCCACAACACAAGCAGCCGAAACGTCGGGAGAATCTTATCACGTTATGTTTTATTTTTATTAATTCCCTTCTACGTGGTGACTTTACCGGAAGAACAAAGAAGATGAATCCCTGCAGTCTCCGCTACAGTCCAGATCGTCGCACGCGGGGGTTCATCCGCTCGTGAAGCCGCCCACGGCGACAATCCCCAGCGTTGCCCCGGCAACTGGAGGCACGGTAAGGTGGAGCACGGCAAGGTGGAGCACGGCAAGGTGGAGCACGGCAGGGTGGAGCACGGCAAGGTGGAGCACGGCAAGGTGGAGCACTCTCCCTCCTCGGGCACCCCCCCCCCCCACGCCGCTTCTCAAACATCTTCCTCCCCTTCCTCGTCGTCATCTTCGTCTTTGAAAACCTGCGCGGGTCAGAATAAATAAGAGAGACGGTGACCGACTCCACCCCCCCCCCCCCGCCCCTGGGGTGGCCAGAAGTTGCTCACCGCTCGCCCGCCCACCAATGGCTCCCTTTAAGAGTGTGCTCCTAATCTCAGCTCGTTACCTGTATAAAAGACACCTGGGAGCCAGAAATCTTTCTGATTGAGAGGGGGTCAAATACCTATTTCCCTCATTAAAATGCAAATCAATTTATAACATCTTTGACATGCGCTTTTCTGGATTTTTTTTGTTATTCTGTCTCTCGCTGTTCAAATAAACCTACCATTCAATTATAGACTGATCATTTCTTTATCAGTGGGCAAACGTACAAAATCAGCAGGGGATCAAATACTTTTTTCCCTCACTGTATACACTACACTACTATACACTACACTATACACTACACTATACACTACACAGAATACAGAGAGAGACACGGATGGAATGGGCCTCTGTGCGCGGGCGGTGTGCCACTCACGTAGCCAAGGTCGTCCTCCGCGTTTCTCCGCGGTGGCTTGGGGAGAGTGGGGGGTTCCTCCCTGCACGCATGTGGGTAGTGGAGGGGTGGTGGGGGGGTAGCGGGGGGGGGGGTGGTGAGGTAGCGGGGGGGGTGGTGGGGGGGGCACAGCGGCAGGTCGTCACACAGGTAACCCCGCAGGCACCGCCAACGTCCGCCCGACGTCCGAGAGAAGCGAGCGACTCACGTGGGGCCCCAGGGCTCGTGACGACGCTACCGCTGCCGGCGGTGGCGGCAGCAGAGCAGCAGATTGGCTGCCAGGGCGAGGGACACGGCGAGGATTGCGGCCGGAATGGCCCAGCTGGCCCAGCCCGCCGCCGCCGCCTCCGCCACCTTCTCTGCGTGGCACAACGATCCCCCGCGTGGCGTTAGCGTGCTGCTGTAGCACGACGACAACAACCATCGCGACAACAACCACCGCAATGACAACACGCGCCAGGCTAGGTGCACTTTAAGGCTCGTGCTGCTTGCACCCAGGCGTTGCGGGTTGAGGGAGTGAGATGAAGGACAGACAGAGACAAAGTTCCCCCGTAAAAGCCCTAGCAGACTGTTGGGGCAGGTGCCGCTAGCGAGTATCAGCAACTATGAAGGCCTTGATTGTGACAAACGAGGGGATGGGTGGCCAGAACAGGGACACGCCCACGGACAGGCACACACACACGCACACGGACAGATATGCATGCACACGGACACACTTGCATGCACACGGACAGACACGCACCAACACACATGGTTGCACCCACACACATACTAGGACACACACGCATGCAACATTCAGAGATGCGAACAAACCTGTTTGTGTGTCGAGTTGCCTGTTCGGACCGAAAGTCGTGAGTTCAACTGGCGTGCAACAGACGGCGGTGGTGGCGTCTACATCTGTAGAACGTGAAGAACCAGTGGCATCTACATCTGTAGAACGTGAAGAACCAGTGGCATCTACATCTGTAGAACGTGAAGAACCAGTGGCATCTACATCTCCAGAAAGTGAAGAAGCAGTGGCATCTACATCTCCAGAAGGTGAAGAACCAGTGACATCTACATCTGCAAAACGAGAAGAACCAGTGACATTAACATCAACAGAATACGAAAAACCAGTGGCATGTACATCTGCAGAACGTAAAGAACCAGTGGCATCTACATCTCCAGAAGGTGAAGAACCAGTGGCATCTACATCTGCAAAACGAGAAGAACCAATGGCATCTACATCTGCAGAACGTGAAGAAACAGTGGCATCTACATCTGCAAAACGAGAAGAACCAGTGGCATCTACATCTGTAGAACGTGAAGAACCAGTGGCATCTACATCTGTAGAACGTGAAAAACCAGTGGCATCTACATCTGCAAAACGAGAAGGACAAGTGGCATCTACAGAATATGAAAAACTGGTGGCATCTACATCTACAGATTATGAAGAACGAGTTGCATCTACATCTGTAGAACATGAAGAAACAATGGGATCTACATCTGTAGAATGTGAAGAACCAGTGGCATCTACATCTGTGGAATGTGAAGAGAACGTGAAGAACCAGTGGCATCTACATCTGTAGAACATGAAGAAGCAGTGGCATCTACATCTGTAGAAGGTGAAGAACCAGTGACATCTACATCTGCAGAACGTGAAGAACCAGTGGCATCTACATCTGCAGAACGTGAAGAACCAGTGGCATCTACATCTGCAGAGCGTGAAGAACCAGTGGCATCTACATCTGCAGAAGATAACGAGCTTTTGGTCTCTGTGTGAGTCTATGGGTTTCTGTCTGAGTAGACTATGGGTGTCTGTGTGATGAGTCTATGGGTCTCTATGTGAGTAGTCTATGGGTCTCTGTGTGAGTAGTCTATGGGTGTCTGTGTGATGAGTCTATGGGTCTCTGTGTGAGTAATCTATGGGTGTCTGTGTGAGTAGTGATGAGTCTATGGGTCTCTGTGTGATGAGTCTATGGGTCTCTGTGTGAGTAGTCTATGGGTGTCTGTGTGAGTAGTCTATGGGTCTCTGTGTGATGAGTCTATGGGTGTCTGTGTGATGAGTCGATGGGTCTCTGTGTGATGAGTCTATGGGTCCCTGTGTGAGTAGTCTATGGGTGTCTGTGTGAGTAGTCTATGGGGCTCTGTGTGAGTAGTCTATGGGTCTCTGTGTGAGTAGTCTATGGGTCTCTGTGTGAGTAGTCTATGGGTCTCTGTGTGAGTAGTCTATGGGTGTCTGTGTGAGCAGTCTATGCGTCTCTGTGTGATGAGTCTATGGGTGTCTGTGCGATGAGTCGATGGGTCTCTGTGTGATGAGTCTATGGATCTCTGTGTGAGTAGTCTATGGGTCTCTGTGTGAGTAGTCTATGGGTCTCTGTGTGAGTAGTCTATGGGTGTCTGTGTGAGTAGTCTATGAGTCTCTGTGTGAGTAGTCTATGGGTCTCTGTGTGAGTAGTCTATGGGTGTCTGTGTGAGTAGTCTATGGGTCTCTGTGTGAGTAGTCTATGGGTCTCTGTGTGAGTAGTCTATGGGTGTCTGTGTGAGTAGTCTATGAGTCTCTGTGTGAGTAGTCTATGGGTCTCTGTGTGAGTAGTCTATGGGTGTCTGTGTGAGTAGTCTATGAGTCTCTGTGTGATGAGTCTATGGGTGTCTGTGTGATGAGTCGATGGGTCTCTGTGTGATGAGTCTATGGGTCTCTGTGTGAGTAGTCTATGGGTCTCTGTGTGATGAGTCTATGGGTGTCTGTGTGATGAGTCGATGGGTCTCTGTGTGATGAGTATATGGGTCTCTGTGTGAGTAGTCTATGGGTCTCTGTGTGATGAGTATATGGGTCTCTGTGTGAGTAGTCTATGGGTCTCTGTGTGAGTAGTCTATGGGTCTCTGTGTGAGTAGTCTATGGGTGTCTGTGTGATGAGTCGATGGGTGTCTGTGTGATGAGTCTATGGGTCTCTGTGTGAGTAGTCTATGGGTCTCTGTGTGAGTAGTCTATGGGTCTCTGTGTGAGTAGTCTATGGGTGTCTGTGTGAGTAGTCTGAGTCTCTGTGTGAGTAGTCTATGGGTCTCTGTGTGAGTAGTCTATGGGTGTCTGTGTGATGAGTCGATGGGTGTCTGTGTGATGAGTCTATGGGTCTCTGTGTGAGTAGTCTATGGGTCTCTGTGTGAGTAGTCTATGGGTCTCTGTGTGAGTAGTCTATGGGTGTCTGTGTGAGTAGTCTGAGTCTCTGTGTGAGTAGTCTATGGGTCTCTGTGTGAGTAGTCTATGGGTGTCTGTGTGATGAGTCGATGGGTGTCTGTGTGATGAGTCTATGGGTCTCTGTGTGAGTAGTCTGAGTAGTCTATGGGTCTCTGTGTGAGTAGTCTATGGGTATCTGTGTGAGTAGTCTATGGGTGTCTGTGTGAGTAGTCTGAGTCTCTGTGTGAGTAGTCTATGGGTCTCTGTGTGAGTAGTCTATGAGTGTCTGTGTGAGTAGTCTATGGGTGTCTGTGTGATGAGTCGATGGGTCTCTGTGTGATGAGTCTATGGGCCTCTGTGTGAGTAGTCTATGGGTCTCTGTGTGAATAGTCTATGGGTCTCTGTGTGAGTAGTCTATGAGTGTCTGTGTGAGTAGTCTATGGGTGTCTGTGTGATGAGTCGATGGGTCTCTGTGTGATGAGTCTATGGGTGTCTGTGTGATGAGTCGATGGGTCTCTGTGTGATGAGTCTATGGGTCTCTGTGTGAGTAGTCTATGGGTGTCTGTGTGATGAGTCTATGGGTCTCTGTGTGGTGAGTCTATGGGTCTCTGTGTGAGTAGTCTATGGGTCTCTGTGTGATGAGTCTATGGGTCTCTGTGTGGGGCAGTGCCAATTCTCACCGATGACAGAGAGGTTGACCCTCCCCTCGAAGTTGCCGTGGGGGAAGGTGGCCACACGACAGAGGAAGAGGCCCCCGTCGCCATGACGCACGTCCAGCAGCTCCAGCGAGACGTCGCCGGGCGGCCCCCCACTGCGGAACCGCAGTCGGCCCGCGAGGGACGAGTTGGAGTACGCCGTGCCGTGCAGCGGGCTGAGCGCGGCCAAATTGGCCCCCGCCCAGACGTCGTCACGGGAGGCCTTCAGCCAGTTGGCCTGCACCACCACCACGGCCGCACCCCACAGGACGCAGCGCAGCACCGCCACCTTCTGGCCGACGACCGCCGTGACCTGGCCGTCCGTTTCAACACCCACACGAGGGGCTGGGTGGGAAGACCACACAAAGACCCACACACACAGTGCGCTAACCACTGCACCACCACTTCCCACACACTCACACACACAGTGTGCTAACCACTGCACCACCACTCCCCACACACATACACTGCGCTAACCACTGCACCACCACTTCCCACCCACACAGTGCGCTAACCACTGCACCACCACTCCCCAAACACACACACAGTGTGCTAACCACTGCCCCACCACTCCCCCTTCACACACAGTTCGCTAACCACTGCACCACCACTTCCCCTTCACACACAGTGCGCTAACCACTGCACCACCACTCCCCACACACACAGTGCGCTAACCACTGCACCACCACTCCCCACACACTCACACAGTGCGCTAACCACTGCACCACCACTCACACACACTGCGCTAACCACTGCACCACCACTCCCCCTGCGCTAACCACTGCACCACCACTCCCCACACACTCACTCACACACAGTGCGCTAACCACTGCACCACCGCTCCCCCCACAATCACACAAACTGGCACCCGATTTATCGATCACCTCCGGCTCTGCTCACCGTGGCTGCTGCACGTGACGAGGTGGTGGTGGTGGAGGAGGAGAGGCAGGATGAAGGAGAAGAGTAGGCCAAGTTTGTAGAGTTTCGACATCGCCATGAACCCCACACGCAGCCACGCGTTCTCCTCACCCAAGCCATGTGCTGAGAAAATCGATTCAAGGTTAAATTAAAACTCGGATCGATTCTATGGGGATAACAAATGCGAATTGATAGTGGTCAAAAATGAAGCCGATGGCATCGATCCCTATTGGGACTGCATTGGAATTGACGTTGGTCGTGAGTGGAAAATGTAATCGAATACATTTTCGATAACATGGGAATTATAGTGATTTGTTCTAATGAAATGGATTCACATTAGGACAGGTGTCTTTTATACAGGTAACAAGCTGAGATTAGGAGCACTCCCTTTAAGAGTGTGCTCCTAATCTCAGCTCGTTACCTGTATAAAAGACACCTGGGAGCCAGGAATCTTTCTGATTGAGAGGGGGTCAAATGCTTATTCCCTCATTAAAATGCAAATCAATTTATAACATTTTTGACATGCGTTTTTCTGGATTTTGTTGTTGTTATTCTGTCTCTCACTGTTCAAATAAACCTACCATTAAAATTAGAGACTGATCATTTCTTTGTCAGTGGGCAAACGTACAAAATCAGCAGGGGATCAAATACTTTTTTCCCTCACTGTACGTATATTACTGAGTAGCGAAACTTTGGGGCTAATGATGTGAAGTGATAGGCAACTAAGCCATTAAAATAATCATATATGTTGAACTTTCGCACCGTACGTAGCCAACTGTGCTGATCGGATGTGCGGAACAATGTGTCGCAAGGTGGTCGGGCGGTGGGACAGGAGTTATGTTTATGAAACGGTGGCATGTGTGGCTCCAATTGGTGGGTTAATACGGTAGCTGGAAAATGCCATCTTTGCTTTGCCAGCATCAGTTGTTTATGGGCCAAGTGCTTTCCTGGAACATTTGGAATGCGGAGGCAATATCTTCATCAGAGCTTCTTCCGGGAGGTAGGAATGAAGTCCACTCAGCTTTTCTGCAGTGAGCATCCAACTCACAATCCATCTCACAATCAAGGCGATGAGTTCACACCCGAGTCTGGGATCAATTTAGCCCCTCATCTCTGCAAGCACAATAAAACGAGGATCCCATTATAGATAGCGGGTTGCCTTCGAGAGGACTGACTCCCCACCATGGGGAATGGGGAGTGTTCACCGCTGACTCAACGGAGGTGAGCACCACAGCGGCAGCCGTAACAATCAGCCACGAGTTTCTACATTACCACAAAGTTCCTGATTATAAATTCATCGCTTGCAACCTGAAACTGGGAACGCGAAAAAAAAACGCCCAAAGGTAGAGGTTTTTTTTTTTTTTGCGGTAGAGGCGGGGGGCGACTTTTGGCCGAGATTACTTGAGACGAGGTCAACGTTAGACGACCCCCGTGTCCTTGACGACCCCACTCAGTCGACACACGGGGCCCAACTCTTCTTCGCTGTGCAGGAGAGGTCGGGGTCCACTTAGGCTATCGGCAAGACTAAAGCTTCGCCCCGGTTTGCTTACCAGGACGTCTGCCCCACGACCGGGCTGAAGGTAATGTGGGACACAAAAAAAAACACAAAGGTCCCCTCGTATAGCATTAACAGACTGTTGGGGCAAGTGCTGCTAGCCAGCGTCTATGAAGGTCGGCACTGTGGCACGCGAGGGGGTGGGCAGCACCACGCCCGGTCGCCACCTTTGTCTCCCCGCAGTGGCGATGTTTACACACCTCATCAGATACTAATTTGAGTCCGAGTCGACCTCGGGGAGACCCAGGACCGGTTCAGATAATCGTCACCGGTGTTGGCCGTGAGCGGGAATCGAACTTGGGCAGCCGGGTTCGTGATGCAGTGCACTAACCGCTACACTACATGGGACACAGATGCATGCACACACACACACAAAGATACACACACACGCACACCAACACTGGGCGAAGTAATGAATACGATGAAATAGCGACGTCTTCTTCCACAGTCATTCTACTTATATGATTTGGGTTGCCATCTCTGAGGGACAAACCACTTAAACATATCGTGAGAATAATACGTTGTATGAGCTGAAAATGGGAGAAACCACGTGTTAATGCATCATCTCGTGTAGTTGTAATCTTACGTAACTGACAAAAAAACTAGACTTTTAACTTTCCCCGGGGGGAACAGTTTACTGGATTCCCAGCACAGCCACGATTATGGGAGAAAACCAGGACAAGGTGGCAACGCTATAACAACAACAATAATAATATAACCCAGACGTGGGTGTTGATGTCGTGGGGTCGCTTATGTCTGCAGCCGCACCAGTCGGCCAAATGGTCGCAACGCCGTGCGATGTAGGGAAAGGCGCCGCCGAACGCAACCCCCTCGTGGCGCACTTCAGAGGACTCAATAATCAACTTCGTTGGTCTCCGAGATAAACAGGATCAGCGCGCGCTGAATGGTTCGAGCGGCGTTGAACTTCTTCGCACGTGCGCACGTGGCGAACCACGCTCGCTGTGATCGTTCGCGCTGGCCGTCTTGTCATACGCGTAGGGGCATTTAAGCTGTCACGTCGTTCGTGCTGCTGTTGATCCGTGGGGGTGAAGGGGGAGGTGGAGGAGGGGGTTCCGTGAGGGTGCAGAAAACATAAATAGGCGGGCCCACTGCATGCGGTGTTCATTATGGACGCGCCGCGCCGGCTAAAGGACGGGAAGTCGTTTCACTCTTAGGAAGGAGGGGCATTGAGAGAGAGAGAGACGCACACGGAGCAAAGCTTAAGAAATGGAGACCTACTACCCGAAGGCGAAGGGCCTGGAAACGGGATCCGGCTCGGATGGAACATGCAGAGACGGATCTCCCGGCAGTCAGCCACCCACTCACCCACCCGCCCACTCACCCAGCCACTCACAACAACCGCCACTAATTGGCGGTGACGTCACCACGACGCTTGTGCCAGGCTCACGTGGTTAGCATTAATTAATTAAACCATCTCCACCTTCAATTAATTACCGCTTACCACGTGACTCTGGCACAAGCGTCGTGGTGACGTCACCGCCAATTAGTGGCGGTTGTTGTGAGTGGCTGGGTGAGTGGCTGGGTGAGCGAGCAGGTGAGTGAGTGGGTGAGTGGCTGAGAGAGTGGGTGAGTGGGTGGGTGAGCGTGTGGGCGACTGGGTGAGTGGGTGAGTGGGTGGTGAGTGTGTGGGTGAGTGGGTGGTGAGTGTGTGAGCGACTGGGTGAGTGAGTGTGTAGGTGAGTGGGTGAGTGAGTGAGTGTGTGAGGTGAGTGTGTGAGCGACTGGGTGAGCGACTAGGTGAGTGTGTGGGTGGATGAGTGGGTGGGTGACTGTGTGAGTGAGCAACTGGGTGAGCAACTGGGTAAGTGAGTGGGTGTGTGAGTGTGCGTGCGACTGGGTGAGTGAGGGGGTGGGTGAGTGTGTAGATGAGTATGTGAGCGACTGGACGAGTGAGTGTATGAGTGTCTGGGTGAGTGGGTGGGTGAGCGACTGGGTGAGTGTCTGGGTGAGTGGGTGAGTTTGGCGCAGTAGGAGGCACAGGTGGTGCATCAGCCACTCATCTCAGTCAGTCGACCCGTGGCATCTGGGTCTGCCCCGTGACCTGCCAGCGGGCGTTCGACACTTCACGTGGCCTCAGGGTGCACATAGCCTGGCACAAGCGTCGTGGTGACGTCACCGCCACTTAGTGGCGAATGGCGGTTGTTGTTGTTGTTGTCAAAAACAACTCCCTACCTCCACGTGGTGCCGGACAGTGCTGTGGGGTGGAGGGCCAATTCCAATCGGCCTCTTCTGTCAGGTGCATTTGCGACCACTATAGTGGCTAATTAATTGAAGGTGGAGGGGCTGGTAACCCCTCCACCTTCATTTACTTAATTGAAGGTGGAGGGGCTACCCACTCACCCACCCACTCACCCAGACACTCACACATCCACCCACTCACCCAGTCGCCCACCCACTCACCCAGACACTCACCCAGACACTCACCACCCACTCACTCACCCGCCCACACACATCCACCCACTCACCCAGTCGCCCACACACCCAGCCACTCACAACAATCGTCACTAATTGGCGGTGACGTCACCACGACGCATGTGCCAGGCTCACGTGGTTAGCAGTAATTAATTAATTAAGCCCCTCTCCACCTTCAATTAATTAACCCCTCCACCTTCAATTGATTACCGCTAACCACGTGAGCCTGGCACAAGCGTCGTGGTGACGTCACCGCCAATTAGTGGCGATTGTTGTGAGTGAGTGGCTGGGTGAGTGGCTGGGTGAGCGAGCAGGTGAGCGAGTGGGTGAGTGGCTGGGTGAGCGAGTGGGTGAGTGAGTGGGTGAGTGGCTGAGAGAGTGGGTGAGTGAGTGGGTGAGCGTGTGGGCAACTGGGTGAGTGGGTGGGTGAGTGGGTGGTGAGTGTGTGAGCGACTGGGTTAGTGTGTGGGTGGGTGAGTGAGTGGGTGAGTGAGTGAGTGTGTGAGGTGAGTGTGTGAGCGACTGGGTGAGTGAGTGTGTGGGTGGGTGAGTGAGTGAGTGGGTGAGTGAGTGAGTGTGTGAGGTGAGTGTGTGGGCGACTGGGTGAGTGGGTGGGTGAGTGGGTGGTGAGTGTGTGAGCGACTGGGTGAGTGAGTGTGTAGGTGAGTGGGTGAGTGAGTGAGTGTGTGAGGTGAGTATGTGAGCGACTGGGTGAGCGACTAGGTGAGTGTGTAGGTGGATGAGTAGGTGGGTGACTGTGTGAGTGAGCAACTGGGTGAGCAACTGGGTGAGTGAGTGTGTGAGGTGAGTGTGTTGGCGACTGGGTGAGTGGGTGGGTGAGTGATTGGGTGAGTGGGTGGGTGAGTGGGTGGTGAGTGTGTGAGCGACTGGGTGAGTGAGTGTGTGGGTGAGTGGGTGAGTGAGTGAGTGTGTGAGGTGAGTGTGTGAGCAACTAGGTGAGCGACTAGGTGAGTGTGTGGGTGGATGAGTGGGTGGGTGACTGTTTGAGTGAGTGAGCAACTGGGTGAGCAACTGGGTGAGTGAGTGGGTGTGTGAGTGAGTGTGTGTGCGACTGGGTGAGTGAGTGGGTGTGTGAGTGTGTAAGCGAATGGGTGAGTGTGTGAGTGAGGGAGCGACTGGGTGAGTGTGTGGGTGAGTGTGTAGATGAGTATGTGAGCGACTGGACAAGTGAGTGTATGAGTGGATGGGTGAGTGTGTGGGTGGGTGAGTGGCTGAGTGAGTGGGCGAGTAAGTGAGCAAGTGAGTGGGTGAGTGAGTGAGTGGGTGAGCCAGCAGGTGAGTGATTGGGTGAGTGGCTGAGTGAGTGGGTGAGTAAATGGGTGGGTGAATGTGTGAGCGACTCGGTGAGTGAGTGGATGAGTGAGGAGGGGTACTGCGGAGGGTGGGGGGGTACAGGGGGTGAGGGGTAATGATTATTATACAGGGCGGTACAAAAGTCAGGACACAGTTTCTTGGGTTTCTCTTTAAGTTCATTGTGATTTTTCGAGTTTATATAGTTTAACACGTAGGTTTTCGCGACCAATATTATTCATAATAAAGGTTTTTGGGTTAGATCGCGTTATTTATAAATGTGTCGTAACCCTCCACCACCCGACACGGCCAATCAGCAAAAAAGTGTCACGTTGACAAAAGACAAATAGTTCACTACTTTAGCTCACCGGTGTGTTGAAGAGTGAATCCACAACATTTACAGTTTGAGTAGTACTGTGACGTTTCGCTCGTAAATACATCCAGCATCATCGGGCAATTGGCCAGAATGGTAAAGCCCTCTCCACTTGCTCCCGGTTTTATATAGAGCAGCAGCAGGGTGACGTCATCATTTAACTCATATCAGGTGCAGTGATTAGAGGCGGATTGGGGGGGGGGTATTGTAATTATGTAATAGATTAGTAATCAGTCAATGGTTATGATTAGTAATGGGTTGTAGATTAGTAATTAGTTGTAATGTGTGTTAGTGATTATATGCTATGTTAGTAATCCGTTAATTAGTATGTGTTTCCCCTATAAGGAATTGTAATATGTATTATTTAATAATACGCTTCCAGGCCGCACTAAGCCTGTAGCTGTCAGAGCGATTAAAGTTATTTTTATTCCTCTCAATTTCAATGGATTCTCTAATTAGTCTTTGCCAGTAATAATTAGTTTTACACAACACTTCAACGTTATCAAAATCAATTGAGTGTCCTTGTTGACAAGCATGTTCTGCCACTGCCAACAGTTGTGTTTGAGATAATTTAATATTTCTCTGATGTTCTTTTAGTCTTACGCTGATGTTACGTCCCGTCTGTCCAATGTAGCAGCTGCCACATAAACAATTAATCGAATATACACCTTCTGTTGATAATTTAGGTAATGCGTCTTTAGTCCCAGACACTAGTTTTTTTAATTTTGTGTACTGTACCAAATCTTACTGTAATGTTTTGCTTTTGCAAAACACGGGCTAATTTGTCAGTTACTCCCGAGATATATGGAATTTTTATTGTTTTAACAATCTGGTCGCTTTCAGCAGTATTGCTTTGCAATCGTGATTTGGCATTCAGTGCTCTGTTAATTTGAGCATTATTGTAGCCATTCTGTCGTAGTGCGTCTTTAACGTGGTTAACCTCTCTCACTAGACTCTCACCATCTGACACTGTTTTAGCCCGATGTATGAGCGTCTTGATAAGAGAGGATTTCTGAGCTGGATGATGATGTGATTCTGCATTCAGATAGGTATCAGTGTGCGTTTGCTTTCTGTAAACGCTGTGTGTTATTTTACCGTTTAGGCCATGTCCAAGCAAAATATCTAGGAATGGGAGTGTGTTATTCACCTCCATTTCCATGGTGAACTGGATGGCCGGGTTTTGTGCATTGAGATGATTTAGAAAATCATTCAGTGTATCTTTACCATGTGGCCAGACAACCAAAGTGTCATCCACATATCTAAACCAAAAGGATGGTTTTAATGTGCTCGAGGCAAGTGCTCTTATTTCAAAGTTTTCCACGTACACATTTGCTGTAGCAGGGGATAAAGAAGAACCCATTGCTGCTCATTCCTTTTGTTTAAAGAAATCCCCTCTCCATAAGAAGTAAGTGTTATTTAAACAATGGCCAGCAAGTTTCGGAATATATTTTGGTAAACCGGTATTCTTTACTAGTGTATCAAGTAATTTAAGCGATTCGTCCACTGGAACCTTAGTGAATAGAGAAATCACATCAAAACTTACCAGAATATCATCAGGAGTAAGTTTAATATCTTTAAGCACATTCACAAGATGTTCTGAATTTTTTTTTATGAATGAAGATGTCCTACCGATGTAGGGCTGTATTTGTTGGGTTATATATTTTGCTAATTGATATGTGGCAGAGCCAATTGTACTGACTATGGGTCGTAATGGGATGCCGATTTTATGAATCTTTGGTAGCCCATAGAGTCTAGGTGGTTTTGAGGCCCTTGGCTTAATTTGGTATTGCTCATTTTTAGGGATTAATGAATTTGCACTTATTGCAGTGGTCTTACGTTCTAAAGTATTAGTTGGATCTCGTTTAATTTTAATGTAGGTGCTTTCTTCTAGTAAATTTCTAATTTTATTATCATAATCGGCTCGTGACATCACTACAGTAGTGCGGCCTTTATCAGCTGCTAGGATTTGGATATCCTTGTTTACACGCAGCTCTCTTAAGGCTTTTGCCTCGTTAGAGCTAATATTTACTTTTGGAACTTTGCTATTCTCAATTATTTTAGCAACCTCATGTCTAGTCATCTCTGCCTCATTATGTGGAAGGAGTCTAACTGCTGATTCTACCTCAGCAATGATCTCATCCACTGGAATTGTGCGTGGGGTAACGGCAAAGTTAAGGCCTTTAGAAAGGATAGAGACCATGTCACCGGTTAATACAGTGTTAGTCAAGTTCAGTACGGTTTTGTTTTTAAATTTTTGGTTTTCAGTAGGGATTTGTTTATTATGTAGTCTAGAAAATTGATTAATTTGGTTAGTTTTTGTTAGTTTAAACACATTATGAGCCGATTGTTGTGTTATGTTATCGATTATATTCCAATAATGCATAGATACACTATTGCTTATATCTAAGTGTAACTGCTTTAGCGATTCCGAAATGTAAGATAGTTCACTCCTATTGTGCTGTATTCTCTCTATTAATAATAATTCGCTAGCTCTGTGTAGTATTTGGTTAGCTTTAGAAGACTTTATGTGATGTGTTATTTTAACTGCGTTTGGTATTACCTTTGAATCTCTGCACCTTTTGAGGAACGCCAGTGAAGATATCAATTTCATCCGCTTAATGCGGAGCTTCTCCAATTTTCTGGTTTTAAGAAAAGTATCCTCCCCATAGAAGTTAGTCAGTTTAACATGTAGGCTTTCGCGACCAATATTATTCATAATAAAGGTTTTTGGGTTAGATCGCGTTTATTTCTAAATGTGTCGTAACCCTCCACCACCCGACACGGCCAATCAGCAAAAAAAGTGTCACGTTGACAAAAAGACAAATAATTCACTACTTTAGCCCACCGGTGTGTTGAAGAGTGAATCCACATTTACAGTTTGAGTACGACGTTTCGCTGGTAAATACATCCAGCATCATCGGGCAATTCGCCAGAATGGTAAAGCCCTCGCTTGCTCCCGGTTTTATATAGAGCAGCAGGGTGACGTCATCACTTAACTCATATCAGGTGCAGTGATTAGAGGCGGAGGGGGGGGTATTGTAATTATATAATCGATTAGTAATCAGTCATTGGTTATAATTAGTAATGAGTTGTAGATTAGTAATTCTTTAAATCAAAATGTAATGTGAATTATTTAATAATACGCTTCCAGGCCGCACTAAGCCTGTAGCTGTCAGAGTGATTAAAGTTATTCTTGTTCCTCTCAATTTCAATGGATTCTCTAATTAGTCTTTGCCAGTAATAATTAGTTTTACACACCACTGCAACATTGTCAAAATCAATTGAGTGTCCTTGTTGACAAGCATGTTCTGCCACTGCCGACAGTTGTGTTTGAGATAATTTAATATTTCTCTGATGTTCTTTTAGTCTTACGCTGATGTTACGTCCCATCTGTCCAATGTAGCAGCTGCCACATAAACAATTAATCCGATATACACCTTCAGTTGATAATTTAGGTAATGCGTCTTTAGTGCAAGATACTAGTTTTGGAATTTTGTGTACTGTACCAAATCTTACTGTAATGTTTTGCTTTTGCAAAACACGGGCTAATTTGTCAGTTACTCCTGAGATATATGGAATTTTTATTGTTTTAACAATCTGGTCGCTTTCAGCAGTATTGCTTTGCGATCGTGATTTGGCATTCAGTGCTCTGTTAATTTGAGCATTATTGTAGCCATTCTGTCGTAGTGCGTCTTTAACGTGTTTAATCTCTCTCACTAGACTCTCACCATCTGACACTGTTTTAGCCCGATGTATAAAATAACACAGCGTTTACAGAAATCAAATGCACACTGATGCCTATCTGAATGCAGAATCACATCATCATCCAGCTCAGAAATCCTCTCTTATCAAGATGCTCATACATCGGGCTAAAACAGTCTCAGATGGTGAGAGTCTAGTGAGAGAGATTAAACACGTTAAAGACGCACTACGACAGAATGGCTACAATAATGCTCAAATTAACAGAGCACTAAATGCCAAATCACGATCGCAAAGCAATACTGCTGAAAGCGACCAGATTGTTAAAACAATAAAAATTCCATATATCTCAGGAGTAACTGACAAATTAGCCCGTGTTTTGCAAAAGCAAAACATTACAGTAAGATTTGGTACAGTACACAAAATTCAAAAACTAGTATCTTGCACTAAAGACGCATTACCTAACTATCAACAGAAGGTGTATATCGGATTAATTGTTTATGTGGCAGCTGCTACATTGGGCAGACGGGATGTAACATCAGCGTAAGACTAAAAGAACATCAGAGAAATGTTAAATTATCTCAAACACAACTGTCGGCAGTGGCAGAACATGCTTGTCAACAAGGACACTCAATTGATTTTGACAATGTTGCAGTGGTGTGTAAAATTAATTATTACTGGCAAAGACTAATTAGATAATCCATTGAAATTGAGAGGAACAAGAATAACTTTAATCGCTCTGACAGCTACAGGCTTAGTGCGGCCTGGAAGCGTATTATTAAATAATACACGTTACATTTTGATTTAAAGAATTACTAATCTACAACTCATTACTAATCATAACCAATGACTGATTACTAATCGATTATATAATTACAATACCCCCTCCCCTCCGCCTCTAATCACTGCACCTGATATGAGTTAAGTGATGACGTCACCCTGCTGCTCTATATAAAACCGGGAGCAAGCGAGGGCTTTACCATTCTGGCGAATTGCCCGATGATGCTGGATGTATTTACCAGCGAAACGTCGTACTCAAACTGTAAATGTGGATTCACTCTTCAACACACCGGTGGGCTAAAGTAGTGAATTATTTGTCTTTTTGTCAACGTGACACTTTTTTTTGCTGATTGGCCGTGTCGGGTGGTGGAGGGTTACAACACATTCATAAATAAACGCGATCTAACCCAAAAACCTTTATTATGAACAACGTATTTTTGTTGTTTCCCCCCCCCCAAATTTTATTCCAAGCGTCGGGGTGGAGCGGTGGCGCAGTTGTGCGCACACTGCGCTACGAACCCGGCCACCTGAGTTTTATTTCCGGCCACGGCTAACATTCGTGGCAAATGATATCTGAACCAGTCCTGCCCCCCCCACCCCCCCCCCCCTTGTCCTCTATCCTTCACCAACCTACACTGACCAGTTTGGCGAAGTATGGTCAAACACCCTACATGACCAACACTGAATACGGCAGTGCCTTGATAAGGGCTGTATGAGTTGTGCTAATTGGTGCCATGTCATGAGATGGAAAAAAACATCTCATTCTGTGCATCACCTCTGGTTAGAGAATGGCCCACAGAAGGTGATCTCACAAAACTACTTCTCAGATCCATTCAAGTGTCCTGTTATTCACAAATACCAATCAAACATTTGCCAGCCGCACGCACGACTTGGGCAGCCCCACCCTCAGCTGCATAATAAGTCTAGATTTTTAGCTTTCGTGACTGCAAGGATTCATACTCTTTGGTTTTTTCGGTAAAGTCACGTAGGTAAAACTATAAAATGATAGAATGAAAAAAAATGTAGTTGTTTTTTCATTTATTCTTTTATTTTATAGTTTTACCTACGTGACTTTACCGAAAAAAAAACAAAGAGAAAATAAGTCAAGGAGAACATCTTTTCTGAAACGAAGACTATCCTTTGCTAAGCTTGACGTTTTGCTGCCTTTAACTTACATGTGTACTCAACTGGTCAATGCGATGTTAATCTCGTATTGCATTTTTTGTCATCTTACCGCCTTCGTTTTTAAACATCTGCATAGTTTGAGCACCCGTTCCTGCACTCCCTGCAACGAGACGATTTCATCTGGAACCTGTCAAACACCCACCTGCTCGAGTCCTACCTCTTCACTCTGGACGGCGACCCCAACCAGGGTCTGGTCAGGGAGGTCATCGCCAAGTTCCGCGAGGAGATCCAACCCAACCTGCACAAGTTTACCAGATGTACGCTCGCCTCGCAGCTTCACCCGGGACGTAGCTCCATGCCTCAGGGGGCGAGGGGCGCTTCAGGCCACCGACGAGGCCTTGAAGCCACAACGGGTGCCACGTACGTGTGTACGTTGAACTTCTTTCGCACCGTACGTAGCCAACCGTGCTAATCGGAGGTGCGGGGGAAGGACAACAAACTAAACACAAAAAAATCAGTTCAAAAATAAATTAGTGTTCAATCTAGGTTTAAAAGTGCATAGCTCCAGTGCCTTCCTAATATCGGAAAGAAGAGCTTTTCAGACGGCCGCAGAAGTGCATCTGAAAGCGCGCGATGCGGTGACCGTCTTTCTTTGTTCGATGGTTAGCCAAAAGCCGCTGCGAGGATCACCCGAATTCGCGTGATGGTTTATGCTGCTTGACGAGATCAGCAAGGTATTGTGATTCATTTGTGGCAAGCATTTTCTTTGCAATGTGCTTCACGTGATTACTTTTACCCAGCATACACAGATGCATTACAAGGCATGCATGTAATGGGGGACACTCGCACAGACACTGATCACAGGTGAAATCAAATGACAGGGTTATTACATTCAGACGCTACTGTATATAAATCATAATTGTAATTTCTACCAAATCATTTTTCAATGGATGCTAAATTGTGTTCAACAGTTTTTGTTACACATATACTCATAATAATAATAATAATGTACAGCCCTTTGTCAATGCACTATCTGGACGAAGGCATTCCCAGGCTGTGTAGGGTCATGGGGGTTGTTTTGCCTCCTTCACCATGCTGGTCGGTGAGGAGGTAGGTAGGATCCCAGGACTGGTTCAGATATCAGTGATATTCTCCATGGCCGGGAATCAAGGGCTCGTGATGCGGTGTGCATACCACTACACACCGCTCCATATCTCGCCCCTGTACAGGGTTGTACGACGCTGGTGGGTTATTGTAATTATGTGTCTTTGAAGGCAGGAGAAGTCGGTGATTCACTGAGACTCTGCGGGGGCCGTTCTTAGACTCGCACACGCGGCTTGCGCAACACCAATCGTGCGGCCGGAATAAAAACGGCACGGGCACGAACGATGACAACGGCGACGAGGGGAGGACGGTCAACAATAAAAGACAACGGACGAAATCAAATTCGACGTTTCCCCCTCGCCGCAGGCATAATCCACGGTGACTTCAATGACGACAACATCCTGGTGCAGGAGGTGGCCGCGGGAAGCGAGCAGCAGCAGCAGCAGCAGGGGCCCAAGTCGGCGGAGGGAGCGCCGCGGCACCGCGTCTCCGGCATTGTGGACCTCAACTCGATGATGTTCGGCTACCACGTGTACGACCTGGCCATGGCCATCATGTACATGATGGTGGAGAGCGGAGAGGCGATGGAGGCCGGGGGTCACGTCCTGGCCGGCTACGAGAGCGTGCAGGCCCTCACCGAGGACGAGAGGAGGGCCGTTTACTTCCTGGTGGCGTGCAGGTGAGAGCGGAGGTGGGGAGGGGGGCCGGGGCAGGTTTGGTCGGGTCTGCCCCGATCGCCGTTGGCCGCATCGGGAAACGTTGGCTTCAAAAACCTGTGGCGGTTACGTAACGAGAATTAATCCAGGTCTGGCGAGAATCCGATAAACTCGATGATTGTGCGGCAAAAAAAGTGCTTTATTATTTATTTAAAGCTCTTCATCAGACCAATGATGAAGGTCTTGCCAATGCCATGTCGATCGTCGCGGTGGTTGACCATACTTCACCATGTTGGTTAATGTGTATTGGTGAACGGGGGGGATCAGTAACAGTTAAGACATAATAATGCTGATTACCATGATGTTGCTAACAGCACTTCTACGGATGCTGCTGATGGCGGTGATGATGATTATAGAAAAGACACTCATAGCGATGTTGTTTCCGATCATGTTGCTGATCACGCTGCTGCTGCTGCTGCTGCTGGAGACGAGGAAGATGAAGACGGCGACTTTCCTTCTGCTGGCACTTCTGCTGCTGACCACGAGACTTGATCCAACTATGGCTGCGATTCCTGGACGCTAAAATCCCAGCCGATCAACAAGTCGGCAGCAAAAACCCTCTTGAATAACAAACGATATTAACCGTCATGACAGCAACGGCGACAACAACAACATGGTCTACTTTTCCCCGCAGGTTCTGCCAGTCGCTGGTCATGGCCCGCTACACGATCCTGCGATACCCGCAGAACGCCGACTACCTGCTGATAACGGCGCGCACCGGCTGGGTGAAGCTACGCGAGCTCTGGACCAGGGGCCTGGAGGACATGCAGAGGCTGTGGTCCGATGTTGCGGCACGGTACAGAAACTAGAACCGCGGTGGAGATCGAGCGGACGGCGAGGAGAGAGAAGGGGGAGTTTGGGGTGGGAGGGGGCCCACCGTGAGACACGTCCTCCCACTCGCCCCACCGGTACCTCCCGAGGCTTCGCAAGGAACCGGTTTCAACTTGAACGTGGCGCCGTTGGTTTTGGACACGTGCGATCTTTGAATACGGAATCTGAAAAATGTGAATTGCTCATGCCAGGCACTTAATGCATAGGGGAGGTTTTTCGTGGCTTCAGGTTAGGAACGTATTGTTGCTGCATCCAGCGCTGTTGACAAAACGGCGTTCATATGCGCATCCGTGGGTGATAATAATAATACTGTCAGAATATTTTTTTCCCGTTCATTTACTCAGGAAATCCTGACTTGTTTCTGAGATTTTGTATTCATGAAGTTCCAGCGTTCAGATGTTCGACCAATTCCTTTGTAGCTTGTTTGGCTCGTGAGAGGAAACCGGAGTAACTCGGAGATTACCTGTGCATACGAAAGGTGGTGGGGGGGGGTAACACTCGACAACTGCATAGATGTTTTATATTTTTATTATTTTATTGTTTCCCTGCTACGTGACTTTACCGAAAGAACCAAGAATATAAAAAGCGTCACCGTACACCGACATCTGTTGGCCAACTTGCAGCGCAAGGCCTAAAACGTCTGCTTTTCCCAGACAGTCTTCAAATTAAGCACTAAACCCAGGCTCTTCCCCGGCTGAGCTTCAAAGATCTGACGAGATTTGGTGCATTCTGGGTTAATTTTGTTATTTTGTGAGTTGTGGTTGCATTCAGATATTTTTGTTAATCTAAACTACAGTTGACCTTAGAACCCTCAGACACGGGCGTGGGGAGTCCTGGCCTCGTGAAAGATCAGTCGACTTTCTTGCGTTGCCATGACCTTCCACTCGGCGGACTTTGGGAACGGTAGTGGGGTGGGGGTGGTGGGTGTTTGATGATTTTGCTGTAAAGGTTTCCTCTACAAAAGTGGGACACTCCTGGATTTTGCCACCAAGTACTAAGTCATGTTTTGCAGAGGGGTCAAATACTTATTTCCCTCATTAAAATGCAAATCAATTTATAAAATTTTTGACATGCGTTTTTCTGGATTTTTGTTGTTGTTATTCTGTCTCTCACTGTTCAAATAAACCTACCATGAAAATTATAGACTGATCATTTCTTTGTCAGTGGGCAAACGTACAAAATCAGCAGGGGATCAAATACTTTTTTCCCTCACTGTAAGTTCGATTACAGGGAATGACTATAACATGAATTGAAAGTGATATCTGGACCCCTTCAAACAAACCGCATTGACCAGTGTGGTGCAGTATGGTCAAGTAACCCATATAATATGGGGAAAGGCATCATCCAGCAGTGGATTGATCTGAGGCTGTGAAAATTGGCTAAGCCTCGAACGCAGATGCACCACGTATACACTGCCGCCTCCTGTCTTATGCCATTACCGACGAGAATGTTGCCCTCTCATACTAAATTAAAACTTTTTTATTTTACCAGGGCCCACTGAGCTGTAAAGCTCTTTTTTTTAGAAGCGACCTGGCCACAAATGATAGCTCAACGAAGTGGCTTATTGTGTGAAAATTTCTAGCAGCCAAATACTCCAAACGCATGCTTCTGAATTGGGAGGGAAAAACCGGAGGACTCGGAGAAAAAGCCACACGACCAAGGGGAGAACATCCAAATATACAGCAGCAGGCGTCAGGGTCGAGATCGAACCAACGACCTCCTGTATACTAGGCGAGGTAGTTAACATCTGGCCACTGTGCTTGCAGCCCATCTTACCCGAGTGAATGTGAGCTTGCATTCTGTGCTCTGGTAACCCGTAATTGTACACAAGCGAGAGTGAGAAAGTACACCGCCAGTGTTTCAGGTCGCCCTATCCGATGAGAGCGATCAAACACGAAGTGCGATTCTCAGAGACAGCAATAATATAATCCCATTCCTCTAGAATTACTGTCAGCTGTGCCCCTATGATGGGAAAGGTTATGCCACTCTTCAGAGGTATGGGGTGCTCTCCTTTCCTTCTCACCTCATCTATGCCAACCGTGTCACGATGTATTTATTTCAATTGTGCCTCTCGTTCGCCAGTCTGATTCTTCAGCTTGTGTACGTCTTGTATCGAGTAGGTGGTGTGGCCAACACCACGCCAAAGGGGCCATCCATAAATGACGTCACGCACCTGGGGGGGGGGGGGGTCAGACATTTGTGACGATGTGTGACGAGGGGGGGGGTGAGCAATGTGACGTCACATCAAAATGCGCAACTTTAAATAAATATAGACAACACGTTCCACTTAATTAAATAGACTTGTTAATAAATGTTTTCTCCTACAACATCAGAGTGCAGCGGCACAATAAATACGCACTACAATGACAATCGTTTAAAGCGATTTGAAGCATGTTTTATCTTTTTTTTTGGGGGGGGGGGGGTCAGACATTTGTGACAATGACGAGGGGGGGGGTCAAAAATCGTCCAAAATCGCGTGACGTCATTTATGGACGGCCCCAAAGCCGCTTTTGTCGCCCCAATGCTGACGTATCCACAGCACACCAGGTACTCATTTAAGTCTGAGCCGACATAATTGAGGCCCAGGAAGTCACTGTTGTGACCACATACACACGCACGAACATTCGCCAATGCGTCATCATCGCCACTCCGATCACTTAGCGGCCGACGACAACGACGACGACGACGATGTCTGGGGCCACTCTACCCGATGCAAGGATTCTGCCGACGGCTAAAGGCTCCTCCTCCCGTGCGCCTCTGGCGATGCCCCCCGAACAGCGCTGTGCCGAGATGGCTGCGTCAACGGCGGGCGCTGCGCGGCTCCCTGGCGTGTGCACCTGCAGGGACGGCTACTCGGGGCTTCGCTGCCACAAGCGTACGGCCACCATCTGCTGCTGCTGCTGCCGCCTCTCAAATCCCCGCCGTCAACTCTTCGTAGAGAGAGATTGGGGGGGGGGGGGTATCCGATCGGGATTTCCTTGGCATTTTTCCCTCCAGTCCTCTGCATTCTCAAACTGAAGTTTGTGGGCCAGTCTTCCACGGTCCATTCGCATCTCCCATTAGTCGCCATTGAAGTGTAAATTGGACCGTATCGCTGCATTGTATTGCAGGCTGCTGATTTTGTGGGAAGTGAAAAGTGGGCCGCAGAAAGGTGTATCTACTGGCTTTACGAAACACCTGTTGTAGCCTATAGTTACCTGTGTACTAGAAGACAGCGAAAGAACGCGTCAACTCCTTGGTAGGTCGGTAAGCTGTACAATGTGGTTATTTATATAAGCATCGTGTCTATCTGTTGATTTGAGAGCTGGAATCGAGACATTCTTCCATATAAGCTGGTATGCTTGATTTGTCACATCGTGTTCCCTGAGACATCACAAATAGTGGCATCAAATGACTGCATCTAACAGAGAAATCCATGTTTAGAAGTCTGTCTCCTTCCTGTTTTATTTCCTCGTAATGATGAATATTTCAAATTTTCAGATTCAGGTTAATGTATCAAGATGCGTTAAAATTGTGGGGAAGATACGTGACCGTTAGTCATTATACCCTGGTCAATGCAGGTTGGTGAGGAAACTCACCCGACGTGGATAACCACACACCACTTGCACTCAGATGACCCCAACCACTCGGGACTCAAGCAGGTACACGGATAGCACCGGGAGGTCTTCATCCAGCTGTGGATTGATCGTGGTCAATGATGACATTCAATGTTTAAGGTGTAGTAGCGGTGCAATTGTTAGCACAATGCACTATGAACCCAGCAGCGAGTCAAGTTTGATTACTGATCACGGATGACATCAGTAGCGAGTGATATCTGAACTAATTCCGGGCACCTACCTGTCCTTCACCAATCCACACTGACCAATGTGGTGAATGATGGTCAAACAACCCCCATGGCAGAAACATCGTGGTGGAGGAATTTATCCAGCAGTGGATCGACAAATGTCTTCACATTTAAATAAAATGTTTAGTGCCAAGCGATTGGACTACACATTTTAATTCTAGATTTAAATCTTTCGTGACTGCTAGGATCCATACTCTTTGGTTCTATTGGGTAAAGTCAGCGCTATCCTCCAGACAATCTCGTCCCTTCACCTGATGAAGGCCGCTTGTGTTGTGGCCGAAACGTCGTGATTTTTTGTTATTTTATTTTCACCTACGTGACTTTACCCAATAGAACCAAAGAGTACTACACATTTTACCCAGCAGAATGGCGGTGATTGTTGCACGCTCAAAACGAAATCGTCTCGCAAGTTCACAGTGTCACATTGTGCGTCTTCATTCTTTGTGCCGTCTGCCTTTTGCTCAAGTCAAGCGCGACGTCCCGTGTAGTCACGGCGCTGTCACTGATCACCAATCGATTATATAATCACTGCACCTGAATGAGTTAAATGAAGACGTCACCCTGCTGCTGCTCTATTTAAGACCGGGAGTAAGTGAGGGCTTTACCATTCTGGCGAATTGCCCGATAATGCTGGATGTAATTACCAGCGAAACGTCGTATTCAAACTGTAAATGTTGTGGATTCACTCTTCAACACACCGGTGGGCTGATGTAGTGAAACTCTTTTGTCAATGTGACACTTTTTTTGCTGATTGGCCGTGTCGGGTGGTGGAGGGTTACGACACATTTATAAATAACGCTAGCTCCGTAACCACCAGGCTAACTACACTAATTACACTGTAACTAGCTACGTGACCACCAGGCTAACTACACTAATTACACCGTAACTAGCTACGTGACCACCAGGCTAACTACACTAATTACACCATAACTAGCTACCTGACCACCAGGCTAACTACACTAATTACACCGTAACTAGCTACGTGACCACCAGGCTAACTACACTAATTACACCGTAACTAGCTACGTGACCACCAGGCTAACTACACTAATTACACTGTAACTAGCTACGTGACCACCAGGCTAACTACACTAATTACACCGTAACTAGCTACGTAACCACCAGGCTAACTACACTAATTACACCGTAACTAGCTACGTCACCACCAGGCTAACTACACTAATTACACCGTAACTAGCTACGTGACCACCAGGCTAACTACACTAATTACACCGTAACTAGCTACCTGACCACCAGGCTAACTACATTAATTACACCGTAACTAGCTACGTGACCATCAGGCTAACTACACTAATTACACCGTAAATAGCTACGTGACCACCAGGCTAACTACACTAATTACACTGTAACTAGCTACGTGACCACCAGGCTAACTACACTAATTACACCGTAACTAACTACGTAACCACCAGGCTAACTACACTAATTACACCGTAACTAGCTACGTCACCACCAGGCTAACTACACTAATTACACCGTAACTAGCTACGTAACCAGGCTAACTACGCTAATTACACTGTAACTAGCTACGTCACCACCAGGCTAACTACACTAATTACACCGTAACTAGCTACGTAACCACCAGGCTAACTACACTAATTACACCGTAACTAGCTACGTGACCACCAGGCTAACTACACTAATTACACCGTAACTAGCTACGTGACCACCAGGCTAACTACACTAATTACACCGTAACTAGCTACCTGACCACCAGGCTAACTACACTAATTACACCGTAACTAGCTACGTGACCACCAGGCTAACTACACTAATTACACCGTAACTAGCTACGTGACCACCAGGCTAACTACACTAATTACACTGTAACTAGCTACGTGACCACCAGGCTAACTACACTAATTACACCGTAACTAGCTACGTAACCACCAGGCTAACTACACTAATTACACCGTAACTAGCTACGTCACCACCAGGCTAACTACACTAATTACACCGTAACTAGCTACGTGACCACCAGGCTAACTACACTAATTACACCGTAACTAGCTACCTGACCACCAGGCTAACTACATTAATTACACCGTAACTAGCTACGTGACCACCAGGCTAACTACACTAATTACACCGTAACTAGCTACGTGACCACCAGGCTAACTACACTAATTACACTGTAACTAGCTACGTGACCACCAGGCTAACTACACTAATTACACCGTAACTAACTACGTAACCACCAGGCTAACTACACTAATTACACCGTAACTAGCTACGTCACCACCAGGCTAACTACACTAATTACACCGTAACTAGCTACGTAACCAGGCTAACTACACTAATTACACTGTAACTAGCTACGTCACCACCAGGCTAACTACACTAATTACACTGTAACTAGCTACGTAACCACCAGGCTAACTACATTAATTACACTGTAACTAGCTACGTGACCACCAGGCTAACTACACTAATTACACCGTAACTAGCTAGGTGACCACCAGGTTAACTACACTAACTACACCGTAACTAGCTACGTCACCACCAGGCTAACTACACTAATTACACCGTAACTAGCTACGTAACCACCAGGCTAACTACACTAATTACACCGTAACTAGCTACGTGACCACCAGGCTAACTACACTAACTACACTGGGAGTAGCTACAACGGACAGAACCCCAGCTTGGGTCCAGGTCCACGTGTTGGTGACTCTTCACGGATGTCGAATGTAGATCTTCAGGATGACAACAGCAACTCTGGGGACCCAGCTTATATCCTCCGTGGTCGTGGCTGGCCTCACCCTTGGCCACGACCACCTTCTAGAATCCCCAAGCAGGATCTCGCCCCGACACGTGACCACCCCTAGCCCCCCACTTGGGGACCCTGTGTAGACTTTACCAGTCACGTGTTCTCCGGGGTCAACCAGAGTGCCATGGCCTATAGTAACCCGATTCCATGGCTGACACTCTCACATCCCATCCTGTAGGAGTCGGCAATGCACACCTGAGCGTGGTGTCACTCAGCGCTATGACTCAGCGCTCACAGAGCCCCTCTAGGGCCAGCACGACACCCGCATACAAGTGGTGTCTGCGATGTGAGCACATCGCACTCCGTGCCTCTCTAGGGCCGGCATTACACAGTGACATCCACGATGTCACTATATACGTGGTGTCCACGATGTGAGTACATCGCACACCGTGCACCTCTAGCGCCGGCATTAAACAGCGACGTCTGCGATGTCAGTACATCTGCATTCCTCTTTCCATCCCAGAGTAACTCTCAGCATGCACCGCTCCACGCTTTTTTCCTAAATACTTTTCAGCTTTTGTTCCATGTTCTTGTTTGATAATTCTTATTTATCACCGGTGCTATGGTATAAGCCATTGTCCTTGTGTATTCTGTGCAACGGCATGGACCATAAATAGCTCGGCACACACCCGGCTTGTTGATGTCCAATTGAACAATGCAATGCGGTGGCACTTGAACCTTAAAGCAGGATCCAAAATCCTGGCTTCTCGAGTTGCCACGCATCACTTCCCCATCCATTTGCCTCAATACTGCAACTGTCCAGGAAGCACAGCAAATCGTGGAAAAACGAACGTCTCCCCATCCATTCGGATCTCAATACAGTCCCTCGCCAGCACTCGAGTCGCGCAAGCCTTTTTGGACCCACGCGCTTAACCTTCAACAATGTAACTTCAAACGTGATATTCTTGGGTCTTTCGGTAAAGTCACGTAGATAGGTTCAAAGAAAATAACAAAAAATAACAAAAAAAACTGCAACGTTTCGATCACAACACAAGCAATCGTCATCAGGAGAGCAATCTTATTATCTCTGAGATCAGGGCTAGGCCAGCCCTGAACAAGATCCGTCGACTCGATCAAGTCGCTCACATTTCTGAAGAGATGCCGCGACACTAAGGTAATACCGATCGCCTTCACACTGACATCTGCTGTTGTCACTTCTCCCAATGGTAAACGGATCTTGTTCAGGGCTGGCCTAGCCCTGATCTCAGGGATAATAAGATTGCTCTCCTGATGACGATTGCTTGTGCTGTGATCGAAACGTCGTAGTTTTTTTTGTTATTTTATTTAAACCTATCTACGTGACTTTACCGAAAGACCCAAGAATGTGAATTCCTGCAGTCATGAAAGCTTTAAGGCAACATTCAAACGTGATTCTTGGAAATCCGAATGAAGTCCACAAGACACAAACACCTCATGAAAGACCCGATGTAAAAGGTACCTGGCTTCAATCTTCCGTAAAGCTTACGGGCTACCCTAAACAACATCCGGTCGATGCACAAAAAAGGAAAATAGAAAAAACTCTCCAGTGTGCGACTGGGCTCACCCAGAACCATGGAACATATAACAATTCAATGCCCGATTCACAAACATAATGGAGGCATTACAGTGATACAATCTGCTACAGCTGACGCAGTCATCCGGCTCTACCACCTCAAAGAAACATTATTGTAGTTGCTACACGTCTGCACATACGAATAAGATGTTTGTGAAACTTGAATCGATGTGGTCATGCTATATAAAGCTGCTGCACTGGCTGAAATTGTCAGTTTGTATTTATGCATGTTGTTGCAACGCGTTTTCTCAGTGGTCCGTGAACAGTACACGTCGTGTTGAGTGACCAGAACGACACGTACTGCCCCTTCGAGCTTAGTTGTTCCCCTAACTGATAAATGGAGGCTAATGAAAACACTGTTCGTACAGACGTGTCTAATGCCATACAAGACATTGATGTATGGCACCAGTTACCGCAAATGCGAGCTGTTACCTGAGCAAAATGTAACCAAGAAAAAAGTACATTTAAAATGAATAAATCCAACACTCAGTTCAGCAGAAAATACTGAACGTATGATCACCAAAAATAGAATGCGACTTCTAGATTTGAAGCTTTCGTGACTGCAAGGATGAAATTGTCAGTTTGTATTTATGAATGTTGTTGTTGCAACGCAACAACAACATGCATAGTGGTATTTCAAACTCCCAGGGTGGTGTATTATCATCTTGTGCTAATTCCAAACTTTGTCAGTGGTGCGTTTCATGCTAATTTCCTTTGTCAGAGCGTTTGCTGTTTGCCCCCTCACAGCTTAAAGGGAGGCGACCAGCGCTTGGCTTTCTTCACTCCAACGCTGCCCGCTGGACAGGTTGGTCCCTTCACCTGATGAAGGCCGCTTGTGTTGTGGCCGAAACGTCGTGATTTTTGTTGTTTTAATTTTTTTACCTACGTGACTTTACCGAATAGAACCAAAGAGTAAGAATGCCACTTATAATTATACACATTAAACAGGATGTAATTGAATGGAGTGATGGCACTAGGAAACTGACGAAACAACCAGTTCAATTCCCAGCCACAGTTAACATCAGTGGGTGAAGAATGACCGACATGGTGTGGTGAGGCCTTCGTTTAAGCAGTGGGTTGACAAAACGCTGTAAATGATGAACAGTGAACACATTACAATTCTCCAGTGAACTGTTTATCAACACATGGTAAACATGCCTATAAAAGTGGCAAGGCTCCAAAATACAACTTGTTAAAATGTTGTTGTTGGGTGTCAATTGAAATTTGACATATCCACATATCTGTAACATTCCCAGAGTAAAGAACATGACAACTTAAACTGGACATATTTCCAGGTACATTCATGTTTTTTCAACTTTTAAATACACAGCAAAATAGATTCAAAGCTTTCGTGACTGCAGGAATGACTCTTTGGTTCTTTCGGGTAAAGTGTAGTAATTTCTTTCGACGAGACTTTACCGAAAATAAAAAGTGTAACACTGCAAAATGTCATGAATGAAAATATTAACATCAAAAACAATTTTAATGAAAAAAATGTGGAATAAGTGGTGCAGAGCTAAAAGCAGCTTTTTTTCTTATATCCAAATACTGATTTCTAGAAGAGATCAGATAACGGTAATATATTTACCACATGAAAAGGGTTTATATTGCCATTTATAATGCAAATCAATTTAGAAAACACGTAATATACAAGAATGGTTCATTTTGCAATTCCAATCATCTGCTGACAATTCATTGTAAAAGGGCCTTACAAAACATTTATATTACATCCAAAACAGTATTATCTGTAATGGAAAAAGATAAAAAGGTCAAACATTGGGGCACTATACCGCATTTCTAGCTTCCAGTTTATATTTTTGTATTACAATTGTAGCAAATTTTTTTAATTTAACCAATTAACATATTTTCATCTCTGAATATGCAAAAAAACTCGTGGGAAGAACCCAAAACTGTCTTGCATGCAATCACACTTTTTCAAAACACACACTTTTTACAAAGACCATATTATTATTTCTGCAATTATATATATTTTTTGGCAGTTACAGTATATCCATTTTCCAATAAACATTTACATTTGGCGCAAAGTGTTTTCAATTTCGGAAGTCATACAAGGCAACAATTTGAAGAGTACATTATCGGTAACTGCCTGATATATTTCAGGGGTCAATTAGTCCACCGCACTCACACTCACTTATGACAGCATAGACTTGCTGCAGATTAGAACCCCAATCAGATTTCAATGCTTTAACTCTCACCATGACAACAAATAACTTCCCCGAATCACCTAATCAGTTTTTAATTGAATAGGTAGAGTGCAATGTACCATATACATCTTTAGCATCAAATATATATATAAGGACGAAACTAAAATATTAAACAAATAACAAAATAAATAGACTGCTTACAACACTGGCTATCCTTAATTTTGCATGTATTATCCAACTTGTTTTGTACGTTTAACACGTAAAAAAAACTCCAACATTCTCGTCGTTTGCATTTGTTCATATCCCAACACATTGCATTAGATTGTAATATTCTTAAAATCGACTCAAATCCATGACACTGCTCATTTGTTGTACTTTCATATTATATCTGTGCTTCCAAATCTATGTGTGTAATCCTTCAAAGCTTATGCAATTTTATGTACAATTTAATTTTAAGTGAGAGGCTACGTAAAACAGCGCTGATGCAAAAATTATGGTCCTTCCAATCACGTAAAACTCTGGGTTGACATGATGCTACGAGTTGGTAATAGATGAAATTCATAATAAAAACAAATCATTACAATATAATACGAAACAAAACTTAGAAAACAGCACATCTTGTTTCCGTGAATACAAACTACTAAATTGATGGACATAAGATTTACTTTTGTTGTAAGTCAAAAACCTTTGGGTCATACATGAAAGCCCATACGAGCAAAAAAGTGAAATGTTATCAACTGCGTAACATGGACAAATTGATGCTGTGCCTTGCCTTTTCTTACACCGAGCACTCCATCCATGCTTTGTTATACGCAGGATACACGACTGCAATATTATCTTTGTCAGTCTTCAAACTCGCGCAATCATAGTACTCCTGTTCTAGTCAATGCATAAGCTGTCTGTGCAATGAAAAATCAATCTGAAAAGTTTACCTCTTGAATTAAGGCCTTATATGGCTTGGCACATTCTTATCTTTCAGAACTGGTTGTTCCCTATACCACTATCTGTAACCTTGAGTACACAGACACTGGACGAATACTCATCCTTCACGTTAAGGTAGACATTGCAGGGTTTTAGACCATTCTGTTTTTGCTTAACTAAACAATTGAACCAAATTGTCCTGCCACCTAGGGACAATCACATCGAACGTTTTATTTTACACTCTCTCAATTGGGATATGTCGTGGTGTTTATTAGGTTGTAGTTTTCCACTTTTTCTACATATATACTTGTTTATAGAGTTGTAGATGTATAGATGTAACACTATATTACATGGTAAAGTGAATTTGGCCACCTTTTTGTGAAAGTAAACATATTTGCTTAAATTAACATTATTTTCAAAGCAGAGGAAAGTTGGTAGTCTGATGCAAAGTCTTCACGGTTGTTTGCATGGAGGCCACAGGTAAATAACCGCACCGTGCAGCCAAAGTTTTCCTGGTCATAGATGTTCTTTGCCTGCCACCGTTAAGTCTGTTTGAGACGCTTGCATGGAGGTCCCAGCTGTGGAGACTGGGCCGTGGCCAAGGCACGGAAAGCATCCGCAACCAGGTGAGGGCGAGACAGAACCATGGACTTCCAGCCCGCCGTCTCCATTACGTCCATCGCATGACTGCAAGTACAAGTCAGGGTTAAGCGAGCTCCTAATAAGCAGTGTCTATAAGGATTGGGGCAAACGGTTAGTCTCCATTAAAAGGGACTGTAATGCAAATTGCCAGGTAACATCATCAATGTTACGCAGCTCAGTGACAGTCACACTCTCACTAGACTTGCCTGTTTATTATGAAGTCAATGGCCCGGGCCTTCAACTGCTCTGCACTGTGCAAATCGGCCAAGATCAAAGTCTCTACAACATTTTCCACCGACAAGTTTGTGCATAGTGCCTCCTCGCACATCACCTTCAACCTCTCTAATGCATACTTGAGAAAAGTAAAAACAAAGTGCAATTTCAGTATTAAGAACACTATTTTCTCTACCTATTTCGCTTGTATAACATTCCCTCACCCCATGAACTACTTTATAAACGCAGTATATAGCAGTCAAATGTTTGAGAATTTTCTTAAAACATGGCATCAACCTTTCAGCATATTTATGTTTTAAGTCATGTATTTATTGATCTCTACTATAATTAGGGGTCCTTGTCCTAAACTTTATTATATTGGTTACAAAGTCATGCAAATTACAAAGGAGGTGAGATGTTGTTTTCCAAGAGCTTAAAGAGTTTGGTTGTTAAGCTGATAAACAATGCAACTGCAAGCCACCATATTTCAACTCTAGCAGAATATTAAACTTTAATGAACAAAGCTTGAACATGCGACTTTATACGATTTGTATTCTTATTTCATTACAATCGCTTTAGGAACTATTGAATATGATGTTCCAGAAGGGAGAGTAATGACTCTTAACTGATTATCTGGCAGATCTTCAGGAACAGCAGGATATCCGTTTCCTTAATAAAAGTATATTTGTTCCAATTTATTTCTATACAGCCATGCCATATCAAACAATCTTTTAAAACACTTCCCTTTATTTTATTACTAATTGTATCAATTGTTAATGTGATTAACAAAAAACCCTCAATACAAGAACACACAGCCAAATGGTTGCACTTAGGATAAAAATGCTGCATGTGAATGCACTTCAATGCACACGTACTAGCCTCTAGCATGGACTAATACCAGTTTGACATTCAATTCAATTGTGAAATTGCATGACAATTTATATTTTTTGTTGAAAATTCAATCATCTCCCAGGACATCAATTCCAAAACCTGAAAGCACTAATGTGAACGTCTACATCATATACATTTGCTATTCATATTATTTGTGACACGGGCTTTAGAAAATACCTAAATGCTGTTTTAATTTCACTTGCGACCTACAACTGCATACCGATACATCACAAGGTGGTGCGATCTCATGTTAATATTTTAAGCGTGTAACCTTGTCAGCAGCGGCCAGCAGCTCATCAGCCATCTTCTCCAGGTTTGGAGCCCTTCCCGTATAGACAAAACTCATCATTTCCTTGAACACGTCAGGCTCCACATCATTAATCTCCACTCGATTCTGCAAGGTAGCAACACAATATATTCAAATTAACTTCGGCATATATTGGGAGACGAAAATATAGCATTAAATTAAATAAACATCCTTTATATCTACACAACACATGTAAAGTGGCTCCATTCAAGTTGTATTCAACTTGCCGATGACTATTTATTGCGCGTAATAAATCCATTCTTGACACACATGCAATGGCCTTCTGTGAAATGTTGTATAAAAAATAGCTATAAAATACAATCTAACATTCCCTCGGAATGAATACTTTTTGATAATAAATGTGCAATGCGCCAAAAGAGTTACTAGGGTAATAGTTCAACATTTGACAGCACTCTCAAGAGATACTTATCAACCGATCCATTGTGACAAATGCACCTTGGAAATGTATGATCACAGTATTAATGTGCTGTATTAAGATTGCATTTAAAGATACCATTTTGCTCTCTTCCATTTCATGTTCAAACATAGCATTAAAAACAAGTGACCGACCTGAAAAAGGTAAAGCAACTGTTAACAAATAGAGTAAAACCTTGGATTGCGAGAATAATTTGTTCCGGAAACGTGTTTGTAATCCAAAGCACTCGTATATCAAAGCACTCGTATATCAGTTGTGATCACGTGACGCTCGGCAGACAAAGCGTATACGTACTACTCGTATTGCAAAACCTCACTCGTTTATCAAATTAATATTTATTAAAAAAATTTGCTCGTCTTGCAAAACACTTGCAGACCAAGTTACTCGCAATTCAAGGTTTTACTGTACAGTGAATTGGAAAAACACCAGAATGTGGTACAGACACATTTAGATGTTATATCTAGAGATTAAATAATCTAGATACAAAAGAGGTAAAATCCAGATCCATATTTTATTTCATATGGCATATCCATTACAGATTTGTCAAACATGGACGCAAATAAATGTCCAAATTAGAGGCTCAAAACCTACACCATAACTGCATTGTGAAAAATGAATTCCTGCACAACAACGATATAGTGAAGTAAATAAAAACGGAATAAAAACTTTAGCAACAGGCTAATTAAATATGTTCATCTCTCACACAATACAATATTACATTTATATATGTAGTGACATCGCGAATGTCACTGTGTAATGCCGGCTATAGAGAGGCACGGCGTGCGATGTATTAACATCGCGGGCACCATGTGGATGTGGGTGCAGTACCGGCCCGAGAGGGGCATGGTGAGCGCTGTCTGACAGTGCTGAGTGGCACTACGCTCTGCGTGGGGTGCCGACCCCTACAGGATAGGGTGTGAGAGTGCTGGCCATGGGAATGGGGTTACCAAGGGCCATGGCACTTGACCACGAAGGACACGTGACCGGTAAAGTGTACACAGGGCCCCCAGGTGGGGGCTAGGGGTGGTCACGTGTCAGGGCCGGGAACCCGCTAGAGGATTCCAGAAGGTGGTCGTGGCCAAGGGCGGGGCCACCCCCGCCACAGAGGATAAAAGCCGGGTCCCTGAGAGGGACCGGCTGCTGTTGTTCATCCTGAAGAATCTACGTCCTACAAGAGTCACCAACACGTGGACCCGGACCCCGGCCAGGGTCCGGTCCGTCGTAGCTAATTCCCGTGTAATTAGTGTAGATAGCCTGGTGGTCCACCACCATAGGTTGTTCATGTGTTACGGGGTAGTACCCCGTGTGTCGGTTGAAGAAGTGCGTCTGTGACTCAGTTGAATTCATTACACATATTTACTGATGTATCCTTTAACAAAAAGCATTACAAATTGACGTAAGCATTTGCCAGTGTTAGTTAATAAAATTCAGTGTAAAACAGGAAATGGCTGTAGTTGATTACCCCAAACTAATTACAGTATCATTAATTATATGGTTCTATTGTACACTAAACGACGCATGTGTTGCTTGTTGTGGCACAGACCTGCCAATACGGCCTTGTGTGCTTTAAACTCCTGGCCACCAACACGAAGCAGGCAGTCAGTGAAGCGGGAATTGTCCCAGATCTCCCCGAAGTCAACTGCCAGCCGGCAATCTGGCACTATCAATGTACTCATGCTGGATTGACCAGAAATGTTCACGGAATCCTGCACCACACTAACCTGCATAGACATCAACCAGCTTTGAGAAGGCATTTGATGAATTTTTTTTACAAATCCTCACTTAACTACACATTTTGCATGAAGATGTAGGCTTTGGTTCAATCAAGCAAGCAAATCTGCACAGACATCCTATATCAGAACAAGTGTTGTGAATAATGCCAAAATAGAGGTCCGTGAAATGTTTTTCATATTAATCAATTTTCATTCTATATTTTTGTCAAGTTATTTTACACTGTATAAACAGTTTACACAGGTAGTGAGGCCCCTAATTATGGGTTCTGCACAACAACAGAGGAAGTGAACAGCCCTTCTTGATGTGCTTCCTTTCATTATCAAAAATGCTTGTATTTTGTAAAGTATTTTAAAGGTAAAAAATATAAATCTGGCTGATTAAAAGGACCCCCCTAAGGACAAGAAACATTTACATCAAACTGGCTGATGTCCGAGAATAGGAAAAGGAATTCATGTGGCGACATTTAAACAAAACACTTTATGTAATACCTGACATTCTAGTTTATAAAAATGTCAAGGTTTAAATATAAACACTATCCAGAGGGAGAAAACCTAAAAAAAATTACGCTTGATTATTTAATTGTTGTGCTATGTTAACTCTAGCACCAGTGGAGGAAAAACGTGCTTGTAAAACTCATGTTAACAATTTCCTTGTATGGAACAGGGAAAGTAATTATTACAATCATCAATTAAGTAGAATATTGACTCCAACTGTGCAATTGTAATGACTAAAATAGAAAATTACACATTAGCTGCAGCATGTCATACTTACTTCACCAAAGAGTGTCAGTTTGTTATCTGGAAGCAAGCTATTAGATTCATCAAGCAAAAAATCTCTTCGAATGAATTTTTTAAATCCCCAGTCTTTTCCTTGGAAAAAGCGGTATGCTCGCGGGCTCTCTGTAAAAAAATAGATTTCAAACAATACTCACCAGTTCTTACAATAAACGGTGGTAATTTCATGTAATAGGAAAAAAAAATGTTATTCTATTTTCAAAGTGTAAAGACAGCAATGTATTCTAAAGCCCTGCGCCACGGTGGCAGTCAACTACCTCGCCTGGTATATAGGTCATGGGGTTCGATCTCAACCCTGATGCCTGTATATTTGGAATCTGCATGTTCTCCTTGTGGTTGCATGTATTTTTATCCAGATCTTCCGGTTTTTCCCTCCATATTTATAAAAATCCAGAGTATTTGGCTGCTATACATTTCCACACAATAAGCCATCTCGTTAAGCTATCGTTTGTGGCCGGGGCACTTCTGAAAAAGAGCTATGTACAGTGAGGGAAAAAAGTATTTGATTCCCTGCTGATTTTGTACGTTTGCCCACTGACAAAGAAATTATCAGTCTATCATTTTAATGGTAGGTTTATTTGAACAGTGAGAGACAGAAAAACAACAAAATTCAGAAAAACGCATGTCAAAAATTGATTTGCATTTTAATGAGGGAAATAAGTATTTGACCCCTCTGCAAAACATGACCTAGTACTTGGTGGCAAAACCCTTGTTGGCAATCACAGAGGTCAGACGTTTCTTGTAGTTGGCCACCTGGTTTGCACACATCTCAGGAGGGATTTTGTCCCACTCCTCTTTGCAGATCTTCTCCAAGTCATTAAGGTTTCGAGGCTGATGTTTGGCAACTCGAACCTTCAGCTCCCTCCACATATTTTCTATGGGATTAAGGTCTGGAGACTGGCTAGGCCACTCCAGGACCTTAATGTGCTTTTTCTTGAGCCACTCCTTTGTTGCCTTGGCCGTGTGTTTTGGGTTATTGTCATGCTGGGATACCCATACATGACCCATTTTCAATGCCCTGGCTGAGGGAAGGAGGTTCTCACCCAAGATTTGACGGTACATGGCCCCGTCCATTTTCCCTTTGATGCGGTGAAGTTGTCCCGTCTCCTTAGCAGAAAAACACCCCCAAAGTATAATGTTTACACCTCCATGTTTGACAGTGGGGATGGTGTTCTTGGGGTCATAGGCAGCATTCCTCCTCCTCCAAACACGGCGAGTTGAGTTGATGCCAAAGAGGTCCATTTTGGTCTCATCTGACCACAACACTTTCACCCAGTTGTCCTCTGAATCACTCAGATGTTCATTGGCAAGCTTCAGACAGGCATGTATATGTACTTTGTTTTGCAGGGGGACCTTGCGGGCGCTGCAGGATTTCAGTCCTTCACGGCGTAGTGTGTTACCAATTGTTTTCTTGGTGACTATGGTCCCAGCTGCCTTGAGATCATTGACAAGATCCTCCCGTGTAGTTCTGGGCTGATTCCTCACCGTTCTCATGATCATTGCAACCCCACGAGGTGAGATCTTGCATGGGGCCCCAAACCGAGGGAGATTGACAGTTCTTTTGTGTTTCTTCCATTTGCGAATAATCGCACCAACTGTTGTCACCTTCTCACCAAGCTGCTTGGCAATGGTCTTGTAGCCCATTCCAGCCTTGTGTAGGTCTACAATCTTGTCCCTGACATCCTTGGAGAGCTCTTTGGTCTTGGCCATGGTGGAGAGTTTGGAATCTGATTGATTGCTTCTGTGGAAAGGTGTCTGTTATACAGGTAAGCTGAGATTAGGAGCACTCCCTTTAAGAGTGTGCTCCTAATCTCAGCTCGTTACCTGTATAAACGACACCTGGGAGCCAGAAATCTTTCTGATTGAGAGGGAGTCAAATACTTATTTCCCTCATTAAAATGCCAATCAATTTATACAATTTTTGACATGCGTTTTTCTGGATTTTGTTGTTGTTATTCTGTCTCTCACTGTTGAAATAAACCTACCATTAAAATTATAGACTGATCATTTCTTTGTTAGTGGGCAAACGTACAAAATCAGCAGGGCATCAAATATTTTTTCCCACACTGTAGTTCAGTGGGCCTTGCCTGGTAAAATAAAAATAGTTCAGTTTAGCTTTTAACTTCAAGGTAGATGAAAATCAGACCTGGATTTAAGTGTATGAATATATAGTTCATATGGATTAGTTGAATGTGTTTGTGTATTAATAATGCTTGTCTTTGTAAACATGGTTGTGTGACGTGAGTTACATGTTAACATTACCAAAGACAACACCAAAGCAAATAATAAGAAAAAAACATGAAAGTTTAAAACAAAAAGATAGATTTAGACTCTCAGAAACATGTTAATAGCCTTAGCAAAGCACAGTAAATGTATGGATGTCATCACTTAAAATAGTTATCGCGCATTGAAAGAGTATCCTGAAAGTAATAAGGCAATTATAAAACAAACAATATGAACCACTAAAGCAAGGTAAAGGAGAAGTGTGAAATGGGATGAAAATGCCAACCTTTGTAAAACCACCAGAAATGAATAAAAAAATGGATGAGAATACAAACAAAAATAATGAAGTTGTAATAAACAGTGAGTGCAAGCAGAAAAATAAAGCCGTCACTTGATAAATTACAATGGAATAACACATGGTGAAGATTGTAAAACTAGGAAAAGAAATGTCCGTGAATGACAATGTCCAGGTACACTAAGCAAAATAAAATAATTATTGGAGGGTCAATATCATGGAAAACACAAAAAATATGCATAATGGCAACTTCTGAAGGTGGAACAGGATCAAGAGCACTTTTGGAATATGAATTTGATAATGAAAAGTTGCAATGTGCTACAGGATGAAAGATTCCAATCTAGTGCATATTACCTACTATGAAACACTGATTACAAACAGAAACACTGACAAATGGAACAAAACCAAAAAGTACACAAAGCGTGGAGAGAAGTATGTTGAGAATTACAGTGAGAAACTGAAAGAGGAACACGTTGGTCAAATCAAAACGGCAAATTAGAGACAACATATTGACTGTTGTAAATATAGATTGGGCTTGGACAGGACACATCGCTAAATGGGATGGTTGATGGATGAGACTAGTGGTCGAATAGGAAGAAAAGTAGAGTACATGCCCAAGACGATGTCAAACGTAGACAAGGAGATATTAGATCAGCTCATGTGAAGGATGAGGGATCGTGTTCGTAAGGTTTATACAATGTTTCAAGCAGTCGATAAATAATGGCTGATTATGATATAATCCTGTTACCAAATACACATATGACGTGAATTGATACTTAAATACAAGTAGTTTCACCCATAGCCTTGGTTTCCTCTCCCTTGGCATTAAGAATAGAAACCTTGAACTTGGCGTAGACTTCACTCTTGGGACAGCTGACCAATAACAAGTACAACGATAGGTAATCTTTACTCTCTTCGTCAAGACCCTTGGGGTGTATGCGTAGGCACCTGATTGAACATATAAACAAGACATATTAGGTGTGTATGTATGCGCAGACTACATTGCTAAAACAATATAGTATGAACTAAAACATGCACTATGCAAAATTGTTCTAGTAAAGCACCTCCGTGAGCATTGTGATTTTTTTTTAATGTCATAAAATAGCCAGAATTTACTGTACCATTTCAATGTATCATTGGTGCCTGCTGAAAATGTAGAACTCTTGAGAACTTGGCCCATTTCTTCACGACAGAAGCTGAAATTGTTGATGGTCCACATATAAGAGAACTTTACAACCTTAACCTGAAATACACGAGCACATAACAGCTATAAAGCTCATTCATTACCATAAATACATGACCATTGACAAACCCTCAAGTATTTCACCCACACATCTGAATATTGTGCTCAAAAACACAAACTGCCTATAAGGAAAGAAACATTACTGTAAATGAAAGGGTCTTATTAGTGTTCTGGGATTACCTTGCATGTTCATTACTGCACAGCGTTAACACAAGTCTCAACATGTCATAGATTAGAGTGTGCAATAAAAGGCCTTTTTATTTTTTTTATTTGATAAAAACTGCTGCCCCTTTTGTAAAAATACACTACCAGTCAAAATCAGAGACAATTATCTAGTATAATGTTGTTAGTGCAATTCTATGAACTTTGCAATCTGATGTACAAAAATAGCCTGTAAAATGATAATCCATAATTGCACTTACACATAATTATGAAACCATTTTGGATGGCTTTGCGATGAACAAAAAACGTGTAAAAGTTAAATGCATTAGCCATGCGCATACTTTGACCGGCACAAGACGGAGACCCGTTGAATGTGATTGGCCACAGGGGAACAAGTTACCTGTGTGTAGCACCAGCTTTCTGCGATGGGCGCATTGGACATTTCAGACGGAGGTGGGGGGCTCGGGGCCCTGGACATGTTTGCATTGAATGCGAGGGAAGTGACATCATCAGGTGACATTAAGAGGGAAGTGACATCATGAGGTGACATTAAGCAGGAAGTGACATCATCAGGCGACATTAAGAAGGAAGTGACATCAGGCGACATTTAGACGGAAGTGACATCATCAGGTGACATTGAGAGGGGAAGTGACATCGGTAGGCAACATTAAGAGGGAAGTGACATCATCAGGCGACATTAAGAGGGAAGTGACATCATCAGGCGATATTAAGAGGGAAGTGACATCATCAGGCGATATTAACAGGGAAGTGACATCATTAGGCGACATTAAGAGGTAAGTGACATTAAATTTTGATTTAAAGCTTTCGTGACTGCAGTAATTCATATTCTTAGTTTTTTCGGTAAAGTCACGTTGAAGAGAAACAACAAAATAACAAAATATATATAAAACAATACAAAATTCTCACGACGTTTCGACCATAACTCAAACGGTCATCATCAGGTGTGTCGGTTTGCATAAATGTATTTTAAAAACGGCACATTTATTTATTTATTTAAAAAAACGTTGGCGTCACGCGCAGCGATTGGCAGTTTGCCCAGGACTAGCCCATCTATTTTTTTTGAAAAGAGGAGGGGGGAGACGAAATTTTTTATAATGTATGCTGTCTGAAAGCCACTGTAAGCGTGAACAATAAATCAAGAACTGAAATGATTTATCAAATCTTTCCAATGATTGCTAAGATAGAATCCATCTTCTCGGTTGAAATTGTCTCTGTGCTTGTATATGTGGATAGCCTCATGAACGAATCTCTCATGGAAGCCAGATGGCTTACAAAGAACATCCGTCTTGGAAAAGTCAATGGCATGTGAGCCTACTGAATTAGAACAATGATCTGCTACGGCCGAGGTGTTGGTCCTACCGTGTTTAAGGTCTGCTTTATGTTCACGAATGCGGTCCGAGACATGGCGTTTGGTTTCTCCAATGTAACTACTACCACAGAGGCAACTTAGTTTGTAGACACCAGGGTATTGTATGTCCGGAATCACATCTTTTACAGACGGAACCAGATCACGGATTTTATGTAATGTGTTGAAACGGACCTGGATCTTGTGTTTATTCAAGATTTTGGAGATCTTTTTTGTGATCCCAGCAATGTAGGGTAAAGTGATGGTTTTGAAAGGCTCCTCAAGAGGGTTCTTCTTCATGGTTTGAGTGATAGCTTTGCGGATTGTATAGTCGGAGTAACCATTAGCCCTAAGAGCTTGGTGTACGTGCTTGAGTTCACTGCTTATGTGTTCCTGGTCGGATATGCATTGGGCTCTATGATACAGAGTCTTGATGAGATAATTCTTCTGTGATGGATGGTGGTGGGAATCCGGTTTCAGATAAGCATCCGTATGGGTAGCTTTCCTGTAGACAGAGTGGCTCATTGAACCATCAGGTCTCTTTTTAATTAGGACATCCAAAAAAGGTATCTTGCCATCTATTTCGACTTCCATGGTAAATCTGATGGCTGGGTGTATGGAATTGATGTGGTCGAAGAATTGGTCTAGAGCAGGCCGGCCATGTGGCCAGATGACAAAAGTGTCATCCACGTACCTCTTCCATAAGGTTGGGCGCAGAGTGGCAGTCTGGATGGCGTCAGTCTCAAATTTCTCCATGAAAATGTTAGCTATAACTGGAGAAAGGGGGGAGCCCATTGGGGTGCCCTCAGTTTGTTTGTAGAAAGTTCCATTCCAAGTGAAGTATGTATTGGTTAAACAGTGTCTCACCAGGGGGGGTACCTCAGTGTTTAGTCCTTGATGAACCAAGTCTTCAATGATTGCAATGGTGTCAGGTACAGGAACCTTGGTGAATAAGGAAACTACATCAAAACTGACAAGCAGGTCGTCTGGGGACAGGGAAATACCCTTGATTGTTGATACCAGGTGAGTAGAATTTTGTACCGCAGAGGTGGTCTTTCCAGTGAAAGGACGCAGGATTTCAGACAAAAAACGAGCTAGTTTGTAGGTGGGGGAGCTGATAGTAGAGACTATGGGACGAAGAGGTGTATCAACTTTATGTATTTTTGGTAAGCCGTATAATCTTGGTGGCCTGGCAGCAGAAGGTTTCAACGAAAACTGTTTAGATTGATCAATTAATGCGGTTGAATCAGAAATTATTTTGTTGGTTTGTGTGACGAGGCTGTTGGTGGGATCTCTTTTTATTTTTGTATAACTACCATCGTCGAGTAATTCTTTAATTTTGTTGTTGTATTCTATTTTATCCATGATAACAGTAGCATTGCCTTTGTCAGCTGAGAGAACTACAATATCATTCCTCTTTTTTAATTTATATAATTCAAAACGCTCATCTTTGCTGAGGTTGCTAGCTGGCATCTTAGCGTTTTTGAGGGTTGCAGCGATTTCAGATCTTGCTACGTCTGCAGCGATGTGACCCAGGCCCCTGAGAGCAACGTCTACTTGGGCAATTATATCATTAACTGGTATGTGTTTAGGTGTGACTGCAAAGTTTAGACCTTTAGCTAAAACGGATTTCAGACCATCGGAAATAGAACTGTTACTGCGATTAATTACGACTTTATTAACGTCTAACTTTTTGGTGTGTGGGTCCGGTCTTTTGTTTAAGAGGAGGTTAAATTTGGAAATCAGGTTTTCCTTACATTTGGTCGACATAGTAGCAGCTGAAGAGGCAGTCATATTGTCTACATGTTCCCAATCCGATGTGGACATTATTGCCGTCAATGATAAGTGTGATTTGTAGAGTGTCTTGTCTAACTGATCTAGTTCTGTGCGTATAAGTCTGATTTTTTCTGAGATAAGAGCTAAGCTAGTTTTGAAAAGAATTCGTTTCGCATTTGAAGAAGTTACAGTAGCAGAGGTGAGTGTAAATGCGATTGGTATTACCCCAGAGTCGCGGCATCTCTTCAGGAAGGTGAGAGACTCGATCAGCTGAGCTTTCTTATCCCGGAGTTTGTTGAAGGATCTTAAAGTTATGTGAAAACCCTCCCCGTAGAGGCGATTAAATTTTGATTTAAAGCTTTCGTGACTGCAGTAATTCATATTCTTAGTTTTTTCGGTAAAGTCACGTTGAAGAGAAACAACAAAATAACAAAATATATATAAAACAATAAAAAATTCTCACGACGTTTCGACCATAACTCAAACGGTCATCATCAGGTGTGTCGGTTTGCATAAATTTATTTTGAAAACGGCATATTTATTTATTTATATATATATAAATAACGTTTGCTTTACGCGCAACGATTGGCTGTTTGCCAGGACTAGTCCATCTATTTTTTGAAAAGAGGAGGGGGGAGACGAAATTTGTTTTTATGTATGCTGTCTGAAAGCCACTGTAAGCGTGAACAATCAATCAAGAACTGAAATGATTTATCAAATCTTTCCAATGATTGCTAAGATAGAATCCATCTTCTCGGTTGAAATTGTCTCTGTGTTTGTATATGTGGATAGCCTCATGAACGAATCTCTCATGGAAGCCAGATGGCTTACAAAGAACCTCCGTCTTGGAAAAGTCAATGGCATGTGAGCCTACTGAATTAGAACAATGATCTGCTACGGCCGAGGTGTTGGTCCTACCGTGTTTAAGGTCTGCTTTATGTTCACGAATGCGGTCCGTTTCAACACATTACATAAAATCCGTGATCTGGTTCCGTCTGTAAAAGATGTGATTCCGGACATACAATACCCTGGTGTCTACAAACTAAGTTGCCTCTGTGGTAGTAGTTACATTGGAGAAACCAAACGCCATATCTCGGACCGCATTCGTGAACATAAAGCAGACCTTAAACACGGTAGGACCAACACCTCGGCCGTAGCAGATCATTGTTCTAATTCAGTAGGCTCACATGCCATTGACTTTTCCAAGACGGAGGTTCTTTGTAAGCCATCTGGCTTCCATGAGAGATTCGTTCATGAGGCTATCCACATATACAAACACAGAGACAATTTCAACCGAGAAGATGGATTCTATCTTAGCAATCATTGGAAAGATTTGATAAATCATTTCAGTTCTTGATTGATTGTTCACGCTTACAGTGGCTTTCAGACAGCATACATAAAAACAAATTTCGTCTCCCCCCTCCTCTTTTCAAAAAATAGATGGACTAGTCCTGGCAAACAGCCAATCGTTGCGCGTGACGCAAACGTTATTTTTATATATATAAATAAATATGCCGTTTTCAAAATACATTTATGCAAACCGACACACCTGATGATGACCGTTTGAGTTATGGTCGAAACGTCGTGAGAATTTTTTTATTGTTTTATATATATTTTGTTATTTTGTTGTTTCTCTTCAACGTGACTTTACCGAAAAAACTAAGAATATGAATAAATTATGTTAATGAGGCCGGCCCATATGTGGAGGGATGGGGGCGTGGGCGCCAAACCCCTCGCAATAATCTCGCGACGGCTTTAACGGATACATTATGTTAATGAGCCACCAGTCACTGGGCGTAGCTTTGCCCAAATAAGGATTGCCACTGGAACGATATCGGCAGTGACACTAGCGGAGGTGACGTCACGCTCAAGAGAGCTGTGGACGGGGAGGGGCGAATACCTTGGTGACATGACGTCACTAGCGAGGTACACCTCACCCTGGCGTGTCACGCCGATGAGGTAATGCAGAGTGGTGACGTCACAGAGTTGGAGTTTAAGTTGATTTAGATTCATTTTCTATTGCTCCCTCCCTTTGGTGTGAGCTCAGCAACAACGTGGACATTATTGTGTATACACTGTGTGTGTGTGTACACTGTGTGTGTGTACACTATGTATATACACTGTGTGTGACACTGTGTCACTGTGTGTCGCTGTGTGTCACTGTGTGTGTCACTGTGTGTCGCTGTGTGTGTCACTGTGTGTGTCACTGTGCCTGGCACAAGCGTCGTGGTGACGTCACCGCCACTTAGTGGCGAATGGCGGTTGTTGTGTCACTGTGTCACTGTGTGTGTACACTGTGTACACACAGTGTGTGTACACTGCGTGTGCACACTGTGTCACTGTGTGTGTATATACAGTGTGTGTACCGTGTGTGTACACTGTGTGTGTGTACAGTGTATACCCTGTGTATGTGTACAGTGTATACAGTGTGCGTGTACACTGTGTGTACACTGTGTGTACACTGTGTATACACTGTGTGTGTGTACACTGTGTGCATGTGTACACTGTGTGTACACTGTGTGTACATTGTGTGTGTACACTGTGTGTGTACACTGTGTCCGAACCCCCGGCAAGGCCATCTACTTAATGACGAGAGAAAATTCACACGAAATGTCCTTTTCAATGAAGTCTTCCAGATGTAAATTGATACAAGCTTTTAATGAAGAAATAAAATCATCTAATTCAAAACACAACACAATTCAAAGATGCTTCATTTTAAAACTTCAAAATGGAGCATGGGGTACTTGCGTGAATGCGTCCATCGTGTGCAAATGTTGTGACTTTCCTGGACTGAAGGCCGTCAATGTGTTGGACCATTAAATGGTGCACAGCGTCTCAACAACAGCAGTGGGGTTTGCTTCAACCGATAGGTAACGAACATCCAGACGTCAATCAGCAAGGTGCATTTCTAGTCCCAGTTAGACAAAATCTACGTCAACACGTAAGACAAAACTACAATTCGTGTTGTAGAGAATGTATCTCCTCCTATACGTGTAACTTTTAAGTGGTATGCCTTGTAACTGATGAATGATCCGAGCGTGCTACCTATTTCAAAAACAATGAGTTGCTCCAGATGCTTCGTGGAACCCAAAAATACCTTTTGACCTGTATCACAAGAACAACGGGTCTCACCTGAGTTCTCTGTACAGGTTACTTTCAAACACACACACACACTTTGTCCTAACATCACTTATTCAATGTTTGACCCTTACAGATCAAATGTTACAAGTATGCACAAAACCAGACAAGAATACATTCTAAATTATTGACAGGCATATTAACAAAATTGGATTACTGCAGTGAAATATACTGCATCACGTTACATTGTATTAACAAGAAGCTTTTACAAAAAAGTTGCACAGTCTGCTTCACAGTGTATGTAAAACATACTATTGTGTCATTCAAAACGAGTAGGCCATTGCATGCTGGCGTCTGAGTGAAAATGTAGCAAATTCTAAACATTACCTACAAACTACACAACTGAGATGACACGTCAATCATCGCCCCCCACTGACAGGCTCTTGTCCACATGCAGGCCGGTGCAGGGCCACCACCTTGTGCCACACAGGGGCAGCTGCTACTTGGGGATGCTCTTCGAATGTTTCAGACGAGGTACGACACAAAACTCCGAGTTGCTGAGGCGATTAAGCAAGCACGATGTAAAATAAATTATTATGATAACAGTGAATGCTTGGGAGCTTATTGGCTCTTGCTCCTGGTTAGAGATCTACCCAACCCACAGGCCCACAAAGTGTTCAACTTCACATTCTTGACATTAAAGGCCTGTGACAAAGGTGCATCTATTGTAGCGACATCGTCTCTGGCTTACACATCTACCGGGTCTCCACTTGACTTTGTATTGTCTAGGTGCAAGTCCACCCACACCTCCACTTCCACAAACTGCTGGGAGTTGCCTCGCTCTGCCTCAGTCAGAATTCTCCCCCTGCTTCACGATGTGAAGGTCCCATTTTGGAGTTGAATCTTCATCTGCACATTTTACCTTCACTTCTTCGCTCATCACTTCGTCACATTTCACCATCACCTCTTCATATTTCACCTCGATACCTTTAAAAGTGTCCAAGCTGGGATTTTCGTCCGGTTCGTGTTTCATGATGGGCACATTGCGGCACTTTGACTTTCACAAGCTGATTTCAGACTCCGACTCCGCTCCTTGTGATGCTTTTGTGTTCTCTGGTGTCTTCGAAGATTTGATTAATCTGCAAACGCCATCCCGCACACACTGCACCTGAAGGGTTTCTCTCCCGTGTGTTCTCTGGTGTTTTACAAGATCAGATGACTGTGCAAATGCCTTCACGCACACACTGCACTTGAAGGGTTTCTCTCCCGTGTGTGTTCTCTGGTGTTTTACAAGGGCAGATGACTGTGCAAATGCCTTCACGCACACACTGCACTTGAAGGGTTTCTCTCCCGTGTGTGTTCTCTGGTGTACTTCAAGATGTGGTGACTGTGCAAACGCCTTCCTGCACAGAGTGCACTTGAAGGGTTTCTCTCCCGTGTGTGTTCTCTGGTGTGTTACAAGATGCCATGAATCTGAAAACGCCTTGCCGCACAGAGTACACTTGAAGGGTTTCTCTCCCGTGTGTGTTCTCTGGTGTTTTTTTAGGAACAGATGACCATGAAAATGCCTTCCCACACACAGTGCACTTGAAGGGTTTCTCTCCTGTGTGTGTTCTCTGGTGGGTCTCAAGAACTGATGGCCATGCAAATGCCTTGTCACACACACTGCATTTGAAGGGTTTCTCTCCCGTGTGTGTTCTCTGGTGTGTTACAAGATTACATGACTGTGTAAACGCCATCCCGCACATCGTGCACCTGATGGGTTTCTCTCCCGTGTGTGTTCTCTGGTGGTTCTGAAAAACTGATGGCCATGCAGAAGGTGACATGACGTCACCTCCGGGGTACAAGACACTTCCCTCCCACGAGCAGCTCTGTAACTGAATAAATTATGTTAATGAGTCCGAGCCATATGTCGAGGGATGGGGGCGTGGGTGCTGAACCCGTCGCAATCAACTCGCGACGGCTTTCACGAACACATTATGTTAATGACCCGCCAGTCACTGGGCGTTGCTTTGCCCAAATAAGAATTGTACCGGAACAGATATCGGCAGTGACCCAAGCAAAGGTGACGTCACGCGCAAGGGTGCGGTGGACGGGGGTGGGGTGAAACCTTGGTGACATGACGTCATTAGCGAGGCACACCTCCCCCTGGCGTTTCACACCGATGAGGTCATGCTGAGTGGTGACGTCACAGAGCGGGGATGGAGTTTAAGTTTTGATTCATTTTCCATTGCTCCATCTCTTGAACAGAGGCCCCTTGCGTGCGTGAGCTCAGCAACTACAACGTGGACATTACTGTGTGTACACAGTTTCTGTGTGTACACACTGTTTCTGTATGTACACACTATTTCTGTGTGTACACTGTGTGTATACACACTGTGTGTATACACACTGTGTGTATACACTGTGTGTGTGTACACTGTGTATACACTGTGTGTACACTGTGTGTGTGTACACACTGTGTGCCTGTATCTGTGTGTGCCTGTGTCTCTGTGTGTGTGCCTGTGTGTGACACCTGATGATGATTGCTTGTGTTGCAGTCGAAACGTCGTAAGAATTGTTTTATATTTTTGTTATTTTGTTTCCCTTCTACGTGACTTTACCGAAAGAACCAAGAATAAATATCAGCTCTATGTTTTCAAGTAAATACATTTTGGGTAGTGAATAAATTATAGTCTAAATAAGCTACACATGACGAATTGTAGGCAATTATAGTTACAATCAAAGACATTTTTAAACAATCACGTGGTCCCTGTAGTCGCCGTTAGAGACAATCTGCTTGAAAACAGTTTATCAACATATATGAATACATTGATTCGAATAAGCAGAGTTAATTTCCTATTCATGGCATGCCAGCTATGTGTCAGTTTTCGATATCAACATCACCTTATAAAAGAATAACATTTTAAATATAAGCGCACAACTTTATCCGTGATGGAACGCTGCACTTTGTCGTTTTCACGCAGGGGGCGCTGTAAACCTACACGCGCCCCCTGCATGCGAACGACAGACAGGCACACCTGGCTACCCCAGTAACATTCACCACAATATGCGCAGTCTGCTAAACGGCAGATGTAAAACATAACGTTGCGTCATTCACAACGCATGTTGGTGTCACGGTCAAAATTGGGGTAATTCCAAACATTATCCAGCACCCCCTGTACCAACGACGGAGGCGCAGGGACAGACGTTCGATTACGTTGGAATCGATCTGCAGACGGCCAGCAGCTCCGTGTCGCTTTATCTCGATCCCGCAATCCCAACCAGGTGAAAGTCCACATCGAACCGAACCCCCGGCAAGGCCGTCTACTTAACGACGAGAGAACATTCACTCGAAATGTCCTTCTCAATGAAGCCTTCCGGATGTAAAATGAAATAAACTTTTAATGAAGAAATAACAATAATCTAATTCAAAACACAACACGATTCAAAGATGTTTCATTTTAAAACTTCAAAACGGAGCATGGGGTACTTGCGTGAATGCGTCCTTCGTGTGCCGTAAACGTTGTGACTTTCCTGGCCGAAGGCCCTAAAATGCTTGGACCCTTATTGGTGCACAGCGTCTCAACAACAGCAGTGGGGTTTGCTTCAACCGATAGGTACGAACATCCAGACGTCAATCAGCAAGGAGCATTTCTAGTCCCAGTTAGACAAAATCTACGTCAACACGTAAGACAATTCGTGTTGTAGAGAATGTACCTCCTCCTATACGTGTAACTTTTAAGTGGTATGCCTTGTAACTGATGAATGCTCCGAGCGTGCTCCCTATTTCAAAGACAATGAGTTGCTTCAGAGGCCGACGCTTCGTGAAACACAAAAGTACCCTTTGACCTGTATCACAAGAACAACGTGTCTCACCTGAGTTCTCTGTACAGGTTACTTCCAAACACACACACACTTTGTCCTAACATCACTTATTCAATGTTTGACCCTCAGACAAAATGTTACATGCACACGCACAATCACACAAGTATTCATTCTAAATTATTGACAGGCATTTTAACAAAATTGAATTACTGCAGTGAAATAGACTGCATCAGGTTACATCGTATTAACAAGAAGCTGTTTTTAAAAAAATATGCACCATCTGCTTTACAGTGTATGTACAACGTACTATTGCATTTGCATGCTGGCATCTCGGTCAAAACTTGATAACATTCTAAACATTACCTACAAATTCACGTAGAAGGGAAATAATAAGATAATAAAAAAATCAAATAAAATTCTCACGACGTTCGCAAGCAGCCGAAACGTCGTGAGAATTTTATTTTATTGTTTCATTTTTATTATCTTATCGTTTCCCTTCTACGTGACTTTACCGAAAGAACCAAGAAGATGAATCCCTGCAGTCACGAAAGCTTTAAATCGAAACATTACCAACAAACTCCACAACTAAGACGCCACATCAACCAACGCCCCCTACTGACAGGCTCTTGTCCACATGCAGGCCGGTGCAGGGCCACCACCTTGTGCCACACAGGGGCAGCTGCTACTTGGGGATGCTCTTCGAGTGTCTGAAACGAGATACAAAACTCTGAGTTGCTGAGGCAATCTTGATTTGAAGTTTGTGACTGCAGGGATCCATTCTCCTTGGTTCTTTCGGTAAAGCCACGTAGAGGCGATTAAGCAAGCACCATATAAATGCAATTGATAAAATAGTGAATGCTTGGGAGCTTATTGGCTCTCGCTCCTGGTTAGAGATTAACCCAACCCACAGGTCCACAAAGACTGGCCGCTCTTACTCTGCAGGTTGAACCTAAGAACTGAGTGTTCAACTTCGCGTTCTTTTCATTAAAGGCCTGTGACAAAGGTGCATCTATTGTAGCGACATCGTCTCTGGCTTACACATCTACCGGGTCTCCACTTGACTTTGTATTGTCTAGGAGCAAGTCCAGCCACACCTCCACTTCCACGAATTGCTGGGAGTTGCCTCGCTCTGCCTCACAGTCAGAATTCTCCTCCTGCTTCACGTTGCCTCCATCGATGTGAAGGTCCCATTTTGGAGTTGAATCTTCATCTTCACATTTCACCTTCACTTCTTCCCTCTTCACCATCACTTCTTCACTCTTCACCATCACTTCTTCACATTTCACCATCACCTCTTCATATTTCACCTCAATAACTTTAACAGTGTCCAAGCTGGGATTTTTTTCCGGTTCGTGTTTCATGAGGGATGGGCTCATGGTGGCACTTTGACTTTCACAAGCCGATATCAGACTGCACTCCTTGTGGATCTTCTGATGCGTGTGTGTTCTCTTGTGTACTTGAAGATTTGATGAATGTGCAAACGCCTTCCTGCACAGAGTGCACTTGAAGGGTTTCTCTCCTGTGTGTGTTCTCTGGTGTATTACAAGATTAGATGAACTTGCAAATGCCTTCCCACACACAGTGCACTTGAAGGGTTTCTCTCCCGTGTGTGTTCTCTGGTGTACTTGAAGATGTGGAGACTGTGCAAACGCCATCCCGCACAGAGTGCACCTGAACGGTTTCTCTCCCGTGTGTGTTCTCTGGTGTTTTTTAACAACAGATGACTGTGAAAACGCCTTCCCACACACAGTGCACTTGAAGGGTTTCTCTCCTGTGCGAGTTCTCTGGTGCCGTGTCAAATTTCCAGTCCGATCCGTGCTGTATGCACGCTGGTCGCATTGTTGACTTGTCATACCGAGCTGCGCTGAGTGCATTTGCTCCATCAGACCAATTCTGCGGAGGAAGCGTCAGAGGAAGCGTCAGCTGCAGACAGAAAAAAATAATATCCACACCATCTACACGTCAGTATCGAGGCACAGATGAATGCATATATAGTCACATGTGACTTACACGTCTATACTTATTCATATATTCATGATGCAGTGAAAAAGTTTCCCAAATTCATCACAGGGCTGTTATGGCACACAATGAGAGGGCAAATGGTCATAAACGTGCCTGGAAGCCCTCGTATCTTCAAAATGAATGTTCACCCAAAACTCCGAGCACACAATTTCGGCTGTCTGGCTACAAAAGGAATATTTATGGGAGCTAAATTCAGCTGACATAGCAAAGGGTGTTGAAAACAATACCATTTGTGCTATGCATAAATTAATGTTCAATCGCAACTTAGAGGTGTGAATCCAGGCTCAGATGTCCTTAAATGCTGGGATGAACAGTTCCGACTTCAGCTGAATGTGTGTGCTGTGTTCACCTCCAGTTTCCATTCTTATAAAGAGTTCCAGAGGAAAACAAAAGTAAACTATTGTTGTGCTATGACGTCCGTGTTCAACAGAGTTAATAGACGTTACTGCAAACACAAACTGTACACTGTCACTGGGTAAACAGGCGGTGGCATGTCTAGAATCATGCCTGGCCACCTTTCATCTGCTTGGCATGAATGCTTCCTCACTCCACCAAGTAATTCATTGAGGTTCAACGAACACAGCCGAGGCTAACTGGAGTTTGCGTGTCTCTCTCCGTGGTGAGATGTTAACGACCTCATCTGGTATACAGGAAGTCGTGGGTTCGATCCCGACCCTGACGCCTGCTGTCTATTTGGAGTTTGCGCGTCTCTCCGATGAGTGTCTTTGACCGATAGACATTAACACACGTATTCTTGTTTCTTTCAGTAAAGTTACGTAGATAGAAAATAACAATAACAGATAATATAATTACATTAAATAAAGACCACTTGTGTTGCGATCAAAACGTGAGTTTTTTTTCTTTATTTACAATTATTTTTTCATTTTATTAGCTGTTATTTTAATTTTATTTTATATCTACGTGACTTTACCGAAAGAACCAAGAATATTAATTCCTGCAGTCACCAAAGTTTTAAGTCAAAACATTCACACACGTTGACAAAGCCTCACCTTGTGTTGTTGTGGGCAGGTCGCTTCTGATAACAAGAGCGGTATAGCAGCTCAAGCGGGCTTGGCCTGGTGAAAAAAATAAAAACTGCGTGAATATTTACAATAAAACAAAGTTACAAAGTGGCGAGCCGGGTGAAGACAAATTAAACTTAAGCGAGATTATTAAAGTGAATGCAATCAGGCGAGGGCAGGAGGCAAGGCCCCGCGTGGCTAGGCCCCGCGTTGTAAAGTTCCAACCTGGACATCGATTCCCATGCTCGCTGATACTCAACTGACATCCCTACGAGAGAGGCTCTACCTTGGTAAACAACAACAACAACCACCACCACGACCACCACCACCACAACGATGAGAATTTCTCACCTCGGATTTCAGTGCAAGCGCGCACACGGCAGCTTCCTGTCACCTCGCGACAGCAGGAAGTAGCAAGACGTCACTTCCCTCCGACGAGCGGCTCTCTAACTGAATAAATTATGTTAATGAGGCCGGCCCATTCGTGGAGGGATGGGGGCGTGGGCGCTGAACCAGTCGCAAAAAACTCGCGACGGCTTTAACGGACACATTATGTTAATGAGCCACCAGTCACTGGGCGTAGCTTTGCCCAAATAAGGATTGCCACTGGACCGATATCGGCAGTGACCCATGCGGAGGTGACGTCACGCTCAAGGGCGCGGTGGACGGGGGTGGGGTGAATACCTTGGTGACATGACGTCACTAGCGAGGCTCACATGACATTGACTTTTCCAAACAGAGGTTCTTTGTAAGCCATCTGGCTACCATGAGAGATTCGTTCATGAGGCTATCCACATATACAAACACAGAGACAATTTAAACCGAGAAGATGGATTCTGGCATTGGAAAGATTTGATTAACCATTTCAGGTCTTAATTGATTGTTCACGCTTACAGTGGCATTCAGACAGCATACATTAAATTTTTCGTCTCCTCCCTCCTCTTTTCAGAACATAGATGGACTAGTCCTTCTAAATAAACTGCCAAATCGCTGCGCGTGGTGCTAACGTTTATAAATAAATAAATACACCGTTTAAAAATAAATACATTTATGCAAACCGACACACCTGATGACGACCGTTTGTGTTATGGTCAAAACGTCGTGAGAATTTTTATTGTTTCATATATATTTTATTATTTTATTGTTTCCCTTCAACGTGACTTTACCGAAAGAGCTAAGAATACGGAATATCATTTGGGTCATTTTTTTGTTACTCAAGATGAGATTTCTGATATTACTGCGTTTTTTTAAATATTTACATAACCAATAAAAATTTGGTTTTTTTTTCAGACCGCGCCAATGCCAACGCGAGTGTTTATTGTTGATGGTGAGTTTTGTAAATCCGTCGTACGGTTAAAAAGAAAAACAATTTCCCCGAAAAAAAATAAAAATCTCTCCGCCTTGGAGCCAATCAAGTTTCAGTTTCTCCCCTCCCACGTGACGCGGAGTTTTCTGGCTCCTCCTCGCTCGCCGCCATTTTGAGAGTCGTGAGGGAGGTGAAGCCTGCGGCCTTGACAACGACGAAGATTCACCAGGGTCAGTGACAACCTCACACTCACACACTGTGACAACCTCACACTCACACACACACACTGACAACCTCACACACACACACACTGTGACAACCTCACACACACACACTGTGACAACCTCACACTCACACACACTGTGACAACCTCACACACACTGACAACCTCACACTCACACACACTGTGACAACCTCACACACACACACTGACAACCTCACACTCACACACTGACAACCTCACACTGACACACACTGACAACCTCACACTCACACACTGACAACCTCACACTCACACACTGACAACCTCACACTCACACACAATGACAACCTCACACTCACACACCCTGACAACCTCACTCACACACTGACAACCTCACACTTACACACTGACAACCTCACACTCACACACACACACTGACAACCTCACACTCACACACTGACAACCTCACACACACACACTGACAACCTCACACTCACACACTGACAACCTCACACACACACACTGACAACCTCACACTCACACACACTGACAACCTCACACTCACACACACTGACAACCTCACACTCACACACCCTGACAACCTCACTCACACACTGACAACCTCACACACACACTGACAACCTCACACACACACTGACAACCTCACACTCACACACACTGACAACCTCACACTCACACACACTGACAACCTCACACTCGCACTGACAACCTCACACTCACACACTGACAATCTCACACTCACACACTGACAACCTCACTCACACACACTGACAACCTCACACTCACACACTGACAACCTCACACTCACACACACACTGACAACCTCACACACACACTGACAACCTCACACTCACACACACACTGACAACCTCACACACACACTGACAATCTCACACTCACACACACACTGACAACCTCACACTCACACACTGACAACCTCACACACACACACACTGACAACCTCACACAGACACTGACAACCTCACACTCACACACACTGATAACCTCACATACATACACACACACTGACAACCTCACACTCACACACTGACAACCTCACACTCACACACTGTGACAACCTCACACTCACACACACACTGACAACCTCACACACACACACTGACAACCTCACACTCACACACTGTGACAACCTCACACTCACACACACACTGACAACCTCACACACACACACTGACAACCTCACACACACACACTGACAACCTCACACTCACACACACACTGACAACCTCACACTTACACACTGACAACCTCACACACACACAGGCTGACAACCTCACACACACACACTGACAACCTCACACTCACACACACACTGACAACCTCACACACACACACTGACAACCTCACACACACACACACTGACAACCTCACACACACACACTGACAACCTCACACTCACACACACACACTGACAACCTCACACTCACACAGGCTGACAATCTCACACACACACACTGACAACATCACACACACTGACAACCTCACTCACAACCTCACACACACACACTGACAATCTCACACTCACACAGACTGACAATCTCACACTCACACAGGCTGACAATCTCACACACACACACACAGACTGACAATCTCACACTCACACAGGCTGACAATCTCACACAGGCTGACAATCTCACACACACAGACTGACAATCTCACACTCACACGGCATGACAATCTCACACTCACACAGGCTGACAATCTCACACAGGCTGACAATCTCACACACACACACACAGACTGACAATCTCACTCACATACAGACTGATAATCTCACACACACACTGACAATCTCACACTCACACAGGCTGACAATCTCACACACACTAACAATCTCACACTCACACATTTTGACAATCTCAAACACACGCAGGCTGACAACCTCACACTCACACAGACTGACAATCTCACACACACACTGACAATTACACACTCACACATTCTGACAATCTCACACACACACGGGCTGACAATCTCACACTCACACACACACTGACAACCTCACACACACACTGACAATCTCACACTCACACACTGACAACCTCACACTTACACACTGACAACCTCACACACACACACACTGACAACCTCACACTCACACCCACTGACAACCTCACACACACACACTGACAACCTCACACTGACACACACTGACAATCTCACACTCACACACACTGACAACCTCACACACACACACTGACAACCTCACACACACACACACACACTGACAACCTCACACACACACACACAGTGACAACCTCACACACAGACTGACAACCTCACACTCACACACAGTGACAACCTCACACACACACACTGACAACCTCACACTCACACACACACTGACAACCTCACACTCACACCCACTGACAACCTCACACTCACACACTGACAACCTCACACACACACACACTGACAACCTCTCACACACACTGACAACCTCACACACACACACAGTGACAACCTCACACTCACACACTCTGACAACCTCACACTCACACACACACTGACAACCTCACACTCACACACTGACAACCTCACACACACACACTGACAACCTCACACTCACACTGACAACCTCACACTCACACACTGACAACCTCACACTCACACACACACTGACAACCTCACACTCACACACTGTGACAACCTCACACTCACACACACACTGACAACCTCACACACACACACTGACAACCTCACACTCACACACTGACAACCGCACACTCACACACTGACAACCTCACACTCACACACACTGACAACCTCACAGTCACACACACTGACAACCTCACACTTACACACTGACAACCTCACACTCACACACACACTGACAACCTCACACACACACACTGACAACCTCACACTCACACACACTGACAACCTCACACTCACACACACTGACAACCTCACACTCACACACCCTGACAACCTCACTCACACACTGACAACCTCACACACACACTGACAACCTCACACACACACTGACAACCTCACACTCACACACACTGACAACCTCACACTCGCACTGACAACCTCACACTCACACACTGACAATCTCACACTCACACACTGACAACCTCACTCACACACACTGACAACCTCACACTCACACACTGACAACCTCACACTCACACACACACTGACAACCTCACACACACACTGACAACCTCACACTCACACACACACTGACAACCTCACACTCACACACACACTGACAATCTCACACTCACACACACACTGACAACCTCACACTCACACACTGACAACCTCACACACACACACTGACAACCTCACACTCGCACACTGACAACCTCACACTCACACTCACACACTGACAACCTCACACACACACACACTGACAACCTCACACAGACACTGACAACCTCATACTCACACACACTGATAACCTCACATACACACACACACACTGACAACCTCACACTCACACACTGACAACCTCACACTCACACACTGTGACAACCTCACACTCACACACACACTGACAACCTCACACACACACTGACAACCTCACACTCACACACACACTGACAACCTCACACACACACTGACAATCTCACACTCACACACACACTGACAACCTCACACTCACACACTGACAACCTCACACACACACACACTGACAACCTCACACAGACACTGACAACCTCACACTCACACACACTGATAACCTCACATACATACACACACCCTGACAACCTCACACTCACACACTGACAACCTCACACTCACACACTGTGACAACCTCACACTCACACACACACTGACAACCTCACACACACACACTGACAACCTCACACTCACACACTGTGACAACCTCACACTCACACACACACTGACAACCTCACACACACACACTGACAACCTCACACACACACACTGACAACCTCACACTCACACACACACTGACAACCTCACACTTACACACTGACAACCTCACACACACACAGGCTGACAACCTCACACACACACACTGACAACCTCACACTCACACACACACTGACAACCTTACACACACACACTGACAACCTCACACACACACACACTGACAACCTCACACACACACACTGACAACCTCACACTCACACACACACACTGACAACCTCACACTCACACAGGCTGACAATCTCACACACACACACTGACAACATCACACACACTGACAACCTCACTCACAACCTCACACACACACACTGACAATCTCACACTCACACAGACTGACAATCTCACACTCACACAGGCTGACAATCTCACACACACACACACAGACTGACAATCTCACACTCACACAGGCTGACAATCTCACACAGGCTGACAATCTCACACACACAGACTGACAATCTCACACTCACACGGCCTGACAATCTCACACTCACACAGGCTGACAATCTCACACAGGCTGACAATCTCACACACACACACACAGACTGACAATCTCACTCACATACAGACTGATAATCTCACACACACACTGACAATCTCACACTCACACAGGCTGACAATCTCACACACACTAACAATCTCACACTCACACATTTTGACAATCTCAAACACACGCAGGCTGACAACCTCACACTCACACAGACTGACAATCTCACACACACACTGACAATTACACACTCACACATTCTGACAATCTCACACACACGGGCTGACAATCTCACACTCACACACACACTGACAACCTCACACACACACTGACAATCTCACACTCACACACTGACAACCTCACACTTACACACTGACAACCTCACACACACACACACTGACAACCTCACACTCACACCCACTGACAACCTCACACACACACACTGACAACCTCACACTGACACACACTGACAATCTCACACTCACACACACTGACAACCTCACACACACACACTGACAACCTCACACACACACACACACTGACAACCTCACACACACACACACAGTGACAACCTCACACACAGACTGACAACCTCACACTCACACACAGTGACAACCTCACACACACACACTGACAACCTCACACTCACACACACACTGACAACCTCACACTCACACCCACTGACAACCTCACACTCACACACTGACAACCTCACACACACACACACTGACAACCTCTCACACACACTGACAACCTCACACACACACACAGTGACAACCTCACACTCACACACTCTGACAACCTCACACTCACACACACACTGACAACCTCACACTCACACACTGACAACCTCACACACACACACTGACAACCTCACACTCACACTGACAACCTCACACTCACACACTGACAACCTCACACTCACACACACACTGACAACCTCACACTCACACACTGTGACAACCTCACACTCACACACACACTGACAACCTCACACACACACACTGACAACCTCACACTCACACACTGACAACCGCACACTCACACACTGACAACCTCACACTCACACACACTGACAACCTCACACTCACACACACTGACAACCTCACACTTACACACTGACAACCTCACACTCACACACACACTGACAACCTCACACACACACACTGACAACCTCACACTCACACACACTGACAACCTCACACTCACACACACTGACAACCTCACACTCACACACCCTGACAACCTCACTCACACACTGACAACCTCACACACACACTGACAACCTCACACACACACTGACAACCTCACACTCACACACACTGACAACCTCACACTCGCACTGACAACCTCACACTCACACACTGACAATCTCACACTCACACACTGACAACCTCACTCACACACACTGACAACCTCACACTCACACACTGACAACCTCACACTCACACACACACTGACAACCTCACACACACACTGACAACCTCACACTCACACACACACTGACAACCTCACACTCACACACACACTGACAATCTCACACTCACACACACACTGACAACCTCACACTCACACACTGACAACCTCACACACACACACTGACAACCTCACACTCGCACACTGACAACCTCACACTCACACTCACACACTGACAACCTCACACACACACACACTGACAACCTCACACAGACACTGACAACCTCACACTCACACACACTGATAACCTCACATACACACACACACACTGACAACCTCACACTCACACACTGACAACCTCACACTCACACACTGTGACAACCTCACACTCACACACACACTGACAACCTCACACAAACACACTGACAACCTCACACACACACACTGACAACCTCACACTCACACACTGTGACAACCTCACACTCACACACACACTGACAACCTCACACACACGGGCTGACAATCTCACACTCACACACACACTGACAACCTCACACACACACTGACAATCTCACACTCACACACTGACAACCTCACACTTACACACTGACAACCTCACACACACACACACTGACAACCTCACACTCACACCCACTGACAACCTCACACACACACACTGACAACCTCACACTGACACACACTGACAATCTCACACTCACACACACTGACAACCTCACACACACACACTGACAACCTCACACACACACACACACTGACAACCTCACACACACATACACAGTGACAACCTCACACACAGACTGACAACCTCACACTCACACACAGTGACAACCTCACACACACACACTGACAACCTCACACTCACACACACACTGACAACCTCACACTCACACCCACTGACAACCTCACACTCACACACTGACAACCTCACACACACACACATTGACAACCTCTCACACACACTGACAACCTCACACACACACACAGTGACAACCTCACACTCACACACTCTGACAACCTCACACTCACACACACACTGACAACCTCACACTCACACACTGACAACCTCACACACACACACTGACAACCTCACACTCACACTGACAACCTCACACTCACACACTGACAACCTCACACTCACACACACACTGACAACCTCACACTCACACACTGTGACAACCTCACACTCACACACACACTGACAACCTCACACACACACACTGACAACCTCACACTCACACACTGACAACCGCACACTCACACACTGACAACCTCACACTCACACACACTGACAACCTCACACTCACACACACACTGACAACCTCACACTTACACACTGACAACCTCACACTCACACACACACTGACAACCTCACACTCACACACTGACAACCTCACACACACACACTGACAACCTCACACTCACACACTGACAACCTCACACACACACACTGACAACCTCACACTCACACACACTGACAACCTCACACTCACACACACTGACAACCTCACACTCACACACCCTGACAACCTCACTCACACACTGACAACCTCACACACACACTGACAACCTCACACACACACTGACAACCTCACACTCACACACACTGACAACCTCACACTCGCACTGACAACCTCACACTCACACACTGACAATCTCACACTCACACACTGACAACCTCACTCACACACACTGACAACCTCACACTCACACACTGACAACCTCACACTCACACACACACTGACAACCTCACACACACACTGACAACCTCACACTCACACACACACTGACAACCTCACACTCACACACACACTGACAATCTCACACTCACACACACACTGACAACCTCACACTCACACACTGACAACCTCACACACACACACTGACAACCTCACACTTGCACACTGACAACCTCACACTCACACACTGACAACCTCACACACACACACACACTGACAACCTCACACAGACACTGACAACCTCACACTCACACACACTGATAACCTCACATACACACACACACACTGACAACCTCACACTCACACACTGACAACCTCACACTCACACACTGTGACAACCTCACACTCACACACACACTGACAACCTCACACAAACACACTGACAACCTCACACACACACACTGACAACCTCACACTCACACACTGTGACAACCTCACACTCACACACACACTGACAACCTCACACACACACACTGACAACCTCACACACACACACACTGACAACCTCACACACACACTGACAACCTCACACTTACACACTGACAACCTCACACTCACACACACACTGACAACCTCACACACACACACACTGACAACCTCACACACTCACACACACTGACAACCTCACACACACACAGGCTGACAACCTCACACTCACACACACACACTGAGAACCTCACACTCACACACACACTGACAACCTCACACTCACACACACTGACAACCTCACACACACAAACTGACAACCTCACACACACACACACTAACAACCTCACACACACACTGACAACCTCACACTCACACACACACACTGACAACCTCACACTCACACAGGCTGACAATCTCACACACACACACTGACAACATCACACACACTGACAACCTCACTCACAACCTCACACACACACACTGACAATCTCACACTCACACAGACTGACAATCTCACACTCACACAGGCTGACAATCTCACACACACACACAGACTGACAATCTCACACTCACACAGGCTGACAATCTCACACAGGCTGACAATCTCACACACACAGACTGACAATCTCACACTCACACGGACTGACAATCTCACACTCACACAGGCTGACAATCTCACACAGGCTGACAATCTCACACACACACACAGACTGACAATCTCACTCACATACAGACTGATAATCTCACACACACACTGACAATCTCACACTCACACAGGCTGACAATCTCACACACACTAACAATCTCACACTCACACATTTTGACAATCTCAAACACACGCAGGCTGACAACCTCACACTCACACAGACTGACAATCTCACACACACACTGACAATTACACACTCACACATTCTGACAATCTCACACACACGGGCTGACAATCTCACACTCACACACACACTGACAACCTCACACACACACTGACAATCTCACACTCACACACTGACAACCTCACACTTACACACTAACAACATCACACACACACACACACTGACAACCTCACACTCACACCCACTGACAACCTCACACTCACACACACTGACAACCTCACACACACAAACTGACAACCTCACACACACACACACTGACAACCTCACACACACACTGACAACCTCACACTCACACACACACACTGACAACCTCACACTCACACAGGCTGACAATCTCACACACACACACTGACAACATCACACACACTGACAACCTCACTCACAACCTCACACACACACACTGACAATCTCACACTCACACAGACTGACAATCTCACACTCACACAGGCTGACAATCTCACACACACAGACTGACAATCTCACACTCACACAGGCTGACAATCTCACACAGGCTGACAATCTCACACACACAGACTGACAATCTCACACTCACACGGACTGACAATCTCACACTCACACAGGCTGACAATCTCACACAGGCTGACAATCTCACACACACACACACACTGACAACCTCACACTCACACACACACTGACAACCTCACACTCACACACACACTGACAATCTCACACTCACACACACACTGACAACCTCACACTCACACACTGACAACCTCACACACACACACTGACAACCTCACACTCGCACACTGACAACCTCACACTCACACTCACACACTGACAACCTCACACACACACACACTGACAACCTCACACAGACACTGACAACCTCACACTCACACACACTGATAACCTCACATACACACACACACACTGACAACCTCACACTCACACACTGACAACCTCACACTCACACACTGTGACAACCTCACACTCACACACACACTGACAACCTCACACAAACACACTGACAACCTCACACACACACACTGACAACCTCACACTCACACACTGTGACAACCTCACACTCACACACACACTGACAACCTCACACACACGGGCTGACAATCTCACACTCACACACACACTGACAACCTCACACACACACTGACAATCTCACACTCACACACTGACAACCTCACACTTACACACTGACAACCTCACACACACACACACTGACAACCTCACACTCACACCCACTGACAACCTCACACACACACACTGACAACCTCACACTGACACACACTGACAATCTCACACTCACACACACTGACAACCTCACACACACACACTGACAACCTCACACACACACACACACTGACAACCTCACACACACATACACAGTGACAACCTCACACACAGACTGACAACCTCACACTCACACACAGTGACAACCTCACACACACACACTGACAACCTCACACTCACACACACACTGACAACCTCACACTCACACCCACTGACAACCTCACACTCACACACTGACAACCTCACACACACACACATTGACAACCTCTCACACACACTGACAACCTCACACACACACACAGTGACAACCTCACACTCACACACTCTGACAACCTCACACTCACACACACACTGACAACCTCACACTCACACACTGACAACCTCACACACACACACTGACAACCTCACACTCACACTGACAACCTCACACTCACACACTGACAACCTCACACTCACACACACACTGACAACCTCACACTCACACACTGTGACAACCTCACACTCACACACACACTGACAACCTCACACACACACACTGACAACCTCACACTCACACACTGACAACCGCACACTCACACACTGACAACCTCACACTCACACACACTGACAACCTCACACTCACACACACACTGACAACCTCACACTTACACACTGACAACCTCACACTCACACACACACTGACAACCTCACACTCACACACTGACAACCTCACACACACACACTGACAACCTCACACTCACACACTGACAACCTCACACACACACACTGACAACCTCACACTCACACACACTGACAACCTCACACTCACACACACTGACAACCTCACACTCACACACCCTGACAACCTCACTCACACACTGACAACCTCACACACACACTGACAACCTCACACACACACTGACAACCTCACACTCACACACACTGACAACCTCACACTCGCACTGACAACCTCACACTCACACACTGACAATCTCACACTCACACACTGACAACCTCACTCACACACACTGACAACCTCACACTCACACACTGACAACCTCACACTCACACACACACTGACAACCTCACACACACACTGACAACCTCACACTCACACACACACTGACAACCTCACACTCACACACACACTGACAATCTCACACTCACACACACACTGACAACCTCACACTCACACACTGACAACCTCACACACACACACTGACAACCTCACACTTGCACACTGACAACCTCACACTCACACACTGACAACCTCACACACACACACACACTGACAACCTCACACAGACACTGACAACCTCACACTCACACACACTGATAACCTCACATACACACACACACACTGACAACCTCACACTCACACACTGACAACCTCACACTCACACACTGTGACAACCTCACACTCACACACACACTGACAACCTCACACAAACACACTGACAACCTCACACACACACACTGACAACCTCACACTCACACACTGTGACAACCTCACACTCACACACACACTGACAACCTCACACACACACACTGACAACCTCACACACACACACACTGACAACCTCACACACACACTGACAACCTCACACTTACACACTGACAACCTCACATTCACACACACACTGACAACCTCACACACACACACACTGACAACCTCACACACTCACACACACTGACAACCTCACACACACACAGGCTGACAACCTCACACTCACACACACACACTGAGAACCTCACACTCACACACACACTGACAACCTCACACTCACACACACTGACAACCTCACACACACAAACTGACAACCTCACACACACACACACTAACAACCTCACACACACACTGACAACCTCACACTCACACACACACACTGACAACCTCACACTCACACAGGCTGACAATCTCACACACACACACTGACAACATCACACACACTGACAACCTCACTCACAACCTCACACACACACACTGACAATCTCACACTCACACAGACTGACAATCTCACACTCACACAGGCTGACAATCTCACACACACACACAGACTGACAATCTCACACTCACACAGGCTGACAATCTCACACAGGCTGACAATCTCACACACACAGACTGACAATCTCACACTCACACGGACTGACAATCTCACACTCACACAGGCTGACAATCTCACACAGGCTGACAATCTCACACACACACACAGACTGACAATCTCACTCACATACAGACTGATAATCTCACACACACACTGACAATCTCACACTCACACAGGCTGACAATCTCACACACACTAACAATCTCACACTCACACATTTTGACAATCTCAAACACACGCAGGCTGACAACCTCACACTCACACAGACTGACAATCTCACACACACACTGACAATTACACACTCACACATTCTGACAATCTCACACACACGGGCTGACAATCTCACACTCACACACACACTGACAACCTCACACACACACTGACAATCTCACACTCACACACTGACAACCTCACACTTACACACTAACAACATCACACACACACACACACACTGACAACCTCACACTCACACCCACTGACAACCTCACACTCACACACACTGACAACCTCACACACACAAACTGACAACCTCACACACACACACACTGACAACCTCACACACACACTGACAACCTCACACTCACACACACACACTGACAACCTCACACTCACACAGGCTGACAATCTCACACACACACACTGACAACATCACACACACTGACAACCTCACTCACAACCTCACACACACACACTGACAATCTCACACTCACACAGACTGACAATCTCACACTCACACAGGCTGACAATCTCACACACACAGACTGACAATCTCACACTCACACAGGCTGACAATCTCACACAGGCTGACAATCTCACACACACAGACTGACAATCTCACACTCACACGGACTGACAATCTCACACTCACACAGGCTGACAATCTCACACAGGCTGACAATCTCACACACACACACAGACTGACAATCTCACTCACATACAGACTGATAATCTCACACACACACTGACAATCTCACACTCACACAGGCTGATAATCTCACACACACTAACAATCTCACACTCACACATTTTGACAATCTCAAACACACGCAGGCTGACAACCTCACACTTACACACTGACAACCTCACACACACACACACACTCTGACAACCTCACACTCACACACACACTGACAACCTCACACTCACACCCACTGACAACCTCACACTCACACACTGACAACCTCACACACACACACTGACAACCTCACACTCGCACACTGACAACCTCACACTCACACTCACACACTGACAACCTCACACACACACACACTGACAACCTCACACAGACACTGACAACCTCACACTCACACACACTGATAACCTCACATACACACACACACACTGACAACCTCACACTCACACACTGACAACCTCACACTCACACACTGTGACAACCTCACACTCACACACACACTGACAACCTCACACAAACACACTGACAACCTCACACACACACACTGACAACCTCACACTCACACACTGTGACAACCTCACACTCACACACACACTGACAACCTCACACACACGGGCTGACAATCTCACACTCACACACACACTGACAACCTCACACACACACTGACAATCTCACACTCACACACTGACAACCTCACACTTACACACTGACAACCTCACACACACACACACTGACAACCTCACACTCACACCCACTGACAACCTCACACACACACACTGACAACCTCACACTGACACACACTGACAATCTCACACTCACACACACTGACAACCTCACACACACACACTGACAACCTCACACACACACACACACTGACAACCTCACACACACATACACAGTGACAACCTCACACACAGACTGACAACCTCACACTCACACACAGTGACAACCTCACACACACACACTGACAACCTCACACTCACACACACACTGACAACCTCACACTCACACCCACTGACAACCTCACACTCACACACTGACAACCTCACACACACACACATTGACAACCTCTCACACACACTGACAACCTCACACACACACACAGTGACAACCTCACACTCACACACTCTGACAACCTCACACTCACACACACACTGACAACCTCACACTCACACACTGACAACCTCACACACACACACTGACAACCTCACACTCACACTGACAACCTCACACTCACACACTGACAACCTCACACTCACACACACACTGACAACCTCACACTCACACACACTGACAACCTCACACACACAAACTGACAACCTCACACACACACACACTAACAACCTCACACACACACTGACAACCTCACACTCACACACACACACTGACAACCTCACACTCACACAGGCTGACAATCTCACACACACACACTGACAACATCACACACACTGACAACCTCACTCACAACCTCACACACACACACTGACAATCTCACACTCACACAGACTGACAATCTCACACTCACACAGGCTGACAATCTCACACACACACACAGACTGACAATCTCACACTCACACAGGCTGACAATCTCACACAGGCTGACAATCTCACACACACAGACTGACAATCTCACACTCACACGGACTGACAATCTCACACTCACACAGGCTGACAATCTCACACAGGCTGACAATCTCACACACACACACAGACTGACAATCTCACTCACATACAGACTGATAATCTCACACACACACTGACAATCTCACACTCACACAGGCTGACAATCTCACACACACTAACAATCTCACACTCACACATTTTGACAATCTCAAACACACGCAGGCTGACAACCTCACACTCACACAGACTGACAATCTCACACACACACTGACAATTACACACTCACACATTCTGACAATCTCACACACACGGGCTGACAATCTCACACTCACACACACACTGACAACCTCACACACACACTGACAATCTCACACTCACACACTGACAACCTCACACTTACACACTAACAACATCACACACACACACACACACTGACAACCTCACACTCACACCCACTGACAACCTCACACTCACACACACTGACAACCTCACACACACAAACTGACAACCTCACACACACACACACTGACAACCTCACACACACACTGACAACCTCACACTCACACACACACACTGACAACCTCACACTCACACAGGCTGACAATCTCACACACACACACTGACAACATCACACACACTGACAACCTCACTCACAACCTCACACACACACACTGACAATCTCACACTCACACAGACTGACAATCTCACACTCACACAGGCTGACAATCTCACACACACAGACTGACAATCTCACACTCACACAGGCTGACAATCTCACACAGGCTGACAATCTCACACACACAGACTGACAATCTCACACTCACACGGACTGACAATCTCACACTCACACAGGCTGACAATCTCACACAGGCTGACAATCTCACACACACACACAGACTGACAATCTCACTCACATACAGACTGATAATCTCACACACACACTGACAATCTCACACTCACACAGGCTGATAATCTCACACACACTAACAATCTCACACTCACACATTTTGACAATCTCAAACACACGCAGGCTGACAACCTCACACTTACACACTGACAACCTCACACACACACACACACTCTGACAACCTCACACTCACACACACACTGACAACCTCACACTCACACCCACTGACAACCTCACACTCACACACTGACAACCTCACACACACACACTGACAACCTCACACTCGCACACTGACAACCTCACACTCACACTCACACACTGACAACCTCACACACACACACACTGACAACCTCACACAGACACTGACAACCTCACACTCACACACACTGATAACCTCACATACACACACACACACTGACAACCTCACACTCACACACTGACAACCTCACACTCACACACTGTGACAACCTCACACTCACACACACACTGACAACCTCACACAAACACACTGACAACCTCACACACACACACTGACAACCTCACACTCACACACTGTGACAACCTCACACTCACACACACACTGACAACCTCACACACACGGGCTGACAATCTCACACTCACACACACACTGACAACCTCACACACACACTGACAATCTCACACTCACACACTGACAACCTCACACTTACACACTGACAACCTCACACACACACACACTGACAACCTCACACTCACACCCACTGACAACCTCACACACACACACTGACAACCTCACACTGACACACACTGACAATCTCACACTCACACACACTGACAACCTCACACACACACACTGACAACCTCACACACACACACACACTGACAACCTCACACACACATACACAGTGACAACCTCACACACAGACTGACAACCTCACACTCACACACAGTGACAACCTCACACACACACACTGACAACCTCACACTCACACACACACTGACAACCTCACACTCACACCCACTGACAACCTCACACTCACACACTGACAACCTCACACACACACACATTGACAACCTCTCACACACACTGACAACCTCACACACACACACAGTGACAACCTCACACTCACACACTCTGACAACCTCACACTCACACACACACTGACAACCTCACACTCACACACTGACAACCTCACACACACACACTGACAACCTCACACTCACACTGACAACCTCACACTCACACACTGACAACCTCACACTCACACACACACTGACAACCTCACACTCACACACTGTGACAACCTCACACTCACACACACACTGACAACCTCACACACACACACTGACAACCTCACACTCACACACTGACAACCGCACACTCACACACTGACAACCTCACACTCACACACACTGACAACCTCACACTCACACACACACTGACAACCTCACACTCACACCCACTGACAACCTCACACTCACACACTGACAACCTCACACACACACACACTGACAACCTCTCACACACACTGACAACCTCACACACACACACAGTGACAACCTCACACTCACACACTCTGACAACCTCACACTCACACACACACTGACAACCTCACACTCACACACTGACAACCTCACACACACACACTGACAACCTCACACTCACACTGACAACCTCACACTCACACACTGACAACCTCACACTCACACACACACTGACAACCTCACACTCACACACTGTGACAACCTCACACTCACACACACACTGACAACCTCACACACACACACTGACAACCTCACACTCACACACTGACAACCGCACACTCACACACTGACAACCTCACACTCACACACACTGACAACCTCACACTCACACACACTGACAACCTCACACTTACACACTGACAACCTCACACTCACACACACACTGACAACCTCACACACACACACTGACAACCTCACACTCACACACACTGACAACCTCACACTCACACACACTGACAACCTCACACTCACACACCCTGACAACCTCACTCACACACTGACAACCTCACACACACACTGACAACCTCACACACACACTGACAACCTCACACTCACACACACTGACAACCTCACACTCGCACTGACAACCTCACACTCACACACTGACAATCTCACACTCACACACTGACAACCTCACTCACACACACTGACAACCTCACACTCACACACTGACAACCTCACACTCACACACACACTGACAACCTCACACACACACTGACAACCTCACACTCACACACACACTGACAACCTCACACTCACACACACACTGACAATCTCACACTCACACACACACTGACAACCTCACACTCACACACTGACAACCTCACACACACACACTGACAACCTCACACTTGCACACTGACAACCTCACACTCACACACTGACAACCTCACACACACACACACACTGACAACCTCACACAGACACTGACAACCTCACACTCACACACACTGATAACCTCACATACACACACACACACTGACAACCTCACACTCACACACTGACAACCTCACACTCACACACTGTGACAACCTCACACTCACACACACACTGACAACCTCACACAAACACACTGACAACCTCACACACACACACTGACAACCTCACACTCACACACTGTGACAACCTCACACTCACACACACACTGACAACCTCACACACACACACTGACAACCTCACACACACACACACTGACAACCTCACACACACACTGACAACCTCACACTTACACACTGACAACCTCACACTCACACACACACTGACAACCTCACACACACACACACTGACAACCTCACACACTCACACACACTGACAACCTCACACACACACAGGCTGACAACCTCACACTCACACACACACACTGAGAACCTCACACTCACACACACACTGACAACCTCACACTCACACACACTGACAACCTCACACACACAAACTGACAACCTCACACACACACACACTAACAACCTCACACACACACTGACAACCTCACACTCACACACACACACTGACAACCTCACACTCACACAGGCTGACAATCTCACACACACACACTGACAACATCACACACACTGACAACCTCACTCACAACCTCACACACACACACTGACAATCTCACACTCACACAGACTGACAATCTCACACTCACACAGGCTGACAATCTCACACACACACACAGACTGACAATCTCACACTCACACAGGCTGACAATCTCACACAGGCTGACAATCTCACACACACAGACTGACAATCTCACACTCACACGGACTGACAATCTCACACTCACACAGGCTGACAATCTCACACAGGCTGACAATCTCACACACACACACAGACTGACAATCTCACTCACATACAGACTGATAATCTCACACACACACTGACAATCTCACACTCACACAGGCTGACAATCTCACACACACTAACAATCTCACACTCACACATTTTGACAATCTCAAACACACGCAGGCTGACAACCTCACACTCACACAGACTGACAATCTCACACACACACTGACAATTACACACTCACACATTCTGACAATCTCACACACACGGGCTGACAATCTCACACTCACACACACACTGACAACCTCACACACACACTGACAATCTCACACTCACACACTGACAACCTCACACTTACACACTAACAACATCACACACACACACACACACTGACAACCTCACACTCACACCCACTGACAACCTCACACTCACACACACTGACAACCTCACACACACAAACTGACAACCTCACACACACACACACTGACAACCTCACACACACACTGACAACCTCACACTCACACACACACACTGACAACCTCACACTCACACAGGCTGACAATCTCACACACACACACTGACAACATCACACACACTGACAACCTCACTCACAACCTCACACACACACACTGACAATCTCACACTCACACAGACTGACAATCTCACACTCACACAGGCTGACAATCTCACACACACAGACTGACAATCTCACACTCACACAGGCTGACAATCTCACACAGGCTGACAATCTCACACACACAGACTGACAATCTCACACTCACACGGACTGACAATCTCACACTCACACAGGCTGACAATCTCACACAGGCTGACAATCTCACACACACACACAGACTGACAATCTCACTCACATACAGACTGATAATCTCACACACACACTGACAATCTCACACTCACACAGGCTGATAATCTCACACACACTAACAATCTCACACTCACACATTTTGACAATCTCAAACACACGCAGGCTGACAACCTCACACTTACACACTGACAACCTCACACACACACACACACTCTGACAACCTCACACTCACACACACACTGACAACCTCACACTCACACCCACTGACAACCTCACACTCACACACTGACAACCTCACACACACACACTGACAACCTCACACTCGCACACTGACAACCTCACACTCACACTCACACACTGACAACCTCACACACACACACACTGACAACCTCACACAGACACTGACAACCTCACACTCACACACACTGATAACCTCACATACACACACACACACTGACAACCTCACACTCACACACTGACAACCTCACACTCACACACTGTGACAACCTCACACTCACACACACACTGACAACCTCACACAAACACACTGACAACCTCACACACACACACTGACAACCTCACACTCACACACTGTGACAACCTCACACTCACACACACACTGACAACCTCACACACACGGGCTGACAATCTCACACTCACACACACACTGACAACCTCACACACACACTGACAATCTCACACTCACACACTGACAACCTCACACTTACACACTGACAACCTCACACACACACACACTGACAACCTCACACTCACACCCACTGACAACCTCACACACACACACTGACAACCTCACACTGACACACACTGACAATCTCACACTCACACACACTGACAACCTCACACACACACACTGACAACCTCACACACACACACACACTGACAACCTCACACACACATACACAGTGACAACCTCACACACAGACTGACAACCTCACACTCACACACAGTGACAACCTCACACACACACACTGACAACCTCACACTCACACACACACTGACAACCTCACACTCACACCCACTGACAACCTCACACTCACACACTGACAACCTCACACACACACACATTGACAACCTCTCACACACACTGACAACCTCACACACACACACAGTGACAACCTCACACTCACACACTCTGACAACCTCACACTCACACACACACTGACAACCTCACACTCACACACTGACAACCTCACACACACACACTGACAACCTCACACTCACACTGACAACCTCACACTCACACACTGACAACCTCACACTCACACACACACTGACAACCTCACACTCACACACTGTGACAACCTCACACTCACACACACACTGACAACCTCACACACACACACTGACAACCTCACACTCACACACTGACAACCGCACACTCACACACTGACAACCTCACACTCACACACACTGACAACCTCACACTCACACACACACTGACAACCTCACACTTACACACTGACAACCTCACACTCACACACACACTGACAACCTCACACTCACACACTGACAACCTCACACACACACACTGACAACCTCACACTCACACACTGACAACCTCACACACACACACTGACAACCTCACACTCACACACACTGACAACCTCACACTCACACACACTGACAACCTCACACTCACACACCCTGACAACCTCACTCACACACTGACAACCTCACACACACACTGACAACCTCACACACACACTGACAACCTCACACTCACACACACTGACAACCTCACACTCGCACTGACAACCTCACACTCACACACTGACAATCTCACACTCACACACTGACAACCTCACTCACACACACTGACAACCTCACACTCACACACTGACAACCTCACACTCACACACACACTGACAACCTCACACACACACTGACAACCTCACACTCACACACACACTGACAACCTCACACTCACACACACACTGACAATCTCACACTCACACACACACTGACAACCTCACACTCACACACTGACAACCTCACACACACACACTGACAACCTCACACTTGCACACTGACAACCTCACACTCACACACTGACAACCTCACACACACACACACACTGACAACCTCACACAGACACTGACAACCTCACACTCACACACACTGATAACCTCACATACACACACACACACTGACAACCTCACACTCACACACTGACAACCTCACACTCACACACTGTGACAACCTCACACTCACACACACACTGACAACCTCACACAAACACACTGACAACCTCACACACACACACTGACAACCTCACACTCACACACTGTGACAACCTCACACTCACACACACACTGACAACCTCACACACACACACTGACAACCTCACACACACACACACTGACAACCTCACACACACACTGACAACCTCACACTTACACACTGACAACCTCACACTCACACACACACTGACAACCTCACACACACACACACTGACAACCTCACACACTCACACACACTGACAACCTCACACACACACAGGCTGACAACCTCACACTCACACACACACACTGAGAACCTCACACTCACACACACACTGACAACCTCACACTCACACACACTGACAACCTCACACACACAAACTGACAACCTCACACACACACACACACACTAACAACCTCACACACACACTGACAACCTCACACTCACACACACACACTGACAACCTCACACTCACACAGGCTGACAATCTCACACACACACACTGACAACATCACACACACTGACAACCTCACTCACAACCTCACACACACACACTGACAATCTCACACTCACACAGACTGACAATCTCACACTCACACAGGCTGACAATCTCACACACACACACAGACTGACAATCTCACACTCACACAGGCTGACAATCTCACACAGGCTGACAATCTCACACACACAGACTGACAATCTCACACTCACACGGACTGACAATCTCACACTCACACAGGCTGACAATCTCACACAGGCTGACAATCTCACACACACACACAGACTGACAATCTCACTCACATACAGACTGATAATCTCACACACACACTGACAATCTCACACTCACACAGGCTGACAATCTCACACACACTAACAATCTCACACTCACACATTTTGACAATCTCAAACACACGCAGGCTGACAACCTCACACTCACACAGACTGACAATCTCACACACACACTGACAATTACACACTCACACATTCTGACAATCTCACACACACGGGCTGACAATCTCACACTCACACACACACTGACAACCTCACACACACACTGACAATCTCACACTCACACACTGACAACCTCACACTTACACACTAACAACATCACACACACACACACACTGACAACCTCACACTCACACCCACTGACAACCTCACACTCACACACACTGACAACCTCACACACACAAACTGACAACCTCACACACACACACACTGACAACCTCACACACACACTGACAACCTCACACTCACACACACACACTGACAACCTCACACTCACACAGGCTGACAATCTCACACACACACACTGACAACATCACACACACTGACAACCTCACTCACAACCTCACACACACACACTGACAATCTCACACTCACACAGACTGACAATCTCACACTCACACAGGCTGACAATCTCACACACACAGACTGACAATCTCACACTCACACAGGCTGACAATCTCACACAGGCTGACAATCTCACACACACAGACTGACAATCTCACACTCACACGGACTGACAATCTCACACTCACACAGGCTGACAATCTCACACAGGCTGACAATCTCACACACACACACAGACTGACAATCTCACTCACATACAGACTGATAATCTCACACACACACTGACAATCTCACACTCACACAGGCTGATAATCTCACACACACTAACAATCTCACACTCACACATTTTGACAATCTCAAACACACGCAGGCTGACAACCTCACACTCACACAGACTGACAATCTCACACACACACTGACAATTACACACTCACACATTCTGACAATCTCACACACACGGGCTGACAATCTCACACTCACACACACACTGACAACCTCACACACACACTGACAATCTCACACTCACACACTGACAACCTCACACTTACACACTGACAACCTCACACACACACACACACTGACAACCTCACACTCACACCCACTGACAACCTCACACTCACACACACTGACAACCTCACACACACACACTGACAACCTCACACACACACACACACTGACAACCTCACACTCACACACACTGACAATCTCACACTCACACACACTGACAACCTCTCACACACACACACTGACAACCTCACACACACACACACACTGACAACCTCACACACACACACACAGTGACAACCTCACACACACACAGACTGACAACCTCACACTCACACACAGTGACAACCTCACACACACAGACTGACAACCTCACACTCACACACAGTGACAACCTCACACACACACACTGACAACCTCACACTCACACACACACTGACAACCTCACACTCACACCCACTGACAACCTCACACTCACACACTGACAATTACACACTCACACATTCTGACAATCTCACACACACGGGCTGACAATCTCACACTCACACACACACTGACAACCTCACACACACACTGACAATCTCACACTCACACACTGACAACCTCACACTTACACACTGACAACCTCACACACACACACACTGACAACCTCACACTCACACCCACTGACAACCTCACACACACACACTGACAACCTCACACTGACACACACTGACAATCTCACACTCACACACACTGACAACCTCACACACACACTGACAACCTCACACACACACACACACTGACAACCTCACACACACACACACAGTGACAACCTCACACACAGACTGACAACCTCACACTCACACACAGTGACAACCTCACACACACACACTGACAACCTCACACTCACACACACACTGACAACCTCACACTCACACCCACTCACAACCTCACACTCACACACTGACAACCTCACACACACACACACTGACAACCTCTCACACACACTGACAACCTCACACACACACACAGTGACAACCTCACACTCACACACTCTGACAACCTCACACTCACACACACACTGACAAACTCACACACTGACAACCTCACACACACACACTGACAACCTCACACTCACACTGACAACCTCACACTCACACACTGACAACCTCACACTCACACACACACTGACAACCTCACACTCACACACTGTGACAACCTCACACTCACACACACACTGACAACCTCACACACACACACTGACAACCTCACACTCACACACTGACAACCGCACACTCACACACTGACAACCTCACACTCACACACACTGACAACCTCACACTCACACACACACTGACAACCTCACACTTACACACTGACAACCTCACACTCACACACACACTGACAACCTCACACTCACACACTGACAACCTCACACACACACACTGACAACCTCACACTCACACACTGACAACCTCACACACACACACTGACAACCTCACACTCACACACACTGACAACCTCACACTCACACACACTGACAACCTCACACTCACACACCCTGACAACCTCACTCACACACTGACAACCTCACACACACACTGACAACCTCACACACACACTGACAACCTCACACTCACACACACTGACAACCTCACACTCGCACTGACAACCTCACACTCACACACTGACAATCTCACACTCACACACTGACAACCTCACTCACACACACTGACAACCTCACACACTGACAACCTCACACTCACACACACACTGACAACCTCACACACACACTGACAACCTCACACTCACACACACACTGACAACCTCACACTCACACACACACTGACAATCTCACACTCACACACACACTGACAACCTCACACTCACACACTGACAACCTCACACACACACACTGACAACCTCACACTCGCACACTGACAACCTCACACTCACACTCACACACTGACAACCTCACACACACACACACTGACAACCTCACACAGACACTGACAACCTCACACTCACACACACTGATAACCTCACATACACACACACACACTGACAACCTCACACTCACACACTGACAACCTCACACTCACACACTGTGACAACCTCACACTCACACACACACTGACAACCTCACACACACACACTGACAACCTCACACACACACACTGACAACCTCACACTCACACACTGTGACAACCTCACACTCACACACACACTGACAACCTCACACACACACACACTGACAACCTCACACACTCACACACACTAACAACCTCACACACACACAGGCTGACAACCTCACACTCACACACACACACTGAGAACCTCACACTCACACACACACTGACAACCTCACACTCACACACACTGACAACCTCACACACACACACTGACAACCTCACACACACACACTGACAACCTCACACACACACTGACAACCTCACACTCACACACACACACTGACAACCTCACACTCACACAGGCTGACAATCTCACACACACACACTGACAACATCACACACACTGACAACCTCACTCACAACCTCACACACACACACTGACAATCTCACACTCACACAGACTGACAATCTCACACTCACACAGGCTGACAATCTCACACACACACACAGACTGACAATCTCACACTCACACAGGCTGACAATCTCACACAGGCTGACAATCTCACACACACAGACTGACAATCTCACACTCACACGGACTGACAATCTCACACTCACACAGGCTGACAATCTCACACAGGCTGACAATCTCACACACACACACACACAGACTGACAATCTCACTCACATACAGACTGATAATCTCACACACACACTGACAATCTCACACTCACACAGGCTGACAATCTCACACACACTAACAATCTCACACTCACACATTTTGACAATCTCAAACACACGCAGGCTGACAACCTCACACTCACACAGACTGACAATCTCACACACACACTGACAATTACACACTCACACATTCTGACAATCTCACACACACGGGCTGACAATCTCACACTCACACACACACTGACAACCTCACACACACACTGACAATCTCACACTCACACACTGACAACCTCACACTTACACACTGACAACCTCACACACACACACACACTGACAACCTCACACTCACACCCACTGACAACCTCACAATCACACACACTGACAACCTCACACACACACACTGACAACCTCACACACACACACACACTGACAACCTCACACTCACACACACTGACAATCTCACACTCACACACACTGACAACCTCTCACACACACACACTGACAACCTCACACACACACACACACTGACAACCTCACACACACACAGTGACAACCTCACACACACACAGACTGACAACCTCACACTCACACACAGTGACAACCTCACACACACAGACTGACAACCTCACACTCACACACAGTGACAACCTCACACACACACACTGACAACCTCACACTCACACACACACTGACAACCTCACACTCACACCCACTGACAACCTCACACTCACACACTGACAACCTCACACACACACACTGACAACCTCACACACACACACTGACAAGCTCACACACACAGTGACAACCTCACACTCACACACTCTGACAACCTCACACTCACACACTGACAACCTCACACTCACACACTGACAACCTCACACACACACCAACTGACAACCTCACACTCACACACACACACTGACAACCTCACACTCACACACACTGACAACCTCACACTCACACACTGACAACCTCACACTCACACACTGACAACCTCACACACACACCAACTGACAACCTCACACTCACACACACACACTGACAACCTCACACTCACACACACTGACAACCTCACACGCACACACACTGACAACCTCACACTCACACACACTGACAACCTCACACACACACACACTGACAACCTCACACACACACACTGACAACCTCACACTCACACACACTGACAACCTCACACACACACACACTGACAACCTCACACTCACACACACAGTGACAACCTCACACACACACACACTGACAACCTCACACACACACACACTGACAACCTCACACTCACACACACTGTGACAACCTCACACTCACACACACTGACAACCTCACACACACACACACTGACAACCTCACACTCACACACACACACTGACAACATCACACTCACACACACTGACAACCTCACTCACAACCTCACACACACACACTGACAATCTCACACACACACAGGCTGACAATCTCACAGTCACACAAGCTGACAATCTCACACACACACACAGACTGACAATCTCACTCACACACACATACAGACTGATAATCTCACACACACACTGACAATCTCACACTCACACAGGCTGACAATCTCACACACACTAACAATCTCACACTCACACATTTTGACAATCTCAGACACACACAGGCTGACAACCTCACACTCACACATACTGACAATCTCACACACACACTGACAATTACACACTCACACATTCTGACAATCTCACACACACAGGCTGACAATCTCACACTCACACACACACTGACAACCTCACACACACACTGACAATCTCACACTCACACACTGACAACCTCACACTTACACACTGACAACCTCACACACACACACACTCTGACAACCTCACACTCACACACACACTGACAACCTCACACTCACACACACTGACAACCTCACACTCACACCCACTGACAACCTCACACTCACACACTGACAATCTCACACACACACACACTGACAACCTCACACACACACACACTGACAACCTCACACACGCACACTGACAACCTCACACACACAGTGACAACCTCACACTCACACACTCTGACAACCTCACACTCACACACACTGACAACCTCACCCTCACACACACACTGACAACCTCACACACACACCAACTGACAACCTCACACTCACACACACTGACAACCTCACACTCACACACACTGTGACAAACTCACTCACACACACTGACAACCTCACACTCACACACACTGACAACCTCACACACACACCAACTGACAACCTCACACTCACACACACACACTGACAACCTCACACACACACACACTGACAACCTCACACACACACACACTGACAACCTCACACACACACTGACAACCTCACACTCACACACACACACTGACAACCTCACACTCACACAGGCTGACAATCTCACACACACACACTGACAACATCACACACACTGACAACCTCACTCACAACCTCACACACACACACTGACAATCTCACACACACACAAGCTGACAATCTCACACACACACAGACTGACAATCTCACACACACACACTGACAACCTCACACTCACACAGGCTGACAACCTCACACACACACTGACAACCTCACACTCACACAGACTGACAATCTCACACACACACACTGACAATTACACACTCACACAGACTGACAATCTCACACACACACTGACAATTACACACTCACACATTCTGACAATCTCACACACAGGCTGACAATCTCACACTCACACACGCCCTGACAATCTCACACTCACACAGGCTGACAATCTCACACTCACACACAGACTGACAATCTCACACTCACACAGACTGACAATCTCACACTCACACAGGCTGACAATCTCACACAGGCTGACAATCTCACACACACACAGACTGACAATCTCACTCACATACAGACTGATAATCTCACACACACACTGACAATCTCACACTCACACAGGCTGACAATCACACACACACTAACAATCTCACACTCACACATTTTGACAATCTCAAACACACACAGGCTGACAACCTCACACTCACACAGACTGACAATCTCACACACACACTGACAATTACACACTCACACATTCTGACAATCTCACACACACAGGCTGACAATCTCACACTCACACACACACTGACAACCTCACACACACACTGACAATCTCACACTCACACACTGACAACCTCACACTTACACACTGACAACCTCACACACACACACACACTGACAACCTCACACTCACACCCACTGACAACCTCACACTCACACACTGACAACCTCACACTCACACACACTGACAATCTCACACTCACACACACTGACAACCTCACACACACACACTGACAACCTCACACACACACACAGTGACAACCTCACACACACACACTGACAACCTCACACACACACACACAGTGACAACCTCACACTCACACACTCTGACAACCTCACACTCACACACACACTGACAACCTCACACTCACACCCACTGACAACCTCACAATCACACACACTGACAACCTCACACACACACACTGACAACCTCACACACACACACACACACTGACAACCTCACACTCACACACACTGACAATCTCACACTCACACACACTGACAACCTCTCACACACACACACTGACAACCTCACACACACACACACTGACAACCTCACACACACACAGTGACAACCTCACACACACACAGACTGACAACCTCACACTCACACACAGTGACAACCTCACACACACAGACTGACAACCTCACACTCACACACAGTGACAACCTCACACACACACACTGACAACCTCACACTCACACACACACTGACAACCTCACACTCACACCCACTGACAACCTCACACTCACACACTGACAACCTCACACACACACACACTGACAACCTCACACACACACACTGACAACCTCACACACACAGTGACAACCTCACACTCACACACTCTGACAACCTCACACTCACACACTGACAACCTCACACTCACACACTGACAACCTCACACACACACCAACTGACAACCTCACACTCACACACACACACTGACAACCTCACACTCACACACACTGACAACCTCACACTCACACACTGACAACCTCACACTCACACACTGACAACCTCACACACACACCAACTGACAACCTCACACTCACACACACACACTGACAACCTCACACTCACACACACTGACAACCTCACACGCACACACACTGACAACCTCACACTCACACACACTGACAACCTCACACACACACACACTGACAACCTCACACACACACACTGACAACCTCACACTCACACACACTGACAACCTCACACACACACACACTGACAACCTCACACACACACTGACAATCTCACACTCACACACTGACAACCTCACACTTACACACTGACAACCTCACACACACACACACTCTGACAACCTCACACTCACACACACACTGACAACCTCACACTCACACACACTGACAACCTCACACTCACACCCACTGACAACCTCACACTCACACACTGACAATCTCACACACACACACACTGACAACCTCACACACACACACACTGACAACCTCACACACGCACACTGACAACCTCACACACACAGTGACAACCTCACACTCACACACTCTGACAACCTCACACTCACACACACTGACAACCTCACCCTCACACACACACTGACAACCTCACACACACACCAACTGACAACCTCACACTCACACACACTGACAACCTCACACTCACACACACTGTGACAAACTCACTCACACACACTGACAACCTCACACTCACACACACTGACAACCTCACACACACACCAACTGACAACCTCACACTCACACACACACACTGACAACCTCACACACACACACACTGACAACCTCACACACACACACACTGACAACCTCACACACACACTGACAACCTCACACTCACACACACACACTGACAACCTCACACTCACACAGGCTGACAATCTCACACACACACACTGACAACATCACACACACTGACAACCTCACTCACAACCTCACACACACACACTGACAATCTCACACACACACAAGCTGACAATCTCACACACACACAGACTGACAATCTCACACACACACACTGACAACCTCACACTCACACAGGCTGACAACCTCACACACACACTGACAACCTCACACTCACACAGACTGACAATCTCACACACACACACTGACAATTACACACTCACACAGACTGACAATCTCACACACACACTGACAATTACACACTCACACATTCTGACAATCTCACACACAGGCTGACAATCTCACACTCACACACGCCCTGACAATCTCACACTCACACAGGCTGACAATCTCACACTCACACACAGACTGACAATCTCACACTCACACAGACTGACAATCTCACACTCACACAGGCTGACAATCTCACACAGGCTGACAATCTCACACACACACAGACTGACAATCTCACTCACATACAGACTGATAATCTCACACACACACTGACAATCTCACACTCACACAGGCTGACAATCACACACACACTAACAATCTCACACTCACACATTTTGACAATCTCAAACACACACAGGCTGACAACCTCACACTCACACAGACTGACAATCTCACACACACACTGACAATTACACACTCACACATTCTGACAATCTCACACACACAGGCTGACAATCTCACACTCACACACACACTGACAACCTCACACACACACTGACAATCTCACACTCACACACTGACAACCTCACACTTACACACTGACAACCTCACACACACACACACACTGACAACCTCACACTCACACCCACTGACAACCTCACACTCACACACTGACAACCTCACACTCACACACACTGACAATCTCACACTCACACACACTGACAACCTCACACACACACACTGACAACCTCACACACACACACAGTGACAACCTCACACACACACACTGACAACCTCACACACACACACACAGTGACAACCTCACACTCACACACTCTGACAACCTCACACTCACACACACACTGACAACCTCACACTCACACCCACTGACAACCTCACAATCACACACACTGACAACCTCACACACACACACTGACAACCTCACACACACACACACACACTGACAACCTCACACTCACACACACTGACAATCTCACACTCACACACACTGACAACCTCTCACACACACACACTGACAACCTCACACACACACACACTGACAACCTCACACACACACAGTGACAACCTCACACACACACAGACTGACAACCTCACACTCACACACAGTGACAACCTCACACACACAGACTGACAACCTCACACTCACACACAGTGACAACCTCACACACACACACTGACAACCTCACACTCACACACACACTGACAACCTCACACTCACACCCACTGACAACCTCACACTCACACACTGACAACCTCACACACACACACACTGACAACCTCACACACACACACTGACAACCTCACACACACAGTGACAACCTCACACTCACACACTCTGACAACCTCACACTCACACACTGACAACCTCACACTCACACACTGACAACCTCACACACACACCAACTGACAACCTCACACTCACACACACACACTGACAACCTCACACTCACACACACTGACAACCTCACACTCACACACTGACAACCTCACACTCACACACTGACAACCTCACACACACACCAACTGACAACCTCACACTCACACACACACACTGACAACCTCACACTCACACACACTGACAACCTCACACGCACACACACTGACAACCTCACACTCACACACACTGACAACCTCACACACACACACACTGACAACCTCACACACACACACTGACAACCTCACACTCACACACACTGACAACCTCACACACACACACACTGACAACCTCACACTCACACACACAGTGACAACCTCACACACACACACACTGACAACCTCACACACACACACACTGACAACCTCACACTCACACACACTGTGACAACCTCACACACACACACTGACAACATCACACTCACACACACTGACAACCTCACTCACAACCTCACACACACACACTGACAATCTCACACACACACAGGCTGACAATCTCACAGTCACACAAGCTGACAATCTCACACACACACACAGACTGACAATCTCACTCACACACACATACAGACTGATAATCTCACACACACACTGACAATCTCACACTCACACAGGCTGACAATCTCACACACACTAACAATCTCACACTCACACATTTTGACAATCTCAGACACACACAGGCTGACAACCTCACACTCACACATACTGACAATCTCACACACACACTGACAATTACACACTCACACATTCTGACAATCTCACACACACAGGCTGACAATCTCACACTCACACACACACTGACAACCTCACACACACACTGACAATCTCACACTCACACACTGACAACCTCACACTTACACACTGACAACCTCACACACACACACACACTCTGACAACCTCACACTCACACACACACTGACAACCTCACACTCACACACACTGACAACCTCACACTCACACCCACTGACAACCTCACACTCACACACTGACAACCTCACACACACACACACTGACAACCTCACACACACACACACTGACAACCTCACACATGCACACTGACAACCTCACACACACAGTGACAACCTCACACTCACACACTCTGACAACCTCACACTCACACACACTGACAACCTCACCCTCACACACACACTGACAACCTCACACACACACCAACTGACAACCTCACACTCACACACACTGACAACCTCACACTCACACACACTGTGACAAACTCACTCACACACACTGACAACCTCACACTCACACACACTGACAACCTCACACACACACCAACTGACAACCTCACACTCACACACACACACACTGACAACCTCACACACACACACACTGACAACCTCACACACACACACACTGACAACCTCACACACACACTGACAACCTCACACTCACACACACACACTGACAACCTCACACTCACACAGGCTGACAATCTCACACACACACACTGACAACATCACACACACTGACAACCTCACTCACAACCTCACACACACACACTGACAATCTCACACACACACAAGCTGACAATCTCACACACACACAGACTGACAATCTCACACACACACACTGACAACCTCACACTCACACAGGCTGACAACCTCACACACACACTGACAACCTCACACTCACACAGACTGACAATCTCACACACACACACTGACAATTACACACTCACACAGACTGACAATCTCACACACACACTGACAATTACACACTCACACATTCTGACAATCTCACACACAGGCTGACAATCTCACACTCACACACGCACTGACAATCTCACACTCACACAGGCTGACAATCTCACACTCACACACAGACTGACAATCTCACACTCACACAGACTGACAATCTCACACTCACACAGGCTGACAATCTCACACAGGCTGACAATCTCACACACACACAGACTGACAATCTCACTCACATACAGACTGATAATCTCACACACACACTGACAATCTCACACTCACACAGGCTGACAATCTCACACACACTAACAATCTCACACTCACACATTTTGACAATCTCAAACACACACAGGCTGACAACCTCACACTCACACAGACTGACAATCTCACACACACACTGACAATTACACACTCACACATTCTGACAATCTCACACACACAGGCTGACAATCTCACACTCACACACACACTGACAACCTCACACACACACTGACAATCTCACACTCACACACTGACAACCTCACACTTACACACTGACAACCTCACACACACACACACACTGACAACCTCACACTCACACCCACTGACAACCTCACACTCACACACTGACAACCTCACACTCACACACACTGACAATCTCACACTCACACACACTGACAACCTCACACACACACACTGACAACCTCACACACACACACAGTGACAACCTCACACACACACACTGACAACCTCACACACACACACACACAGTGACAACCTCACACTCACACACTCTGACAACCTCACACACACACTGACAACCTCACACTCACACACACTGACAACCTCACACTCACACCCACTGACAACCTCACACTCACACACTGACAACCTCACACACACACACACTGACAACCTCACACACACACACACTGACAACCTCACACACACACACTGACAACCTCACACACACTCACAACCTCACACTCACACCCACTGACAACCTCACACTCACACACACACTGACAACCTCACACTCACACACACTGACAATCTCACACTCACACACACTGACAACCTCACACTCACACACACTGACAACCTCACACTCACACACACTGACAACCTCACACACACACACACTGACAACCTCACACACACACACAATGACAACCTCACACTCACACACACTGACAACCTCACACTCACACACACTGACAACCTCACACACACACACACACACTGACAACCTCACACTCACACACACACACTGACAACATCACACTCACACACACTGACAACCTCACTCACAACCTCACACACACACACTGACAATCTCACACACACACAGGCTGACAATCTCACAGTCACACAAGCTGACAATCTCACACACACACAGACTGACAATCTCACTCACACACACATACAGACTGATAATCTCACACACACACTGAAAATCTCACACTCACACAGGCTGACAATCTCACACACTAACAATCTCACACTCACACATTTTGACAATCTCAAACACACACAGGCTGACAACCTCACACTCACACAGACTGACAATCTCACACACACACTGACAATTACACACTCACACATTCTGACAATCTCACACACACAGGCTGACAATCTCACACTCACACACACACTGACAACCTCACACACACACTGACAATCTCACACTCACACACTGACAACCTCACACTTACACACTGACAACCTCACACACACTCACACACTCACAACCTCACACTCACACCCACTGACAACCTCACACTCACACACTGACAACCTCACACTCACACACACTGACAATCTCACACTCACACACACTGACAACCTCACACACACACACTGACAACCTCACACACACACACAGTGACAACCTCACACACACACACTGACAACCTCACACACACACACAGTGACAACCTCACACTCACACACTCTGACAACCTCACACTCACACACACACTGACAACCTCACACTCACACACACTGACAACCTCACACCCTCTTACAACCTCACACTCACACACTGACAACCTCACACACACACACACTGACAACCTCACACACACACACACTGACAACCTCACACACACACACTGACAACCTCACACACACACACAGTCACAACCTCACACTCGCACACTCTGACAACCTCACACTCACACACACACTGACAACCTCACACTCACACACACTGACAACCTCACACACACACACTGACAACCTCACACACACACACTGACAACCTCACACACACACCAACTGACAACCTCACACTCACACACACTGACAACCTCACACACACACACACTGACAACCTCACACTCACACACACACACTGACAACCTCACACTCACACAGGCTGACAATCTCACACACACACACTGACAACATCACACTCACACACACTGACAACCTCACTCACAACCTCACACACACACACACTGACAATCTCACACACACACAGGCTGACAATCTCACAGTCACACAAGCTGACAATCTCACACACACACAGACTGACAATCTCACACACACACACTGACAACCTCACACTCACACAGGCTGACAACCTCACACACACACACTGACAACCTCACACTCACACAGACTGACAACCTCACACACACACACTGACAATCTCACACACACACTAACAATCTCACACTCACACATTCTGACAATCTCAAACACATACAGGCTGACAACCTCACACTCACACAGACTGACAATCTCACACACACACTGACAATTACACACTCACACATTCTGACAATCTCACACACAGGCTGACAATCTCACACTCACACACACACTGACAATCTCACACTCACACAGGCTGACAATCTCACACTCACGCACACACTGACAATCTCACACTCACACAGACTGACAATCTCACACAGGCTGACAATCTCACACACACAGACTGACAATCTCACACTCACACAGACTGACAATCTCACACTCACACAGGCTAACAATCTCACACAGGCTGACAATCTCACACACACACACAGACTGACAATCTCGCTCACACACACATACAGACTGATAATCTCACACTCACACAGGCTGACAATCTCACACACACTAACATCTCACACTCACACATTTTGACAATCTCAAACACACACGCTGACAACCTCACACTCACACAGACTGACAATCTCACACACACACTGACAATTACACACTCACACATTCTGACAATCTCACACACACAGGCTGACAATCTCACACTCACACACACACTGACAATCTCACACTCACACAGGCTGACAATCTCACACTCACACAGGCTGACAATCTCACACAGGCTGACAATCTCACACAGGCTGACAATCTCACACTCACACAGGTTGACAATCTCACACTCACACAGGCTGACAATCTCACACACACTGACAACCTCACACACACACACACTGACAACCTCACACACACACACTGACAATCTCACACTCACACACAGACTGACAATCTCACACTCACACAGACTGACAATCTCACACTCACACAGGCTGACAATCTCACACACACACAGACTGACAATCTCACACTCACACAGGCTGACAATCTCACACAGGCTGACAATCTCACACACACACAGACTGAGAATCTCACTCACACAGACATACAGACTGATAATCTCACACACACTGACAATCTCACACTCACACAGGCTGACAATCTCACACACACACTGACAATCTCACACTCACACAGGCTGACAATATCACACACATAGGCTGACAATCTCACACTCACACACACTGACAATCTCACACTCACTGACAATCTCACACTCACACAGGCTGACAATCTCACACTCACACAGGCTGACAATCTTACACTCACATACAGACTTACAATCTCACATTCACACCCTGCCCCAACACAATTAAGGCTGCACACGAGCAGGTCCGGATTAAGATTGTGTAGGCCCCTATGCTACACTTTTACGTGGCCTTCACGTGGCCTCAAGGTGCACATGGCCTGGCACAAGCGTCGTGGTGATGTCACCGCCACTTAGTGGCGAATGGCGCTTGTTGTTGCTACAGGTACTTTGAGGCCCCCAGTAATATTCCCAAAAGGAAAACAAAGTTAAAGAACAATACAATTCATTTTTACAAGGCTAACGAGAAAATAAATTCAGCATTCACAACTGAAAAAAACTTTTTCTCTTAATCTCTGGAGGCCCTCCAGCTGGCGGAGGCCTCTGGGCTGCAGTTCCTAAAGCCCCCACGCCTCAATCCGGCCCTGCACACGGTCGATGCTTGTCTCTGTAGTGTGCGTGTGATTTTGTGTGTAACGTGTAAGGTTTATCTGCAGAGTCGATCGCATGGAGAAGTCCTCGACAGAGCCCGGTGCTAAAAGGCACCAATGCGACCGGTGTACCTACAGCACGGATCACGCTGAACACATGAAGCATCATCAGAGAACACACACGGGCGAAAAGCCATTCTGGTGCACCGTGTGTGAGAAGGCATTTGCTTGTTTAACAAATCTAAAAATTCACCAGAGAACACACGCGGGCGAAAAGCCATTCAAGTGCACCGTGTGTGAGAAGGCATTTGCTTGTGTAGTGTTGTAAGGACAAGCAGACTTCTTTAGGAGGCACACTCTGTTTATTGTATTATTTCCTTATACAACGCCTAACACACACAGAGGGATATTCGGTCCCCTCACCCGATACCCTAGGGAGGTACAGCCTCCGGACCTGGCGGGACTCTCACGTCTACCGCTAACCTCCTTGATACCTAAGGAGGTACAACCTCCGGACTTGGCGGGACTCACACGTCTGCCGCTATCCTAGTCCTCCGGCTAGGACCTAGGGGAGGCTATCTGACCCACCGCTGGCCCGGTGGGTCCTGACCACTGGGTATGCCGAGCCTTAGCCCTTAGAAGGGCTGGAAGGCTGGTCCAGGGTCCTAGCTAGGCTTCAGCCCAGTCTTCTATCTTCGTGCAGGGAGAGAACTCCCCGAGGTCCGTTGGGTCACCCGTCTTATACCCCTTTGTGGCCAGGTAGAACCAATCATACATTCCCACGTGGAACCGTCTGATTGGTTCGCACCAAACCCTGGCCACGATCCGTTTCACCTCGACTGACCCCAACCGTTGTACCCAGGGGTAATGCTGCACTGCCCTGGTGGCAACGCAGGTTACGCAACAGCGCGTAGTTAACACCTCTACATCACCCCCTCCTTCGGAAGCTCCAGCCGTCCCGGCTGCAACAATGGGAAACTCCGAAATTACCAATGGTAGAAGAATTGTGAGTGTGCCTCACGAACAACAAGAACAATTAAACCCCTATAAATACCCCCCTTAACAACATAACGTATGTACAAGGCACTAGACATGCCAAAAAAACATTATAACAACCGGCGAGATTTCGCGCGCGTGCGTTTCGCGGGACCATCGTAGGGGATGGCAGGCTTTGTCGGCGGCACAAGGGAAGGAGGAGGATGAGCCAGAGCATCCGGTGGGCCTTTATGCATCTCCACGGGGACACCTGCTGTTCCACGGTCCATTGAGGCCGAACGTGGCCTGCATGGAGCCGTCACTCCCACGTCATCTGCAGGAGGAATGGCACGCCTGCGCTGCGGGTTAGGCACCAATGGGGCAACATCCGGCTCGTCGGACGCGTCGCACACTCGGCCCCCATGTCGTGTGTGTTGTGGAGGGACGCGTGGCGTGACGAAGGGTTTTAACCGAGAGGGGTGAACGCACCAGCGACGCCGTCCCAGCTAATTTTAACACATTGGGGACGCAGGACTTCCACTACCTCAACCGGGCCTCGCCATGGTCTGAGGAGTTTGGCCGACGTGGACACCGGCACCTGGGGGCAGTGGAGCCATGCCCTGTCTCCCGGTGCCCACCGATGCATGTACGACCGAGGGTCCCGCAGTCGCAAATTCGCCCGTTGGCGGGAAGCCGAATTTTCAATGGCGGCGTCCCGTGCCTCGGCCAACTTACGGAGGTTGAATCGCAAGTGGTCAACGAGCTTTGACTTTTGCGGTGGCTGTTCGATTTCCAGCCGAACGTCGGCGGGAGGAAAGGCATCCCTGCCGTACATTAGAAAGAACGGGGAAAATCCCGTCGCCGCGTGAGGTGCCATACGGTATGCGGCGAGGACCCCCGGAACCTGCAAGTCCCAATCGAGGTGGGATTCATCGACCTGATGGCATAACATAGCGGTGAGAGTTCTATGAAGGCGCTCCACCATGCCGTCGGTCTGGGGATGGTAGGGCGAAGTGCGCACTTTCTTAGTGCCCAACAGGCGGCACACATCAGTCAGCAAGGCTCCCGAAAAATTTCTTCCCTGATCGGTCAGCAACCGTTCTGGTGCGCCCTTGTCCAGGACGTAGCCTTGAGCAAAGGCGTCCACAACGGCCGCCGCCGACTGGTTGGGGAGGGCCCAGGCCATATGCCACCGTGTAAAATACTCTACCCCAACCAGAAGGTACTTATTACCCCGTGGCGTAGTAGGAAAAGGGCCCAAAATATCGAGAGCCACCAACTCATTTATACGAGAGACCGAAATGGGTTGCAGGGGTGGACATGCCGGTTTAGCCGGCGGTTTACGTTGCGCACAATGGGTGCATCCCAGCAAAATGTCAGTGACGTCGCGCAGCATGCCCGGCCAGAAAAATTGCAACCGCAACAACCCAATGGTCTTATGAACACCCAGGTGCAATAAACGCTCATGCGCCGCCCATACGGCCTTGCATCGCAAGGCGGATGGCACGACGATTTTATGTTGACACGAGTCAGCATCCCAATGCATCAACAAGCCGCGCTTCATGACAAATGAATTAAATTTGCCCTGTCTTGGAACCGCATTATTCGCGTGGCGACGCAACCTCAATAACGACATGTCCTCGCCCTGGTGCCGACCCCATTCGGCCAAAGTTAGCCCCAGCAAATCGTCACTGGCCATTGGATCTGCATGATCCAACATCGGCGCTGAGGCGGCGGGAAGTGCGGCTGACACCGTTGTGAGAGCCGCGACCTGCGCAGGCAGTGGCGGCTTACAACGGCCCGAGCCCAAAAAACACGCACATTTTTGAGCCGGCAGAAGGCGAGACAACGCATCGGCATTCGTGTGTTGTGCACCCCTACGGTAAGTGACATTGAAATCGTAGTCCTGAAGGACTTCGAGCCACCGAGAAAGCTGCCCGGACTGTTGGTCAACCCGCAGAGCGTACTGTAAAGCCGAATGATCAGATCGCACGGTAAAATGCTGACCATACAGGTACGGCCTGTATTGCTGAATAAAAAAAACAATGGCCAGCAGCTCACGTCTGGTCACACAGTATCTTTGTTCAGCAAGAGACAAGACTCTGCTACCATAGGCAACAACCCTTTCAATGCCATCAACTTTTTGGGACAGAACACCCCCAATGCCCGTATTGCTAGCGTCGGTGTCCAACACGAATGGCACGGAAAAATCGGGGTACGCAAGGGACGGTGCCGTCTCGAGCGCGTTCCGCAAGGAGTCGAACGCAGCCTGTTCTGCGTCCCCCCAATGAAACGCCACCCCTTTTGACGTAAGGGCGTGGAGCGGCTTGGCAATCATCGCGAAGCCAGCAACAAACCGGCGGTAGTACGACGCAAAACCAATAAAACTACGAACATCGCCCGCAGATGTAGGGGTCGGCCAATGTTGAACACATTTGTTTTTTTCAGGGTCGGTAGAGATGCCCGAGCGGCTAACTATGTGGCCCAGATAGCGCACAGACTCACGCAAAAGGTGACACTTCTGCGGCTTGAATTTCAAGTTAGCGGCCCGCATTTTCAAGAAGACAGCACTCAACCGTTCGATGTGTTCGCCGAACGTGCGGCTAAAGACGATGACGTCGTCAAGATAAATGAGACATGAGTCCCACTGGAGCCCAGCGAGGACCAGCTCCATGAGCCTCTGGAACGTCGCTGGGGCCGAGTGGAGACCCATGGGCAATCTATTAAACTCGAAAAGGCCCTGTGGTGTCCGAAAAGCAGTCTTAGGTTTTGACGACTCGTCGAGGGGGAGTTGCCAAAACCCCGACAGAAGGTCCAAGGTGGAGAAATAGTGCGCCCCTGCCAGGGCATCCAATGACTCGTCCATACGAGGGAGAGGGTAGGCGTCCGCTAGCGAGATTTTATTTAGGCGCCGAAAATCAACGCAAAAACGGAGACTGCCATCGTGCTTTTTGACCAGCACTATTGGAGCACCCCAGGGACTAGTGGAGGGAGAAATTATATCGGCCTTCAGCATGTCATCCACAGCCGATTTAACATGCTGTTTCTCCGCCAGGCTAAGCCGAAACGGGTTTTGTCGAATCGGGGCAGCGTCACCAGTATCAATGTGGTGACGCAGCAGCTTGGTGCAGCCAATATCAAATTTAGATTTACTAAAGACATCGGAAAATTCTCGCAGAAGAGCGCGCAATTTAATTCGCTGCGAATGAGACAGATCACCCGTGTCTGTGCAGAGCGCGTCCAACCATCTCTCATCCGATTCAGAAGGAGGTGGGACCTGCGGCGTGTCATGCACGTGTCCCGCGACTCCGGTCCCCAACGGCACCGGGGTCGCGTGAGCGAGCACAGTTCCTTGCGGAATGACGGTTGTGGACAATCCGACATTCAAAACCTGCAAGAACGGCTCCCTGTCGGCTGCTACGAGGGTCTTTGCAGCCACCAAATCTAACCCCTTAGCAGCTGCGTTTGAAGGCCCCAGCAAAATGCCATGTGCCGAGGCCTCCGGGGCTAGCGGTTTTTTAAGTTGCAAGGGCACGAGCATTTGTGTCCCTGGCGGAATGCGGACTGTGCTCGCAACAAACGCCTGCACCGAGGCACTAGCCATGCGCGGATGTGAGGGTGTGGGCAAGAACGCCATCCGTCGACCCGACGGGAGTTCGATGCAGCCTTGATCTACAAGGATCTTAATAGGCATTTTCGCGAGAAAATCAGTGCCTAACAAACACGGCACGGCGAGGGAAGAAGAGACCAAAATTGGCCCTGCCAATTTAATGTCTCCAATCGAAATTTGCGCCCGAATTTGCCCAATAATACCAAGTGAACTGCCATTAGCGGCGAAACACGGGATAGAAACCCGTTCCAAGGGGCGGCATCGTACGGGCAGTATATTGTAAATCAGATCCGAAATGATCGTAGCCGACGCACCAGTATCGACCAACACGCGAAATTCCACACCCTCGATTGATCCGACAACCACGGACGAACCTGCCGTCGCCGCGACTACCCTATGGGCCAACTCGGACCACTGCCCAGGTCCGAGTGGCCGCGAACAAACGCCAGAATACCCCCCATCACACGCCGAATCGCGAGCCCTTCTTATGGTGCGTTGCAGTGTGTATGGTGTGAATGAGGGCCGAGCGTGAGAGGCGTCGCGACTTGCCTGGTTTTGCCGCGATGCCGTGGACGTCCTGTAGTCCTGGCCCCGGGATGCGGAGGGGCGTCGTCGAGGCGCACGGCAGTCAGAGGAGATGTGGCCTCGTCGGCCACAGTTGAAGCACGTCACGTCGCCGCGTGGAGCAGGCCGTCCCCGCTGCTGGTCGTTGCGGCGACCACCGTGGCCGGACGATCGCCGGCCCGTTGACCTGGTCGCCATGAAGGCCCGGTCGGGGGAGAACTCGGCGTCCCTGCTGGCAGGCTCCGACGTCGAAGCCGAGGCGGCGATGGTCGATTCCGTGTGGAGCAGCAGATGTGCGTGGATGCACCGAGCGGCTCGTAGCGAGCACATACCGTCGTCGTCCACCGCTTGGATGACGATGCGCAGCTCGCGCGCCAGCTCCAGCATCTTCTGGAGAACGATGGCATCGATGGCCTCGTCATCCATGCGAGGGTAACCCGCTCTTGCCATCGCCAGTAGAGCGGTCCGGAATGCCAACGGAGACTCTTTAGGGCGGCGTCGCCTGTCGTAAAATCGGCTGCGGACGTCGGATGGAGGCCCGTACACGTCGGACATCCGTCGGAGGGCCGATTGAAGAGTCGCCCTTTGTTGCCTGGGGATGGTGAGGAGCGAGGCGAGAGCGTCGTCATCCAAAGTGGCCGGTAGTGCTCGGAGCGCCTGTGCGTCCGACCAGCCCACCATCTCTTGGTGGCTCAGGAAGCGACGCTGGAACGCCACCCAGTCGCCCCCTTCAGATGTGAATTCTCGGAAGATGGGCAGGCGTTGTTGGAGGGCGGACGTCGTCTCCCCCTCAGCTTGTACCGTCTCGAGCCGGAGATCGGCGATTTCCCGACCGATAGAGTCTACTGTACCGTGTCGGTACAGTGATGACGCGGCGTCCGCTGAGGAACTCGAATTCGCAGCGTCGCGTGCTGATGATGTTGCGGGTTGTGATTGACCCCCCGCGTTCCCAGGATGCCCCTGGCTTCCGCTTCCGGCGGAATCACGTGGTTCCCCGGCGGGAAAATCAAAATGTCTGCCCCGGCCGATGGCGGGAACGTCTGCCGGCGGTTGACTCGGCCTGCCCGCAACCTCCAAGTTGATCTCTTCAAGAATGGAGGCCGCGGCATGTAGGAGTTGAGCGAGACGGCCGTGTGCTGCCCTGAGTCCGTCCCCCATGGCAGGGGGAGCAACCGGCTGCTCAACCGGTGGCTGGGCGGCCGTCAACGCGGCAGCGTTTTCAGCGGAGCTGGCGGTGCTTGCAGGTGAGACAGCGTTATCTTCGTTCTGGCTCCGCGCATGGGTTGAACTTCTGGTTTCCATTTCCAACCACTTCTGACTCCAGTTGTAGTGCTGTAAGGACGAGCAGACTTCTTTAGGAGGCACACTCTGTTTATTGTATTATTTCCTTATACAACGCCTAACACACACAGAGGGATATTCGGTCCCCTCACCCGATACCCTAGGGAGGTACAGCCTCCGGACCTGGCGGGACTCTCACGTCTACCGCTAACCTCCTTGATACCTAAGGAGGTACAACCTCCGGACTTGGCGGGACTCACACGTCTACCGCTATCCTAGTCCTCCGGCTAGGACCTAGGGGAGGCTATCTGACCCACCGCTGGCCCGGTGGGTCCTGACCACTGGGTATGCCGAGCCTTAGCCCTTAGAAGGGCTGGAAGGCTGGTCCAGGGTCCTAGCTAGGCTTCAGCCCAGTCTTCTATCTTCGTGCAGGGAGAGAACTCCCCGAGGTCCGTTGGGTCACCCGTCTTATACCCCTTTGTGGCCAGGTAGAACCAATCATACATTCCCACGTGGAACCGTCTGATTGGTTCGCACCAAACCCTGGCCACGATCCGTTTCACCTCGACTGACCCCAACCGTTGTACCCAGGGGTAATGCTGCACTGCCCTGGTGGCAACGCAGGTTACGCAACAGCGCGTAGTTAACACCTCTACACTTGTTTAACAAATCAAAAAATTCACCAGAGAACACACACGGGCGAAAAGCCATTCAAGTGCACCGTGTGTGAGAAGGCATTTGTGCATTCATCATATGTTCGAATTCACCAGAGAATGCACACGGGTGAGAAGCCCTACAAGTGCACTCTGTGCATGAAGGCATTTACTCGTTTAGAAATTCTTCAACATCACCAGAGTACACATACAGGCGACAAGCCCTACAAGTGCACCGTATGTGGGAAGGCATTTGTCTATTCAAGCTCTCTTCGGATTCACCAGAGAACACACACGGGCGAGAAGCCCTACAAGTGCAGCGTGTGTGGGAAAGGGTTTATCGCGTCAGGACAACGAACGATGCATGAAAAGATCCACGAGAGGGTGAAATCTACTTGTGAAGGCCAAAGTGCCGCTGCCATGAGTCCATCTCTCATAAAACAAGAACCGGAAGAAAATGACAACTTCGCTACGTGGCCAGGAGTGATGGTGGAGTGTGAAGAAGAGATAACGGTGAAGCGTGAAGGTCAGGGTTCGACTCGAGGTGGTGACCTCCTGGTGGATGGAGTAAGCGTCAAGCGGGAAGAGGAGAACTGAGACTGTCGCTTGTGATTGCCCGGTCGCTTCTGAACACATTCTGCGGAGGGAGCTAGTAGGAACGTTGGGTTGCCCCGTCAATGGCCAGGGTCAACGGCGGCGCCATCACGTGGTGTATTCCGCAAATATGCCCGACTGTGAGGGCTGGCACAAGTCGGCGTGAGTAGGTTAAACGTTTAGTTTTATAAGGGCACCACGGGGTGACCAGCCCCTCACCACCCAGCCCCACCCAGCCTCTCCCCTCTCCACCCAGCCCCACCCCTCCCATTTTTGGATGCACGACGGACGGACAGACACAATAATCCCCTGTGGGCTGGTGGTGTAACCAGGAAGTTCCTACCAGTAAAAGGGGTCGTGTAGCTCAGTCGGAATTACTGGGAAAAATAACCATTTTGTCTAATCTTGATTTGAAGCTTTCGTGATTTCTTTGTCTATTAAACTGGAAAAGGACTTTGGCCACATTCCAGGGAACCATTTGTGCTCCGTTTTTTTTTTGTTTGGGGGGGGATGTTATAGATTGCGTAAATATAAATATATACCCGGTGCGGGTTGTAAACATCGCCCCCTAGGGAGACAAAGGCGGTCAGCCGTGGTGCTGGCTACCCACCCCCTTGAGTGCCATTCGGGATGTGTTGCTCGCTAGTGTATAATGTAACATAGACTCACATAGAGACCCAGAGACTCATCACGCAGATACCCATAGATTAATCACACATACCCATAGACTCACCACGCAGAGACCCATAGACTCATCACACAGAGATCCATAGACTCATCACACAGAGACCCATAGACTCATCACACAGAGACCCATAGACTCACCACGCAGAGACCCATAGACTCATCACACAGAGACCCATAGACTCATCACACAGAGACCCATATACTCATCACACAGAGACCCATAGACTCATCACACACAGACCCATAGACTCACCACACAGAGACCCATAGACTCATCATAAAGAGACCCACAGACTCACCACACAGAGACCCATAGACTCATCATACAGAGACCCATAGACTCACCACAGAGACAGTCGACTCATCACACAGAGACCCACAGATTCATCACACAGAGACCCATAGACTCATCACACAGAGACCCATTGTAATAAAATAATTGCATTGTGAAAATTCTAAATTTTTCTGAAATGTTAGTTGTGTAATGTAATGAACGATGTGTTAAAGTGTCATTACAAACGTGTGTGTTGTGTGTATTATTGTGATTGATATTCTTGTTTAATATGTATGTACATTATTATGTGCGGTTATGCATAAAGTTTATCACGACTTATTATCTTTCAGTTTACCTTGTGTTATGAGGTGTGGTTCAGAGGATGAGGATGGGAGAAAATCTGGGTCACGTGACCCTGATAGTTGAGGACCATGAGTTTCATCCTCTTCCTCGTCTGACTCAAGTGAGAATGATTCTGGTGCATCAGGAACCGGCAGTCCTTCTCGTGGGGTCCTGGGCGTATAGCTGATGGAATGTTTGGATAATGCCCAGTCCACTTTTTATTCTTTGACAAACCTTTCCTAACTGGAGGCGCCATGCAGAAGTAACAATTGCCGATATGATCTGTTGGCTCTCTCCGAATCATTGGCACCCCAAAAGGCATAGATTTCCTGTTCCACCACTGGTGAAGATTTGTTGCACAAGTGTTGCAGTATAGAAGACAGTATATAAGGCTAGCGGTCACGAGTGGTAATAACAGGCTAGGTAGCAGAGAGGGAGCGATATTGGATCTTCGGGAAGGTTCAAGAACCTTCGAGAGAGTTCGAGAAGTAGGGGCGTGGCCGGGGGTGGGTGGATGGCCACGCTGGGGGTAAAAAGGGGGTGAGGAGCGAGGTTCTGGGCTGCCGTGGGAGTCGTCGCTGTCAAGGTAACCCTCACCAGTCAGAGTGTCCGAGAGTCGTTACACGTGGATTGTGTGTTGGGTAGAGGGGGCTCAATAGGAGCAGCATTGGCTGGAGAAGAGATGGATCTGACGGGTGAGTGAGTGGATGGGAGAGTGAGTGAGTGGATGGGTGAGTGGGTGGGTGAGTGCGTGAGTGGGTGGATGGGTGAGTGAGTTGAGTGAGTGGGTGAGTGAGTGAGTGGGTGGGTGAGTGGAAGGGGGAGTGAGTGGGTGGGTGAGTGGATGGGTGAGTGGGTGGGTGAGTGGATGGGTGAGTGGATAGGTGAGTGGGTGAGTGAGTGGGTGGGTGGATGGGTGAGTGGGTGAGTGAGTGGCGTGGGCTGGAGAAGAGATGGAGCTGACGCGGTACGGGAGGATGTGGGAGCTGAGTGGACATCTTCCCACGCCGTCTGGACACCGTGGAAGAGGAGGCCAAATACCCTGAAGGGTTCACTCGATTGGAGGGGGGGAGGGGTCAAGTTTTGACATTTTTGCGTATGTACTAAATGGATGGCCCCCAAGTTGATGTGTGGAATGTAACATTTAATCCGTGTGGATTACAGCATTCGATTCGATTCAGGTGAATATATAAGATTTTAGTTTTACAAAAATACAATAATTACAATTCCTAACCCCCGAACCAAAAAAGTAACCAATAAGGAAAAAACACAACTGTAAAAAGACAAAAAACACATTAACTGTAAAAAGACAAGAGCATGAGCCTGAACTTCTGTTGACCCCAATCCCTCGTGAAAACCTTCGTCTTAAAACATCACTAAATACGTTCACTATACGCAGTATTTGGGAGTATTTAGCTGCTATAGATTTCCACATTTCATATAAGCCCCTTCGTTCAGCTATAATTTGTGATAACCAGGTAGTTTCTGGCTTTACCTAGTAAAATATATAGTTTAATCAGCAGTAACCTACTTTAGGAGCTTAATATAATACATTAATTACCTGCTATAATCACCCAGAAATGTCTGTCCGTCCCGCGCGTGACGTCACTACACATGAGGCCTACCCCCCTGCGTGTCGTCACTCCACATGAGCCCCTCCCCCTTCATTAATATTCACGCACGCATGGAAATTTACACTGACGCACAAGAAGGTCGCGCACTCCACATGCTGCACCCCTCTCCCCCCATGAATATTCATGAGCAGGTGACGTCACTACATGGCGCACCCCTCCACAACCATGAGCCGGAGACGTCACTCCACATGGGGCAACCCCCACCCCCCCACGATTAATAATCACGAGCTGAACAATTTTTCTATTGAATATTTAAGACTTACTGCAATATACACCCGTCCTTGGACGGGCAAAAAGCTCGTCTCACATATTAAACTAAAACAATTTAATAAATCAAAATAGCAACCAGTAACGCCTAAAACAACTGTCTTATTAAGGTTACGAGCGCGAGGGGTGACGTCACGCGGGGGGGGGGGGGGTCCGTGACGTCACACGGTTGCCCACAACCACTCTCCCTCATCGTGACGTCACGAAAGCCTGCAACCACCCCCGCACCGTGACGTCACGAGCGCAACTGCAGGGTGACGTCACCGAGCGTGTGGATTGCTGTGAGGTAAAAACAATACAAAACTATATATTTTTCTATAAATCATATTAAACATTTCGGGGTTTATATCAAGTAGAGGACGTGGGGCGGCTGTTATTTTATGTTGCCGAGTAGTTTATTTATAAATACAATTTTACACGTCTGTTTTTTTAAGACTTCGGAGTCTGAGGGGGGGTTTTTTTCCTTAATTTTTTTCTCACCCCTTGAAGGTCACGAAACAAGCAATAAAAAGTGTGGGAATCCGAGTGTTTATAAATAACAAAAACAACATTACACGCTGGGGGGGGGGGGGGGGGGGGTGGCCGGGTTAAAAGTCGCCTCATAGAAAAAAAGAGCGGGAAACTGTAAAAAGTTGTGAGGCGATGGATTTAATTGTTTTATTTTATTTTTTATTTGGTATCGCCCTGTGAGCCACGACCCAGCGTCGCTTTCGTGAGGGCGAAACTTTCATCAGCCTCATCGGGGTCCACAACATTTTACTTTGCTTGGAAATACGACGTTTTACACCCCCCCTCCCATCCCCAGCGATTCGATTGCTGTGCAGTGTTTGGAATGTGCTAGGAGATGTTAACTACCTCGCCTGTTATCATCACAGTGACTAGGAGATGTTAACTACCTCACCTGTCATCATCACGGTGACTAGGAGATGTTAACTACCTCGCCTGTTATCATCACAGTGACTAGGAGATGTTAACTACCTCGCCTGTCATCATCACGGTGACTAAGAGATGTTAACTACCTCGCCTGTCATCATCACGGTGACTAGGAGATGTTGACTACCTCGCCTGTTATCATCACGGTGACTAGGAGATGTTAACTAGCTCGCCTGTCATCATCGCAGTGACTAGGAGATGTTAACTACCTCGCCTGTTATCATCACGGTGACTAGGAGATGTTAACTACCTCGCCTGTTATCATCACGATGACTAGGAGATGTTAACTACCTCGCCTGTTATCATCACGGTGACTAGGAGATGTTAACTACCTCGCCTGTCATCATCACGGTGACTAGGAGATGTTAACTACCTCGCCTGTCATCATCACGGTGACTAGGAGGTGTTAACTACCTCGCCTGTCATCATCACGGTGACTAGGAGATGTTAACTACCTCGCCTGTTATCATCACGATGACTAGGAGATGTTAACTACCTCGCCTGTTATCATCACGGTGACTAGGAGATGTTAACTACCCCGCCTGTCATCATCACGGTGACTAAGAGATGTTAACTACCTCGCCTGTCATCATCACGGTGACTAGGAGATGTTAACTACCTCACCTGTTATCATCACGGTGACTAGGAGATGTTAACTACCTCGCCTGTCATCATCACGGTGACTAGGAGATGTTAACTACCTCGCATGTCATCATCACGGTGACTAAGAGATGTTAACTACCTCGCCTGTCATCATCACGGTGACTAGGAGATGTTGACTACCTCGCCTGTTATCATCACGGTGACTAGGAGATGTTAATTAGCTCGCCTGTCATCATCGCAGTGACTAGGAGATGTTAACTACCTCGCCTGTTATCATCACGGTGACTAGGAGATGTTAACTACCTCGCCTGTTATCATCACGATGACTAGGAGATGTTAACTACCTCGCCTGTTATCATCACGGTGACTAGGAGATGTTAACTACCTCGCCTGTCATCATCACGGTGACTAGGAGATGTTAACTACCTCGCCTGTCATCATCACGGTGACTAGGAGGTGTTAACTACCTCGCCTGTCATCATCACGGTGACTAGGAGATGTTAACTACCTCGCCTGTCATCATCACGGTGACTAGGAGATGTTAACTACCTCACCTGTTATCATCACGGTGACTAGGAGATGTTAACTACCCCGCCTGTCATCATCACGGTGACTAAGAGATGTTAACTACCTCGCCTGTCATCATCACGGTGATTAGGAGATGTTGACTACCTCGCCTGTTATCATCACGGTGACTAGGAGATGTTAACTACCTCGCCTGTTATCATCACGATGACTAGGAGATGTTAACTACCTCGCCTGTCATCATCACGGTGACTAGGAGATGTTAACTACCTCGCCTGTTATCATCACAGTGACTAGGAGATGTTAACTACCTCGCCTGTCATCATCACGGTGACTAAGAGATGTTAACTACCTCGCCTGTCATCATCACGGTGACTAGGAGATGTTGACTACCTCGCCTGTTATTATCACGGTGACTAGGAGATGTTAACTAGCTCGCCTGTCATCATCGCAGTGACTAGGAGATGTTAACTACCTCGCCTGTTATCATCACGGTGACTAGGAGATGTTAACTACCTCGCCTGTTATCATCACGATGACTAGGAGATGTTAACTACCTCGCCTGTTATCATCACGGTGACTAGGAGATGTTAACTACCTCGCCTGTCATCATCACGGTGACTAGGAGATGTTAACTACCTCGCCTGTCATCATCACGGTGACTAGGAGGTGTTAACTACCTCGCCTGTCATCATCACGGTGACTAGGAGATGTTAACTACCTCGCCTGTCATCATCACGGTGACTAGGAGATGTTAACTACCTCACCTGTTATCATCACGGTGACTAGGAGATGTTAACTACCCCGCCTGTCATCATCACGGTGACTAAGAGATGTTAACTACCTCGCCTGTCATCATCACGGTGACTAGGAGATGTTGACTACCTCGCCTGTTATCATCACGGTGACTAGGAGATGTTAACTACCTCGCCTGTCATCATCACGGTGACTAGGAGATGTTAACTACCTCACCTGTTATCATCACGGTGACTAGGAGATGTTAACTACCTTGCCTGTCATCATCACGGTGACTAGGAGATGTTAACTACCTCGCCTGTTATCATCACGGTGACTAAGAGGTGTTAACTACCTCGCCTGTTATCACGGTGACTTGGAGATGTTAACTACCTCACCTGTTATCATCACGGTGACTAGGAGATGTTAACTACCTCGCCTGTTGTCATCACGGTGACTAGGCGATGTTAACTACCTCGCCTGTTGTCATCACGGTGACTAGGAGATGTTAACTACCTCGCCTGTTATCATCACGGTGACTAGGAGATGTTAACTACCTCGCCTGTTATCATCACGGTGACTAGGAGATGTTAACTACCTCGCCTGTCATTATCACGGTGACTAGGAGATGTTAACTACCTCGCCTGTTGTCATCACGGTGACTAGGAGATGTTAACTACCTCGCCTGTCAATCACGGTGACTAAGAGATGTTAACTACCTCGCCTGTTATCATCACGGTGACTAGGAGATGTTAACTACCTCGCCTGTTGTCATCACGGTGACTAGGAGATGTTAACTATCTTGCCTGTTATGGTGACTAGAAGATGTTAACTACCTCACCTGTTGTCATCACGGTGACTAGGAGATGTTAACTACCTCGCCTGTTATGGTGACTAGAAGATGTTAACTACCTCACCTGTTATCATCACGGTGACTAGGAGATGTTAACTACCTCGCCTGTTATGGTGACTAGAAGATGTTAACTACCTCACCTGTTGTCATCACGGTGACTAGGAGATGTTAACTACCTCGCCTGTCATAATCACGGTGACTAAGAGATGTTAACTACCTCGCCTGTTATCATCACGGTGACTAGGAGATGTTAACTAGCTCGCCTGTTATCATCACGGTGACTAGGAGATGTTAACTACCTCGCCTGTCATAATCACGGTGACTAAGAGATGTTAACTACCTCGCCTGTTATCATCACGGTGACTAGGAGATGTTAACTACCTCGCCTGTCATAATCACGGTGACTAGGAGATGTTAACTACCTCGCCTGTTGTCATCAAGATGACTAGGAGATGTTAACTACCTCGCCTGTCATCACGGTGACTAGGAGATGTTAACTACCTCACCTGTCATAATCACGGTGACTAGGAGATGTTAACTACCTCGCCTGTTATCATCACGGTGACTAGGAGATGTTAACTGCCTCGCCTGTAATCATCACGGTGGCTAGGAGATGTTAACTACCTCGCCTGTTATCATCACGGTGACTAAGAGGTGTTAACTACCTCGCCTGTTATCACGGTGACTTGGAGATGTTAACTACCTCACCTGTTATCATCACGGTGACTAGGAGATGTTAACTACCTCGCCTGTTGTCATCACGGTGACTAGGCGATGTTAACTACCTCGCCTGTTGTCATCACGGTGACTAGGAGATGTTAACTACCTCGCCTGTCATCATCACGGTGACTAGGAGATGTTAACTACCTCGCCTGTTATCATCACGGTGACTAGGAGATGTTAACTACCTCGCCTGTCATTATCACGGTGACTAGGAGATGTTAACTACCTCGCCTGTTGTCATCACGGTGACTAGGAGATGTTAACTACCTCGCCTGTCAATCACGGTGACTAGGAGATGTTAACTACCTCGCCTGTCATTATCACGGTGACTAGGAGATGTTAACTACCTCGCCTGTTGTCATCACGGTGACTAGGAGATGTTAACTACCTCGCCTGTCAATCACGGTGACTAAGAGATGTTAACTACCTCGCCTGTTATCATCACGGTGACTAGGAGATGTTAACTACCTCGCCTGTTGTCATCACGGTGACTAGGAGATGTTAACTATCTTGCCTGTTATGGTGACTAGAAGATGTTAACTACCTCACCTGTTGTCATCACGGTGACTAGGAGATGTTAACATCCTCGCCTGTTATGGTGACTAGAAGATGTTAACTACCTCGCCTGTTATCATCACGGTGACTAGGAGATGTTAACTACCTCGCCTGTTATGGTGACTAGAAGATGTTAACTACCTCACCTGTTGTCATCACGGTGACTAGGAGATGTTAACTACCTCGCCTGTCATAATCACGGTGACTAAGAGATGTTAACTACCTCGCCTGTTATCATCACGGTGACTAGGAGATGTTAACTACCTCGCCTGTTATCATCACGGTGACTAGGAGATGTTAACTACCTCGCCTGTCATAATCACGGTGACTAAGAGATGTTAACTACCTCGCCTGTTATCATTACGGTGACTAGGAGATGTTAACTACCTCGCCTGTCATAATCACTGTGACTAGGAGATGTTAACTACCTCGCCTGTTGTCATCAAGATGACTAGGAGATGTTAATTACCTCGCCTGTCATCACGGTGACTAGGAGATGTTAACTACCTCACCTGTCATAATCACGGTGACTAGGAGATGTTAACTACCTCGCCTGTTATCATCACGGTGACTAGGAGATGTTAACTGCCTCGCCTGTTATCATCACGGTGGCTAGGAGATGTTAACTACCTCACGCGTTATCATCACGGTGACTAGGAGATGTTAACTACCTTGCCTGTTATCATCACGGTGACTAGGAGATGTTAACTACCTCACCTGTCATCATCACGGTGACTAGGAGATGTTAACTACCTCGCCTGTTATCATCATGGTGACTAAGAGATGTTAACTACCTCGCCTGTTATCATCACGGTGACTAGGAGATGTTAACTACCTCGCCTGTCACATCACGGTGACTAGGAGATGTTAACTACCTCGCCTGTTGTCATCAAGATGACTAGGAGATGTTAACTACCTCGCCTGTCATCACGGTGACTAGGAGATGTTAACTACCTCACCTGTCATAATCACGGTGACTAGGAGATGTTAACTACCTCGCCTGTTATCATCACGGTGACTAGGAGATGTTAACTGCCTCGCCTGTTATCATCACGGTGGCTAGGAGATGTTAACTACCTCGCGTGTTATCATCACGGTGACTAGGAGATGTTAACTACCTTGCCTGTTATCATCACGGTGACTAGGAGATGTTAACTCCCTCACCTGTCATCATCACGGTGACTAGGAGATGTTAACTACCTCGCCTATTAATCACGGTGACTAAGAGATGTTAACTACCTCGCCTGTTATCATCACGGTGACTAGGAGATGTTAACTGCCTCACCTGTTATCATCACGGTGGCCAGGAGATGTTAACTACCTCGCGTGTTATCACGGTGACTAGGAGATGTTAACTTCCTCACCTGTTATCATCACGGTGACTAGGAGATGTTAACTACCTCGCCTGTCATCATCACAGTGACTAGGAGATGTTAACTACCTCGCCTGTTATCATCACGGTGACTAGGAGATGTTAACTACCTCGCCTGTTATCATCACGGTGACTAGGAGATGTTAACTACCTCGCCTGTTATCATCACGGTGACTAGGAGATGTTAACTACCTCGCCTGTCATCACGGTGACTAGGAGATGTTAACTACCTCACCTGTTATCATCACGGTGACTAGGAGATGTTAACTACCTCGCCTGTCATCATCACGGTGACTAGGAGATGTTAACTACCTCGCCTGTCATCATCACGGTGACTAGGAGATATTAACTACCTCGCCTGTCATCATCACGGTGACTAGGAGATGTTAACTACCTCGCCTGTCATCATCACGGTGACTAGGAGATGTTAACTCCCTCGCCTGTCATCATCACGGTGACTAGGAGATGTTAACTACCTTGCCTGTTATCATCACGGTGACTAGGAGATGTTAACAACCTCGCCTGTTATCATCGCGGTGACTAAGAGATGTTAACTACCTCGCCTGTTATCATCACGGTGACTAGGAGATGTTAACTCCCTCGCCTGTTATCATCACGGTAACTAGGAGATGTTAACTACCTCGCCTGTTGTCATCAAGGTGACTAGGAGATGTTAACTACCTCGCCTGTCATCACGGTGACTAGGAGATGTTAACTACCTCGCCTGTCATCATCACGGTGACTAGGAGATGTTAACTACCTCGCCTGTTATCATCACGGTGACTAGGAGATGTTAACTACCTCACCTGTTATCATCACAGTGACTAGGAGATGTTAACTACCTCGCCTGTCATCATCACGGTGACTAGGATATGTTAACTGCCTCGCCTGTTATCATCACGGTGGCTAGGAGATGTTAACTACCTCGCCTGTTATCATCACGGTGACTAGGAGATGTTAGCTACCTCGCCTGTTATCATCACGGTGACTAGGAGATGTTAACTACCTCGCCTGTCATAATCACGGTGACTAAGAGATGTTAGCTACCTCGCCTGTCATCATCACGGTGACTAGGAGATGTTAACTACCTCACCTGTTATCATCACGGTGACTAAGAGATGTTAACTACCTTGCCTGTTATCATCACGGTGACTAGGAGATGTTAACTACTTCGCCTGTCATAATCACGGTGACTAAGAGATGTTAGCTACCTCGCCTGTTATCATCATGGTGACTAAGAGATGTTAACTGCCTCGCCTGTTATCATCACGGTGACTAGGAGATGTTAACTACCTCGCCTGTCATCATCACGGTGACTAGGAGATGTTAACTACCTCGCCTGTTGTCATCAAGATGACTAGGAGATGTTAACTACCTCGCCTGTCATCACGGTGACTAGGAGATGTTAACTACCTCGCCTGTTATCATCACGGTGACTAGGAGATGTTAACTACCTCGCCTGTTATCATCACGGTGACTAGGAGATGTTAACTACCTCGCCTGTCATCATCACGGTGACTAGGAGATGTTAACTACCTCGCCTGTCATCATCACGGTGACTAGGAGATGTTAACTACCTCGCCTGTCATCATCACGGTGACTAGGAGATATTAACTACCTCGCCTGTCATCATCATGGTGACTAGGAGATGTTAACTACCTCGCCTGTCATCATCACGGTGACTAGGAGATGTTAACTACCTCGCCTGTCATCATCACGGTGACTAGGAGATGTTAACTACCTTGCCTGTTATCATCACGGTGACTAGGAGATGTTAACTACCTCGCCTGCTATTATCAAGGTGACTAAGAGGTGTTAACTACCCCACCTGTTATCATCACGGTGACTAGGGGATGTTAACTACCTCGCCTGTCATAATCACGGTGACTAGGAGATGTTAACTACCTCGCCTGTTATCATCACGGTGACTAAGAGATGTTAACTACCTCGCCTGTTATCATCACGATGACTAGGAGATGTTAACTACCTCGCCTGTTATCATCACGGTGACTAAGAGATGTTAACTACCTCGCCTGTTATCATCACGGTGACTAGGAGATGTTAACTCCCTCGCCTGTTATCATCACGGTAACTAGGAGATGTTAACTACCTCGCCTGCTATTATCAAGGTGACTAAGAGGTGTTAACTACCCCACCTGTTATCATCACGGTGACTAGGGGATGTTAACTACCTCGCCTGTCATAATCACGGTGACTAGGAGATGTTAACTGCCTCACCTGTTATCATCACGGTGGCCAGGAGATGTTAACTACCTCGCGTGTTATCATCATGGTGACTAGGAGATGTTAACTACCTCGCCTGTCATCATCACGGTGACTAGGAGATGTTAACTACCTCGCCTGTTATCATCACGGTGACTAGGAGATGTTAACTACCTCACCTGTTATCATCACAGTGACTAGGAGATGTTAAATACCTCGCCTGTCATCATCACGGTGACTAGGAGATGTTAACTGCCTCGCCTGTTATCATCACGGTGGCTAGGAGATGTTAACTACCTCGCCTGTTATCATCACGGTGACTAGGAGATGTTAACTACCTCGCCTGTCGTCATCACGGTGACTAGGAGATGTTAACTACCTTGCCTGTCATCATCACGGTGACTAGGAGATGTTAACTACCTTGCCTGTTATCATCACGGTGACTAGGAGATGTTAACTACCTCGCCTGTTATCATCACGGTGACTAAGAGATGTTAGCTACCTCGCCTGTTATCATCACGGTGACTAGGAGATGTTAACTACCTCGCCTGTCATAATCACGGTGACTAAGAGATGTTAGCTACCTCGCCTGTCATCATCACGGTGACTAGGAGATGTTAACTACCTCACCTGTTATCATCACGGTGACTAAGAGATGTTAACTACCTTGCCTGTTATCATCACGGTGACTAGGAGATGTTAACTACCTCACCTGTCATAATCACGGTGACTAAGAGATGTTAGCTACCTCGCCTGTTATCATCATGGTGACTAAGAGATGTTAACTACCTCGCCTGTTATCATCACGGTGACTAGGAGATGTTAACTACCTCGCCTGTCATCATCACGGTGACTAGGAGATGTTAACTACCTCGCCTGTTGTCATCAAGATGACTAGGAGATGTTAACTACCTCGCCTGTCATCACGGTGACTAGGAGATGTTAACTACCTCACCTGTCATAATCACGGTGACTAGGAGATGTTAACTACCTCGCCCGTTATCATCATGGTGACTAGGAGATGTTAACTGCCTCGCCTGTTATCATCACGGTGGCTAGGAGATGTTAACTACCTCGCGTGTTATCATCACGGTGACTAGGAGATGTTAACTACCTTGCCTGTTATCATCACGGTGACTAGGAGATGTTAACTACCTCACCTGTCATCATCACGGTGACTAGGAGATGTTAACTACCTCGCCTATTAATCACGGTGACTAAGAGATGTTAACTACCTCGCCTGTTATCATCACGGTGACTAGGAGATGTTAACTGCCTCACCTGTTATCATCACGGTGGCCAGGAGATGTTAACTACCTCGCGTGTTATCATCACGGTGACTAGGAGATGTTAACTACCTCACCTGTTATCATCACGGTGACTAGGAGATGTTAACTACCTCGCCTGTCATCATCACGGTGACTAGGAGATGTTAACTACCTCGCCTGTTATCATCACGGTGACTAGGAGATGTTAACTACCTCGCCTGTTATCATCACGGTGACTAGGAGATGTTAACTACCTCGCCTGTTATCATCACGGTGACTAGGAGATGTTAACTACCTCGCCTGTCATCATCACGGTGACTAGGAGATGTTAACTACCTCACCTGTTATCATCACGGTGACTAGGAGATGTTAACTACCTCGCCTGTCATCATCACGGTGACTAGGAGATGTTAACTACCTCGCCTGTTATCATCACCGTGACTAAGAGATGTTAACTACCTTGCCTGTTATCATCACGGTGACTAGGAGATGTTAACTAACTCGCCTGTCATAATCACGGTGACTAAGAGATGTTAGCTACCTCGCCTGTTATCATCATGGTGACTAAGAGATGTTAACTACCTCGCCTGTTATAATCACGGTGACTAGGAGATGTTAACTACCTCGCCTGTCATCATCACGGTGACTAGGAGATGTTAACTACCTCGCCTGTTGTCATCAAGATGACTAGGAGATGTTAACTACCTCGCCTGTCATCACGGTGACTAGGAGATGTTAACTACCTCACCTGTCATAATCACGGTGACTAGGAGATGTTAACTACCTCGCCCGTTATCATCACGGTGACTAGGAGATGTTAACTGCCTCGCCTGTTATCATCACGGTGGCTAGGAGATGTTAACTACCTCGCGTGTTATCATCACGGTGACTTGGAGATGTTAACTACCTTGCCTGTTATCACGGTGACTAGGAGATGTTAACTACCTCGCCTGTCATCATCACGGTGACTAGGAGATGTTAACTACCTCGCCTGTTATCATCACGGTGACTAGGAGATGTTAACTACCTCGCCTGTTATCATCACGGTGACTAGGAGATGTTAACTACCTCGCCTGTTATCATCACGGTGACTAGGAGATGTTAACTACCTCGCCTGTCATCATCACGGTGACTAGGAGATGTTAACTACCTCACCTGTTATCATCACGGTGACTAGGAGATGTTAACTACCTCGCCTGTCATCATCACGGTGACTAGGAGATGTTAACTACCTCGCCTGTTATCATCACCGTGACTAAGAGATGTTAACTACCTTGCCTGTTATCATCACGGTGACTAGGAGATGTTAACTAACTCGCCTGTCATAATCACGGTGACTAAGAGATGTTAGCTACCTCGCCTGTTATCATCATGGTGACTAAGAGATGTTAACTACCTCGCCTGTTATAATCACGGTGACTAGGAGATGTTAACTACCTCGCCTGTCATCATCACGGTGACTAGGAGATGTTAACTACCTCGCCTGTTGTCATCAAGATGACTAGGAGATGTTAACTACCTCGCCTGTCATCACGGTGACTAGGAGATGTTAACTACCTCACCTGTCATAATCACGGTGACTAGGAGATGTTAACTACCTCGCCCGTTATCATCACGGTGACTAGGAGATGTTAACTGCCTCGCCTGTTATCATCACGGTGGCTAGGAGATGTTAACTACCTCGCGTGTTATCATCACGGTGACTTGGAGATGTTAACTACCTTGCCTGTTATCATCACGGTGACTAGGAGATGTTAACTACCTCACCTGTCATCATCACGGTGACTAGGAGACGTTAACTACCTCGCCTATTAATCACGGTGACTAAGAGATGTTAACTACCTCGCCTGTTATCATCACGGTGACTAGGAGATGTTAACTGCCTCACCTGTTATCATCACGGTGGCCAGGAGATGTTAACTACCTCGCCTGTCATCATCACGGTGACTAGGAAATGTTAACTACCTCACCTGTTATCATCACGGTGACTAGGAGATGTTAACTACCTCGCCTGTCATCATAACGGTGACTAGGAGATGTTAACTACCTCGCCTGTTATCATCACGGTGACTAGGAGATGTTAACTACCTCGCCTGTTATCATCACGGTGACTAGGAGATGTTAACTACCTCGCCTGTTATCATCACGGTGACTAGGAGATGTTAACTACCTCGCCTGTCATCATCACGGTGACTAGGAGATGTTAACTACCTCACCTGTTATCATCACGGTGACTAGGAGATGTTAACTACTTCGCCTGTCATCATCACGGTGACTAGGAGATGTTAGCTACCTCGCCTGTCATCATCACGGTGACTAGGAGATATTAACTACCTCGCCTGTCATCATCACGGTGACTAGGAGATGTTAACTACCTCGCCTGTCATCATCACGGTGACTAGGAGATGTTAACTACCTCGCCTGTCATCATCACGGTGACTAGGAGATGTTAACTACCTTGCCTGTTATCATCACGGTGACTAGGAGATGTTAACTACCTCGCCTGTTATCATCAAGGTGACTAAGAGGTGTTAACTACCTCACCTGTTATCATCACGGTGACTAGGGGATGTTAACTACCTCGCCTGTCATAATCACGGTGACTAGGAGATGTTAACTACCTCGCCTGTTATCATCACGGTGACTAAGAGATGTTAACTACCTCGCCTGTTATCATCACGATGACTAGGAGATGTTAACTACCTCGCCTGTTATCATCACGGTGACTAAGAGATGTTAACTACCTCGCCTGTTATCATCACGGTGACTAGGAGATGTTAACTACCTCGCCTGTTATCATCACGGTAACTAGGAGATGTTAACTACCTCGCCTGTTGTCATCAAGGTGACTAGGAGATGTTAACTACCTTGCCTGTCATCACGGTGACTAGGAGATGTTAACTACGTCGCCTGTTATCATCACGGTGACTAGGAGATGTTAACTACCTCGCCTGTTGTCATCATGGTGACTAGGAGATGTTAACTACCTCGCCTGTCATCATCACGGTGACTAGGAGATGTTAACTACCTCGCCTGTTATCATCCCGGTGACTAGGAGATGTTAACTACCTCACCTGTTATCATCACAGTGACTAGGAGATGTTAACTACCTCGCCTGTCATCATCACGGTGACTAGGAGATGTTAACTGCCTCGCCTGTTATCATCACGGTGGCTAGGAGATGTTAACTACCTCGCCTGTTATCATCACGGTGACTAGGAGATGTTAACTACCTCGCCTGTCGTCATCACGGTGACTAGGAGATGTTAACTACCTTGCCTGTCATCATCACGGTGACTAGGAGATGTTAACTACCTTGCCTGTTATCATCACGGTGACTAGGAGATGTTAACTACCTCGCCTGTTATCATCACGGTGACTAAGAGATGTTAGCTACCTCGCCTGTTATCATCACGGTGACTAGGAGATGTTAACTACCTCGCCTGTCATAATCACGGTGACTAAGAGATGTTAGCTACCTCGCCTGTTATCATCACGGTGACTAGGAGATGTTAACTACCTCGCCTGTTATCATCACGGTGACTAAGAGATGTTAACTACCTTGCCTGTTATCATCACAGTGACTAGGAGATGTTAACTACCTCGCCTGTCATAATCACGGTGACTAAGAGATGTTAGCTACCTCGCCTGTTATCATCATGGTGACTCGGAGATGTTAACTACCTCGCCTGTCATCATCACGGTGACTAGGAGATGTTAACTACCTCGCCTGTTATCATCACGGTGACTAGGAGATGTTAACTACCTCACCTGTTATGATCACAGTGACTAGGAGATGTTAACTACCTCGCCTGTCATCATCACGGTGACTAGGAGATGCTAACTGCCTCGCCTGTTATCATCACAGTGGCTAGGAGATGTTAACTACCTCGCCTGTTATCATCACGGTGACTAGGAGATGTTAACTACCTCGCCTGTCGTCATCACGGTGACTAGGAGATGTTAACTACCTTGCTTGTCATCATCACGGTGACTAGGAGATGTTAACTACCTTGCCTGTTATCATCATGGTGACTAGGAGATGTTAACTACCTCGCCTGTTATCATCACGGTGACTAAGAGATGTTAGCTACCTCGCCTGTTATCATCACGGTGACTAGGAGATGTTAACTACCTCGCCTGTTATCATCACGGTAACTAGGAGATGTTAACTACCTCGCCTGTTGTCATCAAGGTGACTAGGAGATGTTAACTACCTCGCCTGTCATCACGGTGACTAGGAGATGTTAACTACGTCGCCTGTTATCATCACGGTGACTAGGAGATGTTAACTACCTCGCCTGTTGTCATCATGGTGACTAGGAGATGTTAACTACCTCGCCTGTCATCATCACGGTGACTAGGAGATGTTAACTACCTCGCCTGTTATCATCCCGGTGACTAGGAGATGTTAACTACCTCACCTGTTATCATCACAGTGACTAGGAGATGTTAACTACCTCGCCTGTCATCATCACGGTGACTAGGAGATGTTAACTGCCTCGCCTGTTATCATCACGGTGGCTAGGAGATGTTAACTACCTCGCCTGTTATCATCACGGTGACTAGGAGATGTTAACTACCTCGCCTGTCGTCATCACGGTGACTAGGAGATGTTAACTACCTTGCCTGTCATCATCACAGTGACTAGGAGATGTTAACTACCTTGCCTGTTATCATCACGGTGACTAGGAGATGTTAACTACCTCGCCTGTTATCATCACGGTGACTAAGAGATGTTAGCTACCTCGCCTGTTATCATCACGGTGACTAGGAGATGTTAACTACCTCGCCTGTCATAATCACGGTGACTAAGAGATGTTAGCTACCTCGCCTGTTATCATCACGGTGACTAGGAGATGTTAACTACCTCGCCTGTTATCATCACGGTGACTAAGAGATGTTAACTACCTTGCCTGTTATCATCACAGTGACTAGGAGATGTTAACTACCTCGCCTGTCATAATCACGGTGACTAACAGATGTTAGCTACCTCGCCTGTTATCATCATGGTGACTCGGAGATGTTAACTACCTCGCCTGTCATCATCACGGTGACTAGGAGATGTTAACTACCTCGCCTGTTATCATCACGGTGACTAGGAGATGTTAACTACCTCACCTGTTATGATCACAGTGACTAGGAGATGTTAACTACCTCGCCTGTCATCATCACGGTGACTAGGAGATGCTAACTGCCTCGCCTGTTATCATCACGGTGGCTAGGAGATGTTAACTACCTCGCCTGTTATCATCACGGTGACTAGGAGATGTTAACTACCTCGCCTGTCGTCATCACGGTGACTAGGAGATGTTAACTACCTTGCCTGTCATCATCACGGTGACTAGGAGATGTTAACTACCTTGCCTGTTATCATCATGGTGACTAGGAGATGTTAACTACCTCGCCTGTTATCATCACGGTGACTAAGAGATGTTAGCTACCTCGCCTGTTATCATCACGGTGACTAGGAGATGTTAACTACCTCGCCTGTTATCATCACAGTGACTAAGAGATGTTAACTACCTTGCCTGTTATCATCACGGTGACTAGGAGATGTTAACTACCTCGCCTGTCATAATCACGGTGACTAGGAGATGTTAACTACCTCGCCTGTTATCATCACGGTGACTAGGAGATGTTAACTACCTCGCCTGTCATAATCACGGTGACTAAGAGATGTTAGCTACCTCGCCTGTTATCATCACGGTGACTAGGAGATGTTAACTACCTCGCCTGTCATAATCACGGTGACTAAGAGATGTTAGCTACCTCGCCTGTTATAATCACGGTGACTAGGAGATGTTAACTACCTCACCTGTCATAATCACGGTGACTAGGAGATGTTAACTACCTCGCCTGTTATCATCACGGTGACTAGGAGATGTTAACTACCTCGCCTGTCATCACAGTGACTAGAAGATGTTAACTACCTCGCCTGTTATCATCATGGTGACTAGGAGATGTTAACTACCTCGCCTGTCATCATCACGGTGACTAGGAGATGTTAACTACCTCGCCTGTTGTCATCAAGGTGACTAGGAGATGTTAACTACCTCGCCTGTTGTCATCAAGGTGACTAGGAGATGTTAACTACCTCGCCTGTTGTCATCAAGGTGACTAGGAGATGTTAACTACCTCGACTGTTGTCATCAAGGTGACTAGGAGATGTTAATTACCTCGCCTGGCTTACAGGAGATTGTCGGTTTGCGCCCAGGCCCTGAGCACGCTTGCTCCTGCTGCTGTATATTTGGAGTCTGCGTCTCTCTCCCCATGTTGATTGCGTGGATTTGTCTCAGGGTCCTCCGATTTTTCCCGATACGGGGCCATCCATTTAGTTCGTTGTCATGGAGGGGGTTACCCAAAATGCGTACGCTTGCGTATGGGGGGTCTACTCACAATGTACGCATAGGAAACGGGGGGGGGGGGGGGGGTTGAAGCCTCGATAATAATGCAGCCGGCGGTGGACTATCTGTTTGCTTAAACACGTTAATATTAATAATTGATCGTTTCTGCGTGGATTACATATCGGCCGTTCTACAGGATTCTAGGGGGTGGGGGGGGGGGGGGGGGGTGATGCGTCAGGCGAACGTACGTAGGCAGGTGGGGGGGGTGTGTAAAAAGCCCGCGTGCGTACGGGGTCAGGTTTTGACAGATTTTTGCGTACCCACGAAAGGGATGGCCCCTACACATTTAGATACTGTACAGCACTGTACACGGAGTGATCCCAGCTGTCCGGCAATGGTTTGTGTGATCACTCTCTGTACTACAGAGTGGCATGTGTGTGATCTCCATTGGTTTCCTCCGAGTTTCCCTCCCATAGCTAAACCCACAAACACAGTGGAACTGGTACTGCCAGAACCACATCCCAAAGATAACAGATTACCTGGAAATGGCTCAGTGGGGGGATGACAGCAACATCGCCCCCTCTTGTGCAAACTTGGCAGGACCCCTCCTGAAGAAGAGTTGAGACTCAGTGGGGCTTTCCTGAGCAACAGGCGTATTCATACATTAACAATACGGATGAATACAGACGGCACATTGAGTGTGGCATGCAGTCATTATCCTCTGCCATTGTCAATCAACTTCCGGAACGAAAACCTCCCCAATTCGTCCCAATCTCAAGTGGTGAGGACTCAACACAGCCAGTCAGCCACTGACAAGCTCACTCACCCATTAACTCACTCACCCACCACACTGCAGGTCACAGCAGCACATTCGCGCAGCTAGTCAGCCACTGACAAGCTCCCTCACCCACTAACTCACTCATCCAACCACCCACTCATCACATTGAAGGTTACGACAGCACGCTAAGCCAGCCAGCCACTGACAGGCTCACTCACCCACTAATTCACTTGCACCCACTCACCAAACTGCAAGCACAACAAGACACTCACTGAGCCAACCAGCCACTGACTAGTTCACTCACTCACCCACGAACGCATCCACCTACCCACTCACCACATTGCAGGTCACGACAGCACACTAAAGCCAGTCGGCCACTCACAGGCTCACTCACCCACTAACTCACCCACTCACCAAACTGCAGGCACAAACAAGACACTCACTGAACCAGTCAGCCACTGACAAGTTCACTCACCAGAAACCCATCCACTCACCCCACCACCCTGCAGGTCACAACACACTCACCCTCGCAGAGGTTTTTGGGCAAGCCGTTGCGCACTTTCAGATGCGCTTCTGCGTCCGTCTGGAACCATTTTCCTTCCGTTATTAGGAATCCACTGAAACTGTGCATTTTAAAATCATCTAGATTGAAAACTTAATTTCTTTTGCACTGGTCTTTGTGTTTAGTTTCTTGTCCCTACCCGTACCTCCGATTAGCACGGTTCGCTCTGTACGGTGTGAAATAAGTTCAACGTGCATACACCCAGCCCATCAGCCACTTACAAGTTTGCTCACTCACCCACAAACTCATCCACCCACTCACCAAACGCAGGTCAGAACACTCCCCCTGCTCAGCAATTTATCCTCTAAAACCGTCGCTCTCCCAACTGATTTCTGTTTGCTTCGCCATCGTACTTTACCTCACTTGCCTTCCGTCATTACGCTGACCAAGATCTCTCGCTGCCCTTAACGAATGAGACCGCACCCCGGCGCTCTCTCTGGAGCTCTCAGCCGGTCAATAAACGGCAGGAGCTCGCAAAAAAAACGCGAACGCTTTTCGCGCGCTCCATGCGAAAACGTGTTTCACCCGCGATTCGTTTCCCTCAACCAGAACGGCGGCGACTGGAACAGAAGAACTGGCGGCCCCCCGGGGCCCAGTGGTCAGGCGGGGAGGAAATGTCGGCGCACGAACAATTTGGTGTGCAACTTGAGGAAGTGCCGGCGCATTGTCGGCGACTTCGCCTGGGTCACCTCCTGCTCGCACCTCTTTTGCGACGAGGACGGCGAACGCGAGTTCAAGACGGGGGCGGTCGCCTGCCCGGCGTGCGGCGCCTTGCCGCGCGGCAGCCTGGACGTGGTGCGGGTCTGCTTGAACCCCCCGAGGAGCACAAGTCCATGGTGCTGGCGGGCCTAGGGCCGGACGTCATCCAGGAGATATGTTCGCGGGCGCTTTCATTCTGGATCTTTCAGGTATCGGCGACGGATCGGTGACTTTTTAAAAATAAAATTATTTTTAAAAAGTAACAAACTGAAATGTTTTATATTTTAGCGGATAAAGTCCCACTGAGCTACGTAACCTCTTTTTTTGCAGAAGCGACCTGGCCATCACGAATGATAGCCCAACCCAAGCGGCTGTTATCATCACATGGAAATTTACAGCAGTCAAATACTCTAAAAACCGTTAGATGTCATTTCTAAACATTGGGAGGGAAAAACCAGAGGACCTGGAGAAAATCCACACGGCCACTGGGAGAACGTGCAAACTCCAAACATAAGTAGTGACTAACTCGGAGACAAAAAGGACTTGGAGCCACTTCTTTATTTAGCGAGCACCATTGGAATGACGCAGTTAATATTTAGTCCGTCTATTATCGGTGGCACTACTTAGAACATGTACAGCGTTTAAGATGTCACTCTTGAATTAATTTGCGTGATTTATGAATATTTTTCTCCTGCTGGGTTCTTTCGGTAAAGTCACGTAGAATGGAGATAAAATAATAAAAATAATAACAGAATTTATTATGTTATTATTATTTTAATTTTTTATTACAGAATAAATTCTGTTTTATTTTTTTATCTCAATTCTACGTGGTGACTTTACCGAAAGAACCCAGAACATGAATCCCTGCAGTCACGAAAGCTTTAAATTGAAAATTATGAATATTTGTTTTTCATTCTTTCGATTTTTTTTTGGAGCTTCGTCATTCCCAGAGGCTTCGCTAACCGAGTTATTCTTCTACATGTAAGTCCCCTTGCGCGTACGGCTCTTTAACCGATTAAAAATATGTTTAATCAAATTTTCCATCTCGCAGGTGCACCAGGAGAGACTGTATCAGGAACACTTGGCCGTGAATCAAAGAGGCTCAGGGTGCAGTCTGAGGACCGCTTCAAGCAGGAGATCCAGAACAAGGTCACAGAGGTCGCCACTCTAAAGCGGCAGTTCTCGCTTGCCAAGAGCGAGCTGGCCAAGTTCAAGAAGAGGTACAACGAGGCTGCCGAGAAACTGCTGGAGAGGGACCGGGAGCAGAAGAAACTGCAGGTCTCGTACGATCGCCTCCGCCTGCGATCCTCCGCTATCGACGAGGGGAGACGCGCCGAGGAGGAGGAGGCTCTGAACGGCGCGGCGTCCTCGCCATTCTTAGTGAGATTCGGTAGGGCCGTTTGAACTTTAGTAATAGGTTTTTACCCTTTTAGCTGGCACAAAAACTGACACCTTTATTCAAGGCATCATGTTTGCAATAACCACAACACAAGCAGTCAAAATGCAAACAAAAGAGACAACTCTGATAATAATATGCACTGTCCTTGAATTTGATTGGTCCACACCTGAGACGGGCTTTTCTTAGAGCCTAGTCTCCACTGGTGTTGGACCAGAAGACGCCAAAAGGCGTACAACTCAAAAACAGCGCACCATCAGGGAGTATTGAGGGCTCGGGTAAGCCTTTACATTATGAGACCTCCTTTGCCAGTAACAAGATATAGGAATATGTTTTTTACCCTTTTGGCTGGCACAAAAACTGACATCTTTATATAAGGGATCATGTTTGCAATAACCACAACACAAGCAGTCAAAAATGCAAACAAAAAGAAACAACTCTGATAATGATATGTTTGAACTTTGTTAGGAACCAACCAAGCAGGGAAAATGGGGATAGGTTAATACGGTGACGTTTGTACGTAATGTAATTTCCCCCCCCCCCCCCCCCCCCCGTAGCAGAGACGTCGACCCCGCGAACGTCGCAAGGCGCGGAGGGAAACGCGTGGAGCTGGATGATGAAAACGCCTTCGTGCTGCCGCCCCGAGGAGGCGGAGTTTGCGCCGAGGCCGTTGTTTTTCGACGGCAGCCCCCCGGGCAGGTCGCCGCAATCCGACGGCTTCCTCCGCTTCCCCTTCCCCGCCAAAGCCGCGGTGACCGGAGCCAGGAAGTGACCTCCCCCCGGTAACAACGCGAGAGTCCTTCCCTCGCCCGCCTCCCGCCCTCCAATGCGGTCGCAGGGTTCCCCAAAAAAAACGACGCAGAAAGGACCTCGCCCACTGGCCTCACCACTCATCAGATTCCTGTGGTCTTAACGCTGCCCGCAGGTCATCTGCTTACTCCCTGTGGCGCTTGGCAGGAGCCTCTCGTCGTTACCGCCAGTCGATTGCCTCCTGAGTGCAAACGGAATTCGAATCGGAAATATTTATTTACGCTGGAGGTAGGAATCCGACAAGCTGTGAAGCTCTTTTCCCACAGACTTCTGGTCGGGGGCCCCGGGTAAAAACGTTACAGCGACAAACAAATACAAAAAACCACATCGTGCACAAGCGTCACGGGGTCCACGCGTGCGAGCGCGTGGCTCGTCGCCCCCGTCAATTGTGTTCGGAGAGCCGCTCGCTGGAGATTTTCATGCACGACGACGATAACGCCGCGTCATTGAGCTATCGTTTGTGATGGCCAGGTCGCTTGTGAAAATAGCTGCATGGGCCGGTGGGTCCTCGCCTGGTAAAATGAAAAAAAAAATTGTTGAGTTTAATAGTTTCAATTCGTTACTACTTTAGCGCACACCAATTGTGTTCTGAGAGGGCAAACCCACGACGTTGACAGTGGAGTTTGACGTCCCGCTTGGTGATTACCACCAGCGGCAGTAACTGAACGACCGCACTCCGTTCAAGTGACAAACGTCTCCCATCATTGGCCGTGCCGGGTGGGGCTCACAGCGTTACGTCACTTTCACATCCATCAGAAACTTTTGTTTATACTGGAGGAATCCGTGCAGCCCTACAGGAGGTCGTAGGTGCGATCCCAATTCTGACAGCTGCTGCCATATATTTGGAGCTTGCGTCTCTCTCACTCTCTCATCATCATCACCACAGTGGCTATGAGATGTTAACTACCTCGCTTGGTCTACAGGAGGTCGTGGGTTCGATCCCGACTCTGACAGCTGCTGCTATAAACCGTGGCCGATGAGCTCCCGCTTTCGACCCCGCCGATTTGCGTGCTGGAGAGTAAACCCACGACATTTACCGCTTGAGCACCGTGAATTTTTTCCAGCGGGTAGGTTACCGGGTGTTGTCGTTGGCATTCGGGGGAGGGGGGACAGACCGGTGGTGGCGGCGCTCGTGACGGCACAGAGGGGTTTGCCGTTTAGAATCTCGCTGCGGCCGACCCGGAAGTTACCGTGGTGCGCGTTGTTTCTCAATGTTGTGTTGGAGTAAGTGCTGTTCACAAGAGGGAACCTGTTCCATTTGTTTTTCATTAAAAAGTTTAGGACTTTGCGGCCGCCAAAAACACTTCCTTTACATTACACAGACCACCCATACAGGTCGACACAACAACCGCCATTCGCCACTAAGTGGCGGTGACCTCACCACGTCGCTTGTGCCAGGCTATGTGCATGTTGAGGCCACGTGAAGTGTCGAAGGCCCACTGGTAGGAGGTTATGGGGCAGACCCAGGTGCCAGGGGTCCACTGACTGAAATGAATGGCCGATGCACCACCTGTGCCCCGTACTGTGCCAACTTGCTATGCTTCAGCCACCCAACTGCCCAGCAGCAGCATTCACGAGCCTCATCCAATTAGGCCGATCTAGACACCACTGGTACCAGTCCACTCAGCTCCACATACTCTTGTACCACATCACTCCATCTCTTCTCTAGCTCGTGCCGTGCTCGTTTAGCCCCCTCTATCTGGCTGAACAAAAGCTGTTTAGGCATGTGGGCTACATGACCCAACTAACGCAACCTTGCCTGCCAGAGGAGCTCACCGATGGGATTTTGTCCAGATCTTTCAAAGATCTGTGAGCTCCTCACACAATCCAGCCTGGTTAAACCCAGGATGGATCGTAGGCAGGCCAGCCTAAATGTTTCTAACCAGGGAAGATTTTCCTTTAGGGGGGTTTACATTTTGCAAGCGTAGAGAAGGGAGGGCATGACTGGCCGAGAAGATCCGAAGCTTCATAGGGAGTGACAGACCAGGTAGCTTTACGCAACTGATGGAAAGTTAATGCCGCTTGACTGATTCGGAATGAGACCTCTGTTGTCAAACCGGAGCTGGTCATGAGCACACTGCCCAGGTATGGAAAACTCTTCACTCTCTCCACAAACACAAAGATCCCCCATATAGCCTTAACAGGCCGGCATGGCACATGAAGGGGTGAGTGGCAAGCACAATGCCACGTCAGAATTGGGTATTACAGATAGGTAGCCTGCCGCCAACAAAAGAAAAGCTCCAGCAGAATTGCTTCATTATTTAGTTCTATCCATGGCTGGGTGAGCACGTCCCTACTTATCAAGCATTGTGCTCACCATTGTACCGAGTCACTTAAACGCAGGCGAGCTGCTGCTTCTCTACTGCATGAAAGTGACATGGCATGTTATCGTGAAACACCTCTATAGGCTTATCTTCCAAAGCCTCCAATTGGTGCGCAAGCTTTAACCCGCATTACATAGCCAATACTAACTAAAATAGCGCCTTCATCTACTGGCAGAAATTTAGTAACACGCTTTTCAACATGATTACAAATCAGAACCTCTGAGTGCGTGTGATCCAGCCACCGTTTAACGCACTAAAACATCACCTATTGATAATACTCATGTTTAGTTTCATATCGCGTCATCATTCATTGCAAATTGCATCTCACCATCGCTGAGGAACCTCAGGCATACAGGCTGTGAGCCAACACCAACAATTAGCCAAGCTCTGCAGTCCTCTGCAAATTAAGTTAATGAGTGTTGATCCCTCCAATTCGCACAATTGGCTCTGTACCGTGCAAACGAAGTTCAACATACACGCATACAGAAGGGACCTACAATATTTAGTCTGCACTTTGCTGTACTGCCTTCTTCCGGCGTGCCGGGGAGTGGCACCTCCTCGACGTCCATGGGAAGGGATTTTCGCAAAATGCGTGCGGTCCAGCCACCCTCACTGCCTCTGCGGTGCTGGATTAGAGGCTACGTACAGCATAGCCATCACCACCAAGCTATCTGTGATCCCCGAGATGCCTTTGTCCGTCTCCAAATTACACGCACTTTGCCCGTCTTAATGCAATGGACGCCACAAATACGGACTTTGAAATATCGAATCTCACGAATGAGAATGCTTACCTACCCTGCTTGGTGGGTTAGCACAGGGGTCCCCAACCCCCTGTTAGGAACTGGGCCGCACAGCAGCAGGAGGTGAGCGGTGAGTCCGCGTGTGGCCCGCCCCCATTATTTTATTATTTACCACTTCCGTCCGCGCCTCTTTCCCGCACTGCGCACTTGTCTCAGTCACGGTGTTGGTATAAAGCCCACAAGCTCTAACCCCCTAGTAGCCACAATGTGTAATAAACAAACGTTGCTGGAGAGCTTCTTTGAAAAGGGGGAAAGACCCAATGATGACCCCCCCCCCTCCCCCGGTCCGTGAAAAAAAATGTCTTCCACGAAACCGGTCCCTGGTGCCAAAAAGGTTGGGGGCCGCTGGGTTAGCACATTCCAAATGTAGCGTAATAGCGCCGTCTGCCGACTGAAAGTTATAAATACAGTGTACGGCAGTACATACGTCAGCAGGCGACAGTACACATGGGGGGAAGACCACTAGGACAGAGTTCATGGCCCCGATGATGGCAGCCTCGGCCGGTTGGTGCGCCCTGTTTTGTCCAGTTTTGTCTTGAGAGGGGCTTGCTGTTCAACACACTCGTGCTGGTGAGAGAGGCCTGCTGTTCATCACACCCGTGCTGGTGAGAGAGGCCTGCTGTTGAGAGGCCTGCTGTTCATCACACCCGTGCTGGTGAGAGAGGCCTGCTGTTCAGTACACCCGTGTTGAGGAGCCTGCTGTTCAGCACACCCTTGCTGGTGAGAGAGGCCTGCTGTTGAGAGGCCTGCTGTTCAGCACACCTGCGCTGGTGAGAGAGGCCTGCTGTTGAGGGGCCTGCTGTTCAGCACACCCGTGCTGGTGAGAGGGGCCTGCTGTTCATCACATCCGTGTTGGTGAGAGGGGCCTGCTGTTCAGCACACCCGTGCTGGTGAGAGAGGCCTGCTGTTCAGCACACCCGTGTTGAGGGGCCTGCTGTTCAGCACACCCGTGCTGGTGAGAGGGGCCTGCTGTTGAGGGGCCTGCTGTTCAGCACACCCGTGCTGGTGAGAGAGGCCTGCTGTTCAGCACACCCGTGTTGAGGGGCCTACTGTTCAGTACACCCGTGCTGGTGAGAGGGGCCTGCTGTTCAACATACCCGTGCTGGTGAGAGGGGCCTACTGTTCAGCACACCCGTGCTGGTGAGAGGGGCCTGCTGTTCAACACACCCGTGCTGGTGAGAGGGGCCTGCTGTTTAACACACCCGTGCTGGTGAGTGGGGCCTGCTGTTTTAACACACCCGTGCTGGTGAGAGGGGCCTGCTGTTCAGCACACCCGTGCTGGTGAGAGAGGCCTACTGTTCAGCACACCCGTGCTGGTGAGAGGGGCCTGCTGTTCAACACACCCGTGCTGGTGAGAGAGGCCTACTATTCATCACACCCGTGCTGGTGAGAGGGGCCTGCTGTTCACCACTCCCATGCTGGTGAGAGGGGCCTACTGTTCAACACACCAGTGCTGGTGAGAGAGTCCTGCTGTTCAGCACACCCGTGCTGGTGCGAAGATGGCGCCGATGATAGTAGCCTCAGCCGGTCGGTGCGCCCTGTTTTGTCTTGTTTTGTCTGTCAATTCAGTGTTTTGCCAAGATTTTCGGAGTTCTTTAACAAGAGACGAACTTTTAAATATCAGGGAAACAACTCCTGTGGATTTAATTTCTACTTTTCTGCTTCCAGCGGCAGAATTAGTAGGCATTCTAGTCAATGCCGCGCTAGGCTTTGCTCAAGCAGCGAAACGCCGCCCAAGGGGTAAACGGTCGGGGGCTCTAGTACGGCTACACAGACGCGGGATCCGAACAGTGCTTCTGAGCTTTTTCCTCTCCAACGTACGTTCACTGTACAACAAAATGGATGAACTTCAGCTACTGATGGTAAAAAACAAAGACTTTCTTTCAGCTTCTGTTTTGTGCTTCACGGAAACATGGCTGTGTGATTTGATTCCGGACACTTCGCTACAACTAGCAGGATTCCATCTTGTAAGATCGGATCGTGACATAGCACTCTCCGGCAAGACGAAAGGCGGTGGTATTTGTTTTTACATTAATAGTGGCTGGTGTGTAGATGTCACAGTGATTCTGCAACATTGTTCTCCACTCCTTGAATCAATTTTTATAACCTGTAAACCGTTTTACTCGCCTCGCGAGTTCGCGTCGCTCATTTTGGTCGGAGTTTATTTGCCGCCTTGTCCTCAGGTTAAAGAGGCCCAACGCATGCTCGCCGATCAGATTCTGAGTGTGGAGCGAGCAAATCCAGATTCGTTGGTTATCGTACTTGGCGACTTTAACAAAGGTAATCTCAGCCACGAACTCCCCAAATACATACAATTCATTAAATGCCCAACCAAAGAAGGGAACACTCTGGATCACTGCTACACTACAGTCAGTAGAGCCTACCACGCCGTCCCCCGAGCAGCACTAGGACACTCTGACCATGCCATAGTCCACCTGATTCCTGCATACAGGCAGAAACCAAAACTCTGTAAACCTGCTGTGAGGACATCTAAACAGTGGACCAGTGAGGCTGTGGAAGATTTGCGGGCGTGCTTAGACTGTACTGACTGGGATATGTTCACGACTGCTACCAATAGTCTGGATGAACTCAATGAGGCTGTGACGTCCTACATCAGCTTCTGTGAGGACTGCTGTATCCCAACACGTACCAGGGTGAACTTTAACAACAATAAGCCCTGGTTCTCAGCAAAGCTCAGAAGGTTGAGGTTGGAGAAGGAGGAAGCGTTTAGGAGTGGAGATAGAGACAGATTCAAGGAGTCGAAGAACAGGTTTAGCAAAGCGGTGAGAGAGGCTAAACGACTGTACTCAGAGAGACTAAAACACCAGTTCTCTACAAACGACGCTGCTTCTGTCTGGAGAGGGCTCAGGCAGATCACCAACTACAACCCCAGAGCCCCCCACACCACTAACAACTCCCGCCTAGCCAACGACCTGAACGAGTTCTACTGTAGATTTGAAAGACAATTGGACTGTCCTGAACCACCCCTTCCAACCCAAGAGGCCCCATCCCCCACCAATACTACAGAGACGACTATCTCCTTTCAGGAGGGAGAAGTTAATAGACTTTTCAAGAGGCAGAATCCACGCAAAGCAGCCGGGCCGGTCTCTGTCTCTCCAGCCACCCTCAGGCACTGCGCTGACCAGCTGTCTCCGGTGTTCACCAACATCTTTAACACCTCCCTGGAGACATGCCATGTACCAGCCTGTCTCAAGTCCTCCACCATCATCCCTGTGCCCAAAAAGCTAAGGCCAACAGGACTAAATGATTACAGACCGGTCGACCTTACATCTGTGGTAATGAAGTCTTTTGAGCGCCTGGTCCTGGCACACCTCAAAGCCATCACAGACCCTCTCCTGGACCCCCTTCAGTTTGCCTACAGAGCCAACAGGTCTGTGGACGACGCAGTTAACATGGCCCTCCACTTCACCCTACAGCATCTGGATGCCCCAGCATCCTACGCCAGGATCCTGTTTGTGGACTTCAGCTCTGCCTTCAACACCATCATCCCTGCCCTGCTTCAGGACAAGCTCTTCCAGCTGAACGTGCCCTACTCCACCTGCAGGTGGATCACAGACTTCCTCTCTGACAGGAAGCAGTGCGTTAAGCCGGGAACAGAAGTCTCTGACTCCAGGTCCATCAGCACGGGAACTCCTCAGGGCTGCGTCCTTTGCCCACTGCTCTTCTCCCTGTATACCAACAGCTGCGCCTCCAATCATCTGTCCGTCAAACTCTTGAAGTTTGTCGGACGACACCACCCTCATTGGGCTGATCTCTGGTGGGGATGAGTCTGACTATAGGTGGGAAGCTGACAACCTGGTGACCTGGTGTAGCCAGAACAACTTAGAGCTAAATGCTCTAAGGACAGTTGAGATGGTTGTGGACTTCAGGAAGAATACAGCCCCCCTCACCCCCATCACCCTGTTAGACTCCCCAGTCAAAATTGTAGAGTCCTTCCGCTTCCTGGGCACTATTCTCTCCCGGGACCTCAAGTGGGAACTGAACATCAGCTCCCTCACCAAGAGAGCTCAACAGAGGATGCACTTTCTACGGCAGCTGAAGAAATTCAACCTGCCAAAGACAATGATGGTGCAATTCTATACAGCGATCATTGAATCCATCCTCACCTCCTCCATAACCATCTGGTACGCTGCTGCCACTGCCAAGGACGAGAGCAGACTGCAGCGTATCATCCACACTGCTGAGAAGGTAATTACCTGCAATCTACCAACCCTCGAGGACCTGCACACAACAAGGTCCATGAGGCGAGCGAGGAAGATTGTGGCGGATTCCTCCCACCCTGGACACTCTCTGTTTCAGCTACTCCCCTCTGGCAAAAGGCTTCGGCCCATCAGGACCAAAACCTCACGCCATAAAAACAGTTTCTTCCCATCTGCTGCTGGCCTGTTAAACGAGGCCAAGGGCTAACACTGATTCTAACATTTTATCTACATGATGACACCTTGCCGATATTAACTATGTTAACCTGTTTGTATTTTTTATTTTTAAATTATATCTTAAAGCTATTTTATATTCGATATGTATTCAATTTTATATACTTCAGCCCCTTGGTGTTAGACTTTTAACCCTTATAATAGTAAGACTTGTTTAAAACTTATTTAAGATTTTAGATTCCTATATGTTGAATGTATGCACCATCCTGCCAAAGTAAATTCCGTATTGGTGTGAACTTTCATGGCGAAAAAAACCCTTTCTGATTCTGATTTCTGATTCATAGACTACAATGTTATCTCAATAGGAATCGATTCAAACGCTCTCCTTTTCTAACACAATCGATTCTCATGGTAGGTATCCCAATGGGATTCGATTCTATACGCTTTAAATCACTAGCTAGATCGATTCCTATGTTATTAGAACAAATCGCCATAATCAATTCCCATGTTATCGAAAATGTATTCGATTCCATTTTACACTCACGACCAACGTCAATTCCAATGCAGTCCCAATAGGGATCGATGCCATCGGCTCGATTTTTGACCACTATCGATTCGCATATGTTATCCCCATAGGAATCGATCCGAGTTTTTAATTTAACCTTGAATCGATTTCCTCAGCACGTGACTTGGGTGAGGCGGACGCGTGGCTGCGTGTGGGGTTAATGGCGATGTCGAAACTCTACAAACTTGGCCTACTCTTCCCCTTCATCCTGCCTCTCCTCCTCCTCCACCACCTCGTCACGTGCAGCAGCCACGGTGAGCAGAGCCCGAGGTGGTCGATAAATCGGGTGCCAGGTTGTGATTGTGGGGGGAGTGGTGGTGCAGTGGTTAGCGCACTGTGTGTGAGTGGGGAGTGGTGGTGCAGTGGTTAGCGCACTGTGTGAGTGAGGAGTGGTGGTGCAGTGGTTAGCGCACTGTGTGTGAGTGGTGGTGCAGTGGTTAGCGCACTGTGTGAGTGTGTGGGGAGTGGTGGTGCAGTGGTTAGCGCACTGTGTGTGTGGGTGGGGAGTGGTGGTGCAGTGGTTAGCGCACTGTGTGTGTGGGTGGGGAGTGGTGGTGCAGTGGTTAGCGCACTGTGTGTCTGTGAGTGGGGAGTGGTGGTGCAGTGGTTAGCGCACTGTGGGAGTGTGTGGGGAGTGGTGGTGCAGTGGTTAACGCACTCTGTGTTTGTGGGGAGTGGTGGTGCAGTGGTTAACGCACTGTGTGTGAGTGGGGAGTGGTGGTGCAGTGGTTAGCGCACTGTGTGGGTGTGAGTGGGGAGTGGTGGTGCAGTGGTTAACGCACTGTGTGTGTGTGGAGTGGTGGTGCAGTGGTTAACACACTGTGTGTGTAAGTGTGTGGGGAGTGGTGGTGCAGTGGTTAACGCACTGTGTGTGTGAGTGAGGAGTGGTGGTGCAGTGGTTAGCGCACTCTTGAGTGTTTTTCCCCATCTGCCCAGTTCCGCTGTTCCCACTGAATGTTCGTTTGGAGTCTCGAGACCTCCTGGCGACCCTTTGCTGGGACCCCGTTGAAGCGGCTCCCAGTGGGGATGGAGGGGATAGACCCCCACTTGTTGATCCTTTAACCATCAACTCGACCACCACGACCACGACCAACTCAACGTTCCTGAATGTTACATACACAGTTCAGAGCAAACTGTGAGATGCTCACTCACTCACTCAGCCACTCACTCACCAACCCACTCACTCACCAACCCATTCACTCACCCACTCACTCAGCCACTCACTCACAACCCACTCACTCACAACCCACTCACTCACCCACTCACTCACCAACCCACTCACCAACCCACTCACCCACTCACTTACTCACCCACTCACTCACCAACCTACTCACTCACCCACTCACTCACCAACCCACTCACTCACCTACTCACCAACCAATTACCCACTCACTCACCAACCCACTCACTCACCAACCCATTCACTCACTCAGCCACTCACTCACAACCCACTCACTCACCCACTCACTCACCAACCCACTCACCAACCCACTCACCCACTCACTCACCCACTCACTTACTCACCCACTCACTCACCAACCTACTCACTCACCCACTCACTCACCAACCCACTCACCCACTCACCAACCAATTACCCACTCACTCACCAACCCACTCACCCACCCACTCACCCACTGACTCACCAACCCACTCACCAACCCACTCACTCACCAACCCACTCACTCACCCACTCACCAACCAACTTACCCACTCACTCACCACCCCACTCACCCACCCACTCATCCACTCACTCACCAACCCACTCACCCACTCACTCACCAACCCACTCACTCACCCACTCACTCACCAACCCACTCACTCATCCACTCACCAACCAACTTACCCACTCACCAACCCACTCACCCACCCACTCACCCACTCACTCACCAACCCACTCACCAACCCACTCACTGACCAACCCACTCACTCACCCACTCACTCACCAACCCACTCACCAACCCCCTCACCCACTCACTCACCAACCCACTCAATCACCCACTCACTCACCCATTCAATCACCCACTCACCCATTCACCCACTCACTCACCAACCCATTCACCCACTCACCAACCCACTCACCCACTCACTCACCAACCCACTCACCCACCAACCCACTCACTCACACACACACCCATTCACCCACTCACTCACCAACCCACTCACCCACCAACCCACTCACACACACACACGTCTCTCTCACCCACTGGCTCCTCACCACCCTCACCACTCCTCCCTGTGTCTCTGTCTGCGCAGCTTCAGACGAGCCCGCTGGCAGACCGTCTGCGCTGCCACAACGGAGACGCGGTGCGACGTCTCCTCGGCGCTGGACGATCCCGGTGGCCGCTACCTCCTCCGTGTGAGATTCTCCTTCTCATCCTCGCCATCGCGATCCTCACCCTGGGTAGCGGTTGTGGTCGTGCCCTTGAGGGAAAGTGAGTGGCACGAGATTGTACATATGCCTGTGTCTTTGTGTGTGTCTCTCTCTCTGTGTCTCTGTGTGTGTGTCTCTCTCTGTGTCTGTGTGTGTGTGTCTCTCTCTGTGTCTCTCTCTCTGTGTCTCTCTTTGTCCGTGCCTGTCTGGTGCTCACTAACAGCACTTGCCCCAACGGTGTTTTTCAGGCTACACGGAAGATCTTTGTCATCTTTGTCTGTGTGTGTCTCTCTGTGTGTTTGTGTCTCTGTGTATGTCTGTGACTTTTTCTGCCTGTGTGTGTGTCTTCGGCTCACAGGGAGAGATCACACTAACTCCACTCACTCGCTGTGTAGGACAGGGGAAGATCACACAAACTCCACTCACACTGTAGAACAGGGGGAGATCACACACACTCCACTCACTCGCTGTGTAGGACAGGGGGAGATCACACAAACTCCACTCACACTGTAGAACAGGGGGAGATCACACAAACTCCACTCACTCACTCTGTAGGACAGGGGGAGAACACACAAACTCCACTCACTTGCTGTGTAGGACAGGGGGAGATCACACAAACTCCACTCACTCTGTAGAACAGGGGGAGATCACAAACTCCATTCACTCACTCTGTAGGACAGGGGGAGATCATACAAACTCAACTCACTCACTCACTCTGTAGGACAGGGGGAGATCACACAAACTCCACTCACTCACTCTGTAGGACAGGGGGAGATCACACAAACTCAACTCACTTGCTGTGTAGGACAGGGGGAGATCACACAAACTCCACTCACACTGTAGAACAGGGGGAGATCACACAAACTCCACACACTCACTCTGTAAAACAGGGGGAGATCACACAAACTCCACTCACCCACTCTGTAGAACAGGGGGAGATCACACAAACTCCACTCACTCACTCACTCACTTTGTAGGACAGGGGGAGATCACACAAACTCCACTCACTCTGTAGAACAGGGAGAGATCACACAAACCCCACTCACTCACTCTGTAGAACAGGGGGAGATCACACAAACTCCACTCACTCACTCTGTAGGACAGGGGGAGATCATACAAACTCCACTCTGTAAAACAGGGGGAGATCACACAAACTCCACACACTCACTCTGTAGAACAGGGGGAGATCACACAAACTCCACTCACTCTGTAGGACAGGGGGAGATCATACAAACTCTACTCACTCACTGTAGGACAGGGGGAGATCATACAAACTCCACTCATACACTCTGTAGAACAGGGGCAGATCATACAAACTCCACTCACTCACTGTAGAACAGGGGGAGATCACACAAACTCCACTCACTCTGTAGAACAGGGGGAGATCACACAAACTCCACTCACACACTCTCTAGAACAGGGGGAGATCACACAAACTCCACTCACTCAATCTGTAGAACAGGGGGAGATCATACAAACTCCACTCACTCTGTAGAACAGGGGGAGATCACACAAACTCCACTCACACACTCTGTAGGACAGGGGGAGATCATACAAACTCCACTCACACACTCTGTAGGACAGGGGGAGATAACACAAACTCCACTCACACTCACTCTGTGGAACAAGGGGAGATCACGCAAACTCCACTCACTCTGTAGAACAGGGGGAGATCACACAAACTCCACTCACTCTGTAGAACAGGGGGAGATCACACAAACTCCACTCACTCACACTGTAGGACAGGGGGAGATCATACAAACTCCACTCACACACTCTGTAGGACAGGGGGAGATCACACAAACTCCACTCACACTCACTCTTTGGAACAGGGGGAGATCACACAAACTCCACTCACTCTGTAGAACAGGGGGAGATCACACAAACTCCACTCACTCTTTGGAACAGGGGGAGATCACACAAACTCCACTCACTCTGTAGAACAGGGGGAGATCACACAAACTCCACTCACTCTGTAGGACAGGGGGAGATCACACAAACTCCACTCACTCTGTAGGACAGGGGGAGATCACACAAACTCCACTCACTCACTCTGTAGGACAGGGGGAGATCACACAAACTCCACTCACTCTGTAGGACAGGGGGAGATCACACAAGCTCCACTCATTCACTCTGTAGGACAGGGGGAGATCACACAAACTCCACTCACAAACTCTGTCGGACAGGGGGAAATCACACAAACTCCACTCACTCTGTAGGACAGGGAGAGATCACACAAACTCCACTCACTCTGTAGTACAGGGGGAGATCACACAAACTCCACTCATTCACTCTGTAGGACAGGGGGAGATCATACAAACTCCACTCACTCTGTAAAACAGGGGGAGATCACACAAACTCCACACACTCCTTCTGTAGAACAGGGGGAGATCACACAAACTCTACTCACTCTGTAGGACAGGGGGAGATCATACAAACTCCACTCACTCACTATAGAACAGGGGGAGATCACACAAACTCCACTCACTCTGTAGGAATGGAGGAGATCACACAAACTCCACTCACTGACTCTGTAGGACAGGGGGAGATCACACAAACTCCACTCACTCTGTAGAACAGGGGGAGATCACACAAACTCCACTCACTCTGTAGGACAGGGGGAGATCAAAAAAAACTCCACTCACTCACTCTGTAGCACAGGGGGAGATCACACAAACTCCACTCACTCGCTGTGTAGGACAGGGGGAGATCACACAAACTCCACTCACTCTGTAGAACAGGGGGAGATCACAAACTCCATTCACTCACTCTGTAGGACGGGGAGATCATACAAACTCAACTCACTCACTCACTCTGTAGGACAGGGGGAGATCACACAAACTCCACTCACTCACTCTGTAGGACAGGGGGAGATCACACAAACTCAACTCACTTGCTGTGTAGGACAGGGGGAGATCACACAAACTCCACTCACACTGTAGAACAGGGGGAGATCACACAAACTCCACACACTCACTCTGTAGAACAGGGGGAGATCACACAAACTCCACTCACTCACTCTGTAGGACAGGGGGAGATCACACAAACTCCACTCACTCTGTAGAACAGGGAGAGATCACACAAACTCCACTCACTCACTCTGTAGAACAGGGGGAGATCACACAAACTCCACACACTCACTCTGTAGAACAGGGGGAGATCACACAAACTCCACTCACTCTGTAGGACAGGGGGAGATCACACAAACTCCACTCACTCTGTAGAACAGGGGGAGATCACAAACTCCATTCACTCACTCTGTAGGACAGGGGGAGATCATACAAACTCAACTCACTCACTCACTCTGTAGGACAGGGGGAGATCACACAAACTCCACTCACTCACTCTGTAGGACAGGGGGAGATCACACAAACTCAACTCACTTGCTGTGTAGGACAGGGGGAGATCACACAAACTCCACTCACACTGTAGAACAGGGGGAGATCACACAAACTCCACACACTCACTCTGTAAAACAGGGGGAGATCACACAAACTCCACTCACTCACTCTGTAGAACAGGGGGAGATCACACAAACTCCACTCACTCACTCACTTTGTAGGACAGGGGGAGATCACACAAACTCCACTCACTCTGTAGAACAGGGAGAGATCACACAAACCCCACTCACTCACTCTGTAGAACAGGGGGAGATCACGCAAACTCCACTCACTCACTCTGTAGGACAGGGGGAGATCATACAAACTCCACTCTGTAAAACAGGGGGAGATCACACAAACTTCACGCACTCACTCTGTAGAACAGGGGGAGATCACACAAACTCCACTCACTCTGTAGGACAGGGGGAGATCATACAAACTCTACTCACTCACTGTAGGACAGGGGGAGATCATACAAACTCCACTCATACACTCTGTAGAACAGGGGCAGATCATACAAACTCCACTCACTCACTGTAGAACAGGGGGAGATCACACAAACTCCACTCACTCACTCTGTAGGACAGGGGGAGATCACACAAACTCCACTCACTCTGTAGAACAGGGGGAGATCACACAAACTCCACTCACACACTCTCTAGAACAGGGGGAGATCACACAAACTCCACTCACTCAATCTGTAGAACAGGGGGAGATCATACAAACTCCACTTACTCTGTAGAACAGGGGGAGATCACACAAACTCCACTCACACACTCTGTAGGACAGGGGGAGATCATATAAACTCCACTCACATACTCTGTAGGACAGGGGGAGATAACACAAACTCCATTCACACTCACTCTGTGGAACAAGGGGAGATCACACAAACTCCACTCACTCTGTAGAACAGGGGGAGATCACACAAACTCCACTCACTCACACTGTAGGACAGGGGGAGATCATACAAACTCCACTCACACACTCTGTAGGACAGGGGGAGATCACACGAACTCCACTCACACTCACTCTTTGGAACAGGGGGAGATCACACAAACTCCACTCACTCTGTAGAACAGGGGGAGATCACACAAACTCCACTCACTCTTTGGAACAGGGGGAGATCACACAAACTCCACTCACTCTGTAGAACAGGGGGAGATCACACAAACTCCACTCACTCTGTAGGACAGGGGGAGATCACACAAACTCCACTCACTCTGTAGGACAGGGGGAGATCACACAAACTCCACTCACTCACTCTGTAGGACAGGGGGAGATCACACAAACTCCACTCACTCTGTAGGACAGGGGGAGATCACACAAGCTCCACTCATTCACTCTGTAGGACAGGGGGAGATCACACAAACTCCACTCACAAACTCTGTTGGACAGGGGGAAATCACACAAACTCCACTCACTCTGTAGGACAGGGAGAGATCACACAAACTCCACTCACTCACTCTGTAGTACAGGGGGAGATCACACAAACTCCACTCATTCACTCTGTAGGACAGGGGGAGATCATACAAACTCCACTCACTCTGTAAAACAGGGGGAGATCACACAAACTCCACACACTCCTTCTGTAGAACAGGGGGAGATCACACAAACTCTACTCATTCTGTAGGACAGGGGGAGATCATACAAACTCCACTCACTCACTGTAGAACAGGGGGAGATCACACAAACTCCACTCACTCTGTAGGAATGGAGGAGATCACACAAACTCCACTCACTGACTCTGTAGGACAGGGGGAGATCACACAAACTCCACTCACTCTGTAGGACAGGGGGATATCACACAAACTCCACTCACTCACTCTGTAGCACAGGGGGAGATCACACAAACTCCACTCACTCGCTGTGTAGGACAGGGGGAGATCACACAAACTCCACTCACTCTGTAGAACAGGGGGAGATCACAAACTCCATTCACTCACTCTGTAGGACGGGGAGATCATACAAACTCAACTCACTCACTCACTCTGTAGGACAGGGGGAGATCACACAAACTCCACTCACTCACTCTGTAGGACAGGGGGAGATCACACAAACTCAACTCACTTGCTGTGTAGGACAGGGGGAGATCACACAAACTCCACTCACACTGTAGAACAGGGGGAGATCACACAAACTCCACACACTCACTCTGTAGAACAGGGGGAGATCACACAAACTCCACTCACTCACTCTGTAGGACAGGGGGAGATCACACAAACTCCACTCACGCTGTAGAACAGGGAGAGATCACACAAACTCCACTCACTCACTCTGTAGAACAGGGGGAGATCACACAAACTCCACACACTCACTCTGTAGAACAGGGGGAGATCACACAAACTCCACTCACTCTGTAGGACAGGGGGAGATCATACAAACTCCACTCACTCACTCTGTAGGACAGGGGGAGATCATATAAACTCCACCCACACACTCTGTAGAACAGGGGCAGATCATACAAACTCCACTCACTCACTGTAGAACAGGGGGAGATCACACAAACTCCACTCACTCTGTAGGACAGGGGGAGATCACACAAGCTCCACTCATTCACTCTGTAGGACAGGGGGAGATCACACAAACTCCACTCACAAACTCTGTCGGACAGGGGGAAATAACACAAACTCCACTCACTCTGTAGGACAGGGAGAGATCACACAAACTCCACTCACTCACTCTGTAGTACAGGGGGAGATCACACAAACTCCACTCACTCGCTGTGTAGGACAGGGGGAGATCACACAAACTCCACTCACTCTGTAGAACAGGGAGAGATCACAAACTCCATTCACTCACTCTGTAGGACGGGGAGATCATACAAACTCAACTCACTCACTCACTCTGTAGGACAGGGGGAGATCACACAAACTCCACTCACTCACTCTGTAGGACAGGGGGAGATCACACAAACTCAACTCACTTGCTGTGTAGGACAGGGGGAGATCACACAAACTCCACTCACACTGTAGAACAGGGGGAGATCACACAAACTCCACACACTCACTCTGTAGAACAGGGGGAGATCACACAAACTCCACACACTCACTCTGTAGAACAGGGGGAGATCACACAAACTCCACTCACTCTGTAGGACAGGGGGAGATCATACAAACTCCACTCACTCACTCTGTAGGACAGGGGGAGATCATATAAACTCCACCCACACACTCTGTAGAACAGGGGCAGATCATACAAACTCCACTCACTCACTGTAGAACAGGGGGAGATCACACAAACTCCACTCACTCTGTAGGACAGGGGGAGATCACACAAGCTCCACTCATTCACTCTGTAGGACAGGGGGAGATCACACAAACTCCACTCACAAACTCTGTCGGACAGGGGGAAATAACACAAACTCCACTCACTCTGTAGGACAGGGAGAGATCACACAAACTCCACTCACTCACTCTGTAGTACAGGGGGAGATCACACAAACTCCACTCACTCACTCTGTAGGACAGGGGGAGATCACACAAACTCAACTCACTTGCTGTGTAGGACAGGGGGAGATCACACAAACTCCACTCACTCACTCTGTAGTACAGGGGGAGATCACACAAACTCCACTCATTCACTCTGTAGAACAGGGGGAGATCACACAAACTCTACTCACTCTGTAGGACAGGGGGAGATCATACAAACTCCACTCACTCACTGTAGAACAGGGGGAGATCACACAAACTCCACTCACTCTGTAGGACAGGGGGAGATCACACAAGCTCCACTCACTGACTCTGTAGGACAGGGTGAGATCACACAAACTCCACTCACTCTGTAGAACAGGGGGAGATCACACAAACTCCACTCACTCTGTAGGACAGGGGGAGATCACACAAACTCCACTCACTCACTCTGTAGGACAGGGGGAGATCACACAAACTCCACTCACTCGCTGTGTAGGACAGGGGGAGATCACACAAACTCCACTCACTCTGTAGAACAGGGGGAGATCACAAACTCCATTCACTCACTCTGTAGGACGGGGAGATCATACAAACTCAACTCACTCACTCACTCTGTAGGACAGGGGGAGATCACACAAACTCCACTCACTCACTCTGTAGGACAGGGGGAGATCACACAAACTCAACTCACTTGCTGTGTAGGACAGGGGGAGATCACACAAACTCCACTCACACTGTAGAACAGGGGGAGATCACACAAACTCCACACACTCACTCTGTAGAACAGGGGGAGATCACACAAACTCCACTCACTCACTCTGTAGGACAGGGGGAGATCACACAAACTCCACTCACTCTGTAGAACAGGGAGAGATCACACAAACTCCACTCACTCTGTAGAACAGGGGGAGATCACACAAAGTCCACTCACTCACTCTGTAGGACAGGGGGAGATCATACAAACTCCACTCACTCTGTAGGACAGGGAGAGATCACACAAACTCCACTCACTCACTCTGTAGTACAGGGGGAGATCACACAAACTCCACTCACTCACTCTGTAGGACAGGGGGAGATCACACAAACTCAACTCACTTGCTGTGTAGGACAGGGGGAGATCACACAAACTCTACTCACTCTGTAGGACAGGGGGAGATCATACAAACTCCACTCACTCACTGTAGAACAGGGGGAGATCACACAAACTCCACTCACTCTGTAGGACAGGGGGAGATCACACAAACTCCACTCACTGACTCTGTAGGACAGGGGGAGATCACACAAACTCCACTCACTCTGTAGAACAGGGGGAGATCACACAAACTCCACTCACTCTGTAGGACAGGGGGAGATCACACAAACTCCACTCACTCACTCTGTAGGACAGGGGGAGATCACACAAACTCCACTCACTCGCTGTGTAGGACAGGGGGAGATCACACAAACTCCACTCACTCTGTAGAACAGGGGGAGATCACAAACTCCATTCACTCACTCTGTAGGACGGGGAGATCATACAAACTCAACTCACTCACTCACTCTGTAGGACAGGGGGAGATCACACAAACTCCACTCACTCACTCTGTAGGACAGGGGGAGATCACACAAACTCCACTCACTCACTCTGTAGGACAGGGGGAGATCACACAAACTCAACTCACTTGCTGTGTAGGACAGGGGGAGATCACACAAACTCCACTCACACTGTAGAACAGGGGGAGATCACACAAACTCCACACACTCACTCTGTAGAACAGGGGGAGATCACACAAACTCCACTCACTCACTCTGTACGACAGGGGGAGATCACACAAACTCCACTCACTCTGTAGAACAGGGAGAGATCACACAAACTCCACTCACTCACTCACTCTGTAGAACAGGGGGAGATCACACAAACTCCACACACTCACTCTGTAGAACAGGGGGAGATCACACAAACTCCACTCACTCTGTAGGACAGGGGGAGATCATACAAACTCCACTCACTCACTCTGTAGGACAGGGGGAGATCATATAAACTCCACCCACACACTCTGTAGAACAGGGGCAGATCATACAAACTCCACTCACTCACTGTAGAACAGGGGGAGATCACACAAACTCCACTCACTCTGTAGGACAGGGGGAGATCACACAAGCTCCACTCATTCACTCTGTAGGACAGGGGGAGATCACACAAACTCCACTCACAAACTCTGTCGGACAGGGGGAAATAACACAAACTCCACTCACTCTGTAGGACAGGGAGAGATCACACAAACTCCACTCACTCACTCTGTAGTACAGGGGGAGATCACACAAACTCCACTCACTCACTCTGTAGGACAGGGGGAGATCACACAAACTCAACTCACTTGCTGTGTAGGACAGGGGGAGATCACACAAACTCCACTCACTCACTCTGTAGTACAGGGGGAGATCACACAAACTCCACTCATTCACTCTGTAGAACAGGGGGAGATCACACAAACTCTACTCACTCTGTAGGACAGGGGGAGATCATACAAACTCCACTCACTCACTGTAGAACAGGGGGAGATCACACAAACTCCACTCACTCTGTAGGACAGGGGGAGATCACACAAACTCCACTCACTGACTCTGTAGGACAGGGGGAGATGACACAAACTCCACTCACTCTGTAGAACAGGGGGAGATCACACAAACTCCACTCACTCTGTAGGACAGGGGGAGATCACACAAACTCCACTCACTCACTCTGTAGGACAGGGGGAGATCACACAAACTCCACTCACTCGCTGTGTAGGACAGGGGGAGATCACACAAACTCCACTCACTCTGTAGAACAGGGGGAGATCACAAACTCCATTCACTCACTCTGTAGGACGGGGAGATCATACAAACTCAACTCACTCACTCACTCTGTAGGACAGGGGGAGATCACACAAACTCCACTCACTCACTCTGTAGGACAGGGGGAGATCACACAAACTCAACTCACTTGCTGTGTAGGACAGGGGGAGATCACACAAACTCCACTCACACTGTAGAACAGGGGGAGATCACACAAACTCCACACACTCACTCTGTAGAACAGGGGGAGATCACACAAACTCCACTCACTCACTCTGTAGGACAGGGGGAGATCACACAAACTCCACTCACTCTGTAGAACAGGGAGAGATCACACAAACTCCACTCACTCTGTAGAACAGGGGGAGATCACACAAAGTCCACTCACTCACTCTGTAGGACAGGGGGAGATCATACAAACTCCACTCACTCTGTAGGACAGGGGGAGATCACACAAACTCCACTCACACTGTAGAACAGGGGGAGATCACACAAACTCCACACACTCACTCTGTAGAACAGGGGGAGATCACACAAACTCCACTCACTCACTCTGTAGGACAGGGGGAGATCACACAAACTCCACTCACGCTGTAGAACAGGGAGAGATCACACAAACTCCACTCACTCACTCTGTAGAACAGGGGGAGATCACACAAACTCCACACACTCACTCTGTAGAACAGGGGGAGATCACACAAACTCCACTCACTCTGTAGGACAGGGGGAGATCATACAAACTCCACTCACTCACTCTGTAGGACAGGGGGAGATCATATAAACTCCACCCACACACTCTGTAGAACAGGGGCAGATCATACAAACTCCACTCACTCACTGTAGAACAGGGGGAGATCACACAAACTCCACTCACTCTGTAGGACAGGGGGAGATCACACAAGCTCCACTCATTCACTCTGTAGGACAGGGGGAGATCACACAAACTCCACTCACAAACTCTGTCGGACAGGGGGAAATAACACAAACTCCACTCACTCTGTAGGACAGGGAGAGATCACACAAACTCCACTCACTCACTCTGTAGTACAGGGGGAGATCACACAAACTCCACTCACTCGCTGTGTAGGACAGGGGGAGATCACACAAACTCCACTCACTCTGTAGAACAGGGGGAGATCACAAACTCCATTCACTCACTCTGTAGGACGGGGAGATCATACAAACTCAACTCACTCACTCACTCTGTAGGACAGGGGGAGATCACACAAACTCAACTCACTTGCTGTGTAGGACAGGGGGAGATCACACAAACTCCACTCACTCACTCTGTAGTACAGGGGGAGATCACACAAACTCCACTCATTCACTCTGTAGAACAGGGGGAGATCACACAAACTCTACTCACTCTGTAGGACAGGGGGAGATCATACAAACTCCACTCACTCACTGTAGAACAGGGGGAGATCACACAAACTCCACTCACTCTGTAGGACAGGGGGAGATCACACAAGCTCCACTCACTGACTCTGTAGGACAGGGTGAGATCACACAAACTCCACTCACTCTGTAGAACAGGGGGAGATCACACAAACTCCACTCACTCTGTAGGACAGGGGGAGATCACACAAACTCCACTCACTCACTCTGTAGGACAGGGGGAGATCACACAAACTCCACTCACTCGCTGTGTAGGACAGGGGGAGATCACACAAACTCCACTCACTCTGTAGAACAGGGGGAGATCACAAACTCCATTCACTCACTCTGTAGGACGGGGAGATCATACAAACTCAACTCACTCACTCACTCTGTAGGACAGGGGGAGATCACACAAACTCCACTCACTCACTCTGTAGGACAGGGGGAGATCACACAAACTCAACTCACTTGCTGTGTAGGACAGGGGGAGATCACACAAACTCCACTCACACTGTAGAACAGGGGGAGATCACACAAACTCCACACACTCACTCTGTAGAACAGGGGGAGATCACACAAACTCCACTCACTCACTCTGTAGGACAGGGGGAGATCACACAAACTCCACTCACTCTGTAGAACAGGGAGAGATCACACAAACTCCACTCACTCTGTAGAACAGGGGGAGATCACACAAAGTCCACTCACTCACTCTGTAGGACAGGGGGAGATCATACAAACTCCACTCACTCTGTAGGACAGGGAGAGATCACACAAACTCCACTCACTCACTCTGTAGTACAGGGGGAGATCACACAAACTCCACTCACTCACTCTGTAGGACAGGGGGAGATCACACAAACTCAACTCACTTGCTGTGTAGGACAGGGGGAGATCACACAAACTCTACTCACTCTGTAGGACAGGGGGAGATCATACAAACTCCACTCACTCACTGTAGAACAGGGGGAGATCACACAAACTCCACTCACTCTGTAGGACAGGGGGAGATCACACAAACTCCACTCACTGACTCTGTAGGACAGGGGGAGATCACACAAACTCCACTCACTCTGTAGAACAGGGGGAGATCACACAAACTCCACTCACTCTGTAGGACAGGGGGAGATCACACAAACTCCACTCACTCACTCTGTAGGACAGGGGGAGATCACACAAACTCCACTCACTCGCTGTGTAGGACAGGGGGAGATCACACAAACTCCACTCACTCTGTAGAACAGGAGGAGATCACAAACTCCATTCACTCACTCTGTAGGACGGGGAGATCATACAAACTCAACTCACTCACTCACTCTGTAGGACAGGGGGAGATCACACAAACTCCACTCACTCACTCTGTAGGACAGGGGGAGATCACACAAACTCCACTCACTCACTCTGTAGGACAGGGGGAGATCACACAAACTCAACTCACTTGCTGTGTAGGACAGGGGGAGATCACACAAACTCCACTCACACTGTAGAACAGGGGGAGATCACACAAACTCCACACACTCACTCTGTAGAACAGGGGGAGATCACACAAACTCCACTCACTCACTCTGTACGACAGGGGGAGATCACACAAACTCCACTCACTCTGTAGAACAGGGAGAGATCACACAAACTCCACTCACTCACTCTGTAGAACAGGGGGAGATCACAGAAACTCCACACACTCACTCTGTAGAACAGGGGGAGATCACACAAACTCCACTCACTCTGTAGGACAGGGGGAGATCATACAAACTCCACTCACTCACTCTGTAGGACAGGGGGAGATCATATAAACTCCACCCACACACTCTGTAGAACAGGGGCAGATCATACAAACTCCACTCACTCACTGTAGAACAGGGGGAGATCACACAAACTCCACTCACTCTGTAGGACAGGGGGAGATCACACAAGCTCCACTCATTCACTCTGTAGGACAGGGGGAGATCACACAAACTCCACTCACAAACTCTGTCGGACAGGGGGAAATAACACAAACTCCACTCACTCTGTAGGACAGGGAGAGATCACACAAACTCCACTCACTCACTCTGTAGTACAGGGGGAGATCACACAAACTCCACTCACTCACTCTGTAGGACAGGGGGAGATCACACAAACTCAACTCACTTGCTGTGTAGGACAGGGGGAGATCACACAAACTCCACTCACTCACTCTGTAGTACAGGGGGAGATCACACAAACTCCACTCATTCACTCTGTAGAACAGGGGGAGATCACACAAACTCTACTCACTCTGTAGGACAGGGGGAGATCATACAAACTCCACTCACTCACTGTAGAACAGGGGGAGATCACACAAACTCCACTCACTCTGTAGGACAGGGGGAGATCACACAAACTCCACTCACTGACTCTGTAGGACAGGGGGAGATGACACAAACTCCACTCACTCTGTAGAACAGGGGGAGATCACACAAACTCCACTCACTCTGTAGGACAGGGGGAGATCACACAAACTCCACTCACTCACTCTGTAGGACAGGGGGAGATCACACAAACTCCACTCACTCGCTGTGTAGGACAGGGGGAGATCACACAAACTCCACTCACTCTGTAGAACAGGGGGAGATCACAAACTCCATTCACTCACTCTGTAGGACGGGGAGATCATACAAACTCAACTCACTCACTCACTCTGTAGGACAGGGAGAGATCACACAAACTCCACTCACTCACTCTGTAGGACAGGGGGAGATCACACAAACTCAACTCACTTGCTGTGTAGGACAGGGGGAGATCACACAAACTCCACTCACACTGTAGAACAGGGGGAGATCACACAAACTCCACACACTCACTCTGTAGAACAGGGGGAGATCACACAAACTCCACTCACTCACTCTGTAGGACAGGGGGAGATCACACAAACTCCACTCACTCTGTAGAACAGGGAGAGATCACACAAACTCCACTCACTCTGTAGAACAGGGGGAGATCACACAAAGTCCACTCACTCACTCTGTAGGACAGGGGGAGATCATACAAACTCCACTCACTCTGTAGGACAGGGGGAGATCACACAAACTCCACTCACACTGTAGAACAGGGGGAGATCACACAAACTCCACACACTCACTCTGTAGAACAGGGGGAGATCACACAAACTCCACTCACTCACTCTGTAGGACAGGGGGAGATCACACAAACTCCACTCACGCTGTAGAACAGGGAGAGATCACACAAACTCCACTCACTCACTCTGTAGAACAGGGGGAGATCACACAAACTCCACACACTCACTCTGTAGAACAGGGGGAGATCACACAAACTCCACTCACTCTGTAGGACAGGGGGAGATCATACAAACTCCACTCACTCACTCTGTAGGACAGGGGGAGATCATATAAACTCCACCCACACACTCTGTAGAACAGGGGCAGATCATACAAACTCCACTCACTCACTGTAGAACAGGGGGAGATCACACAAACTCCACTCACTCTGTAGGACAGGGGGAGATCACACAAGCTCCACTCATTCACTCTGTAGGACAGGGGGAGATCACACAAACTCCACTCACAAACTCTGTCGGACAGGGGGAAATAACACAAACTCCACTCACTCTGTAGGACAGGGAGAGATCACACAAACTCCACTCACTCACTCTGTAGTACAGGGGGAGATCACACAAACTCCACTCACTCGCTGTGTAGGACAGGGGGAGATCACACAAACTCCACTCACTCTGTAGAACAGGGGGAGATCACAAACTCCATTCACTCACTCTGTAGGACGGGGAGATCATACAAACTCAACTCACTCACTCACTCTGTAGGACAGGGGGAGATCACACAAACTCCACTCACTCACTCTGTAGGACAGGGGGAGATCACATAAACTCAACTCACTTGCTGTGTAGGACAGGGGGAGATCACACAAACTCCACTCACACTGTAGAACAGGGGGAGATCACACAAACTCCACACACTCACTCTGTAGAACAGGGGGAGATCACACAAACTCCACTCACTCACTCTGTACGACAGGGGGAGATCACACAAACTCCACTCACTCTGTAGAACAGGGAGAGATCACACAAACTCCACTCACTCACTCTGTAGAACAGGGGGAGATCACACAAACTCCACACACTCACTCTGTAGAACAGGGGGAGATCACACAAACTCCACTCACTCTGTAGGACAGGGGGAGATCATACAAACTCCACTCACTCACTCTGTAGGACAGGGGGAGATCATATAAACTCCACCCACACACTCTGTAGAACAGGGGCAGATCATACAAACTCCACTCACTCACTGTAGAACAGGGGGAGATCACACAAACTCCACTCACTCTGTAGGACAGGGGGAGATCACACAAGCTCCACTCATTCACTCTGTAGGACAGGGGGAGATCACACAAACTCCACTCACAAACTCTGTCGGACAGGGGGAAATAACACAAACTCCACTCACTCTGTAGGACAGGGAGAGATCACACAAACTCCACTCACTCACTCTGTAGTACAGGGGGAGATCACACAAACTCCACTCACTCACTCTGTAGGACAGGGGGAGATCACACAAACTCAACTCACTTGCTGTGTAGGACAGGGGGAGATCACACAAACTCCACTCACTCACTCTGTAGTACAGGGGGAGATCACACAAACTCCACTCATTCACTCTGTAGAACAGGGGGAGATCACACAAACTCTACTCACTCTGTAGGACAGGGGGAGATCATACAAACTCCACTCACTCACTGTAGAACAGGGGGAGATCACACAAACTCCACTCACTCTGTAGGACAGGGGGAGATCACACAAACTCCACTCACTGACTCTGTAGGACAGGGGGAGATCACACAAACTCCACTCACTCTGTAGAACAGGGGGAGATCACACAAACTCCACTCACTCTGTAGGACAGGGGGAGATCACACAAACTCCACTCACTCACTCTGTAGGACAGGGGGAGATCACACAAACTCCACTCACTCGCTGTGTAGGACAGGGGGAGATCACACAAACTCCACTCACTCTGTAGAACAGGGGGAGATCACAAACTCCATTCACTCACTCTGTAGGACGGGGAGATCATACAAACTCAACTCACTCACTCACTCTGTAGGACAGGGGGAGATCACACAAACTCCACTCACTCACTCTGTAGGACAGGGGGAGATCACACAAACTCAACTCACTTGCTGTGTAGGACAGGGGGAGATCACACAAACTCCACTCACACTGTAGAACAGGGGGAGATCACACAAACTCCACACACTCACTCTGTAGAACAGGGGGAGATCACACAAACTCCACTCACTCACTCTGTAGGACAGGGGGAGATCACACAAACTCCACTCACTCTGTAGAACAGGGAGAGATCACACAAACTCCACTCACTCTGTAGGACAGGGGGAGATCACACAAACTCAACTCACTTGCTGTGTAGGACAGGGGGAGATCACACAAACTCCACTCACACTGTAGAACAGGGGGAGATCACACAAACTCCACACACTCACTCTGTAGAACAGGGGGAGATCACACAAACTCCACTCACTCACTCTGTAGGACAGGGGGAGATCACACAAACTCCACTCACTCTGTAGAACAGGGAGAGATCACACAAACTCCACTCACTCTGTAGAACAGGGGGAGATCACACAAAGTCCACTCACTCACTCTGTAGGACAGGGGGAGATCATACAAACTCCACTCACTCTGTAGGACAGGGAGAGATCACACAAACTCCACTCACTCACTCTGTAGTACAGGGGGAGATCACACAAACTCCACTCACTCACTCTGTAGGACAGGGGGAGATCACACAAACTCAACTCACTTGCTGTGTAGGACAGGGGGAGATCACACAAACTCTACTCACTCTGTAGGACAGGGGGAGATCATACAAACTCCACTCACTCACTGTAGAACAGGGGGAGATCACACAAACTCCACTCACTCTGTAGGACAGGGGGAGATCACACAAACTCCACTCACTGACTCTGTAGGACAGGGGGAGATCACACAAACTCCACTCACTCTGTAGAACAGGGGGAGATCACACAAACTCCACTCACTCTGTAGGACAGGGGGAGATCACACAAACTCCACTCACTCACTCTGTAGGACAGGGGGAGATCACACAAACTCCACTCACTCGCTGTGTAGGACAGGGGGAGATCACACAAACTCCACTCACTCTGTAGAACAGGGGGAGATCACAAACTCCATTCACTCACTCTGTAGGACGGGGAGATCATACAAACTCAACTCACTCACTCACTCTGTAGGACAGGGGGAGATCACACAAACTCCACTCACTCACTCTGTAGGACAGGGGGAGATCACACAAACTCCACTCACTCACTCTGTAGGACAGGGGGAGATCACACAAACTCAACTCACTTGCTGTGTAGGACAGGGGGAGATCACACAAACTCCACTCACACTGTAGAACAGGGGGAGATCACACAAACTCCACACACTCACTCTGTAGAACAGGGGGAGATCACACAAACTCCACTCACTCACTCTGTACGACAGGGGGAGATCACACAAACTCCACTCACTCTGTAGAACAGGGAGAGATCACACAAACTCCACTCACTCACTCTGTAGAACAGGGGGAGATCACACAAACTCCACACACTCACTCTGTAGAACAGGGGGAGATCACACAAACTCCACTCACTCTGTAGGACAGGGGGAGATCATACAAACTCCACTCACTCACTCTGTAGGACAGGGGGAGATCATATAAACTCCACCCACACACTCTGTAGAACAGGGGCAGATCATACAAACTCCACTCACTCACTGTAGAACAGGGGGAGATCACACAAACTCCACTCACTCTGTAGGACAGGGGGAGATCACACAAGCTCCACTCATTCACTCTGTAGGACAGGGGGAGATCACACAAACTCCACTCACTCTGTAGAACAGGGGGAGATCACACAAACTCCACTCACTCTGTAGGACAGGGGGAGATCACACAAACTCCACTCACTCACTCTGTAGGACAGGGGGAGATCACACAAACTCCATTCACTCACTCTGTAGGACGGGGAGATCATACAAACTCAACTCACTCACTCACTCTGTAGGACAGGGGGAGATCACACAAACTCCACTCACTCACTCTGTAGGACAGGGGGAGATCACACAAACTCAACTCACTTGCTGTGTAGGACAGGGGGAGATCACACAAACTCCACTCACACTGTAGAACAGGGGGAGATCACACAAACTCCACACACTCACTCTGTAGAACAGGGGGAGATCACACAAACTCCACTCACTCACTCTGTAGGACAGGGGGAGATCACACAAACTCCACTCACTCTGTAGAACAGGGAGAGATCACACAAACTCCACTCACTCTGTAGAACAGGGGGAGATCACACAAAGTCCACTCACTCACTCTGTAGGACAGGGGGAGATCATACAAACTCCACTCACTCTGTAGGACAGGGAGAGATCACACAAACTCCACTCACTCACTCTGTAGTACAGGGGGAGATCACACAAACTCCACTCACTCACTCTGTAGGACAGGGGGAGATCACACAAACTCAACTCACTTGCTGTGTAGGACAGGGGGAGATCACACAAACTCTACTCACTCTGTAGGACAGGGGGAGATCATACAAACTCCACTCACTCACTGTAGAACAGGGGGAGATCACACAAACTCCACTCACTCTGTAGGACAGGGGGAGATCACACAAACTCCACTCACTGACTCTGTAGGACAGGGGGAGATCACACAAACTCCACTCACTCTGTAGAACAGGGGGAGATCACACAAACTCCACTCACTCTGTAGGACAGGGGGAGATCACACAAACTCCACTCACTCACTCTGTAGGACAGGGGGAGATCACACAAACTCCACTCACTCGCTGTGTAGGACAGGGGGAGATCACACAAACTCCACTCACTCTGTAGAACAGGGGGAGATCACAAACTCCATTCACTCACTCTGTAGGACGGGGAGATCATACAAACTCAACTCACTCACTCACTCTGTAGGACAGGGGGAGATCACACAAACTCCACTCACTCACTCTGTAGGACAGGGGGAGATCACACAAACTCCACTCACTCACTCTGTAGGACAGGGGGAGATCACACAAACTCAACTCACTTGCTGTGTAGGACAGGGGGAGATCACACAAACTCCACTCACACTGTAGAACAGGGGGAGATCACACAAACTCCACACACTCACTCTGTAGAACAGGTAGAGATCACACAAACTCCACTCACTCACTCTGTACGACAGGGGGAGATCACACAAACTCCACTCACTCTGTAGAACAGGGAGAGATCACACAAACTCCACTCACTCACTCTGTAGAACAGGGGGAGATCACACAAACTCCACACACTCACTCTGTAGAACAGGGGGAGATCACACAAACTCCACTCACTCTGTAGGACAGGGGGAGATCATACAAACTCCACTCACTCACTCTGTAGGACAGGGGGAGATCATATAAACTCCACCCACACACTCTGTAGAACAGGGGCAGATCATACAAACTCCACTCACTCACTGTAGAACAGGGGGAGATCACACAAACTCCACTCACTCTGTAGGACAGGGGGAGATCACACAAGCTCCACTCATTCACTCTGTAGGACAGGGGGAGATCACACAAACTCCACTCACTCACTCTGTAGGACAGGGGGAGATCACACAAACTCCACTCACTCTGTAGAACAGGGAGAGATCACACAAACTCCACTCACTCTGTAGGACAGGGGGAGATCATACAAACTCCACTCACTCACTCTGTAGGACAGGTGGAGATCATATAAACTCCACCCACACACTCTGTAGAACAGGGGCAGATCATACAAACTCCACTCACTCACTGTAGAACAGGGGGAGATCACACAAACTCCACTCACTCTGTAGGACAGGGGGAGATCACACAAGCTCCACTCATTCACTCTGTAGGACAGGGGGAGATCACACAAACTCCACTCACTCACTCTGTAGGACAGGGGGAGATCACACAAACTCCACTCACTCTGTAGAACAAGGAGAGATCACACAAACTCCACTCACTCTGTAGGACAGGGGGAGATCACACAAACTCAACTCACTTGCTGTGTAGGACAGGGGGAGATCACACAAACTCCACTCACACTGTAGAACAGGGGGAGATCACACAAACTCCACACACTCACTCTGTAGAACAGGGGGAGATCACACAAACTCCACTCACTCACTCTGTAGGACAGGGGGAGATCACACAAACTCCACTCACTCTGTAGAACAGGGAGAGATCACACAAACTCCACTCACTCTGTAGAACAGGGGGAGATCACACAAAGTCCACTCACTCACTCTGTAGGACAGGGGGAGATCATACAAACTCCACTCACTCTGTAGGACAGGGAGAGATCACACAAACTCCACTCACTCACTCTGTAGTACAGGGGGAGATCACACAAACTCCACTCACTCACTCTGTAGGACAGGGGGAGATCACACAAACTCAACTCACTTGCTGTGTAGGACAGGGGGAGATCACACAAACTCTACTCACTCTGTAGGACAGGGGGAGATCATACAAACTCCACTCACTCACTGTAGAACAGGGGGAGATCACACAAACTCCACTCACTCTGTAGGACAGGGGGAGATCACACAAACTCCACTCACTGACTCTGTAGGACAGGGGGAGATCACACAAACTCCACTCACTCTGTAGAACAGGGGGAGATCACACAAACTCCACTCACTCTGTAGGACAGGGGGAGATCACACAAACTCCACTCACTCACTCTGTAGGACAGGGGGAGATCACACAAACTCCACTCACTCGCTGTGTAGGACAGGGGGAGATCACACAAACTCCACTCACTCTGTAGAACAGGGGGAGATCACAAACTCCATTCACTCACTCTGTAGGACGGGGAGATCATACAAACTCAACTCACTCACTCACTCTGTAGGACAGGGGGAGATCACACAAACTCCACTCACTCACTCTGTAGGACAGGGGGAGATCACACAAACTCCACTCACTCACTCTGTAGGACAGGGGGAGATCACACAAACTCAACTCACTTGCTGTGTAGGACAGGGGGAGATCACACAAACTCCACTCACACTGTAGAACAGGGGGAGATCACACAAACTCCACACACTCACTCTGTAGAACAGGGGGAGATCACACAAACTCCACTCACTCACTCTGTACAACAGGGGGAGATCACACAAACTCCACTCACTCTGTAGAACAGGGAGAGATCACACAAACTCCACTCACTCACTCTGTAGAACAGGGGGAGATCACACAAACTCCACACACTCACTCTGTAGAACAGGGGGAGATCACACAAACTCCACTCACTCTGTAGGACAGGGGGAGATCATACAAACTCCACTCACTCACTCTGTAGGACAGGGGGAGATCATATAAACTCCACCCACACACTCTGTAGAACAGGGGCAGATCATACAAACTCCACTCACTCACTGTAGAACAGGGGGAGATCACACAAACTCCACTCACTCTGTAGGACAGGGGGAGATCACACAAGCTCCACTCATTCACTCTGTAGGACAGGGGGAGATCACACAAACTCCACTCACTCTGTAGAACAGGGGGAGATCACACAAACTCCACTCACTCTGTAGGACAGGGGGAAATCACACAAACTCCACTCACTCACTCTGTAGGACAGGGGGAGATCACACAAACTCCACTCACTCGCTGTGTAGGACAGGGGGAGATCACACAAACTCCACTCACTCTGTAGAACAGGGGGAGATCACAAACTCCATTCACTCACTCTGTAGGACGGGGAGATCATACAAACTCAACTCACTCACTCACTCTGTAGGACAGGGGGAGATCACACAAACTCCACTCACTCACTCTGTAGGACAGGGGGAGATCACACAAACTCAACTCACTTGCTGTGTAGGACAGGGGGAGATCACACAAACTCCACTCACACTGTAGAACAGGGGGAGATCACACAAACTCCACACACTCACTCTGTAGAACAGGGGGAGATCACACAAACTCCACTCACTCACTCTGTAGGACAGGGGGAGATCACACAAACTCCACTCACTCTGTAGAACAGGGAGAGATCACACAAACTCCACTCACTCTGTAGAACAGGGGGAGATCACACAAAGTCCACTCACTCACTCTGTAGGACAGGGGGAGATCATACAAACTCCACTCACTCTGTAGGACAGGGAGAGATCACACAAACTCCACTCACTTGCTGTGTAGGACAGGGGGAGATCACACAAACTCTACTCACTCTGTAGGACAGGGGGAGATCATACAAACTCCACTCACTCACTGTAGAACAGGGGGAGATCACACAAACTCCACTCACTCTGTAGGACAGGGGGAGATCACACAAACTCCACTCACTGACTCTGTAGGACAGGGGGAGATCACACAAACTCCACTCACTCTGTAGAACAGGGGGAGATCACACAAACTCCACTCACTCTGTAGGACAGGGGGAGATCACACAAACTCCACTCACTCACTCTGTAGGACAGGGGGAGATCACACAAACTCCACTCACTCGCTATGTAGGACAGGGGGAGATCACACAAACTCCACTCACTCTGTAGAACAGGGGGAGATCACAAACTCCATTCACTCACTCTGTAGGACGGGGAGATCATACAAACTCAACTCACTCACTCACTCTGTACGACAGGGGGAGATCACACAAACTCCACTCACTCACTCTGTAGGACAGGGGGAGATCACACAAACTCCACTCACTCACTCTGTAGGACAGGGGGAGATCACACAAACTCCACTCACTCACTCTGTAGGACAGGGGGAGATCACACAAACTCAACTCACTTGCTGTGTAGGACAGGGGGAGATCACACAAACTCCACTCACACTGTAGAACAGGGGGAGATCACACAAACTCCACACACTCACTCTGTAGAACAGGGGGAGATCACACAAACTCCACTCACTCACTCTGTACGACAGGGGGAGATCACACAAACTCCACTCACTCTGTAGAACAGGGAGAGATCACACAAACTCCACTCACTCACTCTGTAGAACAGGGGGAGATCACACAAACTCCACACACTCACTCTGTAGAACAGGGGGAGATCACACAAACTCCACTCACTCTGTAGGACAGGGGGAGATCATACAAACTCCACTCACTCACTCTGTAGGACAGGGGGAGATCATATAAACTCCACCCACACACTCTGTAGAACAGGGGCAGATCATACAAACTCCACTCACTCACTGTAGAACAGGGGGAGATCACACAAACTCCACTCACTCTGTAGGACAGGGGGAGATCACACAAGCTCCACTCATTCACTCTGTAGGACAGGGGGAGATCACACAAACTCCACTCACTCTGTAGAACAGGGGGAGATCACACAAACTCCACTCACTCTGTAGGACAGGGGGAGATCACACAAACTCCACTCACTCACTCTGTAGGACAGGGGGAGATCACACAAACTCCACTCACTCGCTGTGTAGGACAGGGGGAGATCACACAAACTCCACTCACTCTGTAGAACAGGGGGAGATCACAAACTCCATTCACTCACTCTGTAGGACGGGGAGATCATACAAACTCAACTCACTCACTCACTCTGTAGGACAGGGGGAGATCACACAAACTCCACTCACTCACTCTGTAGGACAGGGGGAGATCACACAAACTCAACTCACTTGCTGTGTAGGACAGGGGGAGATCACACAAACTCCACTCACACTGTAGAACAGGGGGAGATCACACAAACTCCACACACTCACTCTGTAGAACAGGGGGAGATCACACAAACTCCACTCACTCACTCTGTAGGACAGGGGGAGATCACACAAACTCCACTCACTCTGTAGAACAGGGAGAGATCACACAAACTCCACTCACTCTGTAGAACAGGGGGAGATCACACAAAGTCCACTCACTCACTCTGTAGGACAGGGGGAGATCATACAAACTCCACTCACTCTGTAGGACAGGGAGAGATCACACAAACTCCACTCACTCACTCTGTAGTACAGGGGGAGATCACACAAACTCCACTCACTCACTCTGTAGGACAGGGGGAGATCACACAAACTCAACTCACTTGCTGTGTAGGACAGGGGGAGATCACACAAACTCTACTCACTCTGTAGGACAGGGGGAGATCATACAAACTCCACTCACTCACTGTAGAACAGGGGGAGATCACACAAACTCCACTCACTCTGTAGGACAGGGGGAGATCACACAAACTCCACTCACTGACTCTGTAGGACAGGGGGAGATCACACAAACTCCACTCACTCTGTAGAACAGGGGGAGATCACACAAACTCCACTCACTCTGTAGGACAGGGGGAGATCACACAAACTCCACTCACTCACTCTGTAGGACAGGGGGAGATCACACAAACTCCACTCACTCGCTGTGTAGGACAGGGGGAGATCACACAAACTCCACTCACTCTGTAGAACAGGGGGAGATCACAAACTCCATTCACTCACTCTGTAGGACGGGGAGATCATACAAACTCAACTCACTCACTCACTCTGTAGGACAGGGGGAGATCACACAAACTCCACTCACTCACTCTGTAGGACAGGGGGAGATCACACAAACTCCACTCACTCACTCTGTAGGACAGGGGGAGATCACACAAACTCAACTCACTTGCTGTGTAGGACAGGGGGAGATCACACAAACTCCACTCACACTGTAGAACAGGGGGAGATCACACAAACTCCACACACTCACTCTGTAGAACAGGGGGAGATCACACAAACTCCACTCACTCACTCTGTACGACAGGGGGAGATCACACAAACTCCACTCACTCTGTAGAACAGGGAGAGATCACACAAACTCCACTCACTCACTCTGTAGAACAGGGGGAGATCACACAAACTCCACACACTCACTCTGTAGAACAGGGGGAGATCACACAAACTCCACTCACTCTGTAGGACAGGGGGAGATCATACAAACTCCACTCACTCACTCTGTAGGACAGGGGGAGATCATATAAACTCCACCCACACTCTGTAGAACAGGGGCAGATCATACAAACTCCACTCACTCACTGTAGAACAGGGGGAGATCACACAAACTCCACTCACTCTGTAGGACAGGGGGAGATCACACAAACTCCACTCACTCTGTAGAACAGGGGGAGATCACACAAACTCCACTCACTCTGTAGGACAGGGGGAGATCACACAAACTCCACTCACTCACTCTGTAGTACAGGGGGAGATCACACAAACTCCACTCACTCACTCTGTAGGACAGGGGGAGATCACACAAACTCAACTCACTTGCTGTGTAGGACAGGGGGAGATCACACAAACTCTACTCACTCTGTAGGACAGGGGGAGATCATACAAACTCCACTCACTCACTGTAGAACAGGGGGAGATCACACAAACTCCACTCACTCTGTAGGACAGGGAGAGATCACACAAACTCCACTCACTCACTCTGTAGTACAGGGGGAGATCACACAAACTCCACTCACTCACTCTGTAGGACAGGGGGAGATCACACAAACTCAACTCACTTGCTGTGTAGGACAGGGGGAGATCACACAAACTCTACTCACTCTGTAGGACAGGGGGAGATCATACAAACTCCACTCACTCACTGTAGAACAGGGGGAGATCACACAAACTCCACTCACTCTGTAGGACAGGGGGAGATCACACAAACTCCACTCACTGACTCTGTAGGACAGGGGGAGATCACACAAACTCCACTCACTCTGTAGAACAGGGGGAGATCACACAAACTCCACTCACTCTGTAGGACAGGGGGAGATCACACAAACTCCACTCACTCACTCTGTAGGACAGGGGGAGATCACACAAACTCCACTCACTCGCTGTGTAGGACAGGGGGAGATCACACAAACTCCACTCACTCTGTAGAACAGGGGGAGATCACACAAACTCCACACACTCACTCTGTAGGACGGGGAGATCATACAAACTCAACTCACTCACTCACTCTGTAGGACAGGGGGAGATCACACAAACTCCACTCACTCACTCTGTAGGACAGGGGGAGATCACACAAACTCCACTCACTCACTCTGTAGGACAGGGGGAGATCACACAAACTCAACTCACTTGCTGTGTAGGACAGGGGGAGATCACACAAACTCCACTCACACTGTAGAACAGGGGGAGATCACACAAACTCCACACACTCACTCTGTAGAACAGGGGGAGATCACACAAACTCCACTCACTCACTCTGTACGACAGGGGGAGATCACACAAACTCCACTCACTCTGTAGAACAGGGAGAGATCACACAAACTCCACTCACTCACTCTGTAGAACAGGGGGAGATCACACAAACTCCACACACTCACTCTGTAGAACAGGGGGAGATCACACAAACTCCACTCACTCTGTAGGACAGGGGGAGATCATACAAACTCCACTCACTCACTCTGTAGGACAGGGGGAGATCATATAAACTCCACCCACACACTCTGTAGAACAGGGGCAGATCATACAAACTCCACTCACTCACTGTAGAACAGGGGGAGATCACACAAACTCCACTCACTCTGTAGGACAGGGGGAGATCACACAAGCTCCACTCATTCACTCTGTAGGACAGGGGGAGATCACACAAACTCCACTCACTCTGTAGAACAGGGGGAGATCACACAAACTCCACTCACTCTGTAGGACAGGGGGAGATCACACAAACTCCACTCACTCGCTGTGTAGGACAGGGGGAGATCACACAAACTCCACTCACTCTGTAGAACAGGGGGAGATCACAAAATCCATTCACTCACTCTGTAGGACGGGGAGATCATACAAACTCTACTCACTCACTCACTCTGTAGGACAGGGGGAGATCACACAAACTCCACTCACTCACTCTGTAGGACAGGGGGAGATCACACAAACTCAACTCACTTGCTGTGTAGGACAGGGGGAGATCACACAAACTCCACTCACACTGTAGAACAGGGGGAGATCACACAAACTCCACACACTCACTCTGTAGAACAGGGGGAGATCACACAAACTCCACTCACTCACTCTGTAGGACAGGGGGAGATCACACAAACTCCACTCACTCTGTAGAACAGGGAGAGATCACACAAACTCCACTCACTCTGTAGAACAGGGGGAGATCACACAAAGTCCACTCACTCACTCTGTAGGACAGGGGGAGATCATACAAACTCCACTCACTCTGTAGTACAGGGAGAGATCACACAAACTCCACTCACTCACTCTGTAGTACAGGGGGAGATCACACAAACTCCACTCACTCACTCTGTAGGACAGGGGGAGATCACACAAACTCAACTCACTTGCTGTGTAGGACAGGGGGAGATCACACAAACTCTACTCACTCTGTAGGACAGGGGGAGATCATACAAACTCCACTCACTCACTGTAGAACAGGGGGAGATCACACAAACTCCACTCACTCTGTAGGACAGGGGGAGATCACACAAACTCCACTCACTGACTCTGTAGGACAGGGGGAGATCACACAAACTCCACTCACTCTGTAGAACAGGGGGAGATCACACAAACTCCACTCACTCTGTAGGACAGGGGGAGATCACACAAACTCCACTCACTCACTCTGTAGGACAGGGGGAGATCACACAAACTCCACTCACTCGCTGTGTAGGACAGGGGGAGATCACACAAACTCCACTCACTCTGTAGAACAGGGGGAGATCACAAACTCCATTCACTCACTCTGTAGGACGGGGAGATCATACAAACTCAACTCACTCACTCACTCTGTAGGACAGGGGGAGATCACACAAACTCCACTCACTCACTCTGTAGGACAGGGGGAGATCACACAAACTCCACTCACACTGTAGAACAGGGGGAGATCACACAAACTCCACACACTCACTCTGTAGAACAGGGGGAGATCACACAAACTCCACTCACTCACTCTGTACGACAGGGGGAGATCACACAAACTCCACTCACTCTGTAGAACAGGGAGAGATCACACAAACTCCACTCACTCACTCTGTAGAACAGGGGGAGATCACACAAACTCCACACACTCACTCTGTAGAACAGGGGGAGATCACACAAACTCCACTCACTCTGTAGGACAGGGGGAGATCATACAAACTCCACTCACTCACTCTGTAGGACAGGGGGAGATCATATAAACTCCACCCACACACTCTGTAGAACAGGGGCAGATCATACAAACTCCACTCACTCACTGTAGAACAGGGGGAGATCACACAAACTCCACTCACTCTGTAGGACAGGGGGAGATCACACAAGCTCCACTCATTCACTCTGTAGGACAGGGGGAGATCACACAAACTCCACTCACTCTGTAGAACAGGGGGAGATCACACAAACTCCACTCACTCTGTAGGACAGGGGGAGATCACACAAACTCCACTCACTCACTCTGTAGGACAGGGGGAGATCACACAAACTCCACTCACTCGCTGTGTAGGACAGGGGGAGATCACACAAACTCCACTCACTCTGTAGAACAGGGGGAGATCACAAACTCCATTCACTCACTCTGTAGGACGGGGAGATCATACAAACTCAACTCACTCACTCACTCTGTAGGACAGGGGGAGATCACACAAACTCCACTCACTCACTCTGTAGGACAGGGGGAGATCACACAAACTCAACTCACTTGCTGTGTAGGACAGGGGGAGATCACACAAACTCCACTCACACTGTAGAACAGGGGGAGATCACACAAACTCCACACACTCACTCTGTAGAACAGGGGGAGATCACACAAACTCCACTCACTCACTCTGTAGGACAGGGGGAGATCACACAAACTCCACTCACTCTGTAGAACAGGGAGAGATCACACAAACTCCACTCACTCTGTAGAACAGGGGGAGATCACACAAAGTCCACTCACTCACTCTGTAGGACAGGGGGAGATCATACAAACTCCACTCACTCTGTAGGACAGGGAGAGATCACACAAACTCCACTCACTCACTCTGTAGTACAGGGGGAGATCACACAAACTCCACTCACTCACTCTGTAGGACAGGGGGAGATCACACAAACTCAACTCACTTGCTGTGTAGGACAGGGGGAGATCACACAAACTCTACTCACTCTGTAGGACAGGGGGAGATCATACAAACTCCACTCACTCTGTAGGACAGGGGGAGATCACACAAACTCCACTCACTCACTCTGTAGGACAGGGGGAGATCACACAAACTCCACTCACTCGCTGTGTAGGACAGGGGGAGATCACACAAACTCCACTCACTCTGTAGAACAGGGGGAGATCACAAACTCCATTCACTCACTCTGTAGGACGGGGAGATCATACAAACTCAACTCACTCACTCACTCTGTAGGACAGGGGGAGATCACACAAACTCCACTCACTCACTCTGTAGGACAGGGGGAGATCACACAAACTCAACTCACTTGCTGTGTAGGACAGGGGGAGATCACACAAACTCCACTCACACTGTAGAACAGGGGGAGATCACACAAACTCCACACACTCACTCTGTAGAACAGGGGGAGATCACACAAACTCCACTCACTCACTCTGTAGGACAGGGGGAGATCACACAAACTCCACTCACTCTGTAGAACAGGGAGAGATCACACAAACTCCACTCACTCTGTAGAACAGGGGGAGATCACACAAAGTCCACTCACTCACTCTGTAGGACAGGGGGAGATCATACAAACTCCACTCACTCTGTAGGACAGGGAGAGATCACACAAACTCCACTCACTTGCTGTGTAGGACAGGGGGAGATCACACAAACTCCACTCACACTGTAGAACAGGGGGAGATCACACAAACTCCACTCACTCACTCTGTAGGACAGGGGGAGATCACACAAACTCAACTCACTTGCTGTGTAGGACAGGGGGAGATCACACAAACTCCACTCACACTGTAGAACAGGGGGAGATCACACAAACTCCACACACTCACTCTGTAGAACAGGGGGAGATCACACAAACTCCACTCACTCACTCTGTAGGACAGGGGGAGATCACACAAACTCCACTCACTCTGTAGAACAGGGAGAGATCACACAAACTCCACTCACTCTGTAGAACAGGGGGAGATCACACAAAGTCCACTCACTCACTCTGTAGGACAGGGGGAGATCATACAAACTCCACTCACTCTGTAGGACAGGGAGAGATCACACAAACTCCACTCACTCACTCTGTAGTACAGGGGGAGATCACACAAACTCCACTCACTCACTCTGTAGGACAGGGGGAGATCACACAAACTCAACTCACTTGCTGTGTAGGACAGGGGGAGATCACACAAACTCTACTCACTCTGTAGGACAGGGGGAGATCATACAAACTCCACTCACTCACTGTAGAACAGGGGGAGATCACACAAACTCCACTCACTCTGTAGGACAGGGGGAGATCACACAAACTCCACTCACTGACTCTGTAGGACAGGGGGAGATCACACAAACTCCACTCACTCTGTAGAACAGGGGGAGATCACACAAACTCCACTCACTCTGTAGGACAGGGGGAGATCACACAAACTCCACTCACTCACTCTGTAGGACAGGGGGAGATCACACAAACTCCACTCACTCGCTGTGTAGGACAGGGGGAGATCACACAAACTCCACTCACTCTGTAGAACAGGGGGAGATCACAAACTCCATTCACTCACTCTGTAGGACGGGGAGATCATACAAACTCAACTCACTCACTCACTCTGTAGGACAGGGGGAGATCACACAAACTCCACTCACTCACTCTGTAGGACAGGGGGAGATCACACAAACTCCACTCACTCACTCTGTAGGACAGGGGGAGATCACACAAACTCAACTCACTTGCTGTGTAGGACAGGGGGAGATCACACAAACTCCACTCACACTGTAGAACAGGGGGAGATCACACAAACTCCACACACTCACTCTGTAGAACAGGGGGAGATCACACAAACTCCACTCACTCACTCTGTACGACAGGGGGAGATCACACAAACTCCACTCACTCTGTAGAACAGGGAGAGATCACACAAACTCCACTCACTCACTCTGTAGAACAGGGGGAGATCACACAAACTCCACACACTCACTCTGTAGAACAGGGGGAGATCACACAAACTCCACTCACTCTGTAGGACAGGGGGAGATCATACAAACTCCACTCACTCACTCTGTAGGACAGGGGGAGATCATATAAACTCCACCCACACTCTGTAGAACAGGGGCAGATCATACAAACTCCACTCACTCACTGTAGAACAGGGGGAGATCACACAAACTCCACTCACTCTGTAGGACAGGGGGAGATCACACAAACTCCACTCACTCTGTAGAACAGGGGGAGATCACACAAACTCCACTCACTCTGTAGGACAGGGGGAGATCACACAAACTCCACTCACTCACTCTGTAGTACAGGGGGAGATCACACAAACTCCACTCACTCACTCTGTAGGACAGGGGGAGATCACACAAACTCAACTCACTTGCTGTGTAGGACAGGGGGAGATCACACAAACTCTACTCACTCTGTAGGACAGGGGGAGATCATACAAACTCCACTCACTCACTGTAGAACAGGGGGAGATCACACAAACTCCACTCACTCTGTAGGACAGGGAGAGATCACACAAACTCCACTCACTCACTCTGTAGTACAGGGGGAGATCACACAAACTCCACTCACTCACTCTGTAGGACAGGGGGAGATCACACAAACTCAACTCACTTGCTGTGTAGGACAGGGGGAGATCACACAAACTCTACTCACTCTGTAGGACAGGGGGAGATCATACAAACTCCACTCACTCACTGTAGAACAGGGGGAGATCACACAAACTCCACTCACTCTGTAGGACAGGGGGAGATCACACAAACTCCACTCACTGACTCTGTAGGACAGGGGGAGATCACACAAACTCCACTCACTCTGTAGAACAGGGGGAGATCACACAAACTCCACTCACTCTGTAGGACAGGGGGAGATCACACAAACTCCACTCACTCACTCTGTAGGACAGGGGGAGATCACACAAACTCCACTCACTCGCTGTGTAGGACAGGGGGAGATCACACAAACTCCACTCACTCTGTAGAACAGGGGGAGATCACACAAACTCCACACACTCACTCTGTAGGACGGGGAGATCATACAAACTCAACTCACTCACTCACTCTGTAGGACAGGGGGAGATCACACAAACTCCACTCACTCACTCTGTAGGACAGGGGGAGATCACACAAACTCCACTCACTCACTCTGTAGGACAGGGGGAGATCACACAAACTCAACTTACTTGCTGTGTAGGACAGGGGGAGATCACACAAACTCCACTCACACTGTAGAACAGGGGGAGATCACACAAACTCCACACACTCACTCTGTAGAACAGGGGGAGATCACACAAACTCCACTCACTCACTCTGTACGACAGGGGGAGATCACACAAACTCCACTCACTCTGTAGAACAGGGAGAGATCACACAAACTCCACTCACTCACTCTGTAGAACAGGGGGAGATCACACAAACTCCACACACTCACTCTGTAGAACAGGGGGAGATCACACAAACTCCACTCACTCTGTAGGACAGGGGGAGATCATACAAACTCCACTCACTCACTCTGTAGGACAGGGGGAGATCATATAAACTCCACCCACACACTCTGTAGAACAGGGGCAGATCATACAAACTCCACTCACTCACTGTAGAACAGGGGGAGATCACACAAACTCCACTCACTCTGTAGGACAGGGGGAGATCACACAAGCTCCACTCATTCACTCTGTAGGACAGGGGGAGATCACACAAACTCCACTCACTCTGTAGAACAGGGGGAGATCACACAAACTCCACTCACTCTGTAGGACAGGGGGAGATCACACAAACTCCACTCACTCACTCTGTAGGACAGGGGGAGATCACACAAACTCCACTCACTCGCTGTGTAGGACAGGGGGAGATCACACAAACTCCACTCACTCTGTAGAACAGGGGGAGATCACAAACTCCATTCACTCACTCTGTAGGACGGGGAGATCATACAAACTCAACTCACTCACTCACTCTGTAGGACAGGGGGAGATCACACAAACTCCACTCACTCACTCTGTAGGACAGGGGGAGATCACACAAACTCAACTCACTTGCTGTGTAGGACAGGGGGAGATCACACAAACTCCACTCACACTGTAGAACAGGGGGAGATCACACAAACTCCACACACTCACTCTGTAGAACAGGGGGAGATCACACAAACTCCACTCACTCACTCTGTAGGACAGGGGGAGATCACACAAACTCCACTCACTCTGTAGAACAGGGAGAGATCACACAAACTCCACTCACTCTGTAGAACAGGGGGAGATCACACAAAGTCCACTCACTCACTCTGTAGGACAGGGGGAGATCATACAAACTCCACTCACTCTGTAGTACAGGGAGAGATCACACAAACTCCACTCACTCACTCTGTAGTACAGGGGGAGATCACACAAACTCCACTCACTCACTCTGTAGGACAGGGGGAGATCACACAAACTCAACTCACTTGCTGTGTAGGACAGGGGGAGATCACACAAACTCTACTCACTCTGTAGGACAGGGGGAGATCATACAAACTCCACTCACTCACTGTAGAACAGGGGGAGATCACACAAACTCCACTCACTCTGTAGGACAGGGGGAGATCACACAAACTCCACTCACTGACTCTGTAGGACAGGGGGAGATCACACAAACTCCACTCACTCTGTAGAACAGGGGGAGATCACACAAACTCCACTCACTCTGTAGGACAGGGGGAGATCACACAAACTCCACTCACTCACTCTGTAGGACAGGGGGAGATCACACAAACTCCACTCACTCGCTGTGTAGGACAGGGGGAGATCACACAAACTCCACTCACTCTGTAGAACAGGGGGAGATCACAAACTCCATTCACTCACTCTGTAGGACGGGGAGATCATACAAACTCAACTCACTCACTCACTCTGTAGGACAGGGGGAGATCACACAAACTCCACTCACTCACTCTGTAGGACAGGGGGAGATCACACAAACTCCACTCACACTGTAGAACAGGGGGAGATCACACAAACTCCACACACTCACTCTGTAGAACAGGGGGAGATCACACAAACTCCACTCACTCACTCTGTACGACAGGGGGAGATCACACAAACTCCACTCACTCTGTAGAACAGGGAGAGATCACACAAACTCCACTCACTCACTCTGTAGAACAGGGGGAGATCACACAAACTCCACACACTCACTCTGTAGAACAGGGGGAGATCACACAAACTCCACTCACTCTGTAGGACAGGGGGAGATCATACAAACTCCACTCACTCACTCTGTAGGACAGGGGGAGATCATATAAACTCCACCCACACACTCTGTAGAACAGGGGCAGATCATACAAACTCCACTCACTCACTGTAGAACAGGGGGAGATCACACAAACTCCACTCACTCTGTAGGACAGGGGGAGATCACACAAGCTCCACTCATTCACTCTGTAGGACAGGGGGAGATCACACAAACTCCACTCACAAACTCTGTCGGACAGGGGGAAATAACACAAACTCCACTCACTCTGTAGGACAGGGAGAGATCACACAAACTCCACTCACTCACTCTGTAGTACAGGGGGAGATCACACAAACTCCACTCACTCACTCTGTAGGACAGGGGGAGATCACACAAACTCAACTCACTTGCTGTGTAGGACAGGGGGAGATCACACAAACTCCACTCACTCACTCTGTAGTACAGGGGGAGATCACACAAACTCCACTCATTCACTCTGTAGAACAGGGGGAGATCACACAAACTCTACTCACTCTGTAGGACAGGGGGAGATCATACAAACTCCACTCACTCACTGTAGAACAGGGGGAGATCACACAAACTCCACTCACTCTGTAGGACAGGGGGAGATCACACAAACTCCACTCACTGACTCTGTAGGACAGGGGGAGATCACACAAACTCCACTCACTCTGTAGAACAGGGGGAGATCACACAAACTCCACTCACTCTGTAGGACAGGGGGAGATCACACAAACTCCACTCACTCACTCTGTAGGACAGGGGGAGATCACACAAACTCCACTCACTCGCTGTGTAGGACAGGGGGAGATCACACAAACTCCACTCACTCTGTAGAACAGGGGGAGATCACAAACTCCATTCACTCACTCTGTAGGACGGGGAGATCATACAAACTCAACTCACTCACTCACTCTGTAGGACAGGGGGAGATCACACAAACTCCACTCACTCACTCTGTAGGACAGGGGGAGATCACACAAACTCAACTAACTTGCTGTGTAGGACAGGGGGAGATCACACAAACTCCACTCACACTGTAGAACAGGGGGAGATCACACAAACTCCACACACTCACTCTGTAGAACAGGGGGAGATCACACAAACTCCACTCACTCACTCTGTAGGACAGGGGGAGATCACACAAACTCCACTCACTCTGTAGAACAGGGAGAGATCACACAAACTCCACTCACTCTGTAGAACAGGGGGAGATCACACAAAGTCCACTCACTCACTCTGTAGGACAGGGGGAGATCATACAAACTCCACTCACTCTGTAGTACAGGGAGAGATCACACAAACTCCACTCACTCACTCTGTAGTACAGGGGGAGATCACACAAACTCCACTCACTCACTCTGTAGGACAGGGGGAGATCACACAAACTCAACTCACTTGCTGTGTAGGACAGGGGGAGATCACACAAACTCTACTCACTCTGTAGGACAGGGGGAGATCATACAAACTCCACTCACTCACTGTAGAACAGGGGGAGATCACACAAACTCCACTCACTCTGTAGGACAGGGGGAGATCACACAAACTCCACTCACTGACTCTGTAGGACAGGGGGAGATCACACAAACTCCACTCACTCTGTAGAACAGGGGGAGATCACACAAACTCCACTCACTCTGTAGGACAGGGGGAGATCACACAAACTCCACTCACTCACTCTGTAGGACAGGGGGAGATCACACAAACTCCACTCACTCGCTGTGTAGGACAGGGGGAGATCACACAAACTCCACTCACTCTGTAGAACAGGGGGAGATCACAAACTCCATTCACTCACTCTGTAGGACGGGGAGATCATACAAACTCAACTCACTCACTCACTCTGTAGGACAGGGGGAGATCACACAAACTCCACTCACTCACTCTGTAGGACAGGGGGAGATCACACAAACTCCACTCACACTGTAGAACAGGGGGAGATCACACAAACTCCACACACTCACTCTGTAGAACAGGGGGAGATCACACAAACTCCACTCACTCACTCTGTACGACAGGGGGAGATCACACAAACTCCACTCACTCTGTAGAACAGGGAGAGATCACACAAACTCCACTCACTCACTCTGTAGAACAGGGGGAGATCACACAAACTCCACACACTCACTCTGTAGAACAGGGGGAGATCACACAAACTCCACTCACTCTGTAGGACAGGGGGAGATCATACAAACTCCACTCACTCACTCTGTAGGACAGGGGGAGATCATATAAACTCCACCCACACACTCTGTAGAACAGGGGCAGATCATACAAACTCCACTCACTCACTGTAGAACAGGGGGAGATCACACAAACTCCACTCACTCTGTAGGACAGGGGGAGATCACACAAGCTCCACTCATTCACTCTGTAGGACAGGGGGAGATCACACAAACTCCACTCACAAACTCTGTCGGACAGGGGGAAATAACACAAACTCCACTCACTCTGTAGGACAGGGAGAGATCACACAAACTCCACTCACTCACTCTGTAGTACAGGGGGAGATCACACAAACTCCACTCACTCACTCTGTAGGACAGGGGGAGATCACACAAACTCAACTCACTTGCTGTGTAGGACAGGGGGAGATCACACAAACTCCACTCACTCACTCTGTAGTACAGGGGGAGATCACACAAACTCCACTCATTCACTCTGTAGAACAGGGGGAGATCACACAAACTCTACTCACTCTGTAGGACAGGGGGAGATCATACAAACTCCACTCACTCACTGTAGAACAGGGGGAGATCACACAAACTCCACTCACTCTGTAGGACAGGGGGAGATCACACAAACTCCACTCACTGACTCTGTAGGACAGGGGGAGATCACACAAACTCCACTCACTCTGTAGAACAGGGGGAGATCACACAAACTCCACTCACTCTGTAGGACAGGGGGAGATCACACAAACTCCACTCACTCACTCTGTAGGACAGGGGGAGATCACACAAACTCCACTCACTCGCTGTGTAGGACAGGGGGAGATCACACAAACTCCACTCACTCTGTAGAACAGGGGGAGATCACAAACTCCATTCACTCACTCTGTAGGACGGGGAGATCATACAAACTCAACTCACTCACTCACTCTGTAGGACAGGGGGAGATCACACAAACTCCACTCACTCACTCTGTAGGACAGGGGGAGATCACACAAACTCAACTAACTTGCTGTGTAGGACAGGGGGAGATCACACAAACTCCACTCACACTGTAGAACAGGGGGAGATCACACAAACTCCACACACTCACTCTGTAGAACAGGGGGAGATCACACAAACTCCACTCACTCACTCTGTAGGACAGGGGGAGATCACACAAACTCCACTCACTCTGTAGAACAGGGAGAGATCACACAAACTCCACTCACTCTGTAGAACAGGGGGAGATCACACAAAGTCCACTCACTCACTCTGTAGGACAGGGGGAGATCATACAATCTCCACTCACTCTGTAGGACAGGGGGAGATCACACAAACTCCACTCACACTGTAGAACAGGGGGAGATCACACAAACTCCACTCACTCTGTAGGACAGGGGGAGATCACACAAACTCCACTCACTCACTCTGTAGTACAGGGGGAGATCACACAAACTCCACTCACTCACTCTGTAGGACAGGGGGAGATCACACAAACTCAACTCACTTGCTGTGTAGGACAGGGGGAGATCACACAAACTCTACTCACTCTGTAGGACAGGGGGAGATCATACAAACTCCACTCACTCACTGTAGAACAGGGGGAGATCACACAAACTCCACTCACTCTGTAGGACAGGGGGAGATCACACAAACTCCACTCACTGACTCTGTAGGACAGGGGGAGATCACACAAACTCCACTCACTCTGTAGAACAGGGGGAGATCACACAAACTCCACTCACTCTGTAGGACAGGGGGAGATCACACAAACTCCACTCACTCACTCTGTAGGACAGGGGGAGATCACACAAACTCCACTCACTCGCTGTGTAGGACAGGGGGAGATCACACAAACTCCACTCACTCTGTAGAACAGGGGGAGATCACAAACTCCATTCACTCACTCTGTAGGACGGGGAGATCATACAAACTCAACTCACTCACTCACTCTGTAGGACAGGGGGAGATCACACAAACTCCACTCACTCACTCTGTAGGACAGGGGGAGATCACACAACCTCAACTCACTTGCTGTGTAGGACAGGGGGAGATCACACAAACTCCACTCACACTGTAGAACAGGGGGAGATCACACAAACTCCACACAGTCACTCTGTAGAACAGGGGGAGATCACACAAACTCCACTCACTCACTCTGTACGACAGGGGGAGATCACACAAACTCCACTCACTCTGTAGAACAGGGAGAGATCACACAAACTCCACTCACTCACTCTGTAGAACAGGGGGAGATCACACAAACTCCACACACTCACTCTGTAGAACAGGGGGAGATCACACAAACTCCACTCACTCTGTAGGACAGGGGGAGATCATACAAACTCCACTCACTCACTCTGTAGGACAGGGGGAGATCATATAAACTCCACCCACACACTCTGTAGAACAGGGGCAGATCATACAAACTCCACTCACTCACTGTAGAACAGGGGGAGATCACACAAACTCCACTCACTCTGTAGGACAGGGGGAGAACACACAAGCTCCACTCATTCACTCTGTCGGACAGGGGGAAATACAACAAACTCCACTCACTCTGTAGGACAGGGAGAGATCACACAAACTCCACTCACTCACTCTGTAGTACAGGGGGAGATCACACAAACTCCACTCACTCACTCTGTAGGACAGGGGGAGATCACACAAACTCAACTCACTTGCTGTGTAGGACAGGGGGAGATCACACAAACTCCACTCACTCACTCTGTAGTACAGGGGGAGATCACACAAACTTCACTCATTCACTCTGTAGAACAGGGGGAGATCACACAAACTCTACTCACTCTGTAGGACAGGGGGAGATCATACAAACTCCACTCACTCACTGTAGAACAGGGGGAGATCACACAAACTCCACTCACTCTGTAGGACAGGGGGAGATCACACAAACTCCACTCACTGACTCTGTAGGACAGGGGGAGATCACACAAACTCCACTCACTCTGTAGAACAGGGGGAGATCACACAAACTCCACTCACTCTGTAGGACAGGGGGAGATCACACAAACTCCACTCACTCACTCTGTAGGACAGGGGGAGATCACACAAACTCCACTCACTCGCTGTGTAGGACAGGGGGAGATCACACAAACTCCACTCACTCTGTAGAACAGGGGGAGATCACAAACTCCATTCACTCACTCTGTAGGACGGGGAGATCATACAAACTCAACTCACTCACTCACTCTGTAGGACAGGGGGAGATCACACAAACTCCACTCACTCACTCTGTAGGACAGGGGGAGATCACACAAACTCAACTCACTTGCTGTGTAGGACAGGGGGAGATCACACAAACTCCACTCACACTGTAGAACAGGGGGAGATCACACAAACTCCACACACTCACTCTGTAGAACAGGGGGAGATCACACAAACTCCACTCACTCACTCTGTAGGACAGGGGGAGATCACACAAACTCCACTCACTCTGTAGAACAGGGAGAGATCACACAAACTCCACTCACTCTGTAGAACAGGGGGAGATCACACAAAGTCCACTCACTCACTCTGTAGGACAGGGGGAGATCATACAAACTCCACTCACTCTGTAGGACAGGGGGAGATCACACAAACTCCACTCACACTGTAGAACAGGGGGAGATCACACAAACTCCACACACTCACTCTGTAGAACAGGGGGAGATCACACAAACTCCACTCACTCACTCTGTAGGACAGGGGGAGATCACACAAACTCCACTCACGCTGTAGAACAGGGAGAGATCACACAAACTCCACTCACTCACTCTGTAGAACAGGGGGAGATCACACAAACTCCACACACTCACTCTGTAGAACAGGGGGAGATCACACAAACTCCACTCACTCTGTAGGACAGGGGGAGATCATACAAACTCCACTCACTCACTCTGTAGGACAGGGGGAGATCATATAAACTCCACCCACACACTCTGTAGAACAGGGGCAGATCATACAAACTCCACTCACTCACTGTAGAACAGGGGGAGATCACACAAACTCCACTCACTCTGTAGGACAGGGGGAGATCACACAAGCTCCACTCATTCACTCTGTAGGACAGGGGGAGATCACACAAACTCCACTCACAAACTCTGTCGGACAGGGGGAAATAACACAAACTCCACTCACTCTGTAGGACAGGGAGAGATCACACAAACTCCACTCACTCACTCTGTAGTACAGGGGGAGATCACACAAACTCCACTCACTCGCTGTGTAGGACAGGGGGAGATCACACAAACTCCACTCACTCTGTAGAACAGGGGGAGATCACAAACTCCATTCACTCACTCTGTAGGACGGGGAGATCATACAAACTCAACTCACTCACTCACTCTGTAGGACAGGGGGAGATCACACAAACTCCACTCACTCACTCTGTAGGACAGGGGGAGATCACACAAACTCAACTCACTTGCTGTGTAGGACAGGGGGAGATCACACAAACTCCACTCACACTGTAGAACAGGGGGAGATCACACAAACTCCACACACTCACTCTGTAGAACAGGGGGAGATCACACAAACTCCACTCACTCACTCTTTACGACAGGGGGAGATCACACAAACTCCACTCACTCTGTAGAACAGGGAGAGATCACACAAACTCCACTCACTCACTCTGTAGAACAGGGGGAGATCACACAAACTCCACACACTCACTCTGTAGAACAGGGGGAGATCACACAAACTCCACTCACTCTGTAGGACAGGGGGAGATCATACAAACTCCACTCACTCACTCTGTAGGACAGGGGGAGATCATATAAACTCCACCCACACATTCTGTAGAACAGGGGCAGATCATACAAACTCCACTCACTCACTGTAGAACAGGGGGAGATCACACAAACTCCACTCACACTGTAGAACAGGGGGAGATCACACAAACTCCACACACTCACTCTGTAGAACAGGGGGAGATCACACAAACTCCACTCACTCACTCTGTAGGACAGGGGGAGATCACACAAACTCCACTCACTCTGTAGAACAGGGAGAGATCACACAAACTCCACTCACTCTGTAGAACAGGGGGAGATCACACAAAGTCCACTCACTCACTCTGTAGGACAGGGGGAGATCATACAAACTCCACTCACTCTGTAGGACAGGGGGAGATCACACAAACTCCACTCACACTGTAGAACAGGGGGAGATCACACAAACTCCACACACTCACTCTGTAGAACAGGGGGAGATCACACAAACTCCACTCACTCACTCTGTAGGACAGGGGGAGATCACACAAACTCCACTCACGCTGTAGAACAGGGAGAGATCACACAAACTCCACTCACTCACTCTGTAGAACAGGGGGAGATCACACAAACTCCACACACTCACTCTGTAGAACAGGGGGAGATCACACAAACTCCACTCACTCTGTAGGACAGGGGGAGATCATACAAACTCCACTCACTCACTCTGTAGGACAGGGGGAGATCATATAAACTCCACCCACACACTCTGTAGAACAGGGGCAGATCATACAAACTCCACTCACTCACTGTAGAACAGGGGGAGATCACACAAACTCCACTCACTCTGTAGGACAGGGGGAGATCACACAAGCTCCACTCATTCACTCTGTAGGACAGGGGGAGATCACACAAACTCCACTCACAAACTCTGTCGGACAGGGGGAAATAACACAAACTCCACTCACTCTGTAGGACAGGGAGAGATCACACAAACTCCACTCACTCACTCTGTAGTACAGGGGGAGATCACACAAACTCCACTCACTCGCTGTGTAGGACAGGGGGAGATCACACAAACTCACTCACTCTGTAGAACAGGGGGAGATCACAAACTCCATTCACTCACTCTGTAGGACGGGGAGATCATACAAACTCAACTCACTCACTCACTCTGTAGGACAGGGGGAGATCACACAAACTCCACTCACTCACTCTGTAGGACAGGGGGAGATCACACAAACTCAACTCACTTGCTGTGTAGGACAGGGGGAGATCACACAAACTCCACTCACACTGTAGAACAGGGGGAGATCACACAAACTCCACACACTCACTCTGTAGAACAGGGGGAGATCACACAAACTCCACTCACTCACTCTTTACGACAGGGGGAGATCACACAAACTCCACTCACTCTGTAGAACAGGGAGAGATCACACAAACTCCACTCACTCACTCTGTAGAACAGGGGGAGATCACACAAACTCCACACACTCACTCTGTAGAACAGGGGGAGATCACACAAACTCCACTCACTCTGTAGGACAGGGGGAGATCATACAAACTCCACTCACTCACTCTGTAGGACAGGGGGAGATCATATAAACTCCACCCACACATTCTGTAGAACAGGGGCAGATCATACAAACTCCACTCACTCACTGTAGAACAGGGGGAGATCACACAAACTCCACTCACTCTGTAGGACAGGGGGAGATCACACAAGCTCCACTCATTCACTCTGTAGGACAGGGGGAGATCACACAAACTCCACTCACAAACTCTGTCGGACAGGGGGAAATAACACAAACTCCACTCACTCTGTAGGACAGGGAGAGATCACACAAACTCCACTCACTCACTCTGTAGTACAGGGGGAGATCACACAAACTCCACTCACTCACTCTGTAGGACAGGGGGAGATCACACAAACTCAACTCACTTGCTGTGTAGGACAGGGGGAGATCACACAAACTCCACTCACTCACTCTGTAGTACAGGGGGAGATCACACAAACTCCACTCATTCACTCTGTAGAACAGGGGGAGATCACACAAACTCTACTCACTCTGTAGGACAGGGGGAGATCATACAAACTCCACTCACTCACTGTAGAACAGGGGGAGATCACACAAACTCCACTCACTCTGTAGGACAGGGGGAGATCACACAAACTCCACTCACTGACTCTGTAGGACAGGGGGAGATCACACAAACTCCACTCACTCTGTAGAACAGGGGGAGATCACACAAACTCCACTCACTCTGTAGGACAGGGGGAGATCACACAAACTCCACTCACTCACTCTGTAGGACAGGGGGAGATCACACAAACTCCACTCACTCGCTGTGTAGGACAGGGGGAGATCACACAAACTCCACTCACTCTGTAGAACAGGGGGAGATCACAAACTCCATTCACTCACTCTGTAGGACGGGGAGATCATACAAACTCAACTCACTCACTCACTCTGTAGGACAGGGGGAGATCACACAAACTCCACTCACTCACTCTGTAGGACAGGGGGAGATCACACAAACTCAACTCACTTGCTGTGTAGGACAGGGGGAGATCACACAAACTCCACTCACACTGTAGAACAGGGGGAGATCACGCAAACTCCACACACTCACTCTGTAGAACAGGGGGAGATCACACAAAGTCCACTCACTCACTCTGTAGGACAGGGGGAGATCATACAAACTCCACTCACTCTGTAGGACAGGGAGAGATCACACAAACTCCACTCACTCACTCTGTAGTACAGGGGGAGATCACACAAACTCCACTCACTCACTCTGTAGGACAGGGGGAGATCACGCAAACTCAACTCACTTGCTGTGTAGGACAGGGGGAGATCACACAAACTCTACTCACTCTGTAGGACAGGGGGAGATCATACAAACTCCACTCACTCACTGTAGAACAGGGGGAGATCACACAAACTCCACTCACTCTGTAGGACAGGGGGAGATCACACAAACTCCACTCACTGACTCTGTAGGACAGGGGGAGATCACACAAACTCCACTCACTCTGTAGAACAGGGGGAGATCACACAAACTCCACTCACTCTGTAGGACAGGGGGAGATCACACAAACTCCACTCACTCACTCTGTAGGACAGGGGGAGATCACACAAACTTCACTCACTCGCTGTGTAGGACAGGGGGAGATCACACAAACTCCACTCACTCTGTAGAACAGGGGGAGATCACAAACTCCATTCACTCACTCTGTAGGATGGGGAGATCATACAAACTCAACTCACTCACTCACTCTGTAGGACAGGGGGAGATCACACAAACTCCACTCACTCACTCTGTAGGACAGGGGGAGATCACACAAACTCAACTCACTTGCTGTGTAGGACAGGGGGAGATCACACAAACTCCACTCACACTGTAGAACAGGGGGAGATCACACAAACTCCACACACTCACTCTGTAGAACAGGGGGAGATCACACAAACTCCACTCACTCACTCTGTAGGACAGGGGGAGATCACACAAACTCCACTCACTCTGTAGAACAGGGAGAGATCACACAAACTCCACTCACTCTGTAGAACAGGGGGAGATCACACAAAGTCCACTCACTCACTCTGTAGGACAGGGGGAGATCATACAAACTCCACTCTGTAAAACAGGGGGAGATCACACAAACTCCACACACTCACTCTGTAGAACAGGGGGAGATCACGCAAACTCCACTCACTCTGTAGGACAGGGGGAGATCATACAAACTCCACTCACTCACTCTGTAGGACAGGGGGAGATCATATAAACTCCACTCACACACTCTGTAGAACAGGGGCAGATCATACAAACTCCACCCACTCACTGTAGAACAGGGGGAGATCACACAAACTCCACTCACTCTGTAGGACAAGGGGAGATCACACAAACTCCACTCACTCTGTAGAACAGGGGGAGATCACACAAACTCCACTCACTCAATCTGTAGAACAGGGGGAGATCATACAAACTCCACTCACTCTGTAGTACAGGGGGAGATCACACAAACTCCACTCACTCTGTAGAACAGGGGGAGATCACACAAACTCCACTCACACACTCTGTAGGACAGGGGGAGATCATACAAACTCCACTCACACACTCTGTAGGACGGGGGGAGATCACACAAACTCCACTCGCACTCACTCTGTGGAACAGGGGGAGATCACACAAACTCCACTCACTCTGTAGAACAGGGGGAGATCACACAAACTCCACTCACTCTGTAGAACAGGGGGAGATCACACAAACTCCACTCACTCACACTGTAGGACAGGGGGAGATCATACAAACTACGCTCACACACTCTGTAGGACAGGGGGAGATCACACAAACTCCACTCACACTCACTCTGTGGAACAGGGGGAGATCACACAAACTCCACTCACTCTGTAGAACAGGGGGAGATCACACAAACTCCACTCACTCTGTAGAACAGGGGCAGATCACACAAACTCCACTCACTCTGTAGGACAGGGGGAGATCACACAAACTCCACTCACTCTGTAGGACAGGGGGAGATCACACAAACTCCACTCACTCACTCTGTAGGACAGGGGGATATCACACAAACTCCACTCACTCTGTAGGACAGGGGGAGATCACACAAACTCCACTCACACACTCTGTAGGACAGGGGGAGATCACACAAACTCCACTCACCCTGTAGGACAGGGGGAGATCACACAAGCTCCACTCATTCACTCTGTAGGACAGGGGGAGATCACACAAACTCCACTCATTCACTCTGTAGGACAGGGGGAGATCATACAAACTCCACTCACTCTGTAAAACAGGGGGAGATCACACAAACTCCACACACTCCTCTGTAGAACAGGGGGAGATCACACAAACTCTAATCACTCTGTAGGACAGGGGGAGATCATACAAACTCCACTCACTCACTGTAGAACAGGGGGAGATCACACAAACTCCACTCACTCTGTAGGGCAGAGGGAGATCACACAAACTCCACTCACTCTGTAGGACAGGGGGAGATCACACAAACTCCACTCACTCTGTAGGACAGGGAGAGATCACACAAACTCCACTCACTCACTCTGTAGTACAGGGGGAGATCACACAAACTCCACTCACTCGCTGTGTAGGACAGGGGGAGATCACACAAACTCCACTCACTCTGTAGAACAGGGGGAGATCACAAACTCCATTCACTCACTCTGTAGGACGGGGAGATCATACAAACTCAACTCACTCACTCACTCTGTAGGACAGGGGGAGATCACACAAACTCCACTCACTCACTCTGTAGGACAGGGGGAGATCACACAAACTCAACTCACTTGCTGTGTAGGACAGGGGGAGATCACACAAACTCCACTCACACTGTAGAACAGGGGGAGATCACACAAACTCCACACACTCACTCTGTAGAACAGGGGGAGATCACACAAACTCCACTCACTCACTCTTTACGACAGGGGGAGATCACACAAACTCCACTCACTCTGTAGAACAGGGAGAGATCACACAAACTCCACTCACTCACTCTGTAGAACAGGGGGAGATCACACAAACTCCACACACTCACTCTGTAGAACAGGGGGAGATCACACAAACTCCACTCACTCTGTAGGACAGGGGGAGATCATACAAACTCCACTCACTCACTCTGTAGGACAGGGGGAGATCATATAAACTCCACCCACACATTCTGTAGAACAGGGGCAGATCATACAAACTCCACTCACTCACTGTAGAACAGGGGGAGATCACACAAACTCCACTCACACTGTAGAACAGGGGGAGATCACACAAACTCCACACACTCACTCTGTAGAACAGGGGGAGATCACACAAACTCCACTCACTCACTCTGTAGGACAGGGGGAGATCACACAAACTCCACTCACTCTGTAGAACAGGGAGAGATCACACAAACTCCACTCACTCTGTAGAACAGGGGGAGATCACACAAAGTCCACTCACTCACTCTGTAGGACAGGGGGAGATCATACAAACTCCACTCACTCTGTAGGACAGGGGGAGATCACACAAACTCCACTCACACTGTAGAACAGGGGGAGATCACACAAACTCCACACACTCACTCTGTAGAACAGGGGGAGATCACACAAACTCCACTCACTCACTCTGTAGGACAGGGGGAGATCACACAAACTCCACTCACGCTGTAGAACAGGGAGAGATCACACAAACTCCACTCACTCACTCTGTAGAACAGGGGGAGATCACACAAACTCCACACACTCACTCTGTAGAACAGGGGGAGATCACACAAACTCCACTCACTCTGTAGGACAGGGGGAGATCATACAAACTCCACTCACTCACTCTGTAGGACAGGGGGAGATCATATAAACTCCACCCACACACTCTGTAGAACAGGGGCAGATCATACAAACTCCACTCACTCACTGTAGAACAGGGGGAGATCACACAAACTCCACTCACTCTGTAGGACAGGGGGAGATCACACAAGCTCCACTCATTCACTCTGTAGGACAGGGGGAGATCACACAAACTCCACTCACAAACTCTGTCGGACAGGGGGAAATAACACAAACTCCACTCACTCTGTAGGACAGGGAGAGATCACACAAACTCCACTCACTCACTCTGTAGTACAGGGGGAGATCACACAAACTCCACTCACTCGCTGTGTAGGACAGGGGGAGATCACACAAACTCACTCACTCTGTAGAACAGGGGGAGATCACAAACTCCATTCACTCACTCTGTAGGACGGGGAGATCATACAAACTCAACTCACTCACTCACTCTGTAGGACAGGGGGAGATCACACAAACTCCACTCACTCACTCTGTAGGACAGGGGGAGATCACACAAACTCAACTCACTTGCTGTGTAGGACAGGGGGAGATCACACAAACTCCACTCACACTGTAGAACAGGGGGAGATCACACAAACTCCACACACTCACTCTGTAGAACAGGGGGAGATCACACAAACTCCACTCACTCACTCTTTACGACAGGGGGAGATCACACAAACTCCACTCACTCTGTAGAACAGGGAGAGATCACACAAACTCCACTCACTCACTCTGTAGAACAGGGGGAGATCACACAAACTCCACACACTCACTCTGTAGAACAGGGGGAGATCACACAAACTCCACTCACTCTGTAGGACAGGGGGAGATCATACAAACTCCACTCACTCACTCTGTAGGACAGGGGGAGATCATATAAACTCCACCCACACATTCTGTAGAACAGGGGCAGATCATACAAACTCCACTCACTCACTGTAGAACAGGGGGAGATCACACAAACTCCACTCACTCTGTAGGACAGGGGGAGATCACACAAGCTCCACTCATTCACTCTGTAGGACAGGGGGAGATCACACAAACTCCACTCACAAACTCTGTCGGACAGGGGGAAATAACACAAACTCCACTCACTCTGTAGGACAGGGAGAGATCACACAAACTCCACTCACTCACTCTGTAGTACAGGGGGAGATCACACAAACTCCACTCACTCACTCTGTAGGACAGGGGGAGATCACACAAACTCAACTCACTTGCTGTGTAGGACAGGGGGAGATCACACAAACTCCACTCACTCACTCTGTAGTACAGGGGGAGATCACACAAACTCCACTCATTCACTCTGTAGAACAGGGGGAGATCACACAAACTCTACTCACTCTGTAGGACAGGGGGAGATCATACAAACTCCACTCACTCACTGTAGAACAGGGGGAGATCACACAAACTCCACTCACTCTGTAGGACAGGGGGAGATCACACAAACTCCACTCACTGACTCTGTAGGACAGGGGGAGATCACACAAACTCCACTCACTCTGTAGAACAGGGGGAGATCACACAAACTCCACTCACTCTGTAGGACAGGGGGAGATCACACAAACTCCACTCACTCACTCTGTAGGACAGGGGGAGATCACACAAACTCCACTCACTCGCTGTGTAGGACAGGGGGAGATCACACAAACTCCACTCACTCTGTAGAACAGGGGGAGATCACAAACTCCATTCACTCACTCTGTAGGACGGGGAGATCATACAAACTCAACTCACTCACTCACTCTGTAGGACAGGGGGAGATCACACAAACTCCACTCACTCACTCTGTAGGACAGGGGGAGATCACACAAACTCAACTCACTTGCTGTGTAGGACAGGGGGAGATCACACAAACTCCACTCACACTGTAGAACAGGGGGAGATCACGCAAACTCCACACACTCACTCTGTAGAACAGGGGGAGATCACACAAAGTCCACTCACTCACTCTGTAGGACAGGGGGAGATCATACAAACTCCACTCACTCTGTAGGACAGGGAGAGATCACACAAACTCCACTCACTCACTCTGTAGTACAGGGGGAGATCACACAAACTCCACTCACTCACTCTGTAGGACAGGGGGAGATCACGCAAACTCAACTCACTTGCTGTGTAGGACAGGGGGAGATCACACAAACTCTACTCACTCTGTAGGACAGGGGGAGATCATACAAACTCCACTCACTCACTGTAGAACAGGGGGAGATCACACAAACTCCACTCACTCTGTAGGACAGGGGGAGATCACACAAACTCCACTCACTGACTCTGTAGGACAGGGGGAGATCACACAAACTCCACTCACTCTGTAGAACAGGGGGAGATCACACAAACTCCACTCACTCTGTAGGACAGGGGGAGATCACACAAACTCCACTCACTCACTCTGTAGGACAGGGGGAGATCACACAAACTTCACTCACTCGCTGTGTAGGACAGGGGGAGATCACACAAACTCCACTCACTCTGTAGAACAGGGGGAGATCACAAACTCCATTCACTCACTCTGTAGGATGGGGAGATCATACAAACTCAACTCACTCACTCACTCTGTAGGACAGGGGGAGATCACACAAACTCCACTCACTCACTCTGTAGGACAGGGGGAGATCACACAAACTCAACTCACTTGCTGTGTAGGACAGGGGGAGATCACACAAACTCCACTCACACTGTAGAACAGGGGGAGATCACACAAACTCCACACACTCACTCTGTAGAACAGGGGGAGATCACACAAACTCCACTCACTCACTCTGTAGGACAGGGGGAGATCACACAAACTCCACTCACTCTGTAGAACAGGGAGAGATCACACAAACTCCACTCACTCTGTAGAACAGGGGGAGATCACACAAAGTCCACTCACTCACTCTGTAGGACAGGGGGAGATCATACAAACTCCACTCTGTAAAACAGGGGGAGATCACACAAACTCCACACACTCACTCTGTAGAACAGGGGGAGATCACGCAAACTCCACTCACTCTGTAGGACAGGGGGAGATCATACAAACTCCACTCACTCACTCTGTAGGACAGGGGGAGATCATATAAACTCCACTCACACACTCTGTAGAACAGGGGCAGATCATACAAACTCCACCCACTCACTGTAGAACAGGGGGAGATCACACAAACTCCACTCACTCTGTAGGACAAGGGGAGATCACACAAACTCCACTCACTCTGTAGAACAGGGGGAGATCACACAAACTCCACTCACTCAATCTGTAGAACAGGGGGAGATCATACAAACTCCACTCACTCTGTAGTACAGGGGGAGATCACACAAACTCCACTCACTCTGTAGAACAGGGGGAGATCACACAAACTCCACTCACACACTCTGTAGGACAGGGGGAGATCATACAAACTCCACTCACACACTCTGTAGGACGGGGGGAGATCACACAAACTCCACTCGCACTCACTCTGTGGAACAGGGGGAGATCACACAAACTCCACTCACTCTGTAGAACAGGGGGAGATCACACAAACTCCACTCACTCTGTAGAACAGGGGGAGATCACACAAACTCCACTCACTCACACTGTAGGACAGGGGGAGATCATACAAACTACGCTCACACACTCTGTAGGACAGGGGGAGATCACACAAACTCCACTCACACTCACTCTGTGGAACAGGGGGAGATCACACAAACTCCACTCACTCTGTAGAACAGGGGGAGATCACACAAACTCCACTCACTCTGTAGAACAGGGGCAGATCACACAAACTCCACTCACTCTGTAGGACAGGGGGAGATCACACAAACTCCACTCACTCTGTAGGACAGGGGGAGATCACACAAACTCCACTCACTCACTCTGTAGGACAGGGGGATATCACACAAACTCCACTCACTCTGTAGGACAGGGGGAGATCACACAAACTCCACTCACACACTCTGTAGGACAGGGGGAGATCACACAAACTCCACTCACCCTGTAGGACAGGGGGAGATCACACAAGCTCCACTCATTCACTCTGTAGGACAGGGGGAGATCACACAAACTCCACTCATTCACTCTGTAGGACAGGGGGAGATCATACAAACTCCACTCACTCTGTAAAACAGGGGGAGATCACACAAACTCCACACACTCCTCTGTAGAACAGGGGGAGATCACACAAACTCTAATCACTCTGTAGGACAGGGGGAGATCATACAAACTCCACTCACTCACTGTAGAACAGGGGGAGATCACACAAACTCCACTCACTCTGTAGGGCAGAGGGAGATCACACAAACTCCACTCACTCTGTAGGACAGGGGGAGATCACACAAACTCCACTCACTCTGTAGGACAGGGGGAGATCACACAAACTCCACTCACTCACTCTGTAGGACAGGGGGAGATCACACAAACTCCACTCACTCTGTAGGACAGGGGGAGATCACACAAACTCCACTCACACACTCTGTAGGACAGGGGGAGATCACACAAACTCCACTCACCCTGTAGGACAGGGGGAGATCACACAAGCTCCACTCATTCACTCTGTAGGACAGGGGGAGATCACACAAACTCCACTCATTCACTCTGTAGGACAGGGGGAGATCATACAAACTCCACTCACTCTGTAAAACAGGGGGAGATCACACAAACTCCACACACTCCTCTGTAGAACAGGGGGAGATCACACAAACTCTAATCACTCTGTAGGACAGGGGGAGATCATACAAACTCCACTCACTCACTGTAGAACAGGGGGAGATCACACAAACTCCACTCACTCTGTAGGACAGGGGGAGATCACACAAACTCCACTCACTCTGTAGGACAGGGGGAGATCACGCAAACTCCACTCACTCTGTAGGACAGGGAGAGATCACACAAACACCACTCACTCTGTAGGACAGGGGGAGATCACACAAACTCCACTCACTCACTCTGTAGGACAGGGGGAGATCATACAAACTCCACTCACTCACTGTAGAACAGGGGGAGATCACACAAACTCCACACACTCACTCTGTAGGACCGGGGGAGATCACACAAACTACACTCACTCACTGTAGGACAAGGGGAGATCACACAAACTCCACTCACACACTCTGTAGGACAGGGGGAGATCACACAAACCCCACTCACTCTGTAGGACAGGGAGAGATCACACAAACTCCACACACTCTGTAGGACAGGGGGAGATCACACAAACTCCACTCACTCTGTAAACAGGGGGAGATCACACAAACTCCACTCACACACTCTGTAGGACAGGGGGAGATCACACAAACTCCACTCACTCTGTAGGACAGGGGGAGATCACACAAACTCCACACACTCTGTAGAACAGCGGGAGATCACACAAACTCCACACACTCTGTAGGACAGGGGGAGATCACACAAACTCCACTCACTCTGTAGGACAGGGGGAGATCACACAAACCCCACTCACTCTGTAGGACAGGGGGAGATCACACAAACTCCACACACTCTGTAGGACAGGGGGAGATCACACAAACTCCACTCACTCTGTAAACAGGGGGAGATCACACAAACTCCACTCACACACTCTGTAGGACAGGGGGAGATCACACAAACTCCACTCACTCTGTAGGACAGGGGGAGATCACACAAACTCCACACACTCTGTAGAACAGCGGGAGATCACACAAACTCCACACACTCTGTGTAGGACAGGGGGAGATCACACAAACTCGTCTCACACTCACTCTGTAGGACAGGGGGAGATCACACAAACTCCACACACTCTGTAGAACACGGGGAGATCACACAAACTCCACTCACTCACTCTGTAGAACAGGGGGAGATCACACAAACTCCACTCACTCTGTAGGACAGGGGGAGATCATACAAACTCCACTCTGTAAAACAGAGGGAGATCACACAAACTCCACACACTCACTCTGTAGAACAGGGGGAGATCACACAAACTCCACTCACTCTGTAGGACAGGGGCAGATCATACAAACTCCACTCACTCACTCTGTAGGACAGGGGGAGATCATACAAACTCCACTCACACACTCTGTAGAACAGAGGCAGATCATACAAACTCCACTCACTCACTGTAGAACAGGGGGAGATCACACAAACTCCACTCACTCTGTAGGACAGGGGGAGATCACACAAACTCCACTCACTCTGTAGAACACGGGGAGATCACACAAACTCCACTCACTCTGTAGAACAGGGGGAGATCACACAATCTCCACTCACTCACTCTGTAGGACAGGGGGAGATCACACAAACTCCGCACACTCTGTAGGACAGGGGGAGATCACACAAACATCCCTCGCCATGACCCCCCCTCTCCCGTGTCTCAGCTGTGCTCAGCGCTCCGTCGTTCACCCTGAGGCTCAACAAACTGACGCTGGGGAAGGAGGAGGAGGGCGATGGTCATGGTGAGGAGGAGAAGGATGAGGAGTGCGGTATTGTGGGTGACGATGAAGACAACGACGATGATGGCTACAACGACAACGATGATGACGATGTCCGTGACGGCGGTGATGACGACCGCCGTGACTATAACGTTGAGGTCGATGGCGACGACTTCGACGACGATGACGATGGCCGTGACGGCGGTGACGATGACCGCCGTGACTACGACGTCGATGGCGACAACCTCGACGACGATGGTCCTGGGGAGGCTGGGGAGTTGGAGGCGGTGGTTGACGGAGAGCCGGAGGTGTGGAAGCTGTCGTTGTTGGTCTCCGTCGGGCGTGGGTTGAGGACGCTGGTGTCGCACGACGTGGAGTTCCACCATCAGGTTGACATCTCGACAAGAGGCGGCGTTCGACGCACGGTGAGAGGTTGCCGGAGTTGTGACGGGGGTCGGGAGGTTGTGGCGGGAGATGTGTGTGGTTGAATGGGTGGGTGGTGATGCTGCTACTGATGATGATGATACTACCAATGACACTACTACTGATGATGCTACTACTACTGCTGCTGTTGCTGCTACTACTACTGCTGCTATTACTACTGATGATGATGATACTGATGATGCTACTACCAATGACACTACTACTGATGATGCTGCTACTACTGATGATGATGCTGTTGCTGCTACTACTACTGCTACTACTACTGATGATGATGATGATACTGATGATGATACTACCAATGACACTACTACTGATGATGCTACTACTACTGATGCTGTTGCTGCTACTACTACTACTGCTGCTACTACTGATGATGATGATGCTTACTGCCAGGAACGCTTCATCGGATGCCGGTACCAACACCAAATTATGCTTCTGCCGGGACGCGAGGATGAGTACTGCGTCCGCGTGAGAATGGTAGCCGACTTCCCACGGTGGAAGGCAGGGGAGTGGTCTCCACTGTCGTGTGTCTCCGTCCCTCCACCACACAGCACCGTGGGTGAGTGGGTGGCTGGGTGAATGAGTGAGAGGTATTTTTGTGCGTGTGAAGTGGGTCTCTGTGTGAGTAGCCTTGGGTCTCTATGAGTGGTCTATGGGTCTCTGTGTGAGTAGTCTATGGGTCTCTATGAGTAGTCTATGGGTCTCTGTGTGAGTAGTCTATGGGTCTCTATGAGTAGTCTATGGGTCTCTGCGTGAGTAGTCTATGGGTCTCTGCGTGAGTAGTCTATGGGTCTCTGTGTGAGTAGTCTATGGGTCTCTGTGTGAGTGGTCTATGGGTCTCTATGAGTAGTCTTTGGGTCTCTGCGTGAGAAGTCTATGGGTCTCTGTGTGAGTAGTCTATGGGTCTCTATGCGAGTAGTCTATGGGTCTCTGTGCGAGTAGTCTATGGGTTTCTGTGTGAGTAGTCTATGGGTCTCTGTGTGAGTAGTCTATGGGTCTCTGTGAGTAGTCTATGAGTGTCTGTGTGAGTAGTTTATGGGTCTCTATGAGTAGTCTATGAGTCTCTGTGTGGTCTTCCCACCCAGCCCCTCGTGTGGGTGTCGACACGGACGGCCAGGTCACGGCAGTCGTCGGCCAGAAGGTGGCGCTGCTGCGCTGCGTCCTGTGGGGTGCGGCCGTGGTGGTGGTGCAGGCCAACTGGCTGAACGCCTCCCGTGACGACGTCTGGGCGGGGGCCAATTTGGCCACGCTCAGCCCGCTGCACGGCACGGCGTACTCCAACTCGTCCCTCGCGGGCCGACTGCGGTTCCGCGTTGGGGGGCCTCCCGGCGACGTCTCGCTGGAGCTGCTGGACGTGCGGGCTGGCGACGGGGGCCTCTTCCTCTGCCACGTGGCCACCTTCCCCCACGGCAACTTCGAGGGGAGGGTCAACCTCTCTGTCATCGGTGAGGATTGGCACTGCCCCACGCAGAGACCCATAGACTCATCACACAGACACCCATAGACTACTCACACAGAGACCCATAGACTCATCACGCAGAGACCCATAGACTACTCACACAGAGACCCATAGATGACTCACACAGACACCCATAGACTACTCACACAGAGACCCATAGACTACTCACACAGAGACCCATAGACTCACACAGAGACCCATAGACTACTCACACAGAGACCCATAAACTACTCACTCAGAGACCCATAGACTACTCAACGCAGAGACCCATAGACTCACACAGACACCCATAGACTACTCACACAGAGACCCATAGACTACTCACAGAGAGACCCATAGACTCACACAGAGACCCATAGACTACTCACACAGAGACCCATAGACTCATCACACAGAGACCCATAGACTACTCACACAGAGACCCATAGACTACTCACACAGAGACCCATAGACTACTCACACAGACACCCATAGACTACTCACACAGAGACCCATAGACTACTGACACTGAGACCCATAGACTACTCACACAGACACCCATAGACTACTCACACAGAGACCCATAGACTCATCACACAGACACCCATAGACTACTCACACAGAGACCCATAGACTACTCACACAGACACCCATAGACTACTCACACAGACACCCATAGACTACTCACACAGAGACCCATAGACTACTCACACAGACACCCATAGACTACTCACACAGAGACCCATAGACTACTCACACAGACACCCATAGACTAAATTTCGATTTAAAGCTTTCGTGACTGCAAGGATTCATCTTCTTTGGTTCTTTCGGTAAAGACACGTAGAATGAGAATAAATAATATATTGATAAAATAAAATAACACAATAAAATTCTCATGACGTTCTGGCCAAAACACAAGCGGCCTTCATCAGGTGAAGGGACGAGACTGTCTGGAGGACAGCGCTGGAGCGAACAAAGCCACGCTCAGATCCCGACCTTTAAGCTGTGTGAGAAGAAACAAAGCGCCTTGACAAAGGAATTAGCATAGAATTTAGCATTGAAATAGCTGAGTGATTAGCTTGTGACTGGTCACAGAAATGGCTATGTTAAAGTCAATGCATACACATCTACAGAGACACCCCTTGACAAAGGAATTAGCATAGACTTTAGCATTGAAATAGCTGAGTGATTAGCTTGTGACTGGTCACAGAAATGGCTATGTTAAAGTCATAGCATACACATTCACAGAGGCACCTAGTACAAATCAAACAGGAGAATTTAGCATTGAAATAATTAGGAGAATTTAGCATTGAAATAACTGAGTGATTAGCTTGTGACTGGTCACAGAAATGGCACAGTAACTGGGTATACACTACACTATATAATGAATACTATATAGTAAACCAATAAAAAACTAAAATATAAATTACCTCAATGTTATCAATGAACTCTATATATTCTCCAATCAGCTAAGCTACCACAATAAGTCGTTATATATCACAATGCTATCTGGCGAAAAAATGGGTGGATTCTTACCCTCAACTTTAGCATCACGGATAGCTAAGAGCCCCGTTCAGACGGACGAGTTCATCCATGGTCAGAACGGAGGAGGGGGAGAGAGACAGCTGCGAGGCGCTGTTATACTCCATGTTGTAAACCACACCATTAACCGTGGTGTGAGAGGTATTAAGAGTCAATGCCAGCGAAAGAGCTGCGGTCTGAAGGTCATCGTAAAATACAATTAATTAAGAACGAAATGGTTTAAAACATCTTTCCAATGGTTACTAAGCCAGAATCCATCTTCTCGGTTGAAATTGTCTCTGTGCTTGTATATGTGAATGGCCTCATGAACGAATCTCTCATGGTAGCCACTGTCATCATGGACAAAACAGAATATAACAACAAAATTCAAGAACTGCTCAACGATGGCAGCTATACAAAAATAAAAAGAGATCCCACCAACAGCCTGGTTACCAAAACGAACAAAATCATCTCTGATTCAACAGCATTAATTGATCAGACCAAACAGTTCTCGTTGAAACCCTCTGCTGCCAGACCACCAAGATTATATGGCCTTCCAAAGGTACACAAAGAAGATACACCCTTTCGTCCCATAGTCTCTACTATCAACTCCCCCACCTATAAACTGGCACGTTTTCTTGCTGATATACTGCGACCTTTCACTGGAAAAACCACCTCTGCGGTACTAAATTCGACTCACCTTGTATTGACAATCAAAGGCATTTCCCTGTCCCCAGACGACCTGCTTGTCAGTTTTGATGTGGTGTCCTTGTTCACCAAAGTCCCGGTACCTGACACCATCGCTATCATTGAAGACCTGGTTCATCAAGGACTGCATACTGATGTACCCCCGCCTGGTGAGACATTGCTTAACCAACACAAACTTCACCTGGAATGGAACTTTCTACAAACAAACTGAGGGCACCCTAATGGGCTCCCCCCTATCTCCGGTTGTAGCCAACATATTCATGGAAAAATTTGAAACTGACGCCATCCAGACTGCCACTCTACGCCCGACCTTATGGAAGAGGTACGTGGATGACACCTTTGTCATCTGGCCACATGGCCAGCCTGCTCTAGACCAATTCTGCGACCACATCAATTCCATACACCCAGCCAACAGATTTACCATGGAGGTCGAAAAATATGGCAAACTACCCTTTTTGGATGTCTTAATTAAAAGGACACATGATGGTTCAATGAGCCACTCTGTCTACAGGAAAGCTACCCATACAGATGCTTACTTGAAACCGGATTCCCACCACCATCCATCCCAGAAGAACTCCCTCATCAAGACTCTATACCATAGAGCCCAATGAACACATTACCAGAACTCAAGCACGTACACCAGGCTCTCAGGGCTAATGGTTACTCCGACTACACAATCCGCAAAGCCATCACTCCAGTCATGAAGAAGGATCCTCTTGTGGAGCCACTCAAAACCATCACCTTACCCTACATTGCAGGGGTCACTCAAAAGATCTCCAAAATCCTGAATAAACACAAGATCCAGGTCCGATTCAACACAGTACATAAAATCCGTGATCTGGTTCCATCTGTAAAAGATGCTGTTCCAGACATACAGTACCCGGGCGTTTACAAACTAAAGTGCCTCTGTGGTAGTAGCTACATTGGAGAAACCAAAGGACATATCTCGGACCGCATCTGCGAACATAAAGCAGACTTGAAACACGGTAGAACGAACTCCTCTGCCGTGGCAGGTCACTGTTATAATTCAGTGGGCTCACATGACATTGACTTCTCCAAGACGGAGGTTCTTTCCAAACCAACCGGCAACCATGAGAGATTCGTTCATGAGGCCATTCACATATACAAGCACAGAGACAATTTCAACCGAGAAGATGGATTCTGGCTTAGTAACCATTGGAAAGATTTTTTAAACCATTTACGTTCTTAATTAATTGTATTTTACGATGACCTTCAGACCGCAGCTCTTTCGCTGGCATTGACTCTTAATACCTATCACACCACGGTTAATGGTATGGTTTACAACATGGAGTATAACAGCGCCGCGCAGCTGTCTCTCTCCCCCTCCTCTGTTCCGACCATGGATGAACTCGTCCGTCTGAACGGGGCTCGTAGCTATCAGTGGTGCTAAAGTTGAGGGTAAGAATCCACCCATTTTTTCGCCATATAGCATTGTGATATATAACGACTTATTGTTGGTAGCTTAGCTGATTGGAGAATATAGAGTTTATTGATAACATTGGGGTAATTTATATTTTAGTTTTTTATTGGTTTACTATGTAGTATTCATTATATAGTGTAGTGTATACCCAGTTACTGTGAATTGCTCAGATGTGTAGGCTTTGACTTTAACATAGGCATTTTTGTGACCAGTCACAAGCTAATCACTCAGTTATTTCAATGCTAAATTCTCCTAGTTATTTCAATGCTAAATTCTCCTGTTTGATTTGTACTAGGTGCCTCTGTGAATGTGTATGCTTTGACTTTAACATAGCCATTTCTGTGACCAGTCACAAGCTAATCACTCAGCTATTTCAATGCTAAAGTCTATGCTAATTCCTTTGTCAAGGGGTGCCTCTGTGGATGTGTATGCTTTGACTTTAACATAGCCATTTCTGTGACCAGTCACAAGCTAATCACTCAGCCATTTCAATGCTAAATTCTATGCTAATTCCTTTGTCAAGGCGCTTTGTTTCTTCTCACACAGCTTAAAGGTCGCGATCTGAGCGTGGCTTTGTTCGCTCCAGCGCTGTCCTCCAGACAGTCCCGTCCCTTCACCTGATGTTGTGGCCGAAACGTCGTGAGAATTTTATTGCGTTTTTTTATTTTATAAATTTATTATTTTATTCTCATTCTATGTGACTTTACCGAAAGAACCAAAGAAGACCCATAGACTACTCACACAGAGACCCATAGACTACTCACACAGAGACCCACAGACTCACAAAGAGACCCATAGACTACTCACATAGAGACCCATAGACTACTCACACAGAGACCCACAGACTCACACAGAGACCCATAGACTACTCACACAGAGACCCATAGACTACTCACACAGAGACCCATAGACTCAGACAGAGACCCATAGACTCATCACACAGACACCCATAGACTACTCACAGAGAGACCCATAGACTCACACAGAGACCCATAGACTCATCACACAGACACCCATAGACTACTCACACAGAGACCCATAGACTCACACAGAGACCCATAGACTCATCACACCGAGACCCATAGACTACTCACATAGAGACCCATAGACTACTCACACAGACACCCATAGACTCACCACACAGACACCCATAGACTACTCACACAGAGACCCATAGACTACTCACACAGAGACCCATAGACTCATCACACAGACACCCATAGACTACTCACACAGAGACCCATAGACTACTCACTCAGAGACCCATAGACTCACACAGACACCCATAGACTCACACAGAGACCCATAGACCACTCACACAGAGACCCATAGACTCACACAGACACCCATAGACTCACACAGAGACCCATAGACTACTCACACAGAGACCCATAGACTACTCACACAGAGACCCATAGACTCACACAGAGACCCATAGACTCATCATACAGACACCCATAGCCTACTCACACAGACACCCATAGACTACTCACAGACACCCATAGACTCACACAGAGACCCATAGAGTCATCACACAGACACCCATAGACTACTCACACAGAGACCCATAGACTCACACAGAGACCCATAGACTACTCACACAGAGACCCATAGACTCATCACACAGACACCCATAGACTACTCACACAGACACCCATAGACTTCTCAGACAGAGACCCATAGACTCACACAGAGACCCAAAGCTGATGTAGATGCTACTGGTTCTTCACGTTCTGCAGATGTAGATGCCACTGGTTCTTCACGTTCTGCAGATGTAGATGCCACTGGTTCTTCACGTTCTGCAGATGTAGATGCCACTTGTTCTTCACCTTTTACAGATGTAGATTACACTAATTCTTCACGCTCTGCAGATGTAGATGCCACTGGTTCTTCACGCTCTGCAGATGTAGATGCCACTAATTCTTCACGTTCTGCAGATGTAGATGCCACTGGTTCTTCACGTTCTGCAGATGTAGATGCCACTGGTTCTTCACGTTCTACAGATGTAGATGCCGCTGGTTCTTCACGCTCTGCAGATGTAGATGCCACTGGTTCTTCACGTTCAGCAGATGTAGATGCCACTGATTCTTCACGTTCTGCAGATTAGATGCCGCTGGTTCTTCACGCTCTGCAGATGTAGATGCCACTGGTTCTTCACTGTCTGCAGATGTAGATGCCACTGGTTCTTCACGCTCTGCAAATGTAGATGCCACTGGTTCTTCATGTTCTGCAGATGTAAATGACACTGGATCTTCACGTTCTGCAGATGTAGAGGCCACTGGTTCTTCGCGTTCTGCAGATGTAGATGCCACTGGTTCTTCACGTTCTACAGATGTAGATGCCACTGGTTCTTCACCTTCTACAGATGTAGATGCCACTGGTTCTTCACGTTCTACAGATGTAGATCCCACTGGTTCTTCACGTTCTGCAGATGTAGATGCCACTGGTTCTTCACATTCTGTAGATGTAGATGGCACTGGTTCTTTACATTTTGCAGATGTACATGTCACTGGTTTTTCGTATTCTGTTGATATTAATGTCACTGGTTCTTCTCGTTTTGCAGATGTAGATGCCACTGGTTCTTCACCTTCTGGAGATGTAGATGCCACTGGTTCTTCACCTTCTGGAGATGTAGATGCCACTGGTTCTTCACGTTCTACAGATGTAGAGGCCACTGGTTCTTCACGTTCTGCCACTGGTTCTTCACGTTCTACAGATGTAAATTACACTGGATCTTCACGTTCTACAGATGTAAATGACACTGGATCTTCACGTTCTACCGATGTAGACGCCACCACCGCCGTCTGTTGCACGCCGGTTGAACTCACGACTTTCAGTCTGAACAGGCAACTGGACACACGAACAGGTTTGCACGTGTGTTGGTGCGTGTCTGTCCGTGTGCGTGTGCATGGTTGTCTGTCCGTATGCGTGCTTGTGCGTGTGTGTGCGTGCGTGTCCGCGTGCGTGTGTGTGTGTGTGTGCGTGCGTGTCCGTGTGTGTGTGTGTGTGTGCGTGTCCGTGTGTGTGTCCGTGTGTGTGTCCCTGTTCTGGCCACCCATCCCCTCGTTTGTCACAATCACGGCCTTCACAGCTGCTGATACTCGCTAACGGCACCCGCCCCGACAGTCCGCCGGGGCCTTTACGGGGGAGACTTTGTCTCCGTCCGTCCCTTCGTCTCGCTCCCTCGACCCGCAACGCCCGGGTGCGAGCGCCACGAGCCTCAAAGCGCACCTAGCCTGGCGCGTGTGGTCATCGCGGCGGTTGTCGTCGTCGTGCTACGGCGGCACGCTGACGCCACGCGGGGGATTGTTGTTGTGCCACGCAGAGAAGGCGGCGGCGGCGGGCCGGGCCAGCTGGGCCGCTCCGGCCGCGATCCTCGCCGTGTCCCTCGCCCTGGTGGCCACGCTGCTGCTGCTGCTGCTGCTCTACCGCCGCCGACGCCGCCGGCAGCAGCAGCATTGGCAGGAGCCCTGGGGCCCCACGTGAGTCGCTCGCTTCTCTCGGACGTGGGGCGGACGTCGGCGGTGCCCGCGGGGTCATCTTTGTGACGACCTGCCGTTGTGCCCCCCCCCACCACCCCCCCCACTACCCCCTCACTACCCCCCCACTACCCCCCCACTACCCACATGCGTGCAGGGAGGATCCCCCCACTCTCCCCAAGGCACCACAGAGAAACGCGGAGGGCGACCGTGGCTACGTGAGTGGCACACCGCCAGGACACAGAGGGGTGTATAGTGTAGTGTATAGTGTAGTGTGTAGTGTAGTGTGTAGTGTAGTGTATAGTGTAGTGTGTAGTGTAGTGTATAGTTTAGTGTGTAGTGTAGTGTATAGTGTAGTGTATAGTGTAGTGTATACTAGTGTAGTGTATAGTGTAGTGTATAGTAGTGTATAGTGTGTAGTGTAGTGTATAGTGTAGTGTGTAGTGTATAGTGTAGTGTATAGTGTAGTGTATAGTGTAGTGTATACTAGTGTAGTGTGTATAGTGTAGTGTATAGTAGTGTAGTGTATAGTAGTGTGTAGTGTAGTGTATAGTGTAGTGTATAGTGTAGTGTATAGTAGTGTAGTGTATAGTGTAGTGTATAGTGTAGTGTATATATAGAGACACACTTAGACTCGACCTAAAGCTTTCATGACTGCAGGAATTCATTTTCTTTGGGTCTTTCGGTAAAGTTGTGCCCACTTTGTTTATGACCCTTGGGCTACACCCAACTTTAAAACTTTAAAACAGCCTGCTGCCTGCTCAGCAACTTTCTTCCCCCTCGTTTCGCCTCCTGATGACGATTGCCAAATTAATACCCACAGACTCACCACACAGAGACCCATAGACTCACCACACAGAAACCCATAGACTCACCAGACAGATACCCACAGACTCACCACACAGAGACCCACAGACTCACCAGACAGATACCCACAGACTCACCACACAGAGACCCACAGACTCACCAAACAGATACTCACAGACTCACCACACAGAGACCCACAGACTCACCAGACAGAGACCCACAGACTCACCACACAGAGACCCACAGACTCACCACATAGAGACCCACAGACTCACCACACAGAGACCCACAGACTCACCACACAGAGACCCACAGACTCACCACACAGAGACCCACAGACTCACCACACAGAGACCCACAGACTCACAACACAGAGACCCACAGACTCACCACACAGAGATCCACAGACTCGCCACACAGAGACCCACAGACTCACCACACAGAGACACCCACAGACTCACCACACAGAGACCCACAGACTCACCACACAGAGCCCACAGACTCACCACACACTGTGCGTGTTGTGGGGATGCTCCGTGTGTAGTTGCTAATGCTAGAGAGTGGCAACAAGGCGGATATGGAGCTGCACGAGTTGCCACCGCAGCCTCAGCACCAAGACAGCGGAGCTGGCAGCTACGACTACACGGTGAGGAGGGGTGGGTGGCGAGCGAGCGAGCGGTGAGCGAGTGTCCGTCCACTGCTTAGGCTGAGTGAGCGATCCGCTTCTGGCCACCCCAGTGGGTGGGGGGTGGGGGTGGGGTCGGTCACCGTCTCTCTAATTTATTCCGACCCCCGCAGGTTTTCACAGACGAAGATGACGATGAGGAGTGGAAGGAAGATTTTTGAGAAGCGGCTCGGGGTGGGGCGGGGGGGGGAGGAGCGAGAGTGCTCCACCTTGCCGTGCTCCGCCTTGCCGTGCTCCACCTTGCCGTGCCCCGCCTTGCCGTGCCTCCGGTTGCCGGCGGCAACGCCGGGGATTGTCGCTTCGCGAGCGGGTGAACCCCCCCCCCCCCCGTAAGAACCAAGAAGAATTGTTGTTGTTGTTTGATCCCAACTGAGCGATGTTTTTCAGCATTGGGGGATATTTGCCTTGTGCCGGTTACAATCGGTGCCCCGAGTTTGGCTTTTCACTTTTTTTTGGGTGGGGTGGGGGTGGGAATTTTGTTTTACGAAAGAGCTCTCCGTTACCGGACGCAGTTTTTTGTTATTTTATTTTAGTCTTCGCGACGGTCTCTCACCTCCCAGCGCTTTCCCCCGGCGTTGTGCCGCTGGACGGGAGGCGACCGGGCGTCGTGCCAGGGAGCCAGGGAGAAGGGGGTGGGGGGAGAATTTAAATTCGCCCTCGCGTGGCCGGGGGTCGACGAGCGGCGACATCGGCACGGTCCGTCACGACGTCCGGCACCGAGAGGGAGTACCGCGTGTTTATATTATTGTTTTACCGGGGCGACAAGCGGCGTCACGATGGCGCGTACAACGGCGTGAGCCTTCCTGCGCCACGTCAGCATCTCGGTTTTTTTATTTCTCCCCGAACCCGGCCAGTTTCATCGGCCGCTCCCGCGATGCCGCAGCACTTTCGTAGTTTGACGCTGTTGGTTTTCGGCGAGCCGATATCATCCGGGTTAGATTGTGTGAATGAATAAATGCACAATTGTCGCTGTCGCCTGATGAAGCTGGTTGTTGTGATTGCTGGCGAAATGTCACGGTATCCAGAGTGCAAATGTTGTTGCTTGGCTCGCTAACCCACCAGTCTTCTTTGGTTCTTTCGGTAAAGTCATGTAGAATGAGAATAAAATAATAAATTAATAAAATAAATAACACAATAATATTCTCACGACGTTTCGGCCACAACACAAGCGGCCTTCATCAGGTGAAGGGACAGCACACTGGACAGCGCTGTTCTACCAGACAGGCTCGTCCCTTCACCTGATGAAGGCCGCTTGTGTTGTGGCCGAAACGTCGTGAGAATATTATTGTGTTATTTTATTTTATCAATTTATTATTTTATTCTCATTCTACGTGACTTTACCGAAAGAACCAAAGAAGATGAATCCTTGCAGTCACGAAAGCTTTAAATCGAAATTTAACCCACCACTGTTCTGTATTAGTCTACTACACTACACTATACACTATACTATACACTACACACTACACTATACACTCCACTACACACTATATATACTACACTATATATATTACACTACACACTATACTATACACTATACACTACACACTATATATATACTACACTATTTTGTTGCTTGGCTCGCTAACCCACCAGTGTGCTGTACTAGTGTACTACACTACACTACATCACACTATACACTACACTATACACTACACTATATACTACACTATACATTACACTATACACTACACTATACACTACTATACACTACACTATACACTACACTACACATATATACTACGCTCTGTTGTTGCTTGGCTCGCTAACCCACCAGTGTGCTGTACTAGTGTACTACACTACACTATACACTACACTATACACTACACCATACACTACACTATACACTACCCTATATATACTACACTATACAATACACTACACTATACACTACACTATACACTACACTATACACTACACACTATATATATACTACACTACACACTATACACTACACACTATATATACTACACTATATGCTACACTATACACTATATACACTACACTATACTACTATACACTACACTATACACTGCACTATATACTACATTATACACTACGACACACTACATTAGTAGGATCCGTCGATTGTTTTGTGATGTTCTTCTGCCCGTTCACCCAGAGCCTTACTGCTTATTCATATTCTCTGGTTCTTTCAGTAAAGTCACGTAGATAGAACAAATAAAGTGAAGAAAAAATACCACCACGTTTAGATCGCAACACGGAGAGCCATTGACTCACACGGAGCACCACAGAATCACAGAGACATAGACTCACACAGAGAGCCACAGACTCACACAGAGAGCCACAGAATCACAGAGCCATAGACTCACACAGAGAGCCAGAGACTCACACAGACAGCCACAGAATCACATAGCCATAGACTCACACAGAGAGCTACAGACTCAAACAGAGCCACAGAATCACAGAGCCAGAGACTCACACAGAGAGCTACAGACTCAGAGAGCCACAGAATCACAGAGCCATAGACTCACACAGAGAGCCATAGACTCACACGGAGAGCCACAGACTCACACAGAGCCACACAATGACAGAGCCATCGACTCACACAGAGCCACACAATGACAGAGCCATAGACTCACACGGAGAGCCACAATCACAGAGACAGACTCACACGGAGAGCCACAGAATGACAGAGTCACACAACGACAGAGCCATAGACTCACACGGAGAGCCATTGACTCACACAGAGCCACAGAATCACAGAGACATAGACTCACACGGAGAGCCATCGACTCACACAGACAGCCACAGAATCACAGCGATAGACTCACACAGAGAGCCATCGACTCACACAGACAGCCACAGAATCACAGAGACATAGACTCACACGAAGAGCCATCGACTCACACAGACAGCCACAGAATCACAGAGCAATAGACTCACACAGAGACCCATAGAGACCCATAGACTCACACAGAGACCCATAGACTCGCACGCAGCCAAAACAAACTACAAAACAATTCACTGCCAAACACATCCGAAGAGAGGCGCCCGACAGACACCCGAGTTCGATTCCCGCTCACGGATGCGCCCTACCCAACACCATCAAAGACGTAACCGGTCAAACTGGGGGGGGGGGGGGGGGAGACAAAGGCGGCCGGGCGTGGTTGCTGGCCCACACCCCCGTCTCGTGTGACGTCTTTAAATGCAAAAGCACTGAAGCTGGCGCGTGTCTTGACAATGGCGCCCTCTAGTGGCTGCTCACGCGTGGCGATGGCGCTTTGTTGACAAATTAGAGACAACGATCCCCCGCGCCCCCCCCCCAGAGGGGAGGCGGTGGGCGGGTCTCGTGATGGGGGGAGGGGCAGTCACGTGCCTACGGGTGGGGAGTTTGGTGGTGTGAGGTGACGAGAAGGGAGTGATTTGAGGTGCGGAGTTTAGGCGAGAGAGAGGAGGTGTGGCGAGAGAGAGGAGGTGAGGCAAGGAGAGAGAGGAGGTGAGGCAAGGAGAGAGAGGAGGTGAGGCGAGGAGCGAGGCGTGAAGGGGCTGAAATCCGGCAAGTGGAGGGAGCCACATTGCATTCATGGCTTTTATTTTGGTGATTTCGAAAAGTTTTTTTGGTTTTGGCCATGTTTTTGTTTATTGTAGTACGGAGTTAGACTGATGGCCTTAATCTTAGTTGTCTTGTGGTTGTTGTTATTTGACTTGCATTCCACTGGGATTTTTGCACACAGCGTTGGTGTACGGTGCTATTTCAGGAATATTTTGATGTTTTTTTCCTGGATTTGTAGTAGCTACATTGGAGAAACCAAAAAACATATCTCGGACCGCATCCGCGAACACAAAGCAGACTTGAAACACGGTAGGACGAACTCCTCTGCCGTGGCAGATCACTGTTATAATTCAGTGGGCTCACATGACATTGACTTCTCCAAGACGGAGGTTCTTTGCAAACCAACCGGCTACCATGAGAGATTCGTTCATGAGGCCATTCACATATACAAGCACAGAGACAATTTCAACCGAGAAGATGGATTCAGGCTTAGTAACCACTGGAAAGATGTTTTAAATCATTTCTGTTCTTAATTAATTGTATTTTTACGATGACCTTCAGACCGCAGCTCTTTCGCCAGCATTGCCTCTTAATACCTCTCACACCACGGTTAATGGTATAGTTTTACAATATGGAGCATACTAGGGCCTCGCAGCTGTCTCTCTCCCCCTCCTCTGTTCCGACCATGGACGAACTCGTCCGTCTGAACGGGGCCCGTGGTGCTGAAATTTGAGGGTAAGAATCCACCCATTTTTTCGCCATATAGCATTGTGATATATAACGACTTATTGTTGGTAGCTTAGCTGATTGGAGAATATAGAGTTTATTGATAACATGAAGGTAATTTATATTTTAGTTTTTATTGGTTCACTATATAGTACTGTGAATAGCTCAGATGTGTAGTCATTTCTGTGACCAGTCACTAGCTAATCACTCAGTTGTTTCAATGCTGGATTCGCCTAGTTATTTCAATGCTAAATTCTCCTGTTTGATTTGTACTAAGGGCCTCGGTGAATGTGTATGCTCTGACTTTAACGTAGCTATTTCTGCAGCAGGTACAAGCTCTATTTCTGCAGCAGGTACAAGCTAATCACTCAGCTTTCTAAATGCAAAATTCTATGCTAATTCCATTGTCAAGATGTGTATGCCTTAACTTAGCTATTTCAATGCTAAATTCCATGCTAATCCCTTTAACAATGGGTGCCTCTGCGGGTGTGTATGCTTTAACTTTTAACATAGCTATTTCTGTGACCAGTCACAAGCTAATCATTCAGCCATTTCAATGCTAAATTATATGCTAATTCCTTTGTCAAGGCACTTTGTTCCTCTCACACAGCTTAAAGGCCGTATCTGAACGTGGCTCTTTCACTCCAGCGCTGTCCTACCAGACAGTCTCGCCCCCCTTCACCTGATGAAGGCCGCTTGTGTTGTGGCCGAAACGTCGTGAGAATATTATTGTGTTATTTTATTTTATCAATTTATTATTTTATTATCATTCTACGTGACTTTACCGAAAGAACCAAAGAAGATCACTTCAAGATGTTTTCTTGTTCATGTTTGTTTTGTTTGTTGCGATTGCACCCGATTCAAGAGCCGAATGGCTCACAGGGCTATACCAACATAAATGAACTATGAACTAACTATGAACTATGCTTCGCCGTTCTTACCCTCACCGCGATCACGGCGGCAGCAAGCAGCGGCAAGCAGGGGCGGCACCGCTCCCCCATCGCCATGAGCCTCCTCCACTCAAGCCGCCGGCCGCGTCCGCACCGCCTCGTCCAGGCCCCGGCGTGGCTGGCGCCGCGCGCCACGCTGCGGTGAGATCCCCGCTCGGCCAGGACGCTCCGCGGCTCCGAGCTGATGGAGGCGCCGCGGTTCGCGTGGGGCACCGACGGCTTCTACGCGGCGCGGCGGGGCGAGGGCCGTGGCGGCGGGGGCGCCGGGGCGGGCGGCGTCGTGGACGAGTGCCGCTTCCGTTCCCGCTCGCCGACGCGACCGGAGCGGTACTGCGCTCCGCCTCGCGGCACGGGGGGGGGGGGCCTCGAGGCACGGGGGGGGGCCTTGAGGCACGGGGGGGCCTCAAGGCACGGGGGGGCCTCAAGGCACGGGGGGCCTCGAGGCACGGGGTGGCCTCGAGGCACGGGGGGGCCTCGAGGCACGGGGGGGCCTCGAGGCACGGGGGGGCCTCGAGGCACGGGGGGGCCTCAAGGCACGGGGGGGGGCTTACTGATGAGCGCGCCGTGAAGAAAAAAAAATTCCTTCTAGAAAAGTAGAGAAGGGGGGATGGGGGGTTACGTAAAACAAAGCATTAAAAATCCCCAAAAAAATCGAGTGCAACTGGGTTAATTAATTAACCAAGTCACCAGGAATGTGTCCGATCTCACACGATCTCGGAAGCTCAGCACGGTTGAGTCTGGATCGTGCGTCGATCGGTGACCACCATACAAACCGGCTTAGTGCAGGCTGCTGTTATGCTTCATGGTGGGCAGCTCTATCATCTTAATGCTCCTGCTCTCACCATAATCCTCACAACTCACATGGTGGAAAGCCCTCATCCAGTGGTGAATTAATAAAGTGATGTACAAATATAAGACAACGGTCTGATTTGCTCCCCAAAAAGGTAAGATTAAATCCCCATTAGCCTAATAAACTTAAAAAGCAATGTTTAAACAACCAAACTCGTAATTTGTTTTATTGATGGGGAATATTGCTGGGGAGATGCTTTATCGCTAGCCATGCTATCTTAATGTTTTACAGCTGTAATCCTCTTGTTACGTGTGCATTGCATCAATAAATTGAGAAATATTCAGATAATTAGCGCTGTAAATGCCTCGGAGGCCAATTTCATTTACCAAATATAATTTCAGGTAAGAATAGGAGGAATAAGAAGTGTGTTTAGTATAGAACATGCAGTGCAGTCGCCATCCATGTTAATGTAAGCCACAGGATGGCAGCAGCATGTATACACTGTTGATTAAAACCTTCCACTTTTATAACGAAAGCTGTTTTATAAGCAGACTTGAAGATAATGTTATAGTAAACGTGCGTATAATATGTTTTTAACATCTCTTTTTTAACATTTTTTTTATTATACAACTAATTCCTCAATGTTACATGTATAATAAAAGGAATTTACTCGCAACACAAGACGATTGCTTGTGTTGCGATGGAAACGTGATATTGTTTTTATTTTCATTATGTTTTCTATCTACGTGGCTTTACCGAAAGACCCAAAGAATATAGAAATTACATTTTGTATGACTTACCCAACCAAGATGGTTCTTGTATCATATGCTAGATGTACTGTAATTGAACATTTGTCTTGGTTTTTGTTTCTGACCGTGCAGATATGCCTGACCGGGTGCCCTCAGGATGCCATGATTAAGATTAATAGAATCTGTCACGAGCATAATTTCAAGTTCTTTGCAGGAGATGTGTTTGGTTATCACAGCTACATGTTTATATTCTTAGCTCTTTCGGTAAAGTCACGTTTAAGGGAAACAATAAAATAATAAAATATATATAAAACAATAAAAATTATCACGATGTCTGAAATCCTGCGTCCTTTCACTGGAAAAACCACCTCTGCGGTACAAAATTCTACTCACCTGGTATCGACAATCAAGGGTATTCCCCTGTCCCCAGACGACCTGCTTGTCAGTTTTGATGTAGTTTCCTTATTCACCAAGGTTCCTGTACCTGACACCATCACAATCATTGAAGACTTGGTTCATCAAGGACTAAACACTGAGGTACCCACCCTGGTGAGACACTGTTTAACCAATACATACTTCACTTGGAATGGAACTTTCTACAAACAAACTGAGGGCACCCCAATGGGCTCCCCCCTATCTCCGGTTATAGCTAACATTTTCATGGAGTAATTTGAGACTGACGCCATCCAGACTGCCACTCTGCACCCAACCTTATGGAAGAGGTACGTGGATGACTTTGTCATCTGGCCACATGGCCGGCCTGCTCTAGACCAATTCTTCGACCACATCAATTCCATACACCCAGCCGTCAGATTTACCATGGAAGTCGAAATAGATGGCAAGATACCTTTTTTGGATGTCATTAAAAAGAGACCTGATGGTTCAATGAGCCACTCTGTCTACAGGAAAGCTACCCATACGGATGCTTATCTGAAACCGGATTCCCACCACCATCCATCACAGAAGAATTCTCTCATCAAGAGTATCATAGAGCCCAATGCATATCCGACCAGGAACACATAGGCAGTGAACTCAAGCACGTACACCAAGCTCTTAAGGCTAATGGTTACTCCGACTATACAATCCGCAAAGCTATCACTCAAACCATGAAGAAGGACCCTCTTGAGGAGCCTTTCAAAATCATCACTTTACCCTACATTGCGGTGATCACAAAAAAGATCTCCAAAATCTTGAATAAACACAAGATCCAGGTCCGTTTCAACACATTACATAAAATCCGTGATCTGGTTCCGTCTGTAAAAGATGTGATTCCGGACATACAGTACCCTGATGTCTACAAACTAAGTTGCCTCTGTGGTAGTAGTTACATTGGAGAAACCAAACGCCATGTCTCAGACCGCATTCGTGAACACAAAGCAGACCTTAAACACGGTAGGACCAACACCTCGGCCGTGGCAGATCATTGTTATAATTCAGTAGGCTAACATGACATTGACTTTTCCAAGACAGGTTCTTTGTAAGCCATCTGGCTACCATGAGAGATTCGTTCATGAGGCTATCCACATATACAAGCACAGAGACAATTTCAACCGAGAAGATGGATTCTGGCTTAGCAATCATTGGAAAGATTTGATAAACCATTTCAGGTCTTAATTGATTGTTCACGCTTACAGTGGCTTTCAGACAGCATACATTAATTTTTCGTCTCCCCCCTCTTTTCAGAACATAGATGGACTAGTCCTTCTAAATAAACTGCCAAATCGCTGCGCGTGGCGCTGACGTTTTTTTAATATAAATAAATGCACCGTTTAAAATAAATAAATTAATGCAAACCGACACACCTGATGACGACCGTTTGTGTTATGGTCGAAACGTGATAATTTTTATTGTTTTATATATATTATTATTTTATTGTTTCCCTTCAATAATAAAATATATATAATATATACTTTATTATTTTTTTGTTTCCCTTCAACGTGACTTTACCGAAAGAGCTAAGAATATGAGTTTATCAATCTCCATGACGACGACGATGATGATGATGAGGTTGTCAATCTCCATAACGACGATGATGATGACGAGTTTGTCAATCTCCATGACGACAATGATGATGACGAGTTTGTTAATCTCCATGACGACGGTGATGACGAGTTTGTAAATCTCCATGACGATGATGATGAGTTTGTCAATCTCCATAACGACGATGATGATGACGAGTTTGTAAATCTCCATGACGATGATGATGTTGAGTTTGTAAATCTCCATGACGACGATGATGATGACGAGTTTGTAAATCTCCATGATGACGATGAGTTTGTAAATCTCCATGATAATGATGACGAGTTTGTTAATCTCCATGACGATGATGATGATGACGAGTTTGTAAATCTCCATGACGACGATGATGATGACGAGTTTGTCAATCTCCATGACGACGATGATGATGAGTTTGTAAATCTCCATGACGATGATGATGATGATGATGACGAGTTTGTCAATCTCCATGACGACGATGATGATGAGTTTGTAAATCTCCATGACGATGATGAGTTTGTAAATCTCCATGATGATGATGACGATGAGTTTGTCAATCTCCATGACGACGATGATGATGACGAGTTTGTAAATCTCCATAAAGACGATGATGATGATGAGTTTGTCAATCTCCATGACGATGACGATGAGTTTGTTAATCTCCATGATGACGACGATGATGATGACGAGTTTGTAAATCTCCATGACGATGATGATGACGAGTGTTAATCTCCATGACGACGATGATGATGACGAGTTTGTAAATCTCCATGACGACGACCTCCAAGCCTCGTGGAGCCTCCAGCAGCCCCCGTTGCCATGGCCACGGGCACAACCACTTGAAGACTTCAACCCGGGGTGGTGGTCGACATCGGGCGGTGGCAGTGTTCAGTGGCGATCATCTGCGTTGTGTCTGGCATTTGCGTGAGAGAGAGGGTTTCAAGTTTTCAAGTTTCATTGATTAGGTATAGCCCTGTGAGCCATGCGGCTCTTAAGTCGGGTGCAACCGCAACAAACAAAATTTGAACACAGAACATCTTAAAGCGACAATGCGTAACAGAAACATTCTGGAATAAACCAGCAAATATTCCACGCAAAAAAACATGTTAAAACGCTGTGTGTTAAAATCAATGTGGTGCAAGCCAACAACAACAACCATAAGACAATTTAGATTAACCATATGTTTTCAAATCACCAAAATAAAGCTGTAAAAACAATGTAACAACAGTAATCATAGGAACTGTGAATTTAAATTTAACAATAAACGATATACATAACACGTACGACAAAAAAACTGCAGCCATAGCTGGCAGCACGACACTCCCAGTGTATGATGTGTGAGTGAGTCAGCAGCAGAGTGAGTGAGTGTATGATGTGCGAGTCAGCGTATGAAGAGTGAGTTAGTGAATGATGTGTGAGCGAGTGTATGATGTGTGAGCGAGTTAGTGGCAGTGTGAGTGTATGATGTGTGAGTCAGCGCACGATGTGTTAGTCAGCGCATGATGAGTGAGTCAGTGTATGATGTGCAAGTGAGCCAGCAAACAATGAGTGAACCTGTGTATGATGAGTGAATGAGTCAGTGGTTGTGCGAGTGTATGATGTGTGAGTGAGTAAGCGCATGATGAGCGAGTCAGTGCATGATGTGTGAGTGAGTCAGTGCATGGTGTGAGTGAGTCAGTGCATGGTGTGAGTGAGTCAGTGTATGATGTGTGAGTGAGTCAGTGCATGGTGTGAGTGAGTCAGTGTATGATGTGTGAGTGAGTCAGTGCATAATGTGTGAGTGAGTCAGTGCATGGTGTGAGTGAGTCAGTGTATGTGTGAGAAAGTCAGTGTATGATGTGTGAGTGAGTCAGTGCATGGTGTGAGTGAGTCAGTGTATGATGTGTGAGTGAGTCAGTGCATTGTGTGAGTGAGTCAGTGTATGATGTGTGAGTGAGTCAGTGTATGATGTGTGAGTGAGTCAGTGCATGGTGTGAGTCAGTGTATGATGTTTGAGTGAGCCAGTGTATGATGTGTGAGTGAGTCAGTGTATGATGTGTGAGTGAGTCAGTGTATGATGTGTGAGTGAGTCAGTGTATGATGTGTGAGTGAGTCAGTGTATGATGTGTGAGTGAGTCAGTGTATGATGTGTGAGTGAGTCAGTGTATGATGTGTGAGTGAGTCAGTGTATTATGTGTGAGTGAGTCAGTGCATGGTGTGAGTGAGTCAGTGTATGATGTGTGAGTGAGTCAGTGCATGGTGTGAGTGAGTCAGTGCATGGTGTGAGTGAGTCAGTGTATGATGTGTGAGTGAGTCAGTGCATGGTGTGAGTGAGTCAGTGTATGATGTGTGAGTGAGTCAGTGCATGGTGTGAGTGAGTCAGTGCATGGTGTGAGTGAGTCAGTGTATGATGTGTGAGTGAGTCAGTGTATGATGTGTGAGTGAGTCAGTGTATGATGTGAGAGTGAGTCAGTGTATGATGTGTGAGTGAGTCAGTGTATGATGTGTGAGTGAGTCAGTGCATGATGTGTGAGTGAGTCAGTGCATGGTGTGAGTGAGTCAGTGCATGGTGTGAGTGAGTCAGTGTATGATGTGTGAGTGAGTCAGTCCATGGTGTGAGTCAGTGCATGGTGTGAGTGAGTCAGTGTATGATGTGTGAGTGAGTCAGTGTATGATGTGTGAGTGAGTCAGTGTATGATGTGAGAGTGAGTCAGTGTATGATGTGTGAGTGAGTCAGTGTATGATGTGTGAGTGAGTCAGTGCATGATGTGTGAGTGAGTCAGTGCATGGTGTGTGAGTGAGTCAGTGTATGATGTGTGAGTGAGTCAGTGTATGATGTGAGAGTGAGTCAGTGTATGATGTGTGAGTGAGTCAGTGTATGATGTGTGAGTGAGTCAGTGCATGATGTGTGAGTGAGTCAGTGTATGATGTGTGAGTGAGTCAGTGTATGATGTGTGAGTGAGTCAGTGTATGATGTGTGAGTGAGTCAGTGTATGGTGTGTGAGTGAGTCAGTGTATGATGTGTGAGTGAGTCAGTGTATGGTGTGTGAGTGAGTCGGTGTATGATGTGTGAGTGAGTCAGTGTATAATGTGTGAGTGAGTCAGTGTATGATGTGTGAGTGAGTCAGTGCATGGTGTGAGTGAGTCAGTGTATGATGTGTGAGTGAGTCAGTGCATGGTGTGAGTGAGTCAGTGCATGGTGTGAGTGAGTCAGTGTATGATGTGTGAGTGAGTCAGTGCATGGTGTGAGTGAGTCAGTGTATGATGTGTGAGTGAGTCAGTGCATGGTGTGAGTGAGTCAGTGCATGGTGTGAGTGAGTCAGTGTATGATGTGTGAGTGAGTCAGTGTATGATGTGTGAGTGAGTCAGTGTATGATGTGAGAGTGAGTCAGTGTATGATGTGTGAGTGAGTCAGTGTATGATGTGTGAGTGAGTCAGTGCATGATGTGTGAGTGAGTCAGTGTATGGTGTGTGAGTGAGTCAGTGTATGATGTGTGAGTGAGTCAGTGCATAATGTGTGAGAAAGTCAGTGTCGGCTCCATCTGCTTGCGCCGTCGCCCCGTTCCCCCTGTTGACTCCGTCGCCCCCCCCCGGCTCCATCGCCCCCCCGCTGGCTCCGTCGCCCCCCCCCCAGCTCTGTCGGCCCCCCCTCCAGCTCTGTCACCCACCCCCCCAGCTCCGTCGCCCCCCCAGCTCCGTCGCCCCCCCCCCCGGCTCCGTCGCCCCTCCCTGGCTTCGTCGCCCCCCCCCCCCGACACCGTTGGCCCCCCCCAGCTCCGTCGGCCCCCCCCTGGCTCCGTCGGCCCTGCCCCCACCCCCGTCGGCCCCCCCCGGCTCCGTCGGCCCCCCCCCTCCCGACACCGTTGGCCCCCCCTGGCTCCGTCGCCCCCCCCCCAGCTCCGTCGCACCCCTCCGACTCCATCGGCCCCCCTGGCTCCGTCGGCCCCCCCCCGGGCCCCCCGGCTCCGTCAGCCCCCTCGGCTCCGTCGGCCCCCCACAGCTCCGTCGCCCCCCCCAGCTCCGTCAGCCCCCCCCCCGGCTCCGTCGGCCCCCCCCCTGCCGACTCCGTTGGCCCCCCCTGGCTCCGTCGCCCCCCCCCAGCTCCGTCGCCCCCCCCCCGACTCCGTCGGCCCCCCCCGGCCCCCCCGGCTCCGTCGGGCCCCTCGGCTCCGTCGGCCCCCTCCGTCAGCTCCCTCAGCCCCCTCACAAATGCCCCCGCCAGCCGCTGCTGGCCGCACGCGCCTCAGGTGTAGATGGTGTGGATATTCGTATTTTCTGTCTGCAGCTGACGCTGGTCTGATGGAGCAAAGGCACTCAGCACAGCAGCTCGGTACGACAAGTCAACAATGCGACCGGCGTGCATACAGCACGGATCGGACTGGAAATTTGACACGGCACCAGAGAACTCGCACAGGAGAGAAACCCTTCAAATGTACTGTGTGTAACAAGGCATTTGCATGGCCATCAGTTCTTCAGACCCACCAGAGAACACACACGGGAGAGAAACCCTTCCGGTGCACTCTGTGCAGGAAGGCGTTTGCACAGTCACCACATCTTAAAGTACACCAGAGAACACACACGGAAGAGAAACCCTTCAAGTGCAGTGTGTGCGTGAAGGCGTTTGCACAGTCATCTGCTCTTGTAAAACACCAGAGAACACACACAGGAGAGAAACCCTTCAAGTGCAGTGTGTGCGGGAAGGCATTTGCACATTCATCAAATCTTCAAGTACACCAGAGAACACAGAAGCATCAGAAGATCCACAAGGAGTGGAGTCTGAAATCAGCTTGTGAAAGTCAAAGTGCCGCAATGAGCCCATCCCTCATGAAACAAGAACCAGACGAAAATCCCAGCTTAGACACTTTTAAGGTATAAAGGTGAAATATGAAGAGGTGAAGGTGAAATATGAAGAGGTGAAGGTGAAATGTGAAGAAGTGATGAGCGAAGAAGTGAAGGTAAAATGTGAAGATGAAAATTCAACTCCAAAATGGGACCTTCACATCGTGAAGCAGGAGGAGAATTCTGACTGTGAGTCAGAGTGAGGCAACTCCCAGCAGTTTGTGGAAGTGGAGGTGTGGGTGGACTTGCTCCTAGACAATACAAAGTCAAGTGGAGACCCGGTAGATGTGTAAGCCAGAAACGATGTTGCCCCAATAGATGCACCTTTGTCACAGGCCTTTAATGACAAGAATGCAAAGTTGAACACTTTGTGGGCCCGTGGGTTGGGTAGATCTTTAACCAGGAGCGAGAGACAATAAGCCCCCAAGCATTCACTATGTTATCATAATAATTGCTTTTACATGGTGCTTGCTTAATCGCCTCAGCAACTCGGAGTTTTGTATCTCAAACGCTTGAGCATCCCCAAGTAGCAGCTGCCCCTGTGTGGCACAAGGTGGTGGCCCTGCACTGGCCTGCATGTGGACAAGAGCCTGTCAGTAGGGGGCGATGATTGATGTGTCATCTTAGTTGTGTAGTTTGTAGGTAATGTTTAGAATTTGCTAAATTTTCACTCACACGCCAGCATGCAATGGCCTACTCGTTTTGAATGACACAACAGTATGTTTTACATACACTGTGAAGCAGACTGTGCAGCTTTTTGTAAAAAGCTTCTTGTTAATACGATGTAACGTGATGCAGTATATTTCACTGCAGTAATCCAATTTTGTTAATATGCCTGTCAATAATTTAGAATGTATACGTGTCTGATTTTGTGCATATTTGTAACATTTGATCTATAAGGGTCAAACATTGAATAAGTGATGTTAGGACAAAGTGTGTGTGTGTGTGTTTGAAAGTAACCTGTACAGAGAACTCAGGTGAGACCCATTGTTCTTGTGATACAGGTCAAATGGTGTTTTTGTGTTCCACGAAGCATCTGGAGCAACGCATTGTCTTTGAAATAGGTAGCACCCTCGGATCATTCATCAGTTACAAGGCATACCACTTAAAAGTTACACGTATAGGAGGAGGTACATTCTCTACAACACGAATTGTAGTTTTGTCTTACGTGTTGACGTAGATTTTGTCTAACTAGGACTAGAAATGTGTCTTGCTGATTGACGTCTGGATGTTCGTACCTATCGGTTGAAGCAAACCCCACTGCTGTTGTTGAGACGCTGTGCACCAATAAGGGACCAACACATTGACGGCCTTCAGGCCAGGAAAGTCACAACATTTGCACACGAAGGACGCATTCACGCAAGTACCCCATGCTTCGTTTTTGAAGTTTTAAAATGAAACATCTTTGAATTGTGTTGTGTTTTGAATTAGATGATTTTATTTCTTCATTAAAAGCTTGTATCAATTTACATCTGGAAGACTTCATTGAAAAGGACATTTCGTGTGAATTGTCTCTCGTCATTAAGTAGATGGCCTTGCCGGGGGTTCGGTTCAATGCGGACACAAACAGTGTACACACACACAGTGTATACACACACAGTGTATACACACAGTGTACACACACAGTGTATACACACAATGTACACACACACAATGTACACACAATGCACACACAGTGTACATACAGTGTACGCACACTGTACACACAGTGTACACACTGTACACAAACAGTGTACACACACACATTGTGTACACACAGAATGTACACACAGTGTACACACACACAGTATACACACAGTGTATACACACAGTCTACATACACAGTGTACACACACAATGTACACACACATTGTACACACACAGTGTACACACACACAGCGTACACACACAGTTTATACACAGTGTACACACACAGTGTATACACAGTGTACACAAACAGTACACAGTGTACACACAGTGTACATACAGTATATACACAGTGTACAAACACACAGGGTACAGTGTATATATACACACAGTGTACACACACAATGTATATATACACACACACAGTGTACACACACACAGTGACACAGCGACACACAGTGACACACAGTGACACAGTGTATACACAGTGTACACACACTGACACTGACACACACAGTGACACACACATAGTATACACAGTGACACAACAACCGCCATTTGCCACTAAGTGGCGGTGACGTCACCACGACGCTTGTGCCAGGCACAGTGACACACACAGTGACACAGTGACACACAGCGACACACAGTGTACACATAGTGTACACACACAAGTGTACACGCACAGTGTACACACACGCAGTGTATACACATAGTGTGCACACAGTGTACACACACACACACACAGTGTATACACATAGTGTACACACACAGTGTACATACACACAGTGTACACACACACAGTGTATACACACACAGTGTATACACAATAATGTCCACGTTGTTGCTGAGCTCACACACCCAAGGGAGGGAGCAATGTAAAATGAATCTAAATCAACTTAAACTCCAACTCTGTGACGTCACCACTCTGCATTACCTCATCGGCGTGAAACGCCAGAGGGAGGTGTACCTCGCTAGTGACGTCATGTCACCAAGGTATTCACCCCGACCCCCGTCCACCGCGCTCTTGAGCGTGACGTCACCTCCGCCTGGGTCACTTCCGATATCGTCCCAGTGGCAATCCTTATTTGGGCAAAGCTACGCCCAGTGACTGGCGGCTCATTAACATAATGTGTCCGTTAAAGCCGTCGCGAGTTTATTGCGACGGGTTCAGCGCCCACGCCCCCATCCCTCGACATATGGGCAGGCCTCATTAACATAATTTATTCAGTTACAGAGCCGCTTTTGGGAGGGAAGTGACGTCATACTACTTCCTGCTGTCGCGAGGCAACAGGAAGCTGCCGTGTGCGCGCTTGCACTGAAATCCGAGGTGAGAAATTCTCATCGTTGTGGTGGTGGTGGTCGTTGTGGTGGTGGTTGTTGTTGTTGTTTACCAAGGTAGAGCCTCTCTCTCTCGTAGGGATGTCAGTTGAGTAGCAGCGAGCATGGGAATCGATGTCCAGGTTGGAACTTTACAACGTGGGGCCTAGCCACGCGGCGCCTTGCCTCCTGCCCTCGCCTGATTGCATTCACTTTAATTATCTCGCTTAAGTTTAATTTGTCTTCACCCGGCTCGCCACTTTGTAACTTTGTTTTATTGTAAATATTCACGCAGTTTTTATTTTATTTTGTTAGCAGGCCAAGTCCGCTTGAGCTGCTATACCGCTCTTGTTATCAGAAGCGACCTGCCCACAACAACACAAGGTGAGGCTTTGTCAACGTGTGTGAATGTTTTGACTTAAAACTTTGGTGACTGCAGGAATTAATATTCTTGGTTCTTTCGGTAAAGTCACGTAGATAGAAAATTAAATGAAAATAACAAAAAAAATGTAAAAGCAAAAAAACTCACGTCGTTTTGATCGCAACACAAGTGGTCTTTATTTAATGTAATTGTATTATCTGTTATTGTTATTTTCTATACGTAACTTTACTGAAAGAAACAAGAATACGTGTGTCAATGTCTATCAGTCAAAGACGCTAAACGTAGAGACGCGCAAACTCCAAATATACAGCAGGCGTCAGGGTCGGGATCGAACCCACGACTTCCTGTATACCAGGTGAGGTAGTTAACATCTCACCACGGAGAGAGACACGCAAACTCCAGTTAGCCTCGGCTGTGTTCGTTGATCCTCAATTAATTACTTGGTGAAGTGAGGAAGCATTCATGCCGAAGCAGATGAAGGTGGCCAGGCATGATTCTAGACACGCCACCGCCTGTTTACCCAGTGACAGTGTACAGTTTGTGTTTGCAGTAACGTCTATTAACTCTGTTGAACACGGAGGTTATAGCGTAATAATAGTTTATTTTTGTTTTCCTCTGGAACTCTTTGTAAGAATGGAAACAGGAAGTTAACACAGCACACACATTCAGCTGAAGTCGGAACTGTTCATCCCAGCATTTAAGGACATCTGAGCCTGGATTCACACCTCTAAGTTGTGATTGAACAATAATTTATGAATTTCTGCATAACACAAATAGTATTGTTTTCAACACCCTCTGCTATGTCAGCTGAATTGAGCTTTCATAAATATTCCTTTTGCAGCCAGACAGCTTAAATTGTGGGCTCGGAGTTTTGGGTGAACATTCATTTTGAAGATACGAGGGCTTCCCGGCATGTTTATAACCATTTGCCCTCTCATTGTGTGCCATAACAGCCCTGTGATGAATTTGGGACACTTTTTCACTACATCATGAATATATGAATAAGTATAGACGTGTAAGTCACATGTGACTATATATGCATTCCTCTGTGCCTCGATACTGTCGTGTAGATGGTGTGGATATTATTTTTTTCTGTCTGCAGCTGACGCTTTCTCTGACGCTTCCTCCGCAGAATTGGTCTGATGGAGCAAATGCACTCAGCGCAGCTCGGTAGGACAAGTCAACAATGCGACCAGCGTGCATACAGCACGGATCGTACTGGAGATTTCACACGGCACCAGAGAACTCACACAGGAGAGAAACCGTTCAAGTGCAGTGTGTGTGGGAAGGCGTTTTCACGGTCATCTGTTCTTAAGGAACACCAGAGAACACACACGGGAGAGAAACCCTTCAAGTGTACTGTGTGTGGGAAGGCATTTTCACAGTCAACTGTTCTTAAAAAACACCAGAGAACACACACAGGAGAGAAACCATTCAAGTGCACTGTGTGTGGGAAGGCATTTTCACTGTCATCTGTTCTTAAAAAACACCAGAGAATACACACAGGAGAGAAACCCTTCAGGTGCATTTTATGCGGGATGATGTTTGCACAGTCACCACATCTTCAAGTACACCAGAGAACACACACGGGAGAGAAACCCTTCAAGTGCACTCTGTGCGGGAAGGCGTTTTCACAGTCACCACATCTTAAAGTACACCAGAGAACACACACAGGAGAGAAACCCTTCAAGTGCAGTGTGTGTGGGAAGGCGTTTGCACAGTCATCTCCTCTTGTAACACACCAGAGAACACACACAGGAGAGAAACCCTTGAGGTACACTCTGTGTGGGATGATGTTTGCACAGTCATCACATCTTGAAGTACACCAGAGAACACACACGGGAGAGAAACCCTTCAGGTGCATTCTGCAGGAAGGCGTTTGCACATTCATAAAATCTTCAAGTACACCAGAGAACACGGACGCATCAGAAGATCTGCAAGGAGTGGAGTCTGAAATCAGCTTGTGAAAGTCAAAGTGGCACTATAAGCCCATCCCTCATGAAACACGAACCGGAAGAAAATCCCAGCTTGGACACTTTTCAAGGTATCAAGGTGAAATATGAAGAGGTGATGGTGAAGAGGGAAGAAGTGATGGTGAAGAAGGAAGAAGTGATGGTGAATAGCGAAGAAGTATAGGTGAAATGTGAAGATGAAGATTCAACTCCAAAATCGGACCTTCATATTGATGTCAAGCAGGGGGTGAATTCTGACTGTGAGGCAGAGCAAGGCAACTCCCAGCAGTTTGTGGAAGTGTGGGTGGAGTTTCTCCTAGACAATACAACGTCAAGTGGAGACCCGGTAGATGTGTAAGCCAGAGACGATGTCGCTACAATAGATGCACCTTTGTCACAGGCCTTTAATGACAAGAATTTGAAGTTGAACACTCAATTCCTAGATTCAACCTGCAGAGTAAGAGTGGCCAGTCTTTGTGGACCTGTGGGTTGGGTCAATCTCTCACCAGGAGCGAGAGCCAATAAGCTCCCAAGCATTCACGATGCTCTCATGATAATTGCTTTTACGCTTTGCTCGCTTAATCGCTTCGGCAACTCGGAGTTTTGTATCTCCTCTGAGACGCTCGAAGAGCATCCCCAAGTAGCAGCTGCCCCTGTGTGGCTCGGAGTGGTGGCCCTGCACCGGCCTGCATGTGGGCAAGAGCCTGTCAGTAGGGGGCGATGATTGATGCGTCATCTAGGTTGTGTAGTATGTCGGCAATCTTGATTCGAAGCTTTTGTGACTGCAGGAATCCACACTCTCGTTATTTCGGTAAAGTCATCACGTGGGTAGAAACATAACAGACCACGGCGTTTAGATCACAACACAAGCAATCGTCATCAGGTGGGACAACCACAGCAAGAAGAAGACGCTGAAGTAGTAGGCGCCTACTTCAGCAGTTTTGTCTTCTTGCTGCCGTGGTTGTCCCACCTGATGACGATTGCTTGTGTTGCGATCTAAACTACGTGATCTATTATTTGTAGCTAATGTTTATAATTTGCTACATTTTTACCCAGAGGCCAGCATGCAATGGCCTACTCGTTTTGAATGACACTGCAATAGTACGGTGTACATACACTGTTAAGCAGGCGGTGCGTATTTTTAAAATAACTTCTTGTTAATACGATGTAACCTGATGCAGTCAATTTCGCTGCAGTAATTCAATGTTAATATGCCCGTCAATTATTTAGAATGAATACTTGTCTGACTGTGCGCGTACATGTAACATTTTGTCTGAGGGTCACACATTGAATAAGTGATGTTAGGACAAAGTGTGTGTGTGTTTGGAAGTAACATGTACAGAGAACTCAGGTGAGACCCGTTGTTCTTGTGATACAGGTCAAAGGGTACTTTTGTGTTTCACGAAGCGTCTGCCTCTGGAGCAACTCATCGTCTTTGAAATAGGGAGCACGTCCGGATCATTCATCAGTTACAAGGTATACCACTTGAAAGTTACACGTATAGGAGGAGGTACATTCTCTACAACACGAATTATAGTTTTGTCCTACGTGTTAACGTAGATTTTGTCTAACTAGGACTATAAATGCACCTTGCTGATTCACGTCTGGATGTTCGTTACCTATCGGTTGAAGCAAACCCGCTGCTGTTGTTGAGACGGTGTGCACCAATAAGGGTCCAACACATTGACGGCCTTCAGGCCAGGAAAGTCACAACATTTGCACACGAAGGACGCATTCACGCAAGTAACCCATGCTCCATTTTAAAGTTTTAAAATGAAGCATCTTTGAAAAGTGTTTTGTTTTTTGAATTAGATGATTTTATCTCTTCATTAAAAGCTTGTATCAATTTACATCTGGAAGACTTCATTGAAAAGGACATTTCGTGTAAATTTTCTCTCGTCATTAAGTAGATGGCCTTGCCGGGGGTTCGGACACAAACAGTGTCACACACACAATGTACACACACAGTGTACACACACAGTGTACACACAGTGTACACATGCACACAGTGTACACACACACAGTGTATACACACAGTGTACACACACACAGTGACACAGTGTACACACACACAGTGACACACACAGTGTATACACACATAGCGTACACACACACAGTGTATACACAGTGTGTACACACACTGTGTACACACAGTGTATGCACTGTACACATGCACAGGGTATACACTGTACAGACACTGTACACACATACAGTGTATACACAGTGTACACACACAGGGTACACACACAGTGCATATACACACAGTGACACACACAGTGATACACACACAGTGTGCACAGGCAGTGTACACACACACAGTGTACACACACGCAGTGTACACACAGTGACACTGTACACATAGTGACACACACAGTGACACAGTGACACAACAACAATCGCCATTCGCCACTAAGTGGCGGTGACGTCACCACGACGCTTGTGCCAGGCACAGTGACACACACACAGTGACACACAGTGACACACAGCGACACACAGTGACAGTGTCACACAGTGTATACACATAGTGTACACACATACAGTGTACACACACAGTGTATACAGTGTATACACAGTGTATATACGTACACACAGTGTACACACACACAGTGTATACACAATAATGTCCACGTTGTTGCTGAGCTCACACACCAAAGGGAGGGAGCAATGGGAAATTAATCTAAATCAACTAAAACTCCAACTCTGTGACGTCAGCACTCTGCATTACCTCATCGGCGTGAAACGCCAGGGTGAGGTGTACCTCGCTAGTTACGTCATCAAGGTATTCACCCCTACCCCGTCCACAGCGCTCTTGAGCGTGACGTCCCCTCCGCGTGGGTCACTGCCGATATCGTTCCAGTGGCAATCCTTATTTGGGCAAAGCTACGCCCAGTGACTGGTGGCTCATTAACATAATATATCCGTTAAAGCCGTCGCGAGTATATTGCGACAGGTTCAGCGCCCACGCCCCCATCCCTCGACATATGGGCTGGCTTCATTAACATAATTTATTCAGTACAGAGCCGGTCTTTGGAGGGAAGTGACGTCATACTACTTCCTGCTGTCGCCAGGCAACAGGAAGCTGCCGAGTGCGCGCTTGCACTGAAATCCGAGGTGAGAAATTCTCATCGTTGTGGTGGTGGTGGTCGTTGTGGTGGTGGTTGTTGTTGTTTACCAAGGTAGAGCCTCGCTCTCTCGTAGGGATGTCAGTTGAGTAGCAGCGAGCATGGGAATCGATGTCCAGGTTGGAACTTTACAACGCGGGGCCTAGCCACGCGGGGCCTTGCCTCCTGCCCTCGCCTGATTGCGTTTACTTTAATTATCTCGCTTAAGTTTAATTTGTCTTCACCCGGCTCGCCACTTTGTAACTTTGTTTTATTGTAAATATTCACGCAGTTTTTATTTTCATTTTTTTTCACCAGGCCAAGCCCGCTTGAGCTGCTATACCGCTCTTGTTATCAGAAGCGACTTGCCCACAACAACACAAGGTGAGGCTTTGTCAACGTGTGTGAATGTTTTGACTTAAAACTTTGGTGACTGCAGGAATTAATATTCTTGGTTCTTTCGGTAAAGTCACGTAGATAGAAAATAAAATAAAAATAAATAAAAATAAATTGTAAATAAAGCAAAAAAACTCACGCTTTGAACACAAGCAGTCTTTATTTAATGTAATTGTATTATCAGTTATTGTTATTTTCTATCTACGTAACTTTACCGAAAGAAACAAGAATACGTGTGTCAATGTCTATCGGTCAAAGACGCTCAGCGGAGAGACGCGCAAACTCCAAATATACAGCAGGCGTCAGGGTCGGGATCGAACCCACGACTTCCTGTATACCAGGTGAGGTAGTTAACATCTCACCACGAAGAGAGACACGCAAACTCCAGTTAGCCTCAGCTATGTTCGTTGATCCTCGATTAATTACTTGGTGGAGTGAGGAAGCATTCATGCCAAGCAGATGAAGGTGGCCAGGCGTGATTCTAGACACGCCACCGCCTGTTTACCCAGTGACAGTGTACAGTTTGTGTTTGCAGTAACGTCTATTAACTCTGTTGAACACGGAGGTTATAGCGTAACAATAAATTTCGATTTAAAGCTTTCGTGACTGCAATGATTCATCTTCTTTAGTTCTTTCGGTAAAGTCAAGTAGAATGAGAATAAAATAATAAATTGATAAAATAAAATAACACAATAATATTCTCACGACGTTTCGGCCACAACACAAGCGGCCTTCATCAGGTGAAGGGACGAGACTGTCTGGTAGGACAGCGCTGGAGTGAAAGAGCCACGTTCAGATCACGGCCTTTAAGCTGTGTGAGAGGAACAAAGCGCCTTGACAAAGGAATTAGCATATAATTTAGCATTGAAATGGCTGAATGATTAGCTTGTGACTGGTCACAGAAATAGTTATGTTAAAAGTTAAAGCATACACATCCGCAGAGGCACCCCTTGACAATGGAATTAGCATAGAATTTAGCATTGAAATAGCTAAGTTAAAGCATACACATCCGCAGAGGCACCCCTTGACAATGGAATTAGCATAGAATTTAGCATTGAAATAGCTGAGTGATTAGCTTGTAACTGCTCACAGAAATAGCTACGTTAAAGTCAGACCATACACATTCACCGAGGCACTTAGTACAAATCAAACAGGAGAATTTAGCATTGAAATAACTAGGCGAATTTAGCATTGAAATAACTGAGTGATTAGCTAGTGACTGGTCACAGAAATGACTATGTTGAAGTCAAGGCCTACACATCTGAGCTATTCACAGTACTATATAGTGAACCAATAAAAACTAAAATATAAATTACCTTAATGTTATCAATAAACTCTATATTCTCCAATCAGCTAAGCTACCAACAATAAGTCATTATATATCACAATGCTATATGGCGAAAAAATGGGTGGATTTTTACCCTCAACTTTAGCACCACGGATAGCTACGGGCCCCGTTCAGAAGGACGAGTTCGTCCATGGTCGGAACAGAGGAGGGGGAGAGAGACAGCTGCGAGGCCCTAGTATACTCCATGTTGTAAAACCATACCATTAACCGTGGTGTGAGAGGTATTAAGAGGCAATGCTGGCGAAAGAGCTGCGGTCTGAAGGTCATCGTAAAAATACAATTAATTAAGAACAGAAATGATTTAAAACATCTTTCCAGTGGTTACTAAGCCAGAATCCATCTTCTCGGTTGAAATTGTCTCTGTGCTTGTATATGTGAATGGCCTCATGAACGAATCTCTCATGGTAGCCGGTTGGTTTGCAAAGAACCTCCGTCTTGGAGAAGTCAATGTCATGTGAGCCCACTGAATTATAAAAGTGATCTGCCACGGCAGAGGAGTTCGTCCTACCATGTTTCAAGTCTGCTTTATGTTCGCGGATGCGGTCCGAGATATGTCTTTTGGTTTCTCCAATGTAGCTACTACCACAGAGGCACTTTAGTTTGTAAACGCCCGGGTACTGTATGTCTGGAACAGCATTTTTTACAGATGGAACTAAATCACGGATTTTATGTACTGTGTTGAATCGGACCTGGATCTTGTGTTTATTCAGGATTTTGGAGATCTTTTTAGTGACCCCTGCCATGTAGGGTAAGGTGATGGTTTTGAGTGGCTCCACAAGAGGATCCTTCTTCATGACTGGAGTGATGGCTTTGCGGATTGTGTAGTCGGAGTAGCCATTAGCCCTGAGAGCCTGGTGTACGTGCTTGAGTTCACTGGTAATGTGTTCCTGGTCGGAAATGCATTGGGCTCTTTGGTATAGAGTCTTGATGAGGGAGTTCTTCTGGGATGGATGGTGGTGGGAATCCGGTTTCAAGTAAGCATCTGTATGGGTAGCTTTCCTGTAGACAGAGTGGCTCATTGAACCATCATGTCTCCTTTTAATTAAGACATCCAAAAAGGGTAGTTTGCCATCTTTTTCGACCTCCATGGTAAATCTGATGGCTGGGTGTATGGAATTGATGTGGTCGCGGAATTGGTCTAGAGCAGGCTGGCCATGTGGCCAGATGACAAAGGTGTCATCAACGTACCTCTTCCATAAGGTCGGGCGTAGAGTGGCAGTCTGGATGGCGTCAGTTTCAAATTTTTCCATGAATACGTTGGCTACAACCGGAGATAGGGGGGAGCCCGAAAGAACCAAAGAAGATGAATCATTGCAGTCACGAAAGCTTTAAATCGAAATTTATACAGCAGGCGTCAGGGTCGGGATCGAACCCACGACTTCCTGTATACCTAGTGAGGTAGTTAGCATCTCACCACGGAGAGAGACACGCAAACTCCAGTTAGCCTCGGCTATGTTCGTTGATCCTCAATTAATTACTTGGTGGAGTGAGGAAGCATTCATGCCAAGCAGATGAAGGTGGCCAGGCGTGATTCTAGACACGCCACCGCCTGTTTACTCAGTGACAGTGTCAAGTTTGTGTTTGCAGTAAAGTCTATTAACTCTGTTGAACACGGAGGTTATAGCGTAACAATAGTTTACTTTTGTTTTCCTCTGGAACTCTTCATAAGAATGGAAACAGGAAGTTAACACAGCACGCACATGCAGCTGAAGTCGGAACTGATCATCCCAGCATTTAAGGACATCTGAGCCTGGATTCACACCTCTAAGTTGCGATTGAACATTAATTTATGAATTTCTGCATAACACAAATAGTATTGTTTTCAACACCCTCTCCTATGTCAGCTGAATTTAGCTTTCATAAATATTACTTTTGCAGCCAGACAGCTGAAATTGTGTGCTCGGAGTTTTGGGTGAACATTCATTTTGAAGATACGAGGGCTTCCCGGCATGTTAATAATCATTTGCCCTCTCATTGTGTGCCATAACAGCCCGTGTGATGAATTTGGGACACTTTTCCACTATATCATGAATATATGAATAAGTATAGACGTGTAAGTCACGTGTTACTGTGTATATATGCTTTCCTCTGTGCATCGATACTGACGTGTAGATGGTGTGGATATTATTTTTTTCTGTCTGCAGCTGACGCTTCCTCTGACGCTTCCTCCGCAGAATTGGTCTGATGGAGCAAATGCTGTCAGCATAGCAGCTCGGTATGACAAGTCAACAATGCGACCAGCGTGCATACAGCACGGATCGGACTAGAAATTTGACACGGCACCAGAGAACTCACACAGGAGAGAAACCCTTCAAGTGCATGATGTGCGGGAAGGCGTTTGCACGTTCATCAAATCTGCAAAGACACCAGAGAACACACACGGGAGAGAAACCCTTCAAGTGCAGTGTGTGTAACAAGGCATTTGCTCGGTCATTTGCTCTTAAAATACACCAGAGAACACACACGGGAGAGAAACCCTTCAAGTGCACTGTGTGTGGGAAGGCATTTTCACGGTCATCTATTCTTAAAGAACACCAGAGAACACACACAGGAGAGAAACCCTTCAAGTGCAGTGTGTGTGGGAAGGCGTTTGCACGTTCATCTGCTCTTGTAACACACCAGAGAACACACACGGGAGTGAAACCCTTCAAGTGCACTGTGTGTGGAAAGGCATTTTCACAGTCCCCACATCTTCAAGTACACCAGAGAACACACACAGGAGAGAAACCCTTTAAGTGCACTGTGTCTGGGAAGGCATTTGCATGGCCATCAGTTCTTCAGACCCTCCAGAGAACACACACAGGAGAGAAACCCTTCAAGTGCACTGTGTGGGGGAAGGCATTTGCACATACATCAAATCTGCAAAAACACCAGAGAACACACACGGGAGAGAAACCCTTCAAGTGCACTGTGGTTGGGAAGGCGTTTTCACATTCATCTTCTCTTGTAGAACACCAGAGAACACACACGGGAGAGAAACCCTTCAAGTGCAGTGTGTGTGGGAAGGCGTTTCCACGTTCATCTGCTCTTGTAATACACCAGAGAGCACACACGGGAGAGAAACCCTTCAAGTGCAGTGTGTGTGGGAAGGCGTTTCCACGTTCATCTGCTCTTGTAATACACCAGAGAACACACACGGGAGTGAAACCCTTCAGGTGCACGATGTGTGGGAAGGCGTTTGCACATTCATCTACTCTTGTAAAACACCAGAGAACACACACGGGAGAGAAACCCTTCAAGTGCAGTGTGTGTGGGAAGGCATTTTCACAGTCAACTGTTCTTAAAAAACACCAGAGAACACACACAGGAGAGAAACCATTCAAGTGCACTGTGTGTGGGAAGGCATTTTCACTGTCATCTGTTCTTAAAAAACACCAGAGAATACACACAGGAGAGAAACCCTTCAGGTGCATTTTGTGTGGGATGATATTTGCACAGTCATCATATCTTCAAGTACACGAGAGAACACACACGGGAGAGAAACCCTTCAAGTGCACTCTGTGCGGGAAGGCGTTTTCACAGTCACCACATCTTAAAGTACACCAGAGAACTCACACGGGAGAGAAACCCTTCAAGTGCAGTGTGTGTTGGAAGGCGTTTCCACGTTCATCTGCTCTTGTAATACACCAGAGAACACACACGGGAGAGAAACCCTTCAGGTGCAGTGTGTGTGGGAAGGCGTTTGCACATTCATCTGCTCTTGTAACACACCAGAGAACACACACAGGAGTGAAACCCTTCATGTGCACGATGTGTGGGAAGGCGTTTGCACATTCATCTACTCTTGTAGTACACCAGAGAACACACACGGGAGAGAAACCCTTCAAGTGCAGTGTGTGTGGGAAGGCATTTTCACAGTCAACTGTTCTTAAAAAACACCAGAGAACACACACAGGAGAGAAACCATTCCAGTGCACTGTGTGTGGGAAGGCATTTTCACTGTCATCTGTTCTTAAAAAACACCAGAGAATACACACAGGAGAGAAACCCTTCAGGTGCATTTTGTGTGGGATGATGTTTGCACAGTCATCAAATCTTCAAGTACACGAGAGAACACACACGGGAGAGAAACCCTTCAAGTGCACTCTGTGCGGGAAGGCGTTTTCACAGTCACCACATCTTAAAGTACACCAGAGAACTCACACGGGAGAGAAACTCTTCAGGTGCACTCTGCAGCAAGGTGTTTGCACATTCATAAAATCTTCAAGTACACCAGAGAACACAGAAGCATCAGAAGATCCACAAGGAGTGGAGTCTGAAATCAGCTTGTGAAAGTCAAAGTGCCACAATAAGCCCATCATGAAACAAGAACCGGAAGAAAATCCCAGCTTGGACACTTTTAAAGGTATCGAGGTGAAATATGAAGAGGTGATGGTGAAGAGGGAAGAATTGATGGTGAATAGCGAAGAAGTGAAGGTGAAATGTGAAGATGAAGATTCAACTCTAAAATGGGACCTTCACGTCGTAAAACAGGAGGAGAATTCTGACTGAGGCAGAGCGAGGCAACTCCCAGCAATTCATGGAAGTGGAGGTGTGGGTGGACTTGCTCCTAGACAATACAAAGTCAAATGGAGACCCGATAGATGTGTAAGCTTGAGACGGGCGCTACAATAGATGCACCTTTGTCACAGGCCTTTAATGAAAAGAATGTGAAGTTGAACACTCAATTCCTAGGTTCAACCTGCAGAGTAAGAGCGAGCGGACAGTCTTTGTGGACCCGTGGATTGGGGAGATCTCTGACCAGGAGTGAGAGCCAAGAAGCCCCCAAGCATTCACTATGTTATAATAATTACATTTACTCGGTGCTTGCTTAATCGCCTTGGCAACTCGGAGTTTTGTATCTCGTCTGAAACACTCGAAGAGCATCCCCAAGTAGCAGCTGCCCCTGTGTGGCACCGGGTGGTGGCCCTGCACGGGCCTGCATATATTTTTTTCCGCCTGAGGACGACTGCTTGTGTTACGATCGAAACATCGTGATCTATTATTATTTTTTCTACCTACGTGACTTTACTGAAAGAACCAAAGAGTATGTGAACAAGAGGCTGTCAGTAGGGGGCGATGATTGATGTTTCATCTCAGTTTTGTAATTTGTCGCTAATGTTTAGAATTCGCCAGCATGCAATGGCCTACTCGTTTTGAATGACGCAATAGTATGTTTTACATCCACTGTTAAGCAGACGGTGCATATTTTTTTAAATAGCTTTTTAATCAGATGTTATCTGATGCAGTAGATTTCACTGCAGTAATTAAATTTTGTTAAAATTCCAGTCAATAATTTAGAATGAACATCTTCTTTGGTTCTTTCGGTAAAGTCACGTAGAATGAGAATAAATTAATAAAATAACATAATAAAATTCTCACGACGTTTCGGCCACAACACAAGTGGCCTACAGGTGAAAGGAACAGACCTGTCGGGACGACAGAGCTTCAATGAACGCTGTTAAGATTCGTAGTGTCTTTTAAGCTGGTTTAGAGAGGTGAGGCACCTTGACAAAGGGGTTTACATATAAAACAGGAGAATTTAGCATTGAAATAGCTGAGTGATTAGCTTGTGACTGGTCATAGAAATAGACTGGTCATAGAAATAGCTTTATTGTGTTATTTTACTAATTTATTATTTTATTTTATTTTCATTCTACATGACTTAAGATGAATCCTTGCAGTTACAAAAGCTTTAAATCGAAATTTAGAATGAACACTTGTCTGATTTTGTGTGTACATGCATCACTTTATTTTTTATAAGGGTCAAACATTGAATAAGTGATGTTAGGACAAAGTGCGTGTGTTTTTGGAAGTAACCTATACAGAGAACTCAGGTGAGACCCGTTGTTCTTGTGATACAGGCACAAAGGGTACTTTTGTGTTTCAGGAAGCATCTGGAGCAACTCATTGGCTTTGAAATAGGAAGCACACTCGGATCATTCATCAGTTACAAGGCATACCACCTTAAAGTTACACGCAGAGGAGATACATTCTCTGCAACACGAATTATAATTTTGTCTTACGTGTTGACGTAGATTTTGTCGAACTTGGACTAGAAATGCTCCTTGCTGATTAACGTCTGGATGTTCACAACCATGGCTTGAAGCAAGCCCCACTGCTGTTGAGACATTGTCCACCAAAAACCGGTCCACAGTTGGCTTGCACACACAGTGTACACACACACACAGTGTACACACACACAGTGTACACACACACAGTGTACACACACACAGTGTACACACACACAGTGTACACACACACAGTGTCCACCAAAACCGGTCCACAGTTGGCTTGCACTGAAGCAATGCTGCAGTAATTATGGACTCGCACGAAGGCCGTGGGATTTATATTTCGTGTTAAACATTCCTTTGTTTCGTGGAGAGACCGATTAAATTAAAGACGTCTTGTCTGCTGATCTTGTTCATATCTGTGTACATCGATATCCCACATTGCTTGCACGTACACACCACACGCAATTAAATCAATAAAAATAAGAACGACTTCCGGGCATTGCGAAGATCGAGGAATCTCTTTCAATGGAGCGAGTTCAGTGTGTTCGATTCAACATCTCTCTGTCCGTCTGTGTCATCTGTTTGCCTCTGTGTTTCTTTCTGCCTGTGTCTCTCTGTCGTCTCTGTGTTCCTCTTGTCTGTGTCTGTCCGCCTGTCTTGTCTGTGTGTGTGTCTCTCTATCAGCGTCTATCCAACCGTATTCAACGGCTGTCAGTAGCAACACGCGCCCGGTCAACTTCCACGGCACGCGACTCAAACTTGTTTATCTGTAACTTTTGCACCGTACGTAGCCAACCGTGTTAATCCATGGGTCTCTGTGTGTGTGTACATAACTTCTTTCGCACCATACCTAGCCAACCGTGTTAATCTATGGGTCTCTGAGTGAGTCTCTGAGTCTGTGTATTTAGAACTTATTTTGCACAGTACGTAGCCAACCGTGCTAATCTATGGGTCTCTGTGTGAGTCTCTGTGTGTGTATCTGGAACTTATTTCGCACCGTACGTAGCCAACCGTGATAATCGATGGGTCTCTGTGTGAGTCTCTGTGTGTGTATCTGGAACTTATTTCACACAGTACATAACCGAACCTGCCCAGGAGGAACAGGCTGGTATCTGTGGAGCTGTGGGCTGGGTAAATCTGTGAGCAGGAGCGAGAGACAATTAAGCTCCCAAGCATTCACTACGTTATAATCAACATTTGCATTTAATGCTTTCGTGATTGCAGTGATTGATATTCTTAGCTCTTTCGGTAAAGTCACGTTGAAGGGAAACAAAATAATAAAATATATGTAAAACAATAAAATTCTCCCGACGTAGACAATTTCAACCGAGAAGATGGATTCTGGCTTAGCAATCATTGGAAGGATTTGATAAACCATTTCAGGTCTTAATTGATTGTTCACACTTACGGTGGCTTTCAAACAACATACATTAATTTTATTTGGTTCTTTCGGTAAAGTCACGTAGAATGAGAATAAAATAATAAATTGATCAAATAAAATAACACAATAATATTCTCACGACGTTTTGGCCACAACACAAGCGACCTTCATCAGGTGAAGGGACGAGACTGTCTGGTAGGACAGCGCTGGAGTGAAAAAAGCCACGTTCAGATCACGACCTTTAAGCTGTGTCAGAAGAAATAAAGCGCCTTGACAAAGGAATTAGCATATAATTTAGCATTAAAATGGCCGAGTGATTAGCTTGTGACTGGTCACAGAAATGGCTATGTTAAAGTTAAAGCATACACATCCGCAGAGGCACCCCTTGACAAAGGAATTAGCATAGAATTTAGCATTGAAATAGCTAAGTTAAAGCATACACCTCCGCAGAGACACACCTTGACAAAGGAATTAGCATAGAATTTAGCAATGAAATAGCTGAGTGAATAGCTTGTAACTGGTCACAGAAATAGCTATGTTTAAAGTCAGAGCATACACATTCACCGAGGCACCTAGTACAAATCAAACAGGAGAATTTAGCATTGAAATAACTAGGCGAATTTAGCATTGAAATAACTGAGTGATTAGCTAGTGACTGGTCACAGAAATGGCTATGTTGAAGTCAAGGTCTACACATCTGAGCTATTCACAGTAACTGGGTATACAATACAATGTATAATGAATACTATATAGTGAACCAATAAAAAACTAAAATGTAAATTACCTTAATGTTATCAATAAACTCTATATTCTCCAATCAGCTAAGCTACCAACAATAAGTCGTTACATATCACAATGCTATATGGTGAAAAAATGGGTGGATTCTTACCCTCAACTTTAGCAACACGGATAGCTACGGGCCCCGTTCAGATGGACGAGTTCATCCAAGGTCGGAACAGAGGAGGGGGAGAGAGACAGCTGCGAGGCGCTATTATACTCCATGTTGTAAACCATACCATTAACCGTGGTGTGAGAGGTATTAAGAGTCAATGCTGGTGAAAGAGCTGCGGTCTGAAGGTCATCGTAAAATACAATTAATTAAGAACGGAAATGGTTTAAAACGTTTCCAATGGTTACTAAGCCAGAATCCATCTTCTCGGTTGAAATTGTCTCTGTGCTTGTATATGTGAATGGCCTCATGAACGAATCTCTCATGGTAGCCGGTTGGTTTGCAAAGAACCTCCGTCTTGGAGAAGTCAATGTCATGTGAGCCCACTGAATTATAACAGTGATCTGCCATGGCAGAGGAGTTCGTCCTACCGTGTTTCAAGTCTGCTTTATGTTCAAGGATGCGGTCCGAGATATGTCGTTTGGTTTCTCCAATGTAGCTACTACCACAGAGGCACTTTAGTTTGTAAACGCCCGGGTACTGTATGTCTGGAACAGCATCTTTTACAGATGGAACTAGATCACGGATTTTATGTATTGTGTTGAATCGGACCTGGATCTTGTGTTTATTCAGGATTTTGGAGATCTTTTTAGTGACCCCTGCAATGTAGGGTAAGGTGATGGTTTTGAGTGGCTCCACAAGAGAATCCTTCTTCATGACTGGAGTGATGGCTTTGCGGATTGTGTAGTCGGAGTAACCATTAGCCCTGAGAGCCTGGTGTACATGCTTGAGTTCATTGGTAATGTGTTCCTGGTCGGAAATGCATTGGGCTCTATAGTATAGAGTCTTGATGAGGGAGTTCTTCTGGGATGGATGGTGGTGGGAATCCGGTTTCAAGTAAGCATCTGTATGGGTGGCTTTCCTGTAGACAGAGTGGCTCATTGAACCATCATGTCTCTTTTTAATTAAGACATCCAAAAAGGGTAGTTTTCCATCTTTGTCGACCTCCATGGTAAATCTCATGGCTGGGTGTATGGAATTGATGTGGTCGCGGAATTGGTCTAGAGCAGGCTGGCCATGTGGCCAGATGACAAAGGTGTCATCCACGTACCTCTTCCATAAGGTCGGGCGTAGAGTGGCAGTCTGGATGGCGTCAGTTTCAAATTTTTCCATGAATACGTTGGCTACAACCGGAGATAGGGGGGAGCCCATTGGGGTGCCCTCAGTTTGTTTGTAGAAAGTTCCATTCCAGTTGAAGTATGTGTTGGTTAAGCAATGTCTCACCAGGGGGGGTACATCAGTGTGCAGTCCTTGATGAACCAGGTCTTCAATGATAGCGATGGTGTCAGGTACCGGGACTTTGGTGAACAAGGACAACACATCAAAACTGACAAGCAGGTCGTCTGGGGACAGGCAAATGCCTTTGATTGTCGATACCAGGTGAGTAGAATTTAGTACCGCAGAGGTGTTTTTTCCAGTGAAAGGTCGCAGTATATCAGCAAGAAAACGTGCCAGTTTATAGGTGGGGGAGTTGATAGTAGAGACGATGGGACGAAGGGGTGTATCTTCTTTGTGTATCTTTGGAAGGCCATATAATCTTGGAGGTCTGGCAGCAGAGGGTTTCAACGAGAACTGTTTGGTCTCATCAATTAATGCTGTTGAATCAGAAATGATTTTGTTCGTTTTGGTAACCAGGCTGTTGGTGGGATCTCTTTTTATTTTTGTCTAGCTGCCATCGTTGAGTAGTTCTTGAATTTTGTTGTTATATTCTGTTTTGTCCATGATGACAGTGGCATTGCCCTTGTCGGCTGAGAGGATGAAAATATCATCCCCTTTTTTGATTGAGATAATTCAAAACGTTCGTCTTTGCTGATGTTGCTGGGTGGCAACTTAGCGTTTTTGAGGGTTGCAGCGATTTCAGATCTTGCTACGTCTGCGATGGGACTCAAGCCCTTGAGTGCAACGTCGACATGGGCAATGCTATCATTAACCGGTAAGTGTCTCGGTGTGACAGCAAAGTTTAGACCTTTAGCTAAAACGGATTTCAGACCATCAGAAATGGAACTGTTACTGCGATTAATTACGACTTTGTCGACGTCTATCTTTTCGGTGTGTGGGTCCGATTTTTTGCTGGAGAGGTGATTGAATTTGGAAATCAAATTGTCCCTACATTTGGTCGACAGTGGCAGCCGAAGAGGTAGTCATATTGTCTACATGTTCCCAATCCGATGTAGACATTGTTGCTGTCAATGTTAAGTGTGATTTGTAGAGTGTCTTGTCTAACTGATCGAGTTCGGGCTCCCCCCTATCTCCGGTTGTAGCCAACGTATTCATGGAAAAATTTGAAACTGACGCCATCCAGACTGCCACTCTACGCCCGACCTTATGGAAGAGGTACGTGGATGACACCTTTGTCATCTGGCCACATGGCCAGCCTGCTCTAGACCAATTCCGCGACCACATCAATTCCATACACCCAGCCATCAGATTTACCATGGAGGTCGAAAAAGATGGCAAACTACCCTTTTTGGATGTCTTAATTAAAAAGAGACATGATGGTTCAATGAGCCACTCTGTCTACAGGAAAGCCACCCATACAGATGCTTACTTGAAACCGGATTCCCACAACCATCCATCCCAGAAGAACTCCATCATCAAGACTATACCATAGAGCCCAATGCATTTCCGACCAGGAACACATTACCATTGAAATCAAGCACGTACACCAGGCTCTCAGGGCTAATGGTTACTCGGACACCACAATCCGCAAAGCCATCACTCCAGTCATGAAGAAGGATTCTCTTGTGGAGCCACGCAAAACCATCACCTTACCCTACATTGCAGGGGTCACTAAAAAGATCTCCAAAATCCTGAATAAACACAAGATCCAGGTCCGATTCAACACAATACATAAAATCCGTGATCTAGTTCCATCTGTAAAAGATGTTGTTCCAGACATACAGTACCCGGGCATTTACAAACTAAAGTGCCTCTGTGGTAGTAGCTACATTGGAGAAACCAAACGACATATCTCGGACCGCATCCGTGAACATAAAGCAGACTTGAAACACGGTAGGACGAACTCCTCTGCCGTGGCAGATCACTGTTATAATTCAGTGGGCTCACATGACATTGACTTCTCCAAGACGGAGGTTCTTTGCAAACCAACCGGCTACCATGAGAGATTCGTTCATGAGGCCATTCACATATACAAGCACAGAGACAATTTCAACCGAGAAGATGGATTCTGGCTTAGTAACCATTGGAAAGATGTTTTAAACCATTTCCGTTCTTAATTAATTGTATTTTACGATGACCTTCAGACCGCAGCTCTTTCACCAGCATTGACTCTTAATACCTCTCACACCACGGTTAATGGTATGGTTTACAACATGGAGTATAATAGCGCCTCGCAGCTGTCTCTCTCCCCCTCCTCTGTTCCGACCTTGGATGAACTCGTCCGTCTGACCGGGGCCCGTAGCTATCCGTGTTGCTAAAGTTGAGGGTAAGAATCCACCCATTTTTTTGCCATATAGCATTGTGATATATAACGACTTATTGTTGGTAGCTTAGCTGATTGGAGAATATAGAGTTTATTGATAACATTAAGGTAATTTACATTTTAGTTTTTTATTGGTTCACTATGTAGTATTCATTATACATTGTATTGTATACCCAGTTACTGTGAATAGCTCAGATGTGTAGACCTTGACTTCAACATAGCCATTTCTGTGACCAGTCACTAGCTAATCACTCAGTTATTTCAATGCTAAATTCGCCTAGTTATTTCAATGCTAAATTCTTCTGTTTGATTTGTACTAGGTGCCTCAGTGAATGTGTATGCTCTGACTTTAAACATAACTATTTCTGTGACCAGTTACAAGCTAATCACTCAGCTATTTCATTGCTAAATTCTATGCTAATTCCTTTGTCAAGGGGTGCCTCTGCGGATGTGTATGCTTTAACTTTAACATAGCCATTTCTGTGACCAGTCACAAGCTAATCACTCCGCCATTTCAATGCTAAATTATATGTTAATTCCTTTGTCAAGGCGCTTTGTTTCTTCTGACACAGCTTAAAGGTCGTGATCTGAACGTGGCTTTTTTCACTCCAGCGCTGTCCTACCAGACAGTCTCGCCCCCTTCACCTGATGAATTTGTACTAAGTGCCTCGGTGAATGTGTATGCTCTGACTTCAACGTAACTATTTCTGTAGCAGTTACAAGAGAATGCCTTAATTTAGCTATTTCAATGCTAAATTCTATGCTAATTCCTTTTAACAATGGGTGCCTCTGCGGATGTGTATGCTTTAACTTTTAACATAGCTATTTCTGTGACCAGTCACAAGCTAATCATTCAGCCTTTTCAATGCTAAATTTTATGCTAATTCCTTTGTCAAGGCTCTTTGTTCCTCTCACACAGCTTAAAAGCCGTGATCTGAACGTGGCTCTCTCACTCCAGCGCTGTCCTACCAGACAGTCTTGTCCCTTCACCTGATGAAGGCCGCTTGTGTTGTGGCCGAAACGTCGTGAGAATATTAATGTGTTATTTTATCAATTTATTATTTTATTCTCATTCTACGTGACTTTACCGAAAGAACCAAAGAAGATGAATCCTTGCAGTCACGAAAGCTTTAAATCGAAAAATACATTAATTTTTCGTCTTCCCCCTCTTTTCCGAACATAGATGGACCCGTCCTTCTAAATAAACTATCAAATCGCTCTCCGTGGCGCTAACGTTAATAAATAAATGCAAACCGCCACTTCTTTCAAATGTTCTTGCCGTTGGTTTTCACACCTGATGATGGCTGCTTGTGTTACAGTCGAAACGTCGTGAGAATTTTATTGTTTTATATATATTTTATTATTTTATTGTTTCCCTTCAACGTGACTTTACCGAAAGAACCAATAATATATATAACATTTGCACTCATAAGTCGCTTGCCTAATTGCCTGAGCAACTCGGTGTTCGTATCGAACCTCATCTCAAACAATGGAAGGGCGCCCCCTAGTGGCAGCTGCCCCTGTGTGGCACAAGGTGGCCCTGCACCGGCCTGCACGTGGCATGAGTCTGTCGGTAGGGGGCGATCATTGACGCGTCATCTCCTTGGTTTAGTTTCTGGATAGTGTTACTGGAATTGCCACAATTTTGACCGTGACACCAACATGCAATGTGCGTGGTGAGTGACACAGTGGTTTGTTTGACATCCGCTGTTAAGCAGACTGCGCATATTGTGGTGAATGTTACTGGGGTTGCCAGATATGCCTGTCGGATTTGAACCTTGAACCTCGGCAATAAATAGAGAATGCGCTACCATATTCCTGGTTCTTTCGGTAAAGTCACGTAGACAGAACAATAAAAGATACAAATAATAAGTAAACATTTTAATAATAAAATAATAACAAATAAAAATAATAAATTGAAATTAAATTGATGAAAAGATGCCATGGGTCGACTAACTGAGATGACTGGCCAATGCACCACCTGTGCCCCCCACTACATACAGTGTACACATACACACACAGTGTACGCACACACAGAGTACACACTGTGTGTACACGTACACACACACAGAGTACACACACACAGTGTACACACAGTGTACACACAGTGTGTACGTGTACACACAGTGTACACACACTGTACACACACAGTGTACACACACTGTACACACACAGTGTACACACAGTGTACACACACACAGTGTACACACAGTGTACACACACACAGTGTACACACACATTGTGTGCATACAGTGTACACACACAGTGTATACACACAGAGTGGACACACACAGTGTACACACACACGCATTGTGTACACACACACAGTGTACACACACACAGTGTATACACACAGTGTACACACACAGTGTATATACACACACAGTGTACACACACACACAGTGTACACACACAGTGTACACACACACAGTGTATACACACAGTGTACACACACACAGTGTATACACACAGTGTACACACACACACAGTGTACACACACACACATTGTGTACACACAGTGTACACACACACAGTGTACACATACACATTGTGGACACACACACACAGTGTACACACACAGTGTACACACACACAGTGTACACACACAGTGTATACACACACACAGTGTATACACACACACAGTGTACACACACAGTGTACACACACACACAGTGTATACACAATAATGTCCACGTTGTTGTTGTAGCTGAGCCCACGCACCAATGGGAGGGAGCAATGAAAATGAATCTAAATCAACTTAAACTCCAACCCCGCTGTGTGACGTCACCACTCAGCATGACTTCATCGGCGTGGAACGCCAGGGGGAGGTGTACCTCGTTAGTGACATCACCAAGGTATTCCACCGCGCTCTTGAACGTGACGTCACCTCCGCTTGGGTCTCTGCCGATTGCGTTCCAGTGACAATCCTTGTTTGGGCAAAGCTACGCCCAGTGACGGCAACTCATTAACATAATTTATTCGTTAAAGCCGTCGCGAGTTTTTTGCGACGAGTTCATTGCCCACGACATATGGGACGAGTTACATTAACATAATTTATTTATTCTCTAATTTATTTAGTTACGGAGCCGCTTATTGTGGGAGGAGCGTGTCTCGTACCCCGGATGTGACATCACGTCACCTGCTGCCGCGTGACGTCACGAGGTAACAGGAAGCTATCGCTTCCTGCACTGAAATCCGAGGTGAGAAATTCTCATTGCGATTGTGGTTGTTGTTGTGGTTGTGGTGGTGGTTGTTGTTGTTGTTTACCAAGGTAGAGCCTCTCTCTCGTAGGGATGTCAGTTGAGTAGCAGCGAGCATGGGAATCGATGTCCAGGTTGGAACTTTACAGCCCGGGGCCTAGCCACGCGGGGCCTTGCCTCCTGCCCTCGCCTGATTGCATTCACTTTAATTATCTCGCTTAAGTTTAATTTGTCTTCACCCGGCTCGCCACTTTGTAACTTTATTTTATTGTAAATATTCACGCAGTTTTTATTTTCTTTTGTTAGCAGGCCAAGCCCGCTTGAGCTGCTATACCGCTCTTGTTATCAGAAGCGACCTGCCCACAACAACACAAGGTGAGGCTTTGTCAACGTGTGTGAATGTTTTGGTGACTGCAGGAATTAATATTCTTGGTTCTTTCGGTAAAGTCACGTAGATAGAAAATAAAATAACAATAACATAATAAACATAAAAAATATTAAATAAAGCAACAAAAAAACCCACGTTTTGATCGCAACACAAGTGGTCTTTATTTAATGTAATTGTATTATCTGTTATTGTTATTTTCTATCTACGTAACTTTACCGAAAGAAACAAGAATACGTGTATCAATGTCTATCGGTCAAAGACGCTAAACGGAGTGACGCGCAAACTCCAAATATACAGCAGGCGTCAGGGTCGGGATCGAACCCACGACTTCCTGCATACCAGGTGAGGTAGTTAACATCTCACCACGGAGAGAGACACGCAAACTCCAGTTAGCCTCGGCTGTGTTCGTTGATCCTCAATTAATTACTTGGTGGAGTGAGGAAGCATTCATGCCAAACAGATGAAGGTGGCCAGGCATGATTCTAGACACGCCACCGCCTGTTTACCCAGTGACAGTGTACAGTTTGTGTTTGCAGTAACGTCTATTAACTCTGTTGAACACGGACGTCATAGCACAACAATAGTTTACTTTTGTTTTCCTCTGGAACTCTTTATAAGAATGGAAACTGGAGGTGAACACAGCACACACATTCAGCTGAAGTCGGAACTGTTCATCCCAGCATTTAAGGACATCTGAGCCTGGATTCACACCTCTAAGTTGCGATTGAACATTAATTTATGCATAACACAAATGGTATTGTTTTCAACACCCTTTGCTATGTCAGCTGAATTTAGCCCCCATAAATATTCCTTTTGTAGCCAGACAGCCGAAATTGTGTGCTCGGAGTTTTGGGTGAACATTCATTTTGAAGATACGAGGGCTTCCAGGCACGTTTATGACCATTTGCCCTCTCATTGTGTGCCATAACAGCCCTGTGATGAATTTGGGAAACTTTTTCACTGCATCATGAATATATGAATAAGTATAGACGTGTAAGTCACATGTGACTATATATGCATTCATCTGTGCCTCGATACTGACGTGTAGATGGTGTGGATATTATTTTTTTCTGTCAGCAGCTGACGCTTCCTCTGTCGCTTCCTCCGCAGAATTGGTCTGATGGAGCAAATGCACTCAGCGCAGCTCGGTATGACAAGTCAACAATGCGACCAGCGTGCATACAGCACGGATCGGACTGGAAATTTGACACGGCACCAGAGAACTCGGACAGGAGAGAAACCCTTCAAGTGCACTGTGTGTGGGAAGGCGTTTTCACAGTCATCTGTTGTTAAAAAACACCAGAAAACACACACGGGAGAGAAACCGTTCAGGTGCACTCTGTGCGGGATGGCGTTTGCACAGTCTCCACATCTTCAAGTACACCAGAGAACACACACGGGAGAGAAACCCTTCAAGTGCACTGTGTGTGGGAAGGCATTTGCAAGTTCATCTAATCTTGTAATACACCAGAGAACACACACAGGAGAGAAACCCTTCAAGTGCACTCTGTGCAGGAAGGCGTTTGCACATTCATCAAATCTTCAAGTACACCAGAGAACGCACACGCATCAGAAGATCCACAAGGAGTGCAGTCTGATATCGGCTTGTGAAAGTCAAAGTGCCACCATGAGCCCATCCCTCATGAAACACGAACCGGAAAAAAATCACAGCTTGGAGACTTTTAAAGTTATCGAGGTGAAATATGAAGAGGTGATGGTGAAATGTGAAGAAGTGATGGTGAAGAGTGAAGAAGTGATGGTGAAGAGGGAAGAAGTGAAGGTGAAATGTGAAGATGAAGATTCAACTCCAAAATGGGACCTTCACATCGATGGAGGCAACGTGAAGCAGGAGGAGAATTCTGACTGTGAGGCAGAGCGAGGCAACTCCCAGCAATTCGTGGAAGTGGAGGTGTGGCTGGACTTGCTCCTAGACAATACAAAGTCAAGTGGAGACCCGGTAGATGTGTAAGCCAGAGACGATGTCGCTACAATAGATGCACCTTTGTCACAGGCCTTTAATGAAAAGAACGCGAAGTTGAACACTCAGTTCTTAGGTTCAACCTGCAGAGTAAGAGCGGCCAGTCTTTGTGGACCTGTGGGTTGGGTTAATCTCTAACCAGGAGCGAGAGCCAATAAGCTCCCAAGCATTCACTATTTTATCAATTGCATTTATATGGTGCTTGCTTAATCGCCTCTACGTGGCTTTACCGAAAGAACCAAGGAGAATGGATCCCTGCAGTCACAAACTTCAAATCAAGATTGCCTCAGCAACTCAGAGTTTTGTATCTCGTTTCAGACACTCGAAGAGCATCCCCAAGTAGCAGCTGCCCCTGTGTGGCACAAGGTGGTGGCCCTGCACCGGCCTGCATGTGGACAAGAGCCTGTCAGTAGGGGGCGTTGGTTGATGTGGCGTCTTAGTTGTGGAGTTTGTTGGTAATGTTTCGATTTAAAGCTTTCGTGACTGCAGGGATTCATCTTCTTGGTTCTTTCGGTAAAGTCACGTAGAAGGGAAACGATAAGATAATAAAAATGAAACAATAAAATAAAATTCTCACGACGTTTCGGCTGCTTGCGAACGTCGTGAGAATTTTATTTGATTATTTTATTTTTATTATCTTATTTCCCTTCTACGTGAATTTGTAGGTAATGTTTAGAATGTTATCAAGTTTTGACCGAGATGCCAGCATGCAAATGCAATAGTACGTTGTACATACACTGTTAAGCAGATGGTGCATATTTTTTTAAAAACAGCTTCTTGTTAATACGATGTAACCTGATGCAGTCTATTTCACTGCAGTAATTCAATTTTGTTAAAATGCCTGTCAATAATTTAGAATGAATACTTGTGTGATTGTGCGTGTGCATGTAACATTTTGTCTGAGGGTCAAACATTGAATAAGTGATGTTAGGACAAAGTGTGTGTGTGTTTGGAAGTAACCTGTACAGAGAACTCAGGTGAGACCCGTTGTTCTTGTGATGCAGGTCAAAGGGTACTTTTGTGTTTCACGAAGCGTCGGCCTCTGGAGCAACTCATTGTCTTTGAAATAGGGAGCACGCTCGGATCATTCATCAGTTACAAGGCATACCACTTAAAAGTTACACGTATAGGAGGAGGTACATTCTCTACAACACGAATTGTCTTACGTCTTGACGTAGATTTTGTCTAACTGGGACTAGAAATGCTCCTTGCTGATTGATGTCTGGATGTTCGTACCTATCGGTTGAAGCAAACCCCACTGCTGTTGTTGAGATGCTGTGCACCAATAAGGGTCCAAGCATTTTAGGGCCTTCGGCCAGGAAAGTCACAACGTTTACGGCACACGAAGGACGCATTCACGCAAGCGCCCCGTGCTCCGTTTTGAAGTTTAAAAATTAAACATCTTTGAATCGTGTTGTGTTTTGAATTAGATGATTGTTATTTCTTCATTTAAAAGCTTATTTCATTTTACATCCGGAAGGCTTCGTTGAGAAGGACATTTCGTGTGAATTTTCTCTCGTCGTTAAGTAGACGGCCTTGCCGGGGGTTCGGTTCGATGCGGACTTTCACCTGTTTGGGATTGCGGGATTGAGATGAGGCGACACGGAGCTGCTGGCCGTCTGCAGATCGATTCCAACGTAATCGAGCGTCTATCCCTGCGCGTCCGTCGTTGGTACAGGGGGTGCGTGTCTCCGTTGTGGAGTTTCTGTGTAATGTTTGGAATTGCCCCAATTTTGACCGTGACACCAACATGCAATGTCCTGTGCGTTGCGAATGACACAACGTTATATTTTACATCTGCCGTTTAGCAGACTGCGCATATTGTGGTGAATGTTACTGGGGTAGCCAGGTGTGCCTGTCGGATTTTAACCTTGAACCTCTGCAATAAATAGAGAATGTGCTACAACATTCTTGGTTCTTTCGGTAAAGTCACATAAATAGAAAATAAAAATAAATGCGTTTATTATTTAAATCGTCAATTTATTTTTTTCTTTAATGTAACATTTTAATTTACGGGACTTGACGGAAAAAAACCAAGAACGTTAATTCCTGCGGTCGCGAACGTTTTGAGTCAAAATAGAATGTGCCACCACTCGGCTCGCCTCAATCTGCATGGAGGCGTGGGGGTGGGGGTCAGCCTGAGAGAGTTTCTCACCGGCGCAGAACTTCGACGCAGAGGCTCCACTCAGCTTCGTGCGGAGCGACAGGCCAGGCAGCTCCCACACAGCGTGGTGCAGCTCGTTAACATTTATGGTCTTGCTTCTTTCGGTAAAGTCACGTAGATAGAAAATAACAAAAACAAGAAAATTGGAGAAATAATAAATTGATGAAAAGATGCCCATTGGTCGACTGAGATGACTGTACCCCCCACAGTGTACACACACACAGTGTACACACACAGTGTACACACACACACAGTGTACACACACATTGTACACACACACAGTGTACACACATTGTGTACACACACAGTGTACACACAAACAGTGTATACACACAGAGTACACACAGTGTACACACAGACACAGTGTGTACACACACACAGTGTACACACACACACACAGTGTACACACACACAGTGTGCACACACACAGTGTACACACACGGTGTACACACACACAGTGTACACACAGTGTATACACAGTGTATACACACACAGTGTATACACATTGTATACACACAGTATACACACAGTGTATACACAGTGTACACACACACAGTGTATACACACAGTGTACACACACACACAGTGTACACATACACACACAGTGTACACACAGTGTACACACACACAGTGTACATACACAGTATATACACACACATAGTGTACACACACAGTGTACACACAGTGTATACACACACAGTGTATACACACACACAGTGTACACACACAGTGTGTACACACACAGTGTATACATACACAGTATATACACACACATAGTGTACACACAGTGTATACACACACAGTGTATACACACACACAGTGTACACACAGTGTACACACACAGTGTATACATACAGTGTATACACAATAATGTCCAAGTTGTTGTAGCTGAGCCCACGCACCCAAGGGCGGGAGCAATGTAAAATGAATCTAAATCAACTTAAACTCCAATCCCGCTCTGTGACGTCACCACTCAGCATTACTTCATCGGCGTGAAACGCCAGGGGGAGGTGTACCTCGCTAGTGACGTCATGTCACCAAGGTATTCCACCGCGCTCTTGAGCGTGACGTCACCTCCGCTTGGGTCACTGCCGATTGCGGTCCAGTGCCAATCGTTATTTGGGCAAAGCTACGCCTAGTGACGGCAACTCATTAACATAATGTCTTCGTTAAAGCCGTCGCGAGTTTATTGCGACGGGTTCATTGCCCACGACATATGGGAGGTACATTAACATAATTGATTCATTCTCTAATTTATTTATTTACGGAGCCGCTCATTGTGGGAGGAGCGTGTCTCGTTCCCCGGAAGTGACGTCACGTCACCTGCTGCCGCGTGACGTCACGAGGTAACAGGAAGCGATAGCTTCCTGCACTGGAATCCGAGGTGAGAAATTCTCATTGCGATTGTGGTTGTTGTGGTGGTTGTGGTGGTGGTTGTTGTTGTTGTTTACCAAGGTAGAGCCTCTCTCTCGTAGGGATGTCAGTTGAGTAGCAGCGAGCATGGGAATCGATGTCCAGGTTGGAACTTTACAGCCCGGGGCCTAGCCACGCGGGGCCTTGCCTCCTGCCCTCGCCTGATTGCATTCACTTTAATTATATCGCTTAAGTTTAATTTGTCTTCACCCGGCTCGCCACTTTGTAACTTTATTTTATTGTAAATATTCACGCAGTTTTTATTTTCTTTTGTTAGCAGGCCAAGTCCGCTTGAGCTGCTATACCGCTCTTGTTATCAGAAGCGACCTGCCCACAACAACACAAGGTGAGGCTTTGTCAACGTGTGTGAATGTTTTGACTTAAAACTTTGGTGACTGCAGGAATTAATATTCTTGGTTCTTTCGGTAAAGTCACGTAGATAGAAAATTAAATGAAAATAACAAAAAAAATGTAAAAGCAAAAAAACTCACGTCGTTTTGATCGCAACACAAGTGGTCTTTATTTAATGTAATTGTATTATCTGTTATTGTTATTTTCTATACGTAACTTTACTGAAAGAAACAAGAATACGTGTGTCAATGTCTATCAGTCAAAGACGCTAAACGTAGAGACGCGCAAACTCCAAATATACAGCAGGCGTCAGGGTCGGGATCGAACCCACGACTTCCTGTATACCAGGTGAGGTAGTTAACATCTCACCACGGAGAGAGACACGCAAACTCCAGTTAGCCTCGGCTGTGTTCGTTGATCCTCAATTAATTACTTGGTGAAGTGAGGAAGCATTCATGCCGAAGCAGATGAAGGTGGCCAGGCATGATTCTAGACACGCCACCGCCTGTTTACCCAATGACAGTGTACAGTTTGTGTTTGCAGTAACGTCTATTAACTCTGTTGAACACGGAGGTTATAGCGTAATAATAGTTTATTTTTGTTTTCCTCTGGAACTCTTTGTAAGAATGGAAACAGGAAGTTAACACAGCACACACATTCAGCTGAAGTCGGAACTGTTCATCCCAGCATTTAAGGACATCTGAGCCTGGATTCACACCTCTAAGTTGTGATTGAACAATAATTTATGAATTTCTGCATAACACAAATAGTATTGTTTTCAACACCCTCTGCTATGTCAGCTGAATTGAGCTTTCATAAATATTCCTTTTGCAGCCAGACAGCTTAAATTGTGGGCTCGGAGTTTTGGGTGAACATTCATTTTGAAGATACGAGGGCTTCCCGGCATGTTTATAACCATTTGCCCTCTCATTGTGTGCCATAACAGCCCTGTGATGAATTTGGGACACTTTTTCACTACATCATGAATATATGAATAAGTATAGACGTGTAAGTCACATGTGACTATATATGCATTCCTCTGTGCCTCGATACTGTCGTGTAGATGGTGTGGATATTATTTTTTTCTGTCTGCAGCTGACGCTTTCTCTGACGCTTCCTCCGCAGAATTGGTCTGATGGAGCAAATGCACTCAGCGCAGCTCGGTAGGACAAGTCAACAATGCGACCAGCGTGCATACAGCACGGATCGTACTGGAGATTTCACACGGCACCAGAGAACTCACACAGGAGAGAAACCGTTCAAGTGCAGTGTGTGTGGGAAGGCGTTTTCACGGTCATCTGTTCTTAAGGAACACCAGAGAACACACACGGGAGAGAAACCCTTCAAGTGTACTGTGTGTGGGAAGGCATTTTCACAGTCAACTGTTCTTAAAAAACACCAGAGAACACACACAGGAGAGAAACCATTCAAGTGCACTGTGTGTGGGAAGGCATTTTCACTGTCATCTGTTCTTAAAAAACACCAGAGAATACACACAGGAGAGAAACCCTTCAGGTGCATTTTATGCGGGATGATGTTTGCACAGTCACCACATCTTCAAGTACACCAGAGAACACACACGGGAGAGAAACCCTTCAAGTGCACTCTGTGCGGGAAGGCGTTTTCACAGTCACCACATCTTAAAGTACACCAGAGAACACACACAGGAGAGAAACCCTTCAAGTGCAGTGTGTGTGGGAAGGCGTTTGCACAGTCATCTCCTCTTGTAACACACCAGAGAACACACACAGGAGAGAAACCCTTGAGGTACACTCTGTGTGGGATGATGTTTGCACAGTCATCACATCTTGAAGTACACCAGAGAACACACACGGGAGAGAAACCCTTCAGGTGCATTCTGCAGGAAGGCGTTTGCACATTCATAAAATCTTCAAGTACACCAGAGAACACGGACGCATCAGAAGATCTGCAAGGAGTGGAGTCTGAAATCAGCTTGTGAAAGTCAAAGTGGCACTATAAGCCCATCCCTCATGAAACACGAACCGGAAGAAAATCCCAGCTTGGACACTTTTCAAGGTATCAAGGTGAAATATGAAGAGGTGATGGTGAAGAGGGAAGAAGTGATGGTGAAGAAGGAAGAAGTGATGGTGAATAGCGAAGAAGTATAGGTGAAATGTGAAGATGAAGATTCAACTCCAAAATCGGACCTTCATATTGATGTCAAGCAGGGGGTGAATTCTGACTGTGAGGCAGAGCAAGGCAACTCCCAGCAGTTTGTGGAAGTGTGGGTGGAGTTTCTCCTAGACAATACAACGTCAAGTGGAGACCCGGTAGATGTGTAAGCCAGAGACGATGTCGCTACAATAGATGCACCTTTGTCACAGGCCTTTAATGACAAGAATTTGAAGTTGAACACTCAATTCCTAGATTCAACCTGCAGAGTAAGAGTGGCCAGTCTTTGTGGACCTGTGGGTTGGGTCAATCTCTCACCAGGAGCGAGAGCCAATAAGCTCCCAAGCATTCACGATGCTCTCATGATAATTGCTTTTACGCTTTGCTCGCTTAATCGCTTCGGCAACTCGGAGTTTTGTATCTCCTCTGAGACGCTCTAAGAGCATCCCCAAGTAGCAGCTGCCCCTGTGTGGCTCGGAGTGGTGGCCCTGCACCGGCCTGCATGTGGGCAAGAGCCTGTCAGTAGGGGGCGATGATTGATGCGTCATCTAGGTTGTGTAGTATGTCGGCAATCTTGATTCGAAGCTTTTGTGACTGCAGGAATCCACACTCTCGTTATTTCGGTAAAGTCATCACGTGGGTAGAAACATAACAGACCACGGCGTTTAGATCACAACACAAGCAATCGTCATCAGGTGGGACAACCACAGCAAGAAGAAGACGCTGAAGTAGTAGGCGCCTACTTCAGCAGTTTTGTCTTCTTGCTGCCGTGGTTGTCCCACCTGATGACGATTGCTTGTGTTGCGATCTAAACTACGTGATCTATTATTGTAGCTAATGTTTATAATTTGCTACATTTTTACCCAGAGGCCAGCATGCAATGGCCTACTCGTTTTGAATGACACTGCAATAGTACGGTGTACATACACTGTTAAGCAGGCGGTGCGTATTTTTAAAATAACTTCTTGTTAATACGATGTAACCTGATGCAGTCAATTTCGCTGCAGTAATTCAATGTTAATATGCCCGTCAATTATTTAGAATGAATACTTGTCTGACTGTGCGCGTACATGTAACATTTTGTCTGAGGGTCACACATTGAATAAGTGATGTTAGGACAAAGTGTGTGTGTGTGTTTGGAAGTAACATGTACAGAGAACTCAGGTGAGACCCGTTGTTCTTGTGATACAGGTCAAAGGGTACTTTTGTGTTTCACGAAGCGTCTGCCTCTGGAGCAACTCATCGTCTTTGAAATAGGGAGCACGTCCGGATCATTCATCAGTTACAAGGTATACCACTTGAAAGTTACACGTATAGGAGGAGGTACATTCTCTACAACACGAATTATAGTTTTGTCCTACGTGTTAACGTAGATTTTGTCTAACTAGGACTATAAATGCACCTTGCTGATTCACGTCTGGATGTTCGTTACCTATCGGTTGAAGCAAACCCCGCTGCTGTTGTTGAGACGGTGTGCACCAATAAGGGTCCAACACATTGACGGCCTTCAGGCCAGGAAAGTCACAACATTTGCACACGAAGGACGCATTCACGCAAGTAACCCATGCTCCATTTTAAAGTTTTAAAATGAAGCATCTTTGAAAAGTGTTTTGTTTTTTGAATTAGATGATTTTATCTCTTCATTAAAAGCTTGTATCAATTTACATCTGGAAGACTTCATTGAAAAGGACATTTCGTGTAAATTTTCTCTCGTCATTAAGTAGATGGCCTTGCCGGGGGTTCGGACACAAACAGTGTCACACACACAGTGTACACACACACAATGTACACACACAGTGTACACACACAGTGTACACACAGTGTACACATGCACACAGTGTACACACACACAGTGTATACACACAGTGTACACACACACAGTGACACAGTGTACACACACACAGTGACACACACAGTGTATACACACATAGCGTACACACACACAGTGTATACACAGTGTGTACACACACTGTGTACACACAGTGTATGCACTGTACACATGCACAGGGTATACACTGTACAGACACTGTACACACATACAGTGTATACACAGTGTACACACACAGGGTACACACACAGTGCATATACACACAGTGACACACACAGTGATACACACACAGTGTGCACAGGCAGTGTACACACACACAGTGTACACACACGCAGTGTACACACAGTGACACTGTACACATAGTGACACACACAGTGACACAGTGACACAACAACAATCGCCATTCGCCACTAAGTGGCGGTGACGTCACCACGACGCTTGTGCCAGGCACAGTGACACACACACAGTGACACACAGTGACACACAGCGACACACAGTGACAGTGTCACACAGTGTATACACATAGTGTACACACATACAGTGTACACACACAGTGTATACAGTGTATACACAGTGTATATACGTACACACAGTGTACACACACACAGTGTATACACAATAATGTCCACGTTGTTGCTGAGCTCACACACCAAAGGGAGGGAGCAATGGGAAATTAATCTAAATCAACTAAAACTCCAACTCTGTGACGTCACCACTCTGCATTACCTCATCGGCGTGAAACGCCAGGGTGAGGTGTACCTCGCTAGTTACGTCATCAAGGTATTCACCCCTACCCCGTCCACAGCGCTCTTGAGCGTGACGTCACCTCCGCTCGGGTCACTGCCTATATCGTTCCAGTGGCAATCCTTATTTGGGCAAAGCTACGCCCAATGACTGGCGGCTCATTAACATAATGTGTTCGTTAAAGCCGTCGCGAGTTTATTGCGACGGGTTCAGCGCCCACGCCCCAATCCCTCCACATATGGAGGGATTGGGGCGTGGGCGCTGACCGTTTGAGTCATCATCATGGATGATGATGACCGTTTGAGTTATGGTCGAAACGTCGTGAGAATTTTTTTATTGTTTTATATATATTTTGTTATTTTGTTGTTTCTCTTCAACGTGACTTTACCGAAAAAACTAAGAATATGAATTTCTGCAGTCACGAAAGCTTTAAATCAAAATATAATTTATTCAGTTACAGAGCCGCTCGTGGGAGGGAAGTGACGTCATACTACTTCCTGCTGTCGCGAGGTAACAGGAAGCTGCCGTGTGCGCGCTTGCACTGAAATCCGAGGTGAGAAATTCTCATCGTTGTGGTGGTGGTCGTTGTGGTGGTGGTTGTTGTTGTTGTTTACCAAGGTAGAGCCTCTCTCTCGTAGGGATGTCAGTTGAGTAGCAGCGAGCATTGGAATCGATGTCCAGGTTGGAACTTTACAACGCGGGGCCTAGCCACGCGGGGCCTTGCCTCCTGCCCTCGCCTGATTGCCTTCACTTTAATTATCTCGCTTAAGTTTAATTTGTCTTCACCCGGCTCGCCACTTTGTAACTTTGTTTTATTGTAAATATTCACGCAGTTTTTATTTTCGTTCTTTTGTTAGCAGGCCAAGCCCGCTTGAGCTGCTATACCGCTCTTGTTATCAGAAGCGACCTGCCCACAACAACACAAGGTGGGGCTTTGTCAACGTGTGTGAATGTTTTGACTTAAAACTTTGGTGACTGCAGGAATTAATATTCTTGGTTCTTTCGGTAAAGTCACGTAGATAGAAAATAAAAATAACTATAAAAAATAGTAAAAGCAAAAAAAAAACACGTTTTGATCGCGACAAAAGTAGTCTTTATTTAATGTAATTGTATTATCTGTTATTGTTATCTTCTGTCTACGTAACTTTACTGAAAGAACCAAGAATACGTGTGTCAATGTCTATCGGTCAAAGAGGCTAAATGGAGAGACGCGCAAACTCCAAATATACAGCAGGCGTCAGGGTCGGGATCGAACCCACGACTTCCTGTATACCAGGTGAGGTAGTTAACATCTCACCACGGAGAGAGACACGCAAACTACAGTTAGCCTCGGCTATGTTCATTGATCCTCGATTAATTACTTGGTGGAGTGAGAAAGCATTAATGCTGAGCAGATGAAGGTGGCCAGGCATGATTCTAGACACGCCACCGCCAGTGTGTGACAGTGTCAAGTTTGTATTTGCAGTCAAGTCTATCAACTCTATTGAACACGGAGATTATATCAAAACAATAGTTTATTTTTATATTCCTCTGGAACTCTTACTAAGGATGGAAACAGGAGGTGAACACAGCACACACATGCAGCTGAAGTCGGGACTGTTCATCCCAGCATTCAAGGACATCTGAGTTGCGATTGAACATTAATTCATGCATTTCAGCATAACACAAATAGTATTGTTTTCAACACCCTTTGCTATGTCAGCTGAATTTAGCTCTTATAAATATTCATTTTGTAGCCAGACAGCCGAAATTGTGTGCTTAGAGTTTTGGGTTAACATTCATTTTGAAGATACGAGGGCTTCCAGGCATGTTTATAACCATTTGCCCTCTCATTGTGTGCCATCACAGCCCGTGTGATGAATTTGGGACACTTTTTCACTACATCATGAATATATGAATAAGTATCGACGTGTAAGTCACATGTGACTATATATGCATTCCTCTGTGCCTCGATACTGACGTGTAGATGGTGTGGATATTCTTATTTTCTGTCTGCAGCTGACGCTGGTCTGATGGAGCAAAGGCAGTCAGCACAGCAGCTCGGTACGACAGTCAACATTGCGACCAGCGTGCATACAGCACGGATCGGACTGGAAATTTGACACAGCACCAGAGAACTCGCACAGGAGAGAAACCCTTCAAGTGCAGTGTGTGTGGGAAGGCTTTTGCATGGCCATCTGCTCTTAAAGTACACCAGAGAACACACACGGGAGAGAAACCTTTCAAGTGCAGTGTGTGTGTGAAGGCATTTTCACAGTCATCTGCTCTTGTAGAACACCTGAGAACACACACGGGAGAGAAACCCTTCAAGTGCAGTGTGTGTGGGAAGGCATTTGCACGGTCATCTACTCTTGTAGAACACCAGAGAATACACACGGGAGAGAAACCCTTCAAGTGCAGTGTGTGTGGGAAGGCATTTGCGCAGTCATCTGCTCTTGTAGCACACCAGAGAACACACACGGGAGAGAAACCCTTCAAGTGTACTCTGTGTGGGAAGGCGTTTACACTTTCATCTACTCTTGTAATACACCAGAGAACACACACGGGAGAGAAACCCTTCAGGTGCACGATGTGTGGGATAGCGTTTACACAGTCATAATCTCGTATTACACCAGAGAACACACACGGGAGAGAAACCCTTCAAGTGTACTCTGTGTGGGAAGGCGTTTACACTTTAATCTACTCTTGTAATACACCAGAGAACACACACGGGAGAGAAACCCTTCAGGTGCACTCCGTGCGGGAAGGCGTTTGCACAGCAACCACATCTTATAGATCACCGGAAAACACAGAAGCATCAGAAGATCCACAAGGAGTGGAGTCTGAAATCAGCTTGTGAAAGTCAAAGTGCCACAATAAGCCCATCCCTCTTGAAACAAGAACCAGAAGAAAATCCCAGCTTGGACACTTTTAAAGGTATCGAGGTGAAATATGAAGAGGTAATGGTGAAGAGGGAAGAAGTGATGGTGAAGAGGGAAGAAGTGATGGTGAAGAGGGAAGAGGTGATGGTGAAGAAGTGAAGGTGAAATGTGAAGATGAAGATGAAATTCCAAAATGGGACCTTCACATCGATGGAGGCAACGTGAAGCAGGAGGAGAATTCTGACTGTGAGGCAGAGCGAGGCAACTCCCAGCAGTTTGTGGAAGTGGAGGTGTGGGTGGACTTGCTCCTAGACAATACAAAGTCAAGTGGAGACCCGGTAGATGTGTAAGCCAGAGACGATGTCGCTCCAATAGATGCACCTTTGTCACAGGCCTTTATTGACAAGAATGTGAAGTTGAACACTCAATTCCTAGGTTCAACCTGCAGAGTAAGAACGAGTGGCCAGTCTTTGTGGACCTGTGGGTTGGGGAGATCTCTGACCAGGAGCGAGAGCCAATACGCCCCCAAACATTCACTATGTTATCATAATAATTGCTTTTACACGGTGGTTGCTTAACCGCCTCGGCAACTCGGAGTTTTGTATCTCGTCTGAAACACTCGAAGAGCATCCCCAAGTAGCAGCTGCCCCTGTGTGGCACAGGGTGGTGGCCCTGCACCGGCCTGCATTTATTATTTTTTCCGCCTGAGGACGACCGCTTGTGTTACGATCGAAACGTCGTGATCTATTATTATTTTGTCTACCGACGTGACTTTACTGAAAGAACCAAAGAGTATGTGAACAAGAGGCTGTCAGTAGGGGGCGATGATTGATATTTCATCTCAGTTATGTAATTTGTCGCTAATGTTTAGAATTCGCCAGCATGCAATGGCCTCGTTTTGAATGTCACAATAGTATGTTTTACATCCACTGTTAAGCAGACGGTGCATATTTCTTTTTTCAAATAGCTTCTTAATCAGATGTTATCTGATGCAGTATATTTCACTGCAGTAATTACATTTTGTTAAAATGCCTGTCAATAATTCAGAATGAACACTTGTCTTATTTTGTGTGTACATGCATCGCTTTATTTTTTATAAGGGTCAAACATTGAATAAGTGATGTTAGGACAAAGTGTGTGTGTGTGTGTGTTTTGGAAGTAACCTGTACAGAGAACTCAGGTGAGACCCGTTGTTCTTGTGATACAGGTCAAAGGGTACTTTTGTGTTTCAGGAAGCATCTGGAGCAACTCATTGTCTTTGACATAGGAAGCACACTCAGATCATTCATCAGTTACAAGGCATACCACCTTAAAGTTACACGTAGAGGAGATACATTCTCTGCAACACGAATTATAATTTTGTCTTACGTGTTGACGTAGATTTTGTTGAACTTGGACTAGAAATGCTCCTTGCTGATTAACGTCTGGATGTTCACAACCATGGCTTGAAGCAAGCCCCTCTGCTGTTGAGACATTGTCCACCAAAACCGGTCCACAGTTGGCTTTCACACACAGTGTACACACACACAGTGTACACACACAGTGTACACACACAGTGTACCCACAGTGTACACACACAGTGTACACACACAGTGTACACAGTGTACACACACAGTCTACACACACACACAGTGTACACACACACACAGTGTACACACACACAGTGTACACACAAAGTGTACACACACAGTGTATACACAGTATGTACATACAGTGTATATACGTACACACAGTGTACACACACAGTTTACACACACACAGTGTACACACACACAGTGTATACACAATAATGTCCACGTTGTTGTAGCTGGGCCCACGCACCCAAGGGAGGGAGCAATGTAAAATGAATCTAAATCAACTTAAACTCCAATCCCGCTCTGTGACGTCACCACTCAGCATTACTTCATCGGCGTGAAACGCCAGGGGGAGGTGTACCTCGCTAGTGACGTCATGTCACCAAGGTATTCACACTCCCCCAACCCCGTCCACGGCGCTCTTGAGCGTGACGTCACCTTCGCTTGGGTCACTGTCGATATCAATCCAGTGGCAATCCTAATTTGGGCAAAGGTACGCCCAGTGACTGGCGGTTCATTAACATAATGTATCCGTTGAAGCCGTCGAGAGTTTATTGCGATGGGTTTAGCAGCCACGCCCCCATCCCTCCACATATGGGCCGGCATCATTAACATAATTTATTCAGTTACAGAGCCGCTCATTGTGGGAGGGGCGTGTCTCTTACCCCAGAAGTGACGTCATGTTACCTACTTACCCACGTGATGTCGAGAGGTAACAGGAGGCTGCCGATCCGCGCTTGCACTGAAATCCGACGTGAGAAATTCTCATGCTGGTGGTGGTTGTTGTTGTTGTTTACCAAGGTAGAGCCTCTCTCTCTCGTAGGGATGTCAGTTGAGTAGCAGCGAGCATGGGAATCGATGTCCAGGTTGGAACTTTACAACGCGGGGCCTAGCCACGCGGGGCCTTGCCTCCTGATTGCGTTCGCTTTAATTATCTCGCTTAAGTTTAATTTGTCTTCACCCGGCTCGCAACTTTGTAACTTTGTTTTATTGTAAATATTCACGCAGTTTTTATTTTCGTTCTTTTTTCACCAGGCCATGCCCGCTTGAGCTGCTATACCGCTCTTGTTATCAGAAGCGACCTGCCCACAACAACACAAGGTGAGGCTTTGTTAACGTGTGTGAATGTTTTGACTTAAAACTTTTGTGACTGCAGGAATTAATATTCTTGGTTTATTCGGTAAAGTCACGTAGATAGAAAATAAAATTAAAATAACAATAAAATAAAAAATTGAAAATAAAGCAAAAAACCCACGACGTTTCGATCGCAACACAAGTGGTCTTTATCTTATTGAATTTAATCTGTTATTTTTATTTTCTATCTACGTGACTTTACTGAAAGAACCAACAATACGTGCGTCAATGTATCTTATCGGTCAAAGATGCTAAGCTTGTGCCGCTGCTGACTCTGAATGTGTGGAGGGGAACACCTTCACCACGGGGAGAGAGAGACAGAGACACGGATAGCCTCGGCTATGTTGATTGATTATCGATTCATTACTTGGTGGAGTGAGGAAGAATTAATGCTGAGCAGATGAAGGTGGCCAGGCATGGTGCTGGTCACACCACCACCTGTTTACTCATGGCAGTGTGTGACAGTGTCAAGTTTGTGTTTGCAGTAAAGTCTGTTAACTCTATTGCACACGGAGGTTATATCAAAACAATAGTTTATTTTTGTTTTCCTCTGGAACTCTCCAGATATACAGCAGGCGTCAGTGTCGGGATCGAACCCACGACTTCCTGTATACCAGGTGAGGTAGTTAACATCTCACCACAGAGAGAGACACGCAAACTCCAGTTAGCCTCGGCTATGCTAATTGATCCTCGATTAATTACTTGGTGGAGTGAGGAAGCATTCATGCCAAGCAGATTAAGATGGCCAGGCGTGATTCTAGACACGCCACCGCCTGTTTACCCAGTGACAGTGTACAGTTTGTGTTTGCAGTAACATCTATTAACTCTGTTGAACACGGAGGTTATAGCATAACAGTAGTTTACTTTTGTTTTCCTCTGGAACTCTTTATACAAATGGAAACAGGAGGTGAACACAGCACACACATTCAGCTGAAGTCGGATCTGTTCATCCCCAGCGTTTGTGGGGGCTCATGCCCCCCCCCACTCCCCATTACGTGGGGGCTGATCTCCCTCTCACTCACCACGAGCGGTGGGGGGGGGGGGGGGGGCGCCACGTCTAATGGGTGGGGGCTGATGCCCCCCCCACCCACCCACTCGTGTGTGTCTCACCGTTAACACTGCGGTGCACACACAGACACTAGTGACACTCGCGTGTGTCTCACCGTTAACACTGGTGCACGCACAGACACTAGTGACACTCGTGCGTGTCTCACCGTTAACACTGTGGTGCACACACAGACACTAGTGACACTCTCACGTGTCTCACCGTTAACACTGTGGTGCACGCACAGACACTAGTGACACTCTCACGTGTCTCACCGTTAACACTGCGGTGCACACACAGACACTAGTGACACTCGTGCGTGTCTCACCGTTAACACTGTGGTGCACACACAGACACTAGTGACACTCGCGCGTGTCTCACCGTTAACACTGCGGTGCACGCACAGACACTAGTGACACTCGTGTGTGTCTCACCGTTAACACTGCGGTGCACACACAGACACTAGTTACACTCTCACGTGTCTCACCGTTAACACTGCGGTGCACACACAGACACTAGTTACACTCGCGCGTGTCTCACCGTTAACGCCGTGGTGCACGCACAGACACGCGCCGGCACGGGCCACCGTTGGTATTTTAATATGCGCGCGCGTCACACCCCCACTGATTTATAGTCACCCACACACCGTCGTACGCTGATCGCTGTCCCACCGCTCTTCACACACACACATGCACCACGCGTCACAACGTCAGTCTGTGCTAAGATTTATGTCCCGGAGCGAATAGGGACCCTTGTTTATGGCCCCCTCCAGCCAGCACCCTTCGGACAGCGCCTAACCTCCTGTCACCTGGCCGTCGCAGAGTGCGTCTATCCCCAAAGCTCGAGCTGACTCAATTGGCCCCCCTTCCCGTACCCACTCACCTCTTCAGCTGCCCCATGGGGGCTGGGGAAGATGCTCGCCTCGGGGACTTTTTCTGTCCGACCGTTTCCAGCTCCACCCTGCATTGGTCGCACGGACGCTGAGGACGGCTGGTCTCCTCCGCCGCTCCAGAAGGACTCTGATTCAATCCGCCCCTCCGGCCCCCTTATGTCTCCAAAGCCCCTTAACCCCCGGGGCACATGACGTCATCCTGCGCATCCAATCGAATTCTCTTTGCGGCTGCTTTGAGCGCTCTGGCCGTTGGGGGGGAGGTGGGGGTCGCGTCATCCCCCCCTTCCCATTGTCTCTGTGCCTGCGTTCCTCGCCGTTGACTCATCGATAATCCCCTCGCTCCCTCCAACTTGAGTCAACTCTTATCTGCCTAGGGGCTTTTCCCTCCCACCCCACTGTTTACCCTGCTGCTGGGTACTGGCTGAAGGTCCCACCCCCCCGTGCTGTGTATGCTTCATCGCGGCCGGCCTGTAAAGCTCTATGCCCCCTTCTTGGGGGGGGGCGCCATGTAATCCGGTCTGGGGGGCTCGGCCAATTTCCTGGTCCGGGGAAACCGTGGAACGTCCCTGCTAGTGGGGTCCTCGGGTGAAAACCCATCGCACCAGGTGATCCCTCCTCGCGACCCTACGGGGGTGCATGCGGGTGTTTAGTGGGGCGTGCGTGCGTTCGTGGGATGGGGAGGGGGGTGCGAGGAGAGGGTAGAGCCGGCGGAGTTGCTCCGCTGTGGTGGCGCCACAGTTACGATGGCGATAGCAATATGACAAAATAGCAAAATATTTTTAATTTTGCGCGGCAGGCAAACGCAGCAGCGTGCTACGAGGTACGAGACTGTAACTTGATCATCGCCATCCTCCTCTTCCAACAACTAAGCTAATGTCGCCATCAACAACCTAACATCATTCAAGTGTGCAGACGACGGACAGAATCTTGGTGAGTCCAGTACAATATGATACGTTACGATACGTTCAATGCGTGTATGATAACATAGCTTTAGCGATTTCATTTTAGGGTTACTACGATACATACGTTTAATGCATGTTAAAAGTTTTTATAGCAGAGGATTGTTTCCTGAAAACACTTTCTATGAAATTGCAGTTCACATAGGCTAAGAATTTACCTTGTTTTTTACTTTGAATTTTACTGTGCAATACAGTATTGTAATTAATAAATACATACAGTATATAGTTTATACAGTACGATCCTGTAAATTGCTCTGTTTTGCTAAACTATCACCATTCTTTAAGACTCCTGGGTAGGCTAGGCCATTTTCGCCTTACGATATTTTCGACTTACGATGGGGTCGTGGTAACGCATCTCCATCGTAAGTCGGGGACTATCTGTATATATAATAATGTGGTGTGTGTGGTCTATATGGGGAGCGGTAGTGTAGCGGTTGGCGCGCTGCGCTATGAACCCAGCGACCCGAGTTCGATTCCCGCTCACGGCCAACACAATCAGTGACGATTATCTAAACCGATCCTGGGCCTCCCCTAGGTCGACTCAGCCTCAAATGAGTACCTGTTGCGGTGTGTAAACATCGCCACTGGGGAGACAAAGGCGGTTGGGCGTGGTTGCTGGCCACCCACCCCCTCGTGTACCGTTACCGGCCTTCATAGGCGCTCGCAAACAGCACTTGCCCCTACTGTCTGTTAAGGCTACACGGGGGGGTCTTTGTCTCTCTAACCTATACAATTAATTTTATCGTCTGTCTGTGTCCGTCTGCGCACGCGTGCTTGCGAGGGATTTGGCTACCAAACCGTGGGGTTCACGTGAGAAATGTTTCTGCCAGGAAGCACGCCGTGGGCAAGCGCTGTGCCGTCTTCCCGTCGCTCGCATTCAAAAGAGTTAAAGTTGAGTTGTGTTGGCGATTTCCCTTCAAATATTTAGTTAGGTTTGCGGCTATTTATTTATTTATTTCCCCACGCGCCTCGGCCCGGAGACAACGTCATCAGCTGCGCGCACGTGCACAACGCTCGCACGGTTGGCCCCTGCAAACTCTCACGCACCATCGACGGAGGCGTGCGTCCTTTTTTATTCGCCTGCACACTCTACAAGGCAAGTCGCACACATTGGTATCGTAAGCATTTATATAATTACACTTTGCACCGCTGGCAGGGGTTGCCCCTAGCAATGCACACACGATCGGCACACATTTTCATTCGCGTTAAAACTGCAACAAAAACGCACACAACACGCTGAGGTTGAATGTCCTCTTCTCCCCACTCCACACCAATGCGTCCTGTTACTACTATAGAGCCCCTAGATATTATTATTACTGCGCTTAGATAGTATTATTGTAGCGTGGCCGGGGGAGCGGCCCAGCCCACACCCTACCAAGGTGAGTGGGTCTCTCTGGTCTCGCAGTGGGTGGGTTTCTGTGGATCTCTGTGCCTGTAGAAACGTGCCTTTTCAAGTATTTGGCTGCTGCTGTAATTATAAATGTCCACGAGGTGACGACGACGATGATGAGCCACTTTGTTGAGCTATCGTTCACGACAGCCAATTCGGTTCTCAAAAAGCACTACCCGGTAGCTCAGCGGGGCGCCTTACCTGGCAAAATAAAATAGTTTGGTTTGTGTTTGGTCTTGATCTGACATGTTAGAGGAGGAGGAGGACCGACACCCCATTGGGAGCGCCAGACTTTGGCGTCGCCCACCTCTCCGACCGCGGCTCCGTGTCGTCGGCGGCTCTCGGGCGCAGAGCCTGACGCCCAACACGATGGCCTCGGCGCTCCTCCCGCTGCTGCTCCTGCTGCTGCTGCCGCCGTGCAGGAAATGCCTCGATGGGCAACGGGGCCGGCCGAAGCCCGCCCTGCGCTTCACCAGCTTGTCCTACAAAGCCACCGTCTACGAAAACTCCGCGCCCGGGACGTACGTGGAGAGCCACGACAAGATGGGGATCCACGTCGGCCGCTCGGCCCCCGGGGCCCGGTACGCCGTCGTGTCCGGGGACGAGGGGGCCGCGTTCGAGGCAGAGGGGCTCGTCGTGGGCGACTTTTGGTTCCTGCGCGTCCGCACGAGGGGCGTGCCGTTGGACCGCGAGGAGCGCCGCGGCTACGCGCTGGGGGTGAAGGCGTTCTCCGAGAACGGCCGCGGGGCGGCGTCCGCCACGGTCTTCGTCCAGGTGCTGGACCGCAACGACCTGAATCCGCTGTTTTCGGCTTTGTCGTACGCCGCGAGCGTCGCCAACGACGCGCCGGCGGGCACCACGGTCCTACGTGTCGCCGCCACGGACGCCGACGAGGGCCCCAACGGGCGCTTCAGTTACGCCCTGGCGCGGCACTCGGACGCGTTCGCCGTGCACCCGACGAGCGGCGCGGTGACGCTCGCCAGGAGGCTGACGGAGCCCGGCGACGCGGGGCTGCACGAGTTCAAGGTGATGGCCGTCGACGGCGGCGGGCTGAGCGGCTCGGCGCGCGTCGCGGTGAACGTGAGCCGGGCGAACGCCCACGCCCCGCGCGTCACGGTCGTCGCGACCCGCGGGCAAGGGGCGCCGTTCGCCGACCCCGCTGCCGCGTACGCGGAGCTCGCCGCGGTGGACCGCGACGCCGGCCCCGAGGGGGAGATCGTCGCCGTGGAGATCGTCGCCGGCGACCCCCTCCGGGCGTTCTCTGTCGCCCCGACGGACGGCGCCGGCCCCGCCTCAGCCTACGCGGTGAGGCTCTCGGGGCGGCTGGACTGGGCGGACTTCCCCTTCGGGGTGAACCTCACCGTGCAGGCTCGCGACGGGGGGAGGCCACCCAGGCACTCGCGGCCCGTCACGGTCACGCTCCGGGGGGGCGGCGCCGCCGGCGCGTTCGAGCGGAGCGTCTACGCGGGCGCCGTCGAGCGGCGGTCTCCGCCCCGCGCCGTCGTGCTCGCGGTCCGAGCCTCTTGCGGCGCGCGGGGCTGCCGGTACGTCGTCCGAGGCGGCGCCGACGGCGACTTCTTCGCCGTGAACCCCGCCACCGGGGTCGTCTCCGTCCGCGAGTCCCTGGCGGCGGTCGACAGACGCCGCTTCGAGTTCAACGTTGGCACCGACGCCGGCCCGGGCGTCGCCGGGGTCGCGATCGACGTCGCGGACTACAACGCCCACGCCCCGGTCTTCGAGCGGCCCAACTACTCCGCCTCGTTGAGCGAGGACGTCCCGGCGGGCACGTTCGTGCTCATCCTGCACGCCGCCGACGACGACGAGGGGGACGACGGCCGCGTGACGTACGGCCTGGTGGAGGACGAGCCCGGCCCCTTCGCCGTCGACCCCCGCACGGGCATCGTCGTCACGACGGGGCCGCTGGACCACGAGGAGACGACGGGGGCCTACCGGCTGCGCGTGCGAGCCTCGGACTGGGGGACTCCGTTTCGCCGGGAGGCCGAGGCGACCGTGACGGTGAACGTCACCAACGTGAACGACAACGCGCCCGTCTTCGAGTCCGTAGACTGCGTGGGCGAGATCCCCCGGGACCTCCGGCCGGGCGAGCCGATCTTCACCGCGTCGGCCATCGACGCCGACGAGCTCCGGCCGGTGCTCTACGGCATCGCGTCCGGGAACGGGGGCGGCTTCTTCGCGCTGGACGGCGCCCTCGGCGTCGTGACGCTCGCGCGCTCCCTCGCCGACGTCGCCGCCGGGCCGGCGGGGGCCTTCCGCCTTGGCCTCACGGCCACCGACGGGGAGCTCTCGGCGGAGACGGCATTCCTGAACGTCTCGGTCGTGGACGCCGCTCCCGGACGGGCGCCGTCATGGCGGTGCGTGGAGACGGGGATCGCCCGGAGGATGGTCGCGTGGCTCCACCGGGCAAACCAACGGCGAGACCGCCCGCGCCCCCTCGCCGCCAGCGCCGTCAATCGGCACGCGCCGGCGTTCGCCGCCCCGGCGGTCGCCGTGGAAGTCCGCGAAGATTTGCCAGTCGGGGCCGAGGTCACCCGAATGGAGGCCACGGATCCGGACGACGGCTTCGAGGGGAAGCTGCTGTACGCCCTGACGGATGACGGCGGGGCGAGCGGCCTCGCCGTGGACGCGGAGACCGGCGTCGTGAGGGTCCTGGTGCCGCTGGACCGTGAGGCCGCCGCCTCCTACCTCGTGAACATCGTCGTCCGCGACCTGGGCACGCCGCGGCGCTCCGCGAGCGCCGCCCTCCGCGTCGTCGTCTCGGACGTCAACGACAACCGGCCGGAGTTCTCGCGGCGCGCCTACGAGGCCCGGGTGCCGGAGAGCGCGCGGCCGGGCCGCGAGGTGCTCCGGCTGGAGGCCGCCGACGGCGACGCGGGCGCCGCGGGCGTCGTGCGCTACCGCCTGCTGTCCGACACCGATCTCTTCCGCGTGGACGCCGAGACGGGCGCCCTGGAGGTGGCGGCGCCGCTGGACCGCGAGCGGCGCGCCGAGCACGCGCTGCTGGTGGAGGCGTCGGACCTGGCGCCGGAGGAGAGCCGCCTCTCCTCCGTCGCCGCGGTGACCGTGACGGTGGAGGACGTGGACGACCACGCGCCCGCGTGCGCGCCGGCGCCCCTCCGCCTCCGCGTGCCCGAGGACTTCCCGGTGGGGGCCGTCCTCGGCTGGCTGGACGCTCGCGACCCCGACGCGGGGCCGGCCGGGGAGGTGCGCTACTCCCTGCCGGGCGAGGACGAGGACGGCGGCACGTTCGGGGTGCACGAGACGAGCGGGGCCCTGCGTCTGGCGCGGCCGCTCGACTTCGAGAGGCGGCGCCGCCACGACCTGACGGTGGCCGCGCGCGACGGCGCCCCCGGGGGGCCGCCGCCGGCCGCCTGCCGGGCGACGGTGGAGGTGGTGGACGTGGACGAGAACGACCACGCCCCGCGATTCGCGGAGTTCGCGGCGGCCGCCGCCGTGCGGGAGGACGCCCCCGTGGGCGCCGTCGTCGTCACCGTCACGGCCACGGATGAAGACCGGGGGATCGACGGGGAGGTGCGGTACTCCCTCGTGAATGAATCCGGCCTGGGCGTCTTCAGCATTCATCCAGAGAATGGTAAACCGCACCTACTCCCCCCCCTCCTTCCTCCCTTCCCCCCCCCCATCCTCCTCCTCACGGCTCACGACGCCGACTGACGGCTCACGCCGGCGCCCGTCTCTGCCGTGTGTCGTGCACGGCGCTCCGCGCCGGCAGGGATGATCATCACGGTGCAGCCGCTGGATCGGGAGACTGCTGACAGCTACTGGCTCACGGTGCGCGCGACGGATCGCGGAGTCGTCCCTCGCTTCTCCACACTGCACGTCTACGTGGACGTGCAGGTACGGAAACTCACACACACGTACAGACACACACGTATATACACACACACACACGTATACACACACACACGTATGCACACACACGTATACACACACACACGTATTCACACACGTATACACACGTATATACAACAACAACAACAACCGCCATTCGCCACTAAGTGGCGGTGACGTCACCACGACGCTTGTGCCAGGCTATGTGCACCCTGAGGCCACGTGAAGTGTCGAACGCCCGCTGGCAGGAGATCACGGGGCAGACCCAGGTGCCACGGGTCGACTGACTGAGATGACTGGCTGATGCACCACCTGTACCCCCTACTGTGCCAACCTGCTGTGCTTGAGCCACTCGGCGCTCCGCTCGTTGTTGTGAGCGTCGCTCCTCCGCCCTCCGTTGTTGTTGGATGGCGACTACCTCCAACTGCCCAGTAGCGTCCTTCACGAGCCTCCTCCACAGAGGCCGATCTTGACACCGTTGGTACCAGTCATCGGCAAGTCCACTCAGCTCCACGTCCTCCTGTACCACATCACACTATCTCTTCTCTAGCCCGTGCCGCGCCCGCTTAGCCCCCTCAATCCGGCCGGACAAAAGCTGTTTTGGCATGCGGTGGCTGGGCATGTGGGCTACATGACCCAGCCATCGCAGCCTTCCCCGCCGGAGGAGCTCACCGATTGGACCTTGCCCAGATCTTTCCAGGATTTGTGAGCTCCTCACACAATCCAGTCTGGTTAAACCCAGGATGGATCGTAGGCAGGCCAGCCTAAATGTTTCTAACCGGCGAAGATGTTTCATTAGGGGGGTCCACGTTTCGCAAGCGTAGAGAAGGGAGGGAATGACCGTGGCCGAGAAGACCTGAAGCTTAGTGCGGAGCGACAGACCAGGTAGCTTCCACACAGCGTTACGCAACCGATGAGTCCTCTGCTGTTAAACTGGAGCCAGTCATAAGCACACTGCCCAGGTATGGGAAACTCTCCACTCTCTCCACAACTGCCCCATCACCGATTGGGAGTTGTGGGGGTGGAGTGTCCGATGGTACAAAATACCCAGGCAGGTGCTTAGTTTTGGTGGGGCTGATGGTAAGGCCCCACCTCTTAGTGGCACGCTCCAGTCTCAGCAGCAGCGTCTCCAACTCCTCCTCTGAATGAGCAGCTATTACCAAATCATCAGCATACATAACGTGGTTGAGCAATAGGGAGCCATCCCTTGACCGCACCCGGGCATCGATCAGCCTCTCTTTATATCTGTACCATATGGAAATTCCCTCGGTACAGCTATTGAAGGCTTCACGAACTATGTGGTCAAAATATATGTTAAATAATGTGGAAGCCAGAGGACATCCCTGTCGCACCCCAAGGTGTACAGGGAATGGCTCTGACTCCCGGCCACGTAATTTTACCCGGGCCCACTCACCATCATGAAGGTCCTTAATGATCGTGAGCAGAGGGTCAGGTACTCCAAAAGCAGGAAGAACAACCCAGAGCCCAGGCCTACTGATGGTATCATAGGCCTTGACCAGGTCAATAAAGCAGATATGTAGGTCTTGTTGGAATTCCCTACACCTCTGCTGTAGCAGACGGACAGAAAATATGGCATTTGTGCAGGACCGCCCTTTCCTGAAACCGCATTGGGGCTCCGCAAGCCTCTCCTCAGCGTGCCTGGCAAGGCGATGCTGAATAATCCTTGCCAGGACCTTTCCCGGCACACTGAGGAGTGAGATGCCCCTGTAGTTGTTACAGTCTGTGCGGTCCCCCTTCTTAAAAAGGGGGACCACCAGGGCATCCTTCCAATCCTGCAGAACCCGTCCAGTGGTCCAGATCGTTGTTATGATGTCATATAGGGCAGTCTGTGCATAAACGCCACCCTCCCTCAGCATTTCGCTTGGGAGATCATCTCTGCCCGCTGCCTTTCCTGGTCTCAGACTCCGGATTGCCTTCAGGACTTCCTCAACAGATGGCACCTCAGCCAGCCACTCACAGGGGGTGACTTCTTCCAATATTTGAGGCACCGCAGCCTCAGCAGGGTCATCCTCACTTTGTGCCACGATGTTTTTCTGGCTGAGGGATTTTCCCTCCCCCAGGACCTCACAGAAATGCTCAGCAAATCTGAAAACCTGTTCCTGGGGGTCGGAGATTGGATCACCGTTTTTTCACCTAATGATGGTAATAGGTGTGGCGCTGCAGGTTACTTTTTTGATGGAGTTAAATAGAGATTTGTGATCACGGGCCACTGAGGCAGACTCCATCTCCTCAGCAACCCGCGACCACCACCCATCCTTGCAGTGCCTCACGGCTCTCCGAACCTCCGAGCGAAGGCTGCGGTAAGTCTCCTCATTCTCTGACGTGGGATTCTGTAGCCGATGACAGTGGGCCTGTCGCTTTTTCTCAATCATCCTGAACACCTCCTCTATCAGCCAGGGTCTCTGGGGAGGTCTGGACCGTGTACCCAAAGCAGCCATTGCAGCTGCATGAGTCACAGTCCTAAACCTCGCCCATTTACCCTCGACATCAGGAGGAGTCGGGGACGATGCCAATCCCAGCCGCAAGCGATGATGAAATTCTCGCTTGCAACTTTCATCAGATAACTGAGACCAGGCCACTTTAGGTTGGAAAGGGGTCCTGGGTGTACACCCACCACCGGAGTGGAAGAATGGCAGGCGCATCTTACAGATGACTAGTCGATGGTCAGAGGGCAGATCAGCTCCACGGTAGGTCCTGGTGTCAAGGACGAGGGCTCACATCCGCTGGTCCGTCACTATGTAGTCCAGCAGATGTTCTTGCTTGGACCCGGCATGCAACCATGATGTTGTGTGGATGCGCCGATGCCGGAACAGCGTGTTGGTAATTACAAGCCCATGGGCTGCACAAAAATCTTGCAGCCTCCTACCGTTGTTATTGAGCTGATCTGGCCCATGCCCTCCAGTCACTCCATACCAGGTGCCAGTATCATGACCAACTCAGGCATTGAAGTCACCCAACATGATGACTCTATCCCGAGGGGCCACTTTAGCCAGCACCTGTGACAGGAGGTCATAGAAGGCATCTGACTCATCGGCTTTGCCTGCATCCCTCCACGGATGTTCATCTTCGGTGGGGGCATAAGTAACCACGACCACCATGCCTTGCCTCCGGTTGATGGGAAGGCCAGCCCAAAGTAGCCTGGGGCTTACAGCTTCCCACACCTCACCGCCACGCTCCCACACCCCCTTCATTTTTTTGTTCAAAAGAAGAGGCACACCCTGTTGTTTGGCAGTCTGCTGCCACGAGTAGAGGACTGTCCACCCCTCATGGTGGCAGGAGCCAGAGCCGGTCCACCGGACCTCCTGAATGCCACATAGATCCAGGTGGTACCGGTCCAGCTCCCGACAGAGGAGTGGCAGCCTCTCCTCCGCTGTGAGCATTCGAATATTCCACGTGGCCACCCGTAGTGGCTTTTCGTTGTTTCTGGAGGACACACACACGTATACACACACACACACGTACACACACACACGTATACATACACACACGTATACACACACACGTATACACACACGTATATACACACACACACGTATATACACACACACGTACACACACACACGTATACACACACACACGTACACACACACACACACGTATACAAACACACGTACACACACACGTATATACACACACACACGTACACACACACGTACACACACACAAGTACACACACACATACACACACATGCGTATGCACCGCTGCATTTTAAAACGACACACAATGCGAGTACCGTGTGTCTCTCCCCCCCCCCCCCCCCAGGACGTTAACGACAACCCCCCGCGGGCATCGCGTCCGTGGTACCAGGCCGCGGTGGCGGAGAACTCCCGTGGGGGCGTCAGGGCAGTGCAGGTGGACGCCTGGGACCTGGACAACGCCGCCGCCATGTCCTCCAACGATGCCCGGGGCAGGGGCCTCACGTTCAACATCGTCAGCGGAGACCCACAGGGATTCTTCACCATAAACAACGCGACAGGTGGGGGTTGGTGGTGGTGGAGAGCAAATCCAGAACATTTACAATTATAGTGTAGTGTAGAAAGCAAATCTATAACATTTACAATTATAATGTAGTGTATAGTGTACACTACATTATGCACGACACAACTATACACTACAGAATGTGCCAATTCGTTACTAGTACAGCACTAACCGGTGTGTTGGTGAGCAAATCCAGCAACATTTACTATCCACGTTGGCCCCCACCCCACTGCGTGCGTGTGCCGGCCGGCGTGGGATGGTTGTTGTTGACCTCCGGTGAACGGACTCGTTGCAGGCGTCATCCACACCACCAGCAGGCGGCTGGACAGAGAGAGGCAGGCGGAGCACGAGCTGGAGGTGAGAGTCACCGTGATGGTGGTGGTGGTGGTAGTGGCCTTCAATAGCTGTACCGGAGGAATTTCCATCTGGTACAGATATAATGGGAGGCTCATCGATGCCCAGGTGCGGTCAAGTGATGGCTCCCTATTGCTCAACCTTGCCAATGATCTGGTAATTGCTGCTCACTCAGAGGAGGAGTTGGAGGCGCTGCTGCTAAACGTGGAGCTTGCCACTAAGAGGTTGGGACTTACTATCAGCCCCACCAAAGCTAAGCACCTGCCTGGGTATTTTGTACCATCGGACAATCCACCCCCACAACTCACAGGGCAGTTGTGGAAAGAGTGGAGAGTTTCCCATACCCTGGCAGTGTGCTCATGACTGGCTTCAGTTTGACAGCGGAGGTCTCACTCCGAATCAGTCGAGCGGCATTATCTTTTCATCGGTTGCATAACGCTGTGTGGAAGCTACCTGGTCTGTCGCTCCGCACTAAGCTTCGGGTCTTCTCGGCAAATCATTCCCACCCTTCTCTACGCTTGCGAAACGTGGACCCCCCCTAATTGAACATCTTTGGCTGGTTAGAAACATTTAGGCTCACCTGCCTACGATCCATCCTGGGTTTAACCAGGGTGGATTGTGTGAGGAGCTCACAAATCATTAAAACATCTGGACAAAGACCCATCGGAGCGCCGGGTGGCTAAAGCACAGTAGGGGGCACAGGTGGTGCATCGGCCACTCATCTCAGTCAGTCGACCCGTGGCACCTGGGTGTGCCCCGTGACCTCCTGCCAGCGGACGTTCGACACGTGGCCTCGACGTGCACATGGCCTGGCACAAGCGTCGTGGTGCCGTCACGGCCACTTAGTGGAGGTCGTTGTTGTTGTTGCGCGTGTGTCTGCGTGCGTCCCGCCCGCCGGCGCCAGGTGTCCATCGTGGACGGCGGCGTGCCCCCGCGTGAAGCGAGGGTGGCGGTGACGCTGAGCGTCTCCGACGAGAACGACAACGCCCCGCGCTTCCGCAGGAACCTCACGCGCGTTTACGTGGTGGCGGCGAAGGAGCCGACGGTGGTGGCCATCGCCCGCGTCTACGCCGCCGACGCCGACTGGGGCAACAACGGCATGCTGTTGTACACCGTCCGCGGGTGGCAACACAATTACTATTCCGATGAGCACGGAGTCGTCTACAGCCGGAGCGACTTGCACCGTGCGGGGACATCCCACTCCATCCTGGTACTGGGCACACTCCCCTCGCGGTCCTCCCCCCTCATCCTCACGGACACGCTTCACAATGTTGACCCCCCACCGTGAAGCAGAACTCGCCGATCTCGCCGTTGCCCGCCCCGCAGATCGAAGCCAGAGACTCGGGGCAACCGCCGACCTTGCCGTCGACGGCCGTCATACACGTGGAGTGGATCGCCGCTCCCCGGCCGCCGGAGACGCCCGCGGCCTTCGGCCTGAGCCGGCACGCGGTCACCGTGTCGGAGACGGCCGCCGTGGGCTCCGTGGTGATCGCGCTGCCCACGCAGAGCACGGCGGGGAGCCTCCTCTGGTTCAGCATCACAGGTCACGTGGTGCCACCACACACATTCCACATCCCACCCCACATCATGATGGTGTGTTAATGGTGACATCATGATGATGGGTTAACGGTGACATCATGATGATGGGTTAACGGTGACCTCATGATGGTGTGTTAACGGTGACCTCATGATGATGTGTTAATGGTGACCTCATGATGATGGGTTAACGGTGACCTCATGATGGTGTGTTAACGGTGACCTCATGATGGTGTGTTAATGGTGACGATGATGGTGTGTTAATGGTGACCTCATGATGATGAATTAATGGTGACCTCATGATGATGTGTTAACGGTGACCTCATGATGGTGTGTTAATGGTGACGATGATGATGTGTTAATGGTGACCTCATGATGATGGGTTAATGGTGACATCATGATGATGTGTTAACGGTGACGATGATGATGTGTTAATGGTGACCTCATGATGTGTTAATGGTGATATCATGATGGTGTGTTAACGGTGACGATGATGATGTGTTAACGGTGACATGATGGTGTGTTAATGGTGACGATGATGATGGGTTAATGGTGACGATGATGTGTTAGCGTTGACCTCACGATGGTGTGTTAACGGTGACATCATGATGGTGTGTTAATGGTGACCTCATGATGATGTGTTAATGGTGACCTCACGATGATGGGTTAACGGTGACATGATGATGGGTTAACGGTGACATGATGATGGTGTGTTAATGGTGACGATGATGATGGGTTAACGGTGACGATGATGGTGTGTTAATGGTGACAATGATGATGTGTTAACGGTGACGATGATGGTGTGTTAATGGTGACGATGATGATGGGTTAACGGTGACGATGATGTGTTAACGGTGACGATGATGATGATGTGTTAACGGTGACATCATGATGGTGTGTTAATGGTGACATCACGATGATGGCTTAATGGTGACCTCACGATGATGGGTTAATGGTGACGATGATGGTGTGTTAATGGTGACCTCACAATGATGGGTTAACGGTGACATCACGATGGTGTGTTAACAGTCACATGATGATGGTGTGTTAATGGTGACCTCATGATGATGGGTTAACGGTGACCTCACGATGATGGGTTAACGGTGATATCATGATGGTGTGTTAACGGTGACGATGATGATGTGTTAATGGTGACCTCACGATGATGGGTTAACAGTGACATGATGATGGGTTAATGGTGACATCATGATGGTGTGTTAACGGTGACATCATGATGATGGGTTAACGGTGACATGATGGTGTGTTAACGGTGACATCATGATGGTGTGTTAATGGTGACGATGATGGGTTAACGGTGACATGATGATGGTGTGTTAACGGTGACAATGATGGTGTGTTAACGGTGACATCATGATGGTGTGTTAATGGTGACGATGATGGTGTGTTAACGGTGACATGATGGTGTGTTAATGGTGACGATGATGATGGGTTAATGGTGACGATGATGTGTTAGCGGTGACCTCACGATGGTGTGTTAACGGTGACATCATGATGGTGTGTTAATGGTGACCTCACGATGATGGGTTAACGGTGACATGATGATGGTGTGTTAATGGTGACGATGATGATGTGTTAACGGTGACGATGATGGTGTGTTAATGGTGACAATGATGATGTGTTAACGGTGATGATGATGGTGTGTTAATGGTGACGATGATGATGGGTTAACGGTGACGATGATGTGTTAACGGTGACAATGATGGTGTGTTAACGGTGACATCATGATGGTGTGTTAATGGTGACGATGATGGTGTGTTAACGGTGACATCATGATGGTGTGTTAATGGTGACATCACGATGATGGCTTAATGGTGACCTCACGATGATGGGTTAACGGTGACATCACGATGATGGGTTAACGGTGATATCATGATGGTGTGTTAATGGTGACGATGATGATGTGTTAACGGTGACGATGATGATGTGTTAATGGTGACCTCACGATGATGGGTTAACAGTGACATGATGATGGGTTAATGGTGACATCATGATGGTGTGTTAATGGTGACATCATGATGGTGTGTTAACGGTGACATGATGATGATGGGTTAACGGTGACATGATGGTGTGTTAACGGTGACATCATGATGGTGTGTTAATGGTGACGATGATGGTGTGTTAACGGTGACATGATGATGGTGTGTTAACGGTGACGATGATGATGACGTTAGGGGGGCGCCGCGTGTTGACAGGCGGTGACGTGGAGCACAGCTTCCACGTGACGGAGCACAGCGGCGTTGTGGAGGTGGCCAAGCCGCTGGATGCCGAGCGGTGCTCCTCCTACCGGCTCACCGTGACGCTCACCGACGGGACCAACGCTTCAACCACCCTGGTGGGCGGGCACGCGTGTCTGTGTGTGTGTCTGTGTGCGTGTCTGTGTGTGTCTGTGTGTGTCTGTGTGTGTCTTTGTGTGTGTCTGTGTGCGTGTCTGTGTGCGTGTCTGTGTTTGTGTGTCTGTGTGTGTGTCTGTGTGTGTGTCTGTGTGTGTGTGTCTGTGTGTCTGTGTGTGCGTGTCTGTGTGTGTGTCTGTGTGTCTGTGTGTGTGTCTGTGTGTCTGTGTGTGTGTCTGTGTGTCTGTGTGTGTGTCTGTGTGTGTGTGTCTGTGTCTGTGTGTGTCTGTGTGTGTCTGTGTGTGTCTGTCTCTGTGTCTGTGTGTGTGTCTGTGTGTGTGTCTGTGCGTGTCTGTGTCTGTGTGTGTCTGTGTGCATGTCTGTGTGTGTGTCTGTGTGTGTCTGTGTGTGTCTGTGTGTGTGTGTCTGTGTGCGTGTCTGTCTGTCTGTCGCACAAGGTGGGCGTGACGAGGCCGTCAGGGCGACGCGGTGACGTCACGAGGCCGGGGGTTGCCGCGGTGGCCGCGTGAGACGTGCCGGGTGCATCGGCACCTCTTGCCAATTCCTCCTCACCACCACCACCACCGCCACCCGCATCACCACTTTACTCACCCCCCCCCCCCCCCCCCGCTAGGTGGTGGTGACGGTGCAGGACGTGAACGACCACCGGCCCCGCTTCTCCCGTGACCTCTATGAGGCGACCGTCACCGAGGACGCCTCTCCCGGCGCCTCCCGGATCCTGCGGCTGGAGGCGACCGACGCCGACGCCGGCGCCGCCGCCGCCCGGCTCTCCTTCTTCCTCGTCGGCGTGGGCGGCGGCGACGCCGTGGAGGGCCGGCGTCTGTTCCGCGTAGACCCCGTCACCGGCGAGGTCACCGTCGCCGAGAGGCTGGACCGAGAGGCCAAGTGGAGCCACGTACTCACCGTCATGGTGAGTACGTGGCTCCACGCCGGGTGTGCGCGTGTGTACGTGTGTGTGTACGTGTGTGTACGTGTGTGTGTGTACGTGTGTGTACGTGCGCACATGTGTGTGTGTACGTGTGTGTGTACGTGTGTGTACGTGTGTGTGTACGTGTGTGTGCGTGTGTGTACATGTGCACGTGTGTGTACGTGTGTGTGTGTACGTGTGTGTACGTGTGTGTGTGTACGTGTGTGTACGTGTGTGTGTGTCCGTTGAACTTCGTCCGCAACTGTACGTAGCCAACTGCTGATCGAAGGCGACGATGATGACGACGACGACGCCGTGACCACCGTCTTGCGTGGTGACCACAGTGTGCGGTGTACTTCATAGTAATGCGTATAGTGTAGTTTGTCACGTAAACAAGCCGTGTAACTAAATCGCCACATTTTGTTTGGGTGACACAAAACCTTGCCGACCGGCCGTGTCAGGCGGCGGTGGCACAGTCGGATGACGACACGTTGCACGCGACCAGCACGTCCCTCCACCGAGAATGGCGTCTGCCGCGAAAGCCTCCTGTCCGGGGGCGTTCGGAGCGAGCGCTCCGCTCAGCCCTCTCTCTCTTCACTCTCTCACTCTCTCTCACTCTCTATCTCACTCTCACCCTCTCACTCTCTCACTCTCTCACTCTCTCTCTCACTCTCTCACTCTCTCTCTCTCTCTCACTCTCTCACTCTCTCTCTCACTCTCTCTCTCTCACTCTCTCACTCTCTCTCTCACTCTCTCACTCTCTCGCTCTCTCGCTCTCTCACTCTCTCTCACTCTCTCGCTCTCTCACTCTCTCACTCACTCTCACTATCACTCACTCACTCTCACACTCTCTCACTCTCACACTCTCTCTCTCTCTCTGCGCATGCGTGGAGGAGGCTGCGTCCAGGTGAAGTTCCGCGCTGCTCACCTGGATCAATGGGGGCCTGATTTTCCATAAATTAGGCCAAGCCTGAGAGAGGTTACAATGGGGAGTTTAAACATCGCTCTTCCCCTCGTTTTGTAATGGTTTATTCCCTTTGATTTCTTCTTTATTTTTGCTCACTGAGTCGTCCCGGAAAATTTATTCCGAGCGGCTCGTGGGCTGAACAGAGAACGGCAACAACGACGACAACAACAACAACGACGACGACAACAACAGCGAACACGTGCGCAGGTGTGGCTGCTGCCGACCACCACCATGGTGCAGCGCACCGCGCTGGAGACTCTCACGAGGAGGAACGGTTTCGCCACCTTTCCGCCGTCCGGGATCGCCGTCGTCGCCGCCGCGGTGGCCGCGACGACGTCGGCTATGCCGGCGTCGTCGCGGCCCAGCGGCAGAGCGGAGGGGTCACGGTGTACGTGGCGGAGGAGGCGATGGCGGCGCGCCTGGTGGAGACGGGGCTCACCGTGGGTGAGCTTCACCTGCGGTGCGCCCCGCTCGCCACGCCCGCCGTCAGGGTGGCGCTCTCGGGCACGCCGCCCTTTCTGAGCGGCGCCGACCTGCTGCGGGACCTCCAACGCTACGGGACGGCGGTGTCGAAAGTCACGCTGCTGCCTCTACAAACGAGGGACCCCGGGTCGGCGCACGTATTGTCGCTTCAGCGCCAGGTTTTTATGGTCCTGAAGGACGGCAACACGGACTTAGACATTAACTTTAAGTACACGGTGCAGGGCCACGTGTACACAGTACACGCATCCACGGCGGGGATGCGTTGTTCCGGGTGCGGATGCAGCGGCCACGCCCGGAGGAACTGCCCGAACAGGGCGAGCGAGTCCGCCGCGCGTGCTGCTCCGCCCGCAACGGGGCGGGCGGAGCAGCAGCAGACACAGCAGCAGCGGCCGCAGCAACAGCACCGCCATCAACTACAACAAGAAGAACACCAAAATCAACAACAGCAGCAGCAGCAGGGAGGGCAGCGGGGTGATCTCGCCGTCCTGGCAGCTGACTGCGGGGCACGGACGACCGAGGACGAGGGAGACGTTTTCGTCCGCCCGTCCGCCCCTCCCTGGCGGAGGAAGCGGAGGGCAAGGAGCGACCCCGCGTCAGCGGGATGCGTCGGGGCCCCCGCGATGCGGACGGTGGTCGCCGGCGACCACAGCGAGCCAGAGGACCGCACGGAAGCGGCGACGGGGAGCGACGGCGAACCCGGGCCGCGGGACGGGATGAGCAACGACGGCGGACTCCACCTGCCGGACGACGTCGCGGTAGCAGAGCGACCGTCGGAGCCGGACCCAGCCTTGGCCGCTCCGGAATTGCAGACCAACAACAACAACAACCGCCATTCACCACTAAGTGGCGGTGATGTCACCACGACGCTTGTGCCAGGCTATGTGCACACTGAGGCCACGTGAAGTGTCGAACGCCCGCTGGCAGGAGGTCACGGGGCAGACCCAGGTGCCACGGGTCGACTGACTGAGATGACTGGCTGATGCACCACCTGTGCCCCCTACTGTGCCAACCTGCTGTGCTTTAGCCACCCGGCGCTCCGCTCGTTGTTGTGAGCGTCGTTCCTCCGCCCTCCGTTGTTGTTGGAGGGCGACTGCCTCCAACTGCCCAGTAGCGTCCTTCATGAGCCTCCTCCACAGAGGCCAATCTTGACACCGCTGGTACCAGTCATCGGCAAGTCCACTCAGCTCCACGTCCTCCTGTAACACATCACTCCATCTCTTCTCTAGCCCGTGCCGCGCCCGTTTAGCCCCCTCAATCCGGCCGAACAAAATCTGTTTCGGCATGCGGTGGCTGGGCATGCGGGCTACATGACCCAGCCATCGCAGCCTTGCCCGCCGGAGGAGCTCACCGATGGGACCTTTCCTAGATCTTTCAAGGATTTGTGAGCTCCTCACACAATCCAGTCTGGTTAAACCCAGGATGGATCGTAAGCAGGCCAGCCTAAATGTTTCCAACCGGCGAAGATGTTCCATTAGGGGGGTCCATGTTTCGCAAGCGTAGAGAAGGGTGGGAATGACCGTGGCCAAGAAGACCTGAGGCTTAGTGCGGAGCGACAGACCAGGTAGCTTCCACACAGCGTTACGCAACCGATGAAAAGATATTGCCGCTCGACTGATGTGGAGTGAGACCTCTGCTGTTAAACTGGAGCCGGTCATAAGCACACTGCCCAGGTATGAGAAACTCTCCACTCTCTCCACAACTGCCCCATCACCGATTGGGAGTTGTGGGGGTGTAGTGTCCGATGGTACAAAATACCCAGGCAGGTGCTTAGTTTTGGTGGGGCTGATGGTAAGGCCCCACCTCTTAGTGGCACGCTCCAGTCTCAGCAGCAGCGTCTCCAACTCCTCCTCTGAATGAGCAGCTATTACCAAATCATCAGCATACATAACGTGGTTGAGCAATAGGGAGCCATCCCTTGACCGCGCCCGGGCATCGATCAGCCTCCCTTTATATCTGTACCATATGGAGATTCCCCCGGTACAGCTATTGAAGGCTTCACGACCACCACCACCATCACCTTCACCGGCGCCGCCGTGCCTGACGGTGCCGCGGCGCTCGAGGGTGCCGTGACACCTGACGGTGCCGCGGCGCACGCGAGAGACGAGCAGCCCGCCTCCCCGTCTGACGGGGCGATGGCTGCTGGACCCGCGGAGGTACACCACCCCAAGCCCAAGAAAAACCCGGCTCGGGGTGGCCTGACACGAGAGGCGGCCGCCAAGCCCCAAGAGAACATACAAGGCGACTGTAAAAACAACAGCAACGAAAATAACGACAACAACAACACCTACAGGGACGACGGGTGGTTAAGGTCCAACGTTGTTGAGAACACAAGTGAAACGAGCCGCCCGCGAGTCCGGAGGGGGATAGAGTACAACCCAGGGGCCATCATTGACTATGTACGACACCCCTTCAAGGGGCGCGCGGGCACCTTCAGAGAGCAATTCCCCGACGCGCTGGCCTTCATGCAGGCCGCGCGACCACTTTGCAAGGATCCGCAAAGGTAAGTCTGCAGCCGGAAGGAGGCCGACAAGGTGGAGGCTCTAGTACGGAAGGCAGAGAGGAGGTATTCCTCCCAGCTAAAGGGCCCCCCCCTGCGGCCACCGCCAACACCAACACCTAGCGTTGTGGCCTCGGGATTTAAAAGGGCAAGGTGCGCGATGACGCGCGCGGACTCGAAATGGTTTCCTCTGCGCACGCGATCACCAGAGGCTGGCGGTGGACCGTGAGCCACCTAAGCTGGCGGTGGCCACGCCAGGAGGTGTGCTGTGCGTGCCTCGTGTGCAGCACGTCCACTGAGGCGGTCTGTATACCTACCTGCATTGGCGGCGATCAGCTGCGTCATTTGGATGTGCACGCGGTGACACGTGCGGACCGATTTTGATTTGGTTTTGGTGGTTGGGTTCACCCGTACCGTGGGGGGGGCGGCGCGTGGTTCGCACTTTGGACCAGGTTTTTTTCCCGCTTCTGTGTCATTGCAGAACGGTGTTGTTTTTCGATATGTGCGCTTGTGTTGACGGTGACGAGGTTGTTGCCTGTGGCTGGTGTCGATGGTCTTGCGCGCAATGACGCGCACGGACATTGTTGGCTTTTTTATTGGCGACTCTCGCAATGGAGCACCGGAACCGTCCAGGGCATTTGCTGCTGGACAATAAAGTTTATTTAAAAGTCAAAGTCTCTCACTCTCTCTCTCTCACTCTCTCTCTCTCACTCTCTCTCACTCTCTCACTCTCTCGCTCACTCTCTCACTCTCTCTCACTCTCTCACTCACTCACCCTCTCTCACTCTCTCTCACTCTCTCTCTCACTTTCTCTCACTCACTTTCTCTCTCTCACACTCTCACTCTCTCTCTCACTCACTCTCTCTCTCTCACTCTCTCTCACTCTCTCTCACTCTCTCTCTCACTCTCTCTCTTACTCTCTCTCTCTCACTCTCTCACTCACTCTCTCACTCTCTCACTCTCTTTCTCTCACCCGCGCGAGCAGGTGCAGGACGGCGGGGTCCCCGTGAGGCGAGCGTACGCCACGCTGGCGGTGAGCGTCAACGATGCCAACGACCACGCGCCCCGCTTCACCGGCGGCCCCTACGAGGCCCGCGTGGCCGAGTCGGCGGCCGTGGGCTCCGCCGTGGTGCGCGTCACGGCGACGGACCGCGACGACGGCCCCAACGCCGACGTCAGATATAGCATCAGATACGGTGACCGCCGCTTCCGCCGCCGCTCCCGCCACCCCTCCCAACCGCCCCGGGGGGGGGGGGGAGTTTCTGCACAGGGGCACGTTTCCAGCGTCGTGGTTTCTCCGTCGCGTCCCTCTCCCCGAGCAAGTCGCGAGCCGCGGGTCCAACTCGGATCGCTCGGGAGCCGACGGGCGCCGCGGTTTCCCCCGCGTCGTTTGCCCTCGGCGTCTCCCTCCGGATTCGGTGACGTGAACTCGCGCCCGTCCCGCTCCTCCGAATTCTCCCGGCAGGAAACGTGGGGAATTCCTTCGCCGTCCACCGCGCGCTGGGCGTCGTCTTCGTGGCGAGGAAGCTGAACGGCTCCGCGGTGGAGGCCTACGAGCTGACGGTGAGGGCGGTGGACCGGGGGCGCCCGCGCCGCGTCACGAATGCCACCGTCCGCGTCGTCGTCGTCGCCGCCGACGCCGACGCCCCCCCCAAATTCGCCTCCGGAGGCGGCGGCGGCGGCTACTCGGCAGAGGTCGCCGAAGGGGCCGCGCCCGGGAGCTTCGTGCTCGCGGTGAGCGCCTCTGGCCGGTCGACGGTCGCCTACGAAATACGGGAGGGCGATCCCGAAGGCGCCTTCGACATCCACCCGACGTCCGGGGTCGTTGCCGCCAAACGGCCGCTGGACCGCGAGCGGACGCCGTCGTTCCAGCTGACGGTGCGGGCCACAGACGCGGCGGGCCTCTCGACGGACGCGTCGGTGACGATCCTCGTGCTCGACGAGAACGACAACGGGCCCGTCTTCGACCGCCCTCGCTACCGCGGGGCCGTCGGCGAGGAGGCGGCGGCGGGGACCCCGGTGCTGGACCTGGACGGCGTCCCGCTCGTCGTCAGGGCCGCCGACGCGGACGACGGCGAGGGGCGCGCGACGGTCGCCTACGGGATCGTCGAGTTCGGAGCCAGGAAGTACTTCTCCGTCGACCCGCGCACCGGGGCCATCAGGGTCGCCAGGGCCCTCGACCGCGAGACGACGGCCGAGTTCCGCTTCCGGGTGACCGCCTCGGACGGCGGCAGCCCGAGGATGTCCGCCGAAGCTCCGGCCAAGGTGACGGTCGCCGTGCTGGACGCCAACGACTGCCCGCCGGCGTTCTCGACGGCCGCGTACGAGACGACGCTGACCGTGCCGACCCGCGCCGGCGTCCGCCTGCTGACCCTGGCGGCCTCCGACCCGGACGTCGGTGCCACGCTGACCTACCGCGTCGCCTCGGGAAACGTCGGCGGCGCGTTCGCCGTGGACGCGCGCACCGGGGACGTCGAGGTGCGAAACGCCTCCCTCCTCGCCACCGGCTACGACCTCGGGGTCGAGGTGTCCGACGGGAAATTTCGGAGCGCCGCGCGGGTGAAGGTCTCCGTGCGGGCGTTCGGCGGCAGGCTGCGGGTTCCGCCAAAGATCTCGGCGCGCATCCCCGAGAACGGCGCGGCGGGCGCCGTCGTGGCCGCGGTCGTCGCGACGGGGGGGGACCTCAACGAGCCGCTCGTCTTCGACCTGCTCGACCCGAGCGGCGCGTTCCGGATGAGGCCGACGGCGGGCGTCCTGGAGACGGCCGGCGTCGCGTTCGACAGGGAGGAGCGCGATCACTACGAGCTGCTGGTGGAGGTGAGGGGCGGCTCGCGGGCGCGCCCGAGCGTCGCTCGCACCGTGGTCGAGGTGGCCGTCGAAGACGTCAACGACAACACCCCGGCGTTCGTCGGCCTGCCGTACCGCGCCGTTGTCGGGGCGGCGGCGGCGCCGGGGAGCGCCGTGCTCACCGTGGCGGCCCTCGACCGGGACGTCGGCGAGAACGCCAGGGTGAGGTACTCGTTGAGGGACGACCGCGACGGCCGCTTTCGCGTCCGCCCTTCCGGCGGCGAGATCTTGCTGAGGACGAGCTTCGCCCCGGGCGCGTCGGGCAAGGACTTCGTCATGACCGTGGTGGCGACGGACTGCGGGACTCCTCCGCTGTCGTCTGCGGTCGGCATCACGGTCACGGTGCTCGACGAGGACGCGCCGGCGTTCGAGAGCCTCTCCCACGTCGCGTGGGTGCCCGAGGACGTCGGGCCGCCCGCGCCGATCGCTCACGTCCGCGCGGCGGGTCCCGAGGGCCTGCCGCTCGTTTTCTCCATCGTCGACGGCGACCCCTTCGACCAGTTCTCCGTCGACTTTGGCACGGGCGTCGTGAGCGTTGTCGGCTCGCTGGACCGCGAGACGCGGGCCAACTACCGCCTCGCGGTGCGGGCCGCCTCCCCGGCGACGGGCCTGCATGCCGACGTGAGCCTAGACGTCGTCGTCGGGGACGTCAACGACAACCGGCCGCTCTTCGCGCGGGGCGCCTACGCCGCCACGCTGTCCGAATCCGCGCCCCCGGGGACCTCCGTCGTCCGGGTGAGCGCCGTCGATGCCGACGCCGGCCCCAACGGGGCGCTCCGCTACGAGATCGTGGACGACGGGGAGAAGGGCGGCGAGGGATTCTACGTGGACCCGGACGGCGGGCTGGTCGTGACCACGGCGCCCCTGGACCACGAGCGGAGCAGGCTCCATCGTTTCTCGGTGCGGGCGACGGACGGCGGCTCCCCTCCCCTCGCCTCCGACGTCACGGTGACCGTCGCCGTCGAGGACGCGAACGACAACGCGCCGGTGTTCGAGCGGCCGCTGTACGAGGCGTCCGTGAGCCGGCTGTCTTGGCCCGGGCACTTCGTGGCCGCGCCGAGGGCGTTGGACGCCGACGCGTCGGACGCCTACCGGCTGCGGTACGCCATCGTCTCCGGCGACGACGACCCAGCGAGCTTCGCCATCGATGCCGAGACGGGCGTCGTCTCCGTCGCCATCCCGCTTGAGCGGAAGAAGCCGGCCGCCTGCTACCGCCTCCGAGTCTCGGCCACGGACGGCGCGTTCGTCGGCGACGCCACGCTGGCGGTCGACGTGCGGCCCACCAACCGGCACGCCCCCGCCTTCGAGCGGGCCGAGTACGCGGCGGAGATTCCCGAAAACTCCGTGGCGGGGACCCCGGTGGCCTCGGTGCGGGCCACGGACGCCGACGCGGGCGCGTTCGGGCGAGCGTCGTACTCCATCGCGAACCGGTTCGCCCGCGAGCGCTTCACCATCGACGGGAGCGGGCGGATCTTCGCGAGGGCGCCCCTCGACAGGGAGGACCCCTCGCAGAGGGCCGTGGACGTCCGCGTCGTGGCCCGGGACGGCGGAGGCAGGGCGGCCTTCGCCACGGTCAGGGTCGTCGCCACGGACGAGAACGACAACGCGCCCCGGTTCGTCGCCGCCGAGTACTCCGGCGGAGTGCCGGCGAGCGCCGCGAAGGGGACCACGGTCCTGCGGGTCGCCGCCACGGACCGCGACGAGGGGAGCAACGCGGCCGTCGTCTACTCGCTCCGGAAGGGGTGGGAGCCGGACGCCTCCGAGGACGTCCTGGAGGTGGAGCCCCTGACGGGCCGCGTCATCACCAAGGGCGGCCTCGCCGGCCTGGAGGGCTCGCGGCTGTCGTTCTTCGTCGTGGCGGAGGACGGCGGCGGGCGCGCCACCGCCGTCCCCGCGTCCGTCGCCGTGCTGCCCGCCGGCACGGCGGCGCCGGCCTTCGCCCAGGCGGCCTACGAGCTGACGGTCGCAGAGGACGTGCGGGCGGGGAGCGAGGTTGGCGCGGTGGCGGCCGCGCTCGCAGGCGACGAGGCGGCCGCGTACGCCGCAGTGCCTGGCGGCGGCGGCGGGGTGGCGGATGACGGCGCCGGGGGCGGCGCATTCGCGGTGGTCGCCGGCGACGGGCGGATCGTGGTGGCGAGGGCGCTCGACCGCGAGGCCGCGGGGAGCCACCGCTTCGAGGTGAGGGCCACGTGGCGGCGGGGCGGAGCCGACGTCACGGCGCAGGTCCCGGTGACGGTGCGTGTGGAGGACGTGGAGGACGAAGCGCCCGTGTTCGAGTCGAGCGTCTACGAGGCCACCGTGTTGGAGAACCTGCCAGGCGGGGTGCTGCTCGTTCAAGTGAGAGGTAACGCAACCGTGTGCGGCGCTGGGCTCACTCGGTCAACAAACGCGTCTTTGTGTGGGTATCTGTGTGGTGTGTCTATGGGTTTCTGAGCGAGTAGTCTATGGGTCACACAGATAGCTCCAAATGGTAGGGGCTGCCACTCTTCGGTAACCAATTTAACCAATTTACTGGGAAAATATCACGGCGGGAGGAAGTGTCCGCAGGGACGAGGCCTGGAAACAGCAGGGCAGGTGGGGGACCCCGCCTGACGCTGTTGACGCAGCGGCGTGCTCTCCCCTGGCGGTGTCGATTGCGCGTGCCGCTGGTTCTCTGCGATGCTGGCTCGGTCGATGCTTGGCGCTTTCCGCCCTTTCTCGACGTTGATGGCTTGACATTGCAGAACTCTTTGGTGACTGATCGACCTCGGTGGCTGGCCGTCGTCTTCGCTAGTTGGTCGCCGTCTTCTGCCGCCGGTAGCTGTGATGACGATGTATGGCTCGTGTCTCTCTTCTTATGCCAAATTTCTTCCTCTGCCGCCTTCTCACCAAGGATCGGAACTTCCTTTGATTTCACTCTGTGCTGTGGGGGGGGGGGGGGGGGGTGGGGGGTTGGTTGTACGTGTGTCCGTGTGTTCTGATTTATTAAGCCATCTGTCTGTTCAGTCTCACCCTGGTTTGATTCTTTTATGGCTTATCTCCGTCCCTCGGTTGTGTGTGAGAAACTGTTGCTGTGAGGGGAGGGAGGGGTGTTCACCTCACCCCATCTGGCCTCCAAGCGACACCATGATTGATAAAAAAAAAATATTGGCAAAATCATTCTTAATATCAATTTGGAAAAAAGGCCTATATACAACACCCCCCCCCCCTCCCCCCATCCTCCCCCTGACCCGTCCCTCAGCGACGGACCGAGACGGCGGTGCCCAGCCGGTGTACAACCTGGTCGAGCCGCGCGAGAGCGGCGACGCCGGAGAAGCGGAGCCGCTCTTCATGGTGGACGCCCGCAGCGGCTGGGTGAGCACGCTGAGCCGGCTGGACTGCGAGGCCCGTGACAGGCACCACCTCCTCGTCAAGGCTTTCGACCCGGCACGCCCCGAGCGCCCGCCGGCCGTCGCCAAGGTGCTCGTCATCGTGAGCGATGCCAACGACCACCCCCCGCGGTTCTCGGCCTCGGTGATCGACGTCCGAGTGCCGGAGGACGCCGCGCCCGGCCTGGCGTTGGCTGTCGTCCAGGCGGACGACGCGGACGCCGCGCCGGAAAACCGGGATCTTACGTACCACCTGACAGGTAGTGTGCAGTAGTGTATAGTGTAGTCTACTAGTACGCCACTACACCTGTTGTGTTGGAGTGAACCCACCACCGCATTCACAGTTGGTCGCGGAAGCCTCTGCATTAAACCGACTCTCGTCATCATACTCTCGCCATCATACTCTCTTCATCACACTCTCTTCGTCACACTCTCCGTCTCGACGGCGAGCGACGTCCGCGTCCCACCCCCCGTCCACGCTGGCCACAGGTGGCGACCCGCTGGGCCACTTCTCCCTCGGCCCCGTCAAGAGGGGGGGCGAGTGGACGCTGCGCCTGGAGCGGCCGCTCGACCGGGAGGAGCAGGAACGCCACCACGTGCTGGTGATGGCCACCGACGGCACCTTGGTGAGGACGGTCGTCGTGGCCGTCACCGTGCTGGACGTCAACGACAACGGCCCCGTGTGTGACAAGGTATCCGTAACCGTAGACTCGCCACACAGGCTCACAGACTCGTCATACCCTACCACACCACCGTACTGCTGTAACGCCATGAACACACGGTATACTTACCTGCACTGGTGGACAGACGCCAGTAGGGGGTGGTATGTGGGCCACCGGGGTTCCCAAGACCCCAATAAGGGGGCTGTGGGAATATTCTAATATCCCCTGGAACACTCTGGAAGGAAGGCGTGGCCAGGGGCAGAGAGGGCGTGGCCAGGGGTGGAGAGGGTGTGGCCAGGGGCGGAGAGGGCGTGGCCAGGGGCGGAGTATAAAAGCCGGACCCCTGAATGGGTTCCGCAGTTCTCAAGTTGAAGACTGGAGACCGGGCTTAGAGTAGGACCCTGGGAACCCCCAGACCCACTGTCCTTGTAAGGGCCGGGGCTGTGAGGGAAAGTGGTCGGACCCAAGGACCTTGGCCGGGTTGAGTCAAAGTAGCCTCCCCCTAGGGCCCCTAGCCGCAGGGCTGAGAGTGTACGTGGTCCCAGTCGATAGGACACGATAGCCCGGAGGCCACACCTCCCCAGATGGCGGGCGTAAGGGGCCGTCACCCCCTTTGTGTTAGAGGCCCTGTGCTATAGTTACTGTTAAATAAGTGTCGCCTCGACTACCGGCTCTCCCTCACCTTTGGGCTCACTGCACTACCGCTGTGCCCCACGGTGCCCCAGCTGTGGTACAACGTCACCGTGCGGGAGGACGTCGCCCCACAAGTCTTCCTGCTGAGGGTTTCAGCCCGTGACTCCGATTCCGGCTCTAACGGAACCATCGGGTACTCGCTGCACGGTGCCGGAGCGAATCTCTTCCGCTTGGACCCCGTCAGCGGTAACGCTCATCGCGCTCTCTCCATCGCGCTCTCGCAGCCGTCGGGGTTGTGATCAAATTTCACGTCCACCTCCTGTGTAGCGGGCGAGGTGGTTAACGTCTTTCTCGTCGGCGTGGCCCCGCGTAGGGGAGCTCTTCACGCTGGCGCCGCTGGACCGCGAGGCCGCCCCGGCCCACGCGCTCGCCGTGGCCGCGACCGACGGCGGCGGCCGCTCCTGCCGGGCGGAGGTCCTCGTGAGGGTGGAGGACGTGAACGACTCGGCCCCGCGCTTCCTTACGGGGTCGCCCCCCCGCGCCGTCGCCCTGCGCCTGAGCCACGCCAGTGTAGGGACGGCGGTGACGAGCGCGCGCGCCGTCGACGCCGACCTGGGTACGACGGTGGCGACGTACACACGCGCCCGCGCGTGACTTTGAGTGTGTATGTGCGCGTGTGTGTGTACATTATGGGTAGCGGTTAGCGCGCAGCGCTACGAACCTGGCGAACATCGCCACTCGAGAGACAAAGGCGGCCGGGCGTGGTGCTGGCCACCCACCCCCTCGTGTGCCACGGTGCCGGCCTTCATAGGTGCTGCTCTCTTACAGCACTTGCCCCTACAGCCTGAGGCTACACATGGGATCTTTGGCAATCTAGACATGTTCTTATCGGTGAGTTCCGGCAGGCAAGACTGCGTTGGCTCGGTCGTGTAGCCCGCATGGCCCAGCCACCGCAAGCCCAAGCAGCTCCTGTTTGGCCGGATATAGGGGGCTGAACGGGCGCGGCACGGGCTAGAGAAGAGATGAAGTGATGTGGTACAGGAGGATGTGGAGCTGAGTGGACTTGCCGATGACCGGTACCAGCGGTGTCAAGATCGGCCTCTGTGGAGGAGGCTCGTGAAGGACGCTACTGGGCAGTTGGAGGCAGTCGCCCTCCAACAACAATGGAGGGCGGAGGAGCGACACTCACAACAACGAGCGGAGCGCCGGGTGGCTAAAGCAAAGTCGGGGGCACAGGTGGTGCATCGGCCACTCGTCTCGGTCAGTGAACCCGTGGCACCTGCTGGGTCTGCCCCGTGACCTCCTGCCAGCGGGCGTTCGACACTCCACGTGTCCCCAACGTGCACCTGGCCTGGCACAAGCGCCGTGGTGACGTCGCCGCCACTCGGTGGCGAACGGCCGTTGTTGTTGTTGTTGTTGTCGCCGTGTATTGTAGGCCCCCACCGCAAGGTGACTCACTCTCTGCTGAACTCTGCCGGCGACCGCTTCGCCATCGACGGCCGCTCGGGTGTCATCACCGTCAAGCGTCCGCTGGAGAGCCGCGACGTCTACAGCCTCATGGTGCTCGCCCACAGCGGCGGCGGAGCCTCGGCGACGGCGTCCTCCACCGCGGTGATTTCCGTGTCCCTGCACGACAACAATGAGCGCGGCGTCGCCGCCGCCCCGGCGTTCCGGCGGCTGGCCTACCGCGCCACCGTGCCGGAAGACGCGGCGCCGGGCACCGCGGTCATCGCCGTGGCGGCCGTCCTCGGCGGGGGGGGCGCGGTGAGCTACGGCGTCGCCGGCGGCAACGAGCTCGGGGCCTTCGACGTCGACCGGAGGCTCGGTGAGAGACGCGGCGCAGGGCGCAGGCGGCGGTCCCCTCGGGCCGTGGGGGGGGTCCCCCCGTCCGTGTGTCTCCGTCTCTCCGTCTCACAGACGTGCGTCGCGTGTGCCGCGTGTGCCCAGGCGTAATACGCGTCGCGGCGAAGGCCCTGGACTACGAGAAGCGCCGCCACCACTACCTGACGGTGTGGGCGGCCGCCGCCAGCGACGACGACAACGACGACGCCGCCGGAGGGGCGGCGACTTCGCCGAGCGCCGTCACCGTGGTGACCGTGGACGTCACCGACGTCGACGACGACGCGTCCGCGGTTCCCCCAATGGGCTCGTGAAGCGCCGTCGTCGGGGAGGACGCCCTGCCTGGCGACGCCGTCGTCGGGGAGGTGGTGGCGTTGACCCGTAACGACGCGGTTACGTTGTCGCTAGACCGTCGGCAAATTTACATTTCAACGGGATCATTTGGCCAAACGGTCATCGTCCCTCGTGGTCGTCATCGGCAGCTGGCAGCTAGCAGCAGCAGCAGCTCAGCGAGCGGGGGGGGGGTCTTCACCTGCTGACCGTCAAAATGCACCGTTGCTTTTGTTTTGCACGAGCAGGATTTAAATTCGCGAACTCTTCCCGTTGCCGAGCCGCTCACCGTCACGCCCAGCCGCCTGCGGGGCTACCGTGGGGTGCCAGGACGCGGCGACATCATGGTGACCATGGTGGCTGGTAGTGTTCGTTGTTCAGTTGAAGAAGCCGTCTCCCTACTGTGTTTGTGCTGCGCCGTTGAAGCCGCCTCCTTCGCCGTTTCGGCATCCGTTGAGTGGAGCGGCAACGACAGCAGGGAGGAGATGCTGCGTCCTCGCCACAGCTGGCGTGTGGGCGGCGAGTCCACGTTCGACTGATGGTGCCCCCCTCTCTCCTGTTTGTTTGGTTTAGACCCTCGCCCCCTTCAAAGTTGCGTTCGAATAAAAGAAACCACGCGGTTTGAAATGGCGTTGTGTTGTGCGGTGGCCCTATATACTCGCACACGCACAGACTCGCACGCACGCACACAGGCAAACGTACATACTCGCACGCACACACACACACACGCGCTCTGTGTGGTCACCACCTGGCTAGCTACACCAGTCACGTGGTGCCTAGTGTAGTCAGCCTGGTGGTCACCACCTGGCTAACTACACCAGTCACGTGGTAACTAGTGTAGTGAGCCTGGTGGTCACCACCTGGCTAGCTACACCAGTCACGTGGTAACTAGTGTAACTAGCCTGGTGGTCACCACCTGGCTAGATATACTAGTCACGTGGTAACTAGTGTAGCTAGCCTGGTGGTCACGACACACTCCACGGGGTTCCAAGCAAGTTCCCACGGGGTTCCAAGCAACTTCCCAGGGGTTCCCAAGCAACTTCCCACGGGGTTCCAAGCAACTTCCCACGGGGTTCCAAGCAACTTCCCACGGGGTTCCAAGCAACTTCCCACGGGGTTCCAAGAAAGTTCCCACGGGGTTCCAAGAAAGTTCCCACGGGGTTCCAAGAAAGTTCCCACGGGGTCCCAAGCAAGTTCCCACGGGGTCCCAAGCAAGTTCCCACGGGGTCCCAAGCAAGTTCCCAGGGGTTCCAAGCAACTTCCCACGGGGCCCCAAGCAAGTTCCCACGGGGTCCCAAGCAACTTCCCGCGGGGCTCCCTCCACAGCCGACTGCTGCCCCGTGCTGCCTCCTCGTGGCCAGCGTGGGATCAGCCAATCACGGCCGGCCACGAGGAGCCCCGCAGCCACCTCCAGCCCCGGCGCTGTTCCCCGACTCCTCCTGTGACCCCGTGACCCCCTGACCCCGTGACCCCTCCGCTCCACCCAATGCTATCAGTAGCAGCCACCACCACCACCCGCTATCAGCAGCAGCCACCACCACCACCCGCTATCAGCAGCAGCCACCACCACCACCCGCTATCAGCAGCAGCCACCACCACCACCACCCACTAGCAGCAGCCCTCACCACCACCACCACCCACTAGCAGCAGCAGCCACCACCACCCACTATCAGCAGTAGCAGCCCTCACCACCACCACCACCCACTATCAGCAGTAGCCACCACCACCACCCGCTATCAGCAGCCCTCACCACCACCACCACCACCCGCTATCAGCAGCCTTCACCACCACCACCATCACCCGCTATCAGCAGCCCTCACCACCACCCGCTATCAGCAGCCCTCACCACCACCACCATCACCCGCTATCAGCAGCCTTCACCACCACCACCCACTAGCAGCAGCCCTCACCACCACCATCACCTGCTATCAGCAGCCTTCACCACCACCACCCGCTAGCAGCAGCCCTCACCACCACCACCACCACCCGCTAGCAGCAGCCACCACCACAACCACCCACTATCAGTAGTAGCAGCCCTCACCACCACCACCACCTATTATCAGCAGCAGCCACCACCACCACCACCCGCTAGCAGCAGCAGCCACCTCCACCACCCGCTATCAGCAGTAGCAGCAGCCACCACCACCCACTATCAGCAGCCACCACCACCCGCTATCAGCAGTAGCAGCAGCAGCCCCAGGTTAATGTCGCTCTATGTAGCTTGAGTCGGCCACACCCCTTGTCAGCATGCGAGCTCGCATGCTGACACGGGGTCTGTATGCGTCTGCGGGTTATATGCGGGAAAATACGGTGCTCATATTACAGGAATACACACGCTTCTCTTTTTACGCATTTAGACCTGAGGGCTAAGGTAGTTTACCTCACTTAATTTTTTAATTAAATATCATGAGTTTAATAAAAAATAAACGTTGTAATTACTGTCCGGATCTGCGCACCTTCTTCATACGTAAATGGAATTGTAAATCACGAGGCGGGTAGAACTCGTAACAGCCTTTATTATAAATCACTGTGGAACGTCAATCTCAGTGGAGTGCTAATACAACTCACATGATAACCACCACCACCATCATAACCACCACCACCATCATGACCACCACCATCATAACCACCACCACCATCATAACCACCACCACCATCATAACCACCACCACCATCATAACCACCACCATAACCACCACCACCATAACCACCACCACCACCATCATGACCACCACCACCATCATAACCACCACCACCACCATCATAACCACCACCACCATAACCACCACCATCATCATAACCACCACCACCATCATAACCACCACCATAACCACCACCACCATGATAACCACCACCACCATCATCATAACCACCACCATCATAACCACCACCACCATAACCACCACCACCATCATAACCACCATCACCATCATAACCACCACCACCATCATGACCACCACCACCATCATAACCACCACCATCATAACCACCACCATCATAACCACCATCACCACCATAACCACCACCACCATCATGACCACCACCACCATCATAACCACCACCACCATAACCACCACCACCATCATAACCACCACCACCATCATAACCACCACCACCATCATAACCACCACCACCATCATCACTACCATCATAACCACCACCACCATCATAACTACCACCACCACCATCATAACCACCATCATCACCACCACCGCCATCATAACCACCACCACCATCATAACCACCACCACCATAACCACCACCATAACCACCACCATCATAACCACCACCACCATAACCACCACCACCATCATAACCACCATCACCATAACCACCACCACCACCATAACCACCATCATCACCACCACCACCATCATCACCACCATCATCACCACCACCACAGAGCTGTGCCGAGCGGTTCACTTGTGCGGCGATGTTGAAGGAGCGGTCGAGTGCGGCGACGTCGTTACAGACGAGGGCGTATTTCAGGACGGCTCGTAGAAGCAGCAGCGGCGGCGGCGGCCGTGGTCGTCCCCGTCGCCACAATCACCAACACCGTCGTCACCGTCGCCGCCGCCGCCGCCACCGCCACCAGGGATGCGTGGGCACCGACGGTGTGAGCGGCGGCGCTTGAGAGCACCGCAACCGGCGGGATGCCGGCGGGGGGTGGCCGGGCGACGGCGCAAACCGGCGGGGAACCACCAGGAGCCCCCCCTCCGCACGTTTGAGGCCGGGTCGACCTAGGGGAGGCCCGGGTGCCGTTCAGATAATCCCCGTCACTGTTACAGCGACGGATGAACTTCGACCTTTGAATTGATGCCGTGGTGCAGGAACGGTGCAGGAGGGGGGAGGAACATGGGGAAGGAGGAGGGTGGGGGTGGTGGTGCAGGTGATGGGGGTTGGACGAGGTGGAGTAGATGGAGGTGCAGGAGGTGGGGTGGATGGAGGTGGAGTAGATGGAGGTGGAGTGGATGGAGGTGCAGGAGGTGGAGTGGATGGAGGTGGAGTGGATGGAGGTGGAGTAGATGGAGGTGGAGTGGATGGAGGTGCAGGAGGTGGAGTGGATGAAGGTGGAGTGGATGGAGGTGAAGTAGATGGAGGTGGAGTGGATGGAGGTGGAGTCGATAGAGGTGCAGGAGGTGGAGTAGATGGAGGTAGAGTAGATGGAGGTGGAGTGGATGGAGGTGGAGTAGATGGAGGTGGAGTGGATGCAGGTGGAGTAGATGCAGGTGGAGTAGATGGAGGTGGAGTAGATGGAGTAAATGGAGGTGCAGTAGATGGAGCTGGAGTAGATGGAGGTGGAGTGGATGGAGGTGGAGTGGATGGAGGTGGAGTGGATGGAGGTGGAGTAGATGGAGGTGGAGTAGATGGAGGTGCAGGAGGTGGAGTAGATGGAGGTGGAGTAGATGCAGGTGGAGTAGATGCAGGTGGAGTAGATGGAGGTGGAGCAGATGGAGGTGGAGCGGATGGAGGTGGAGTAGATGGAGGTGGAGTAGATGGAGGTGGAGTGGATGGAGGTGGAGATGCAGGTGGAGTAGATGCAGGTGGAGCGGATGGAGGTGGAGTAGATGGAGGTGGAGTAGATGCAGGTGGAGTAGATGCAGGTGGAGTAGATGGAGGTGGAGTGGATGGAGGTGGAGTAGATGGAGATGGAGTAGACGCAGGTGGAGTAGATGGAGGTGGAGTAGATGGAGGTGGAGTAGATGGAGGTGGAGCGGATGGAGGTGGAGTGGATGGAGGTGGAGTAGATGGAGGTGCAGGAGGTGGAGTAGATGCAGGTGGAGTAGATGCAGGTGGAGTATATGCAGGTGGAGTAGATGCAGGTGGAGTGGATGCAGGTGGAGTAGATGGAGGTGGAGTAGATGGAGGTGGAGTAGATGTAGGTGGAGTAGATGGAGGTGGAGCGGATGGAGGTTCTGGTGTCTGTACGCCGGTCACCTTGGCGGTGCTGGCTCCCACGTGGGGGTTGGCGGAGCGCGTGTGGATCTCGCGCTTCACCTGCTGCTGCTGCTGCCTCTGCCTGTAAATGTGGAGGCGGAGGTTTGGCCGCTGCTCTAACGACGGCACTACACGCACCTCTATGAGTCTCCGTGAGTCTCTATGCGTCTCTATGTATCTCTATGTATCTCTATGAGTCTCTCTGTATCTCTAAGTCTCTATGTATCTCTACGAGTCTCTATGTATCTCTATGAGTATGTATCTCTATGCATCTCTATGTATCTCCATGAGTCTGTAAGTATATCTATGAGTCTATGTGTCTCTATGCGTCTCTATGTATCTCCATGAGTCTATGTGTCTCTATGAGTCTCTATGCATCTCTAGGTACCATAGAGACTCATAGATACCTAGAGACTCATGGAGATACATAGAGACTCATGGAGATACAGAGACTCCACGCGATCACGGCGATTATCTATGCAACCTCCTGTAGACCAAGTGAGGTAGTCAACATCTCATAGCCACCGTGATGAGACACGCAGACTCCAAATATGCAGCAGCAGACATCGTCAGGATTGGTATCAAACCCACGACCTCCTGTACACCAGGCGAGGTAGTCAACATCTCATAGCCACCGTGATGATGATGACAGACGCAGACTCTAAATATACAGCAGCAGGCATCGTCAGGATTGGTATCAAACCCACGACCTCCTGTACACCAGGCGAGGTAGTCAACATCTCATAGCCACCGTGATGATGATGACAGACGCAGACTCTAAATATACAGCAGCAGACATCGTCAGGGTTGGTATTAAACCCACGACCGCCTGTACACCAGGCGAGGTAGTCAACATCTCATAGCCACCGTGATGATGATGATGACAGACGCAGACTCCAAATATACAGCAGCAGGCATCGTCAGGGTTGGTATCAAACCCACGACCTCCTGTACACCAGGCGAGGTAGTCAACATCTCATAGCCACCGTGGGTCCCATGAGTGTGAGGCGAGTCAAGAGCTGCAAGGCTGAACTTGTCCGTTCATCGACGTGGGATGGATGACGCCTCGCTTGGACGCTCTGTGGACGCTCACCATTCACCGCTCGATGCTCACCGCTCTCCGCAGACTCGCAGAGCGAGCCGATGCCAATTACCGGTTCATTGCGGCCGTGGTGGTGGTGACGGTGGTGGTGGTGGCCGTGGCGACGGTGACGCTGGTGGCCGTGGCGGGGGTGATGGCGTCCGTGGCGACGGCGTTCCTGGCTTCGGTGACGTGCGTCGTCCACGCCGCTTCCTGCTCCAGCCGTCGCCACTTGGCTCGTCGGTTTTGGAACCAACCCTTGACCAGGACCGCAATAACAAAATCATCCAGCGGTGTGCGTGGTGTCTGTGTGTGTCTACATGTGTCTGTGTGTGTCTGTGTGTCTACGTGTGTGTCTACGTGTGTCTGTGTGTCTACGTGTGTCTGTGTGTGTCTGTCTGTGTCTGTCTGTGTCTGTGTGTCTACGTGTCTGTGTGTGTCTGTGTGTCTACGTGTGTCTGTTTCTACGTGTCTGTCTACGTGTGTCTGTGTGTGTCTACGTGTGTCTGTGTGTCTACGTGTTTGTCTACGTGTGTCTGTGTGTGCCTACGTGTGTCTGTGTGTCTACGTGTTTGTCTACGTGTGTCTGTGTGTGTCTACGTGTGTCTCCGTGTGTCTGTGTGTCTACGTGTGTGTCTGTGTGTCTACGTGTCTGTGTGTCTGTGTGTTTGTGTGTCTACGTATCTCCGTGTCTGTGTGTCTACGTGTGTCTGTGTGTGTCTACGTGTGTCTGTGTGTGTCTGCGTGTGTCTGTCTGTGTCTGTGTGTCTACATGTGTCTACGTGTGTCTGTGTGTGTCTACATATGTCTGTGTCTACGTGTGTCTGTGTGTGTCTGTGTGTGTCTACGTGTGTCTGTGTGTCTGTGTGTCTACGTGTCTCCGTGTCTGTGTTTCTACGTGTTTGTCTACGTGTGTCTGTGTGTATCTACGTGTGTCTGTGTGTGCGATGGTCTAGCAACCAGACATGACCACCGTCTCCGGTAAGATCGGTCACTAAAGCCAACGACTACTTCTGCTCCTCCCACCCTAGCGTTGAGATTACCACCACGTGGTTGGTGGGGGGGGGGACTTACCTTGACCTTCCTCACCGAGATGTTGGTGGCAAGAGCGAGCATCAGCTGTCGATGTGGGTCCGGGTAGGGCTCGTCCACGAATGCCTCCTCCAGCCGGGCAAGCTGAGCTGCGCTCCGTCGGGGGTTTAGACCGTTAAAATCTCGTCCCGTCCGGCACATCGTAAAAAAAAATCACGCGGGAGATTTGGTTTAGAGCGCAGGGGCGAGAGTCTCGGTCGCCCGTCGAGTTTGTCAGTGGCCGACGACGAGCAAGATGGGGGGGGGACGCGGGGTGCGGAGGTTGGGAAGGGGTGGTGGGGGAGGGTGGTGATAGGGAGAGGGGTGAGGCGAGGTGGATGGTGGGGGAGGGTGGTGAGGGTGGGTGGTGGAATCAACTGAATCAATTGTGAATTGTCCTCGCCAATTCAGCATCATAATATCCATACTTCAGCAGCGGGAGGGGGAATCCGAAGAGCTGTGAAGCTCTTAGTGCATCACAGATGTCCAGTAGTAGGGGCCATGGGGTAAGAACGTTACAACAGAGACAAATATCCCCCGCCGTGTCGCCTGTGGCAGACTTAGGGGCGAGTGCTGGTAGTGGCGAGTAGCAGCACCCATGAAGGGCGGCACGACACAGCAGAGGGTGGATGGCTCACACCACCACGCCTTAGTCTCCCCGGCGGCAACGTTCACTACATACCGCCGCACCAGGTACTCATTTGAGGCTGAATCGACCTAGGGGATGCCCGTTGACCGGTTCAGACAATCGTCACCCGGTGGCGTTGGTGGCCGTGAGCGGGAATCAAAACCCCGGCTCGCCGGGTCGCTAGTGCAGCGAAGCGCCGAACCGTTACCATGCCACAACAACTACGGCGACGAGGCAGCGACACGCAAACAGGACGGGAGTGCAGCGTGTGTGGCACGGGTGGCCACGTCGCTCAGCGGTAGCAACGTCGCGCCAACGACGGGGTCGGGGAATCGGAATCTTTAAGCCGCGGCGGGAGGAATCCAAAGGGCCGCAAAGTGCTTCGCGCGTCACGGATGTCCAGCTTTTTAAGTGATGAAATTAAATATTTTTTTTGCATTTATATATATACCGGGGACTACCTCTACTTACGAATGAGTCAGGTTCCAGAGATCTGTGTTCGTAAGTCGATTTATCCAACTTTACTCCTCTAGATTTGTACGGCATGTACATCTACATCTGCGGAACGTGAAGAACCAGTGGCATCTACATCTGCAGAACGTGAAGAACCAACATATTTAATTTCATCACAGTACAACTATACATGACACTACTATACACACTACGCTACTATATACTACATTACTATATACACTACACTACGATACACACTACACTACTATATACAACACTACTATACATATTACAATACTATATACACTACTATACACACTACACTACCATAGATACTATACTACTATACACACGACGCTACTATATACATTACTATTTACACTACACTACTATATACACAACATTACTATACATATTACAATATTATAAACACTACTATTCACACTACACGACTATACACACTACACTATACAGGGACTTACCTCTACTTACGAACGAGTTAGGTTCCAGAGGGTCTGTGTTCGTAGATGTAGATGCCACTGGTTGTTCACGTTATGCAGCTGTAGATGTCACTGGTTCTTCACGTTCTGCAGATGTAGATGCCACTGGTTGTAGGAAACATGATGCCTTGAATAAAGGTGTCAGTTTTTGTGCCAGTTAAAAGGGTAAAACCTATTCCTATATCTTGCTACTGGCAAAGGAGGTCTCATAATGTAAATGCTCACTCCGAGCCCTCAATACTCTGATAGTGCGCTGTTTCTGAGTTGTACGCCTTTTGGCGTCTTCTGGTCCAACACCAATGGAGACTAGGCTCTAAGAAAAGCCGTCTCGGGTGTGGACCAATCAAATTCAAGGACAGTGCATATTATTATCAGAGTTGTCTTTTTTGTTTGCATGTTGACTGCTTGTGTTGTGGTTATTGCAAACATGATGCCTTGAATAAAGGTGTCAGTTTTTGTGCCAGTTAAAAGGGTAAAACCTATTTCTATATCTTGTTACTGGCAAAGGAGGTCTCATGCCACTGGTTGTTCACATTCTGCAGATGAAGATGTCATTGGTTCTTCGCGTTCTGCAGATGTAGATACCACTGGTTCTTAACGTTCTGCAGATGTAGATGCCACTGGTTCTTCGTGTTCTGCAGATGTAGATGCGAATGGTTCTTCATATTCTACATATGTAGATACCAATGGTTCTTCATATTCTAAAGATGTAGATGTCACTGGTTCTTCACGTTCTGCAGATGTAGATGCCATTGGTTCTTCGCGTTCTGCAGATGTAGATACCACTGGTTCTTAACGTTCTGCAGATGTAGATGCCACTGGTTCTTCGTGTTCTGCAGATGTAGATGCGAATGGTTCTTCATATTCTACATATGTAGATGCCAATGGTTCTTCATATTCTAAAGATGTAGATGCCACTGGTTCTTCACGTTCTGCAGATGTAGATGCCACTGGTTCTTCACGTTCTGCAGATGTAGATGCCACTGATTCTTCACGTTCTGCAGATGTAGATGCCACTGGTTCGTCATGTTCTACAGATGTAGATGCCACTGGTTCTTCATGTTCTGCAGATGTAGATGCCATTGGTTCTTCACGTTCTGCAGATGTAGATGGTACTGGTTCTTCACGTTCTAGAGATGTAGATGCCACTGTTTCTTCACGTTCTGCAGATGTAGATGCCACTGGTTCTTCACGTTCTGCAGATGTAGATACCACTGGTTCTTAACGTTCTGCAGATGTAGATGCCACTGGTTCTTCGTGTTCTGCAGATGTAGATGCGAATGGTTCTTCATATTCTACATATGTAGATGCCAATGGTTCTTCATATTCTAAAGATGTAGATGCCACTGGTTCTTCACGTTCTGCAGATGTAGATGCCACTGGTTCTTCACGTTCTGCAGATGTAGATGCCACTGATTCTTCACGTTCTGCAGATGTAGATGCCACTGGTTCTTCATGTTCTACAGATGTAGATGCCACTGGTTCTTCATGTTCTGCAGATGTAGATGCCATTGGTTCTTCACGTTCTGCAGATGTAGATGCTACTGGTTCTTCACGTTCTAGAGATGTAGATGCCACTGTTTCTTCACGTTCTGCAGATGTAGATGCCACTGGTTCTTCACGTTCTGCAGATGTAGATGCCAATGGTTCTTCACGTTCTGCAGATGTAGATGCCACTGGTTCTTCACGTTCTGCAGATGTACATGCCACTGGTTCTTCATGTTCTGTAGATGTAGATGCCACTGGTTCTTCACGTTCTACAGATTAGATGCCACTCGTTCTACATTTTCTGTAGATGTAGATCCCACTGGTTCTACATGTTCTGTAGATGTAGATGCCACTGATTCTTCACGTTCTACAGATGTAGATGCCACTGGATCTTCACGTTTTGTAGATGTAGATGCCACTGGTCTTCGTGTTCTACAGATGTAGATGCCACTGGTTCATCACGTTCTGCAGATGTAGATGCCACTGGTTTTTCATGTTCTGCAGCTGTAGATGCCACTGCTTATTCACGTTCTACTGATGTGGATGCCACTGGTTCTTTACGTTCGGCAGATGTAGATGCCAATGGTTCTTCTCGTTCTGCAGATGTAGATGCCACTGGTTCTTCATATTCTATAGATGTAGATGCCACTGGTTCTTCACGTTCTGCAGATGTAGATGCCACTGGTTCTTCATGTTCTGCAGATGTAGATGACACTGGTTCTTCACGTTCTGCAGATGTAGATGCCACTGGTTCTTAATGTTCTGCAGATGTAGATGACACTGGTTCTTCACGTTTTGCAGATGTAGATGCCACTGGTTCTTTATATTCTACAGATGTAGATGCCACTGGTTCTTCACATTCTGCAGATGTAGATGCCACTGGTTCTTCACGTTCTGCAGATGTAGATGCCACTGGTTCTACATGTTCTGCAGATGTAGATGCCACTGGTTTTTCATGTTCTGCAGCTGTAGATGCCACTGCTTATTCACGTTCTACTGATGTGGATGCCACTGGTTCTTTACGTTCGGCAGATGTAGATGCCAATGGTTCTTCACGTTCTGCAGATGTAGATGCCACTGGTTCTTCATATTCTATAGATGTAGATGCCACTGGTTCTTCACGTTCTGCAGATGTAGATGCCACTGGTTCTTCATGTTCTGCAAATGTAGATGACACTGGTTCTTCACGTTCTGCAGATGTAGATGCCACTGATTCTTCATGTCCTGCAGATGTAGATGACACTGGTTCTTCACGTTTTGCAGATGTAGATGCCACTGGTTCTTTATATTCTACAGATGTAGATGCCACTGGTTCTTCACATTCTGCAGATGTAGATGCCACTGGTTCTTCACGTTCTGCAGATGTAGATGCCACTGGTTCTACATGTTCTGCAGATGTAGATGCCACTGGTTCTTCATGTTCTGCAGATGTAGATGCCACTGGTTCTTCACGTTCTGCAGATGTAGATGCCACTGGTTCTTCACGTTCTGCAGATGTAGATGCCACTGGTTCTTCACGTTCTGCAGATGTAGATGCCACTGGTTCTTCATATTCTACAGATGTAGATGCCACTGGTTCTTCACGTTCTGCAGATGTAGATGCCACTGCTTCTTCATAGTCTACAGATGTAGATGCCACTGGTTCTTCACGTTCTGCAGATGTAGATGCCACTGATCCTACATGTTCTGCAGCTGTAGATGCCACTGGTTCTTCACGTTCTGCAGATGTAGATGCCACTGGTTCATCACGTTCTGCAGATGTAGATGCCACTGGTTCATGTTCCTCATATGTAGATGCCACTGGTTCTTCACGTTCTGCAGATGTAGATGCCACTGGTTTTTCATGTTCTGCAGCTGTAGATGCCACTGGTTATTCACGTTCTACTGATGTGGATGCCACTGGTTCTTAACGTTCAGCAGATGTAGATTCCAATGGTTCTTCACGTTCTGCAGATGTAGATACCAATGGTTCTTCATGTTCTGCAAATGTAGATGCCACTGGTTCTTCATTTTCTATATATGTAGATGCCACTGGTTTTACATGTTCTACAGATGTAGATGTCACTGGTTATTCACGTTCAACAGATGTACAGTGAGGGAAAAAAGTATTTGATCCCCTGCTGATTTTGTACCTTTGCCCACTAACAAAGAAATGATCAGTCTATAATTTTAATGGTAGGTTTATTTGAACAGTGAGAGACAGAATAACAAAACACTCCGAAAAACGCACGTCAAAAATGTTATAAATTGATTTGTATTTTAATGAGGGAAATAAGTATTTGACCCCTCTGCAAAACATGATTTAGTACTTGGTGGCAAAACCCTTGTTGGCAATCACAGAGGTCAGACGTTTCTTGTAGTTGGCCACCACATTTGCACACATCTCAGGAGGGATTTTGTCCCACTCCTCTTTGCAGATCTTCTCCAAGTCATTAAGGTTTCGAGGCTGACGTTTGGAAACTCGAACCTTCAGCTCCCTCCACAGATTTCCTATGGGATTAAGGTCTGGAGACTGGCTAGGCCACTCCAGGACCTTAATGTGCTTCTTCTTGAGCCACTCCTTTGTTGCCTTGGCCGTGTGTTTTGGGTCATTGTCATGCTGGAATACCAATCCACGACCCATTTTCAATGCCCTGGCTGAGGGAACGAGGTTCTCACCCAAGATTTGACGGTACATGGCCCCGTCCATCGTTCCTTTGATGTGGTGAAGTTGTCCTGTCCCTTTAGCAGAAAAACACCCCCAAAGCATAATGTTTCCACCTCCATGTTTGACGGTGGGGATGGTGTTCTTGGGGTCATAGGCAGCATTCCTCCTCCTCCAAACACGGCGAGTTGAGTTGATGCCAAAGAGCTCCATTTTGGTCTCATCTGACCACAACACTTTCACCCAGTTGTCCTCTGAATGATTCAGATGTTCATTGGCAAACTTTCTTGAGCAGGGGGACCTTGCGGGTGCTGCAGGATTTCAGTCCTTCACGACATAGTGTGTTACCAATTGTTTTCTTAGTGACTATGGTCCCAGCTGCCTTGAGATCATTGACAATATCCTCCTGTGTAGTTCTGGGATGATTCCTCACCGTTCTCATGATCATTGCAACTCCACGAGGTGAGATCTTGCATGGAGCCCCAGGCCGAGGGAGATTGACAGATCTTTTGTGTTTCTTCCATTTGCGAATAATCACACCAACTGTTGTCACCTTCTCACCAAGCTGCTTGGCAATGGTCTTGTAGCCCATTCCAGCCTTGTGTAGGTCTGCAATCGTGTCCCTGACATCCTTGGAGAGCTCTTTGGTCTTGGCCATGGTGGAGAGTTTGGAATCTGATTGATTGATTGCTTCTGTGGACAGGTGTGCTCCTAATCTCAGCTCGTTACCTGTATAAAAGACACCTGGGAGCCAGAAATCTTTCTGCTTGAGAGGGGATCAAATACTTATTTCCCTCATTAAAATGCAAATCAATTTATAACATTTTTGACATGCGTTTTTCTGCATTTTGTTGTTGTTATTCTGTCTCTCACTGTTCAAATAAACCTAGCATTAAAATTATAGACTGATCATTTCTTTGTCAGTGGGCAAACGTACAAAATCAGCAGGGGATCAAATACTTTTTTTCCCTCGCTGTAGATGCCACCACCACCATCTGTTGCGCGCCGGTTGAACTTACGACTCTCGGTACGAGCAGCTGCAAGTGGACATACGGACCAGGTTTGTTCGCATCTCTGAAAGTTCGTAAGTCGAATGTTCATAAGTAAGGAAGTCCCTGTAGTAATGTTCGTACATAGAGTACATGCTGTGATGTCCGTAGGTAGGGGAATCCACGTCGTAGCGCTCTTAAGTATGGGAATCTCTGAAGTAATGTTCGTAAGTAGGGGCGTCTCTATAATAATGCTTGTAAACAGGGGCGTCTTGCGGTAATGTAAGGGAATCCCTGCAGCAGTGATAGTAAATAGAAGAATCCCTCTGGCGATGCTCATAAGGGAGTATCTGCGGTAATGATTGTAAGTAGGGAAGTCCTCGCAGTAACGTTCATAAGTAGGGGATTATCTGAAGTGATGTTTGTAAGTAGAGGAGTTCCCTGCCTTGGTGATTGGCTTCACTTCTCCATCTTGCACCCCGAGTCAAACGGGGAGACGCGGCCGCGACCTCCCCGAGGCTATCGTCGTCGTCCCCGCCGCCGCCGCCACGCCAGGCGTTTTCTATCAGCTTGAAAATAACGAGATCCGACTCTGTCCAGGAGGAGCCCCCTCGGGTCGCGTCGTCGATGGCCTCCGAGGGGAGACCTCCGAGAGTCGACGACGTCGAAGTGGAGGCGGTGGAGGAGGTCACGGCGGAGGCGACGTCAAAGATCCGTTCCCAGGGGTCCCCTCCGTCGGAACACGGCAAAGCCTCGTCTCCAATCGACTCCATGGGAGAGCACTTGTAGCCTACGTCCTCCACCTCGTCTAACTCATCACACGGGACACGCTCCCCCACCTCGTCTAACTCATCACACGGGACACGCTCTCGTCTAACTCATCACACGGGACACACTCCCCCACCTTGTCAAACTCATCCCACAAGACACGCTCCCCCACCTTGTCAAACTCATCCCACAGGATACGCTGCACTTCATCTTCCACCTCGTCTAACTCATCCCACGGGACATGCTCCCCCACCTCGTCTAATTCATCACATGGGACACGCTCCCCCACCTCGTCTAACTCATCACACGGGACACGCTCCCCCACCTTGTCTAACTCATCACGCGGGACACGCTCCTCCACCTTGTCAAACTCATCCCACGGGACACGCTCCCCCACCTTGTCAAACTCATCCCACAGGATACGCTGCACTTCATCTTCCACCTCGTCTAACTCATCCCACGGGACACGCTCCCCCACCTCGTCTAACTCATCACATGGGACACGCTCCCCCACCTTGTCAAACGCATCCCACAGGACACGCTCCCCCACCTCGTCTAACTCATCACACAGGACACGCTGCACCTCATCGTCCAGCTTGTCGAACTCATCCCACGAGGCACACTCCAGCTTGTCTAACTCATCCCACGGGTCACGTTCCACCTGCTGTCCCTCCTCCTTTTCCTCCGCCTCTTCCTCCTCCACCTCCTCCTCTTTCTCCTCCACCACCACACAAAGCCCTTCCAAGGTAACGCTCCGCTGGGCTAAGTGGAGCTGGGTGTGAGCGCCGCCGCCGACGTGGTGAGTCTCCACGTCGTCTGGAAGATCCATTGCTTCAACATTCACGGCATTCTCTTTCCTGGGGGGCGGGGGGTTTGTTTAAAATAAAATATAAGAGTTATTATCATACTCTTGGTAAAGTCATGTAGGTAAAAAATAAAACAACAAAAATCACGACGTTTCGGCCACAACACAAGCAGCCTTCATCAGGTGAAGGGACCAGACTTTCTCGAGGACAGCGCTGGAGTGAAACACAGCCACGCTCAGACCGTGACCTTTAAGCTGCGTGAGAGTAATTAAGGTGCCTTGTCATTATCTGTATCGTTATAATATCTTTATCACGATTATCCGTATTATCAGTATCTGTATCATTGTCATTATCTGTATCATTATAATATCTTTATCACAATTATCCGTATTATCAGTATCCGTATCAGTCATTATCTGTATCGTTATAATATTTTTATCACGATTGTCTGTATTATCAGTATCCGTATCATTGTCATTATCTATATCGTTATATCTTTATCACGATTGTCCGTATTATCAGTATCCGTATCATTGTCATTATCTGTATCGTTATAATATCTTTATCACGATTATCCGTATTATCAGTATCCGTATCATTGTCATTATCTGTTTTGTTATAATATATTTATCACGATCATCCGTATTATCAGTATCCGTATCATTGCTATCATCATTACGATTATCATAAATTGATAAAATTATCCTTGTTATCCTTATTGTTCATTATTGTTAATGTTATCATTGTTACCATTATTGTTCTTAATCTGTCATGATAATTATCATTATTAAACGAGGTCATTTAATATTCTTGGGTCTTTCGGTAAAGTCACTTAGATAGGTTCAAAGAAAATAACAAAAAAATGTTTCGTGTTAAAAAAATATTTTTGTTATTTCAAAATCAGTGAAGTTGTTAACAACACTTTAGGTGGGTAAACAAATTAAAGATTAAAGATGACTCTTGGAAAACATAAACCAAATAATGATTATTAGAGTTAAGCCAAGGGTCACCCAGAGGAGATGGAGCGAGATGGGTTGATCACGGGACCGAGAGAAAAGGATTCCATAGAGGAAGCCTATCGGCCGCCTTTTTTCCCAGCCACATGCGGTAGCAATAAAACGACAAAGGGAGAGAACACGACTCCCACCGAGATAGACAAAGGCGACACCCGACCGCGAAGGAAGGAGCCAGGCCTTGATGAGACATCTCATCACCACAATAAAATAGAACAAACACACATACATCAGACGAAATAGGACAAAACTCAGCAACAAGAATAAGTCTTCTTTGGTTCTTTCGGTAAAGTCACGTAGAATGAGAATAAAACAATAAATTAATAAAATAAAATAACACAATAAAATTCTCACGACGTTTCGGCCACAACACAAGTGGCCTTCATCAGGTGAAGGGACGAGACTGTCTCGAGGACAGCGCTGGAGCGAACACAGCCAAGCTCAGACCGCGACCTTTAAGCTGTGTGAGAAGAAACAGAGCGCCTTGACAAAGGAATTAGCATTTGGTATTACCTTAGAGTCGCGGCATCTCTTCAGAAAGGTGAGAGACTCGATTAGTTGAGCCTTCTTATCCCGGAGTCTGTTGAATGATCTTAAGGTTATGTGGAATCCCTCCCCGTATAGGCGGTTAAATTGCGATTTAAAGCCGCGACTCTAAGGTAATACCAAATGCTAATTCCTTTGTCAAGGCGCTCTGTTTCTTCTCACACAGCTTAAAGGTCGCGGTCTGAGCTTGGCTGTGTTCGCTCCAGCGCTGTCCTCGAGACAGTCTCATCCCTTCACCTGATGAAGGCCACTTGTGTTGTGGCCGAAACATCGTGAGAATTTTATTGTGTTATTTTATTTTATTAATTTATTATTTTATTCTCATTCTACGTGACTTTACCGAAAGAACCAAAGAAGATGAATCATTGCAGTCACGAAAGCTTTAAAGAATAAGTTGACATTATAGGAATCTACACACTCGCTACGATAAAAAAACAGACTACAATCTACATAGTGGGTATTACTTCTCGTACATAATACTGATACTAACGTTATTCACCTTAAATTACACTACATCTTGCCATTTACGTGACTTTACAAAAACCATAGAAATTAATTCCAGCAGTCAAGAAGCTTAACCGAAACTAAGTTATACCTCTAAAACTGAGGACACCAATAAATTACTCTAGTATAACAGCACGGGTCCGCGGATACTGACAGGGGGACGAAATAAAAAAAAAACCCCTAAGAAATACGTGGTGATTACAATGTTAAATCACAAATCTTGGGAAACATTAACCAAATAATAATTATGCATTATTAAACCGAGGGTTATCCAGAAAAGATGAGGCGAAATAGGTCACACACAACCAAGATAAACTGTATCCCATAGGAAAAGACCCTCCCAACCGTCTTTGTCTTCCCGCAGCACGGCATAGCAAAGAATGTAACGCCCAGAGCGAGGGAAATTACTCTTGTATTGCAGGGGGGCATCTGTGTTCCACAGATGAAAAGATGGCTTGGGGAGAGACACAGATGGCTTAATAAATGACACACACACGGACACACATACAACTCCCCCCCCCCCCCCCCCCACAACACAGAGCGAGATCATAGAAAGTTCCGGTCCTTTGTGAGAAGGCGAGTAGAGAAATAAATTTTGGCATAAAAAGAGAGACACGGGCCATACATTGCAACACAGCTACCAGCGGCAGAAGACGGCGATCATCAGCTACCGAAGATGACCAGCTACCGAAGATAACAGCCAGCCACCGACGCAGGAGATCACCGCCGACGCAGAAGAAGACTCCGCAACTCATCCAGGATGGTGAGGCTCGCCGAGTAGTGACATGCTACGCCGTGCGAATTCAGCGCCGTCCGAAGAAGTATCGCTCGAAAATCATTCTGCTCTGGGCGTCGACTCACAAGAGCCACTGCAGTTCGAGCTAAGCTGACCAGAATTCCAGCGTCATCCATCGACGAACGAAAGCATCGTTCGTCGCCAGAGAGCCGGAGCCGGCGCGCACCAAGCAAGGGTGTCAGCTGCCAGCGGAAGAGCTGTGGGTGCTACCTGAAGACGGGATCATCGCGTCGTGCCGACTCTTCGGACTGGCTGCGGACCGAACTCCGGCCGCCCGTGTGAGAGAACCCAGCTATCCGTATGACATGCACGCCGCCACACATTGCAACGCATCACCTGGCATCTGCTTGACGCAAATAATTGATCAACAACACATCCCCACTCAACCCATACCATGCCCACTCAACACATATACACGAATCATTACTAAGAAGACTCATGATAAGTGCGTCAAGTATCAACTGATAACGAAGAACACGGTTGCCATTGGGTTACGGGGAAACGGTCGTGTAGAAGTATTTTTAGTAGTTATGTTTCTTTTTGATTTGCATAAATATTATCAACGAATTCATTGATGAAAACTAAACGTTTAAAAACATAAGTTACAAATTCACACACTCACAGGGAGAACACTGCGTTGAAATCTTCCTTTGATCACAGAATCTGGCCCGTGAATGTATTGAAACCTCAGCCAATTAATAAGTATTTGCTGAAGCAGGCCTACTGCTGCACACCATGGTTTCAACATTTCGTTAACTTACGTAATCTTGCCCATGGATTCATTGCCGTATACGTTTTGCCTTCGGGATAAGTTTCTTTATTGCCTTCGTGTGAATGTCGTTGCATGAATTTTTTAAGGACTTTTATTCCTTTTGATTTAAAGCTTTCGTGACTACAGTAATTCATATTCTTAGCTCTTTCGGTAAAGTCACGTTGAAGGGAAACAATAAAATAATAAAATATATATAAAACAATAAAAATTCTCACGACGTTTGTGTTATGGTGGAAACGTCGTGAGAATTTTTATTGTTTTATATATGTTTTATTGTTGCCCTTCAACGTGACTTTACCGAAAGAGCTAAGAAGGACTTTTATTAGTATTTGCCGTATATGCTCATGTTACTCTGATGAAGCAATCGTTTGTTCCGGTACCCAGTAAACAAACGTGATCATTGAGGGTTAAATGTATGAATCCATGAAGCCTTAGCCAATTGATGAGTATTTGCTGAAGCAGGCGTACTGCCACACACCCTTGTTCCAAGACATTTCGCAATTACGTAATCTTGCTCATGCATTAATTACCGTGTACTTTGCCTTCAGGACATGTTTCTTTATTGCCTTCGTATGAATATCGTTGCACGAATTTTTAAGGAGTTTTGTTCCCTATCGCCGTATATGATCGTGTTACTCTGAGGAAGTAATCAATTGTTCTGGTACCCAGTTAACAAACGTGATTATTGAGGGTTAAATGTATGGATCAATGAGGGGAACATCTCCTGGAATACTGTGTTGACAATTTCAAGCATAAGAATTCGCATATTAGAGTGTTAAAGTTTTGTTTAGAAATTAAAATTGCTTAACACAGCAGTGTTTGAGTGTTTATTTCCTAAGTTAATTCTTAATTACAAGAACTGTATCCTGCGGTGAGATTTGAATTTGGAGACCTGAGATAACACACTAATACATAATCAGTAAATGCTAAAGCGAGAATAATTGTATCATAGCGATCGATAATACGAACCTAGACAACAAAGCCGAGCTCAATCTGGCATACTTACAGCACACCTGCATAACTTCATACAATTAATTGTATGATGCCGATTGATGATACGACCCTGGGCAACGAAGCTAAGCCTAATTATCATAACTGTATACATTAGCATAATAGCATGCGTTCGCATAAATTAATACGTCATATCTCCACTTAGCATAATTTATGCACATAATTGAAACATTAACATAACTTTGGATAATTACGCATAAAATTAAATTAAATTTTATTATTTACATCAACATTTTCATACAATAATCCTCAAATTAGTAAAAAAAAATGCACTTACAGTTTAAGGGGTGACTGAAGATTTGCCATCTAACGATCTCTGTATAATTAAATTATTAAACACCTTAGGTGGGTGAACAAATTAAAGATTAAACCTTTAGGCCTAAGGCTTGAGGCCTACTAACATGTTACTAGGCGAAGCTTTCGGCGTGAGAATCCTCTAATTAGTTAAAAATGCACTTACAGTTTAAGGGGTGACTGAAGATTTGCCATCTCACGATCTCTGTAAAATTTAATTATTAAACATCTTAGGTGGGTAAGTAAATTAAAGATTAAACCTTTAGGCCTAAGGCTTGAGGCCTACTAACCTGTTACTAGGCGAAGCCTTCGGCGTGAGAATCCTCTAATTAGTTAAAAATGCACTTACAGATTAAGGGGTGACTGAAGATTTGCCATCTAACGATCTCTGTATAATTAAATTATTAAACACCTTAGGTGGGTGAACAAATTAAAGATTAAACCTTTAGGCCTAAGGCTTGAGGCCTACTAACCTGTTACTAGGCGAAGCCTGAATCCTCAATTACGTTTAACTTATAGGTTAAGGATGTTTCATGAGAACATTTATTACCGGAAGAAATCCGATTATCTATGAAGCTCTTCACCGCCGCACATACACAAAGACACATTTAAACGATTCTTACTTTTTTGGGTGACGATATTCCCCCACGTGCTAAGAGACTCTCTCGCTCCTCCCAAGGCTCTCAGCTCAACGTCGCCTTTCCCAAGACGCCGATTCTGCCGAGTCGAGCAGAGAACTTTAAACTCCTTCACCACGTCCGAGGGGATCAATAACCAACAACCCCCTCAACGTAAAACTTGTTTACAAAACATCGGGCGGTCACCCGTGGGTCAACCCATGTTGAATGGAGGTGGTGGGGGGGTAGGGGTGTAACCCCGTTTACAATCATCCTTGTCAGTAATATTATGATTGTCATTGCTATTTTCATTGTTGTTACAATTATTATAACTATTTTTTATTGCACTTAAAGGTGACTGCCAACCTACCATGGAAGATATCTGACCGTGTCTGAGCCGACGGAGGGGGCCGACGGAGCCGAGGGGGCCAACGGAGCTGGGGGGGCCGGGGGGGCAACGGAGCCAGGTGGGGTCGACGGAGTCGGGGGGGGGGCGACGGAGCTGGGGGGGGCCGACGGAGTCAAGGGGGGGGGGCGGGGCGATGGCGCAAGCAGAGGGAGCCGACACTGACTTTCTCACACATCATGCACTGACTCACTCACACCATGCACTGACTCACACATCATACACTGACTCACTCACACATCATACACTGACTCACTCTCACATCATACACAGACTCACTCACACATCATACACTGACTCACTCACACCATGCACTGACTCACTCACACATCATACACTGACTCACTCACACCATGCACTGACTCACTCACACATCATACACTGACTCACTCACACATCATACACTGACTCACTCACACATCATACACTGACTCACTCACACAATGCACTGACTCACTCACACATCATACACTGACTCACTCTCACATCATACACTGACTCACTCACACCATGCACTGACTCACTCACACATCATACACTGACTCACTCGCACATCATACACTGACTCACTCACACATCATACACTGACTCACTCACACAATGCACTGACTCACTCACACATCATACACTGACTCACGCTCACATCATACACTGACTCACTCACACCATGCACTGAATCACTCACACATCATACACTGACTTTCTCACACATACACTGACTCACTCACACCATGCACTGACTCACTCACACATTATGCACTGACTCACTCACACATCATACACTGACTCACTCACACATCATACACTGACTCACTCACACCATGCACTGACTCACTCACACATCATGCACTGACTCGCTCATCATGCGCTTACTCACTCACACATCATACACTCGCACAACCACTGACCCATTCACTCATCATACACAGGTTCACTCATTGTTTGCTGGCTCACTTGCACATCATACACTGACTCACTCATCATGCGCTAACACATCGTGCGCTGACTCACACATCATACACTCACACTGCCACTGACTCGCTCACACATCATACACTCGCTCACACATCATTCACTAACTCACTCTTCATACGCTGACTCGCACATCATACACTCACTCACTCTGCTGCTGACTCACTCACACATCATACACTGGGAGTGTCGTGCTGCCAGCTATGGCTGCAGTTTTTTTGTCGTACGTGTTATGTATATCGTTTATTGTTAAATTTAAATTCACAGTTCCTATGATTACTGTTGTTACATTGTTTTTACAGCTTTATTTTGGTGATTCGAAAACATATGGTTAATCTAAATTGTCTTATGGTTGTTGTTGTTGGCTTGCACCACATTGATTTTAACACACAGCGTTTTAACATGTTTTTTTGCGTGGAATATTTGCTGGTTTATTCCAGAATGTTTCTGTTACGCATTGTCGCTTTAAGATGTTCTGTGTTCAAATTTAGTTTGTTGCGGTTGCACCTGACTTAAGAGCCGCATGGCTCACAGGGCTATACCTAATAAATGAAACTTGAAAACTTGAAACTCTCTCTCTCACGCAAATGCCAGACACAACGCAGATGATCGCCACTGAACGCTGCCACCGCCCGATGTCGACCACCACCCCCGGGTTGAAGTCTTCAAGTGGTTTTGCCCGTGGCCATGGCAACGGGGGCTGCTGGAGGCTCCACGAGGCTTGGAGGTCGTCGTCATGGAGATTAACACTCGTCATCATCATCGTCGTCATGGAGATTTACAAACTCGTCATCATCATCATCGTCATCATGGAGATTAACAAACTCATCGTCATCGTCATGGAGATTGACAGACTCATCATCATCATCATCTTCATGGAGATTTACAAACTCGTCATCATCATCGTCGTCATGGAGATTGACAAACTCATCGTCATCATCATCATCATGGAGATTTACAAACTCATCATCATCATCGTCATGGAGATTTACAAACTCATCATCGTCGTCATGGAGATTGACAAACTCGTCATCATCATCGTCGTCATGGAGATTGACAAACTCGTCATCATCATCGTCGTCATGGAGATTGATAAACTCATATTCTTAGCTCTTTCAGTAAAGTCACGTTGAAGGGAAACAAAAAAATAATAAAGTATATATTATATATATTTTATTATTGAAGGGAAACAATAACATAATAAAATATATATAAAACAATGAAAATTATCACGTTTCGACCATAACACAAATGGTCGTCATCAGGTGTGCCGGTTTCGCATTTATTTATTTATATAAACCGGTGTATTTATTTATTTATATTTAAAAAACGCCAGCGCCACGCGCAGCGATTTGGCAGTTTATTTAGAAGGACTAGTCCATCTATTTTCTGAAAAGAGGAGGGGGGAGACGAAAAATTAATGTATGCTGTCTGAAAGCCACTGTAAGCGTGAACAATCAATTAAGACCTGAAATGGTTTATCAAATCTTTCCAATGATTGCTAAGCCAGAATCCATCTTCTCGGTTGAAATTGTCTCTGTGCTTGTATATGTGGATAGCCTCATGAACGAATCTCTCATGGTAGCCAGATGGCTTACAAAGAACCTGTCTTGGAAAAGTCAATGTCATGTGAGCCTACTGAATTATAACAATGATCTGCCACGGCCGAGGTGTTGGTCCTATCGTGTTTAAGGTCTGCTTTGTGTTCACGGATGCGGTCCGAGATGTGGCGTTTGGTTTCTCCAATGTAACTACTACCACAGAGGCAACTTAGTTTGTAGACACCAGGGTACTGTATGTCCAGAATCACATCTTTTACAGACGGAACCAGATCACCGATTTTATGTAATGTGTTGAAACGGACCTGGATCTTGTGTTTATTCAAGATTTTGGAGATCTTTTTTGTGATCCCCGCAATGTAGGGTAAAGTGATGGTTTTGAAAGGCTCCTCAAGAGGGTCCTTCTTCATGGTTTGAGTGATAGCTTTGCGGATTGTATAGTCGGAGTAACCATTAGCCTTAAGAGCTTGGTGTACGTGCTTGAGTTCACTGCCTATGTGTTCCTGGTCGGATATGCATTGGGCTCTATGATACTCTTGATGAGAGAATTCTTCTGTGATGGATGGTGGTGGGAATCCGGTTTCAGATAAGCATCCGTATGGGTAGCTTTCCTGTAGACAGAGTGGCTCATTGAACCATCAGGTCTCTTTTTAATTAGGACATCCAAAAAAGGCATCTTGCCATCTATTTCGACTTCCATGGTAAATCTGATGGCTGGGTGTATGGAATTGATGTGGTCGAAGAATTGGTCTAGAGCAGGCCGGCCATGTGGCCAGATGACAAAGGTGTCATCCACGTACCTTTTCCATAAGGTTGGGTGCAGAATGGCAGTCTGGATGGCGTCAGTCTCAAATTTCTCCATGAAAATGTTAGCTATAACCGGAGATAGGGGGGAGCCCATTGGGGTGCCCTCAGTTTGTTTGTAGAAAGTTCCATTCCATTGTTAAGATGTTCAAACACCAACTAGAAACCTTCTTCAAGGAATCAAGTTCTGCTTTTACCACGTACTTGTTAACATGCAAACAAACATGCTCTGATAATTATATATACAATGTCTTTGAAACTGATCAGCCTACACCAGAGAAGTCCTTCTTGATGGCCTAGTCTCATCCGTTTACAGACCAGAGAATGCTGCGTGGTGACGTCACCACGCTCAGGTTCATCTTCTTTGGTTCTTTCGGTAAAGTCACCACCACGTAGAATGAGAATAAAATAATAAATTGATAAAATAAAATAACACAATAAAATTCTCACGACGTTTTCGGCCACAACACAAGCGGCCTTCATCAGGTGAAGGGACGAGACTGTCTGGAGGACAGCGCTGGAGCGAACACAGCCAAGCTCAGACCGCGACCTTTAAGCTGTGTGAGAAGAAACAGAGCGCATTGACAAAGGAATTAGCATATAATGTAGCATTGAAATAGCTGAGTGATTAGCTTGTGACTGGTCACAGAAATGGCTATGTTAAAGTCAAAGCCTACACATCCACAGAGGCACCCCTTGACAAAGGAATTAGCATAGAATTTAGCATTGAAATAGCTGAGTGATTAGCTTGTGACTGGTCACAGAAATGGCTATGTTAAAGTGAAGACGCTGTGTGTGAAGACGCTGTGTGTGAAGACGCTGAGTGTGAAGACGCTGTGTGTGAAGACGCTGAGTGTGAAGACGCTGTGTGTGAAGACACTGAGTGTGAAGACGCTGAGTGTGAAGAAGCTGTGTGTGAAGACGCTGTGTGTGAAGACGCTGAGTGTGAAGACGCTGTGTGTGAAGACACTGTGTGTGAAGACGCTGAGTGTGAAGACGCTGTGTGTGAAGACACTGTGTGTGGTGACGCTGAGTGTGAAGACGCTGAGTGTGAAGACGCTGTGTGTGAAGACACTGTGTGTGAAGATGCTGAGTGTGAAGACTCTGTGTGTGTAGACGCTGTGTGTGGTGACGCTGAGTGTGAAGACGCTGAGTGTGAAGACGCTGTGTGTGTAGACGCTGAGTGTGAAGACGCTGTGTGTGAAGACGCTGAGTGTGAAGTCGCTGTGTGCGGAGTCGCTGAGTGCGGAGTAAGCGAAGTAATAGTGGGGAGTGGAGAGACAAAGGTGGCGAGCGAGCCGTGGCGACCTGGATACTGTGGAATGTGGAGGACGTGCTGAGAGTTGTAAATAAAGCGGCGTTCGAAGAAAGACAGAAGTTGTCTGAGTGAAGTCGAACACTACAAGTCTATAGGCGGTGCTTATCAGCTGTACGAAATCTGAGCCTCGCCAAACACGTGATCGCCTATCCGCGCTACGTTTTTCTAAAAGCGCCCCAAGTGGCCAAAAGCGCGCGAAATTTTTTTTCATTTAACGGCCTTCACCACCACCATCACCACCTCCACCTTCACTACCACCACCACCATCACTACCTCCACCACCACCTTCACTACCACCACCTTCACCACCACCTTCACTACCACCACCTTCACTACCACCTTGATCACCTTCACTACCACCACCACCACCTTCACTACCACCACCACCTCCTCCTTCACTACCACCACCTTCACCACCACCACCACCCCCACCACCTTCACCACCACCACCTCCACCACCACCTCCTCCACCACCTCCACCACCTTGACCACCACCTCCACCACCTTCACTACCACCACCACCACCTTGACCACCACCACCTTCACCACCACCACCTCCACCACCTTCACCACCACCTTCACCACCACCACCACCACCTTCACCACCACCTTCACCACCACCACCACCACCTCTACCATCACCACCACCACCATCACCACCACCACCACCATCACCACCACCTCCACCATAACCACCACCACCTCCACCACCCCCCAGGGAGTCGTTATTGCCGGCGTCACCTTGCCACGACAGAGCAACAAGACCCTCAAGACCCCCCCATCCCCTGGACATCTGCGGAGCGTTGCACCGGTGAGTCTGGGGAGACCCACAGACTCACCACACAGAGACTCATAGACTCACCACATAGAGACCCATAGACTCATCACACAGAGACCCATAGACTCATCACACAGAGACCCATAGACTCATCACACAGAGACCCACAGACTCACCACACAGAGACCCATAGACTCACCACACAGAGACCCACAGACTCACCACACAGAGACCCATAGACTCACCACACAGACCCATAGACTCATCACACAGAGACCCATAGACTCACCACACAGAGACCCATAGACTCACCACACAGAGACTCATAGACTCACCACACAGAGACTCATAGACTCACCACACACAGAGACCCATAGACTCATCACACACAGAGACCCGCAGACTCACCACACAGAGACCCATAGACTCACCACACAGAGACCCATAGACTCACCACACAGAGACTCATAGACTCACCACACAGAGACCCATAGACTCACCACACAGAGACCCATAGACTCATCACACAAATACTCATAGATTCTTCTAGATTTGAAGCTTTCGTGACTGCAAGGATCCATACTCTTTGGTTCTATTTGGTAAAGTCACGTAGGTAAAAAATAAAACAACAAAAAATCACGACGTTTCGGCCACAACACAAGTTGCCTTCATCAGGTGAAGGGACCGGACTGTCCAGATGACAGCGTTGGAATGAAAACAGCCAAGCCCAGGTCGCGTCCTTTAAGCTGTGTGGGAGGAAACAAAAGCGCCTTGACAAAGGAATTAGCATAACAATGAGCACGATGTACGTAGGAGGTACATGATGGACCGGCGCGGGGGTGGGGGAGTTTAAGTAATGTTGGTTTGAAGGGAAAATAAGCAGCTGTGAAAGTTTGGGATACCACTACTTGAAAAAAGATACTGTACCATTGAAAATTAGTTTAATGTTTGGTTTGATTTATAAACATCTTTCCAATGATTGCCTAATTTGAAACCATCCTCTCGGTTGAAATTGTGTCCGTGTTTGTAAATCTGAATTGCCTCGTGAACAAATCTCTGATAAAAAAAAAACCCGTGGTTTTGCAGAGAACCTTGGTATTGAAGAAAACTATATCGTGATCACCCACAGCGTTGTAACAGTGATCAGCTACGGCAGAAGAATTCGTTCCGCCGTGTTTCAAATCTGATTTGTGCTCGCGAATTCGGTCAAAGACATGTCGTTTCGTCTCCCCGATATAGCAATCACCGCAGGTACAACTCAATTTGTAAACCCCGGGGTACTGTAAGTCAGGAATGACATCCTTCACGGATGGGATCAGATCACGGATTTTGTGTACTGTATTGAACCGGACCAGGATCTTGTGTTTGTTTAGAATTTTGGAGATCTTTTTAGTAACACCTGCTATATATGGTAGTGTGATGGTTTTTATCAGAGTATCAAGTGGTTCAACTTCATTGGGTGCTTTCGTGACTGCAGGAATTACTCTTTGGTTTTCTTCGGTAAAGCCAGAACATGCGTTAATTGTGTTTTGACCGACCCTCTGTGCTGCATTATATTGTTTCCAAATTTTTACTAAATCTTGTCCAATTTGATGCGCTTCTCCATCTCTCTGTGTTTCCTCTCTCTCTTAAATTTAGCTCTGTCCCATGTGTGTGTCTCTCTCTGTGTGTCTCTGTGCTGGCTCTCTCTGCTTGGATGTCTGTAATATGTGTCTGTGATCTGTACTCTATCACTCTTAACCTATAATTTAGCAATGTTTGAAATAACTTAATCAGCCAGAACATGCGTTAATTGTGTTTTGACCGACCCTCTGTGCTGCATTATATTGTTTCCAAAATTTTACTAAATCTTGTCCAATATCATGTGCTTCTTCATCTCTCTGTGTTTCCTCTCTCTCTTAAATTTAGCTCTTCTATACCTGATGATGATTGCTTGCATTGCAATCGAAACGTCGTATGCTATTATGTTATTTTATATTATTATTTCTTATTTCTACGTGACTTTACCGAAAAAAACAAAGAGTATCAAGTGGTTGTTTCTGTATGGAGGGAGAAACAGCTTGGCGAATGGTACGGTCAGAGTATCCGTTCCTCTTGAGGGCCAGATGTACATGTTTTAATTCACTGGTCAGGTGGTGTTGGTCCGAAATGCAATGAGCCCTGTGGTATAACGTTTTGATGAGATAATTATTTTGAGCTGGGTGGTGGTGTGAATCAGGTTTCAAGTAGGAATCTGTGTGGGTGGGTTTCCTGTAGACAGAATGCCCCAATGAGCCATCAGGTCTCCTCTCAAACAGAACATCCAAGAATGGCAGCTTGCCATCTTTCTCCACTTCCATGGTGAATTTGATGGCGGGGTGTCTGGAATTGATGTGGTGTAGGAAAAGGTTCAAAGCTGGGAGGCCATGTGGCCAAATGACAAAAGTGTCGTCTACATATCTCTTCCACAGGGAAGGTCTGAGGGTGGAAGTCTGGATGGCGTCTGATTCAAATTTCTCCATGAAAACGTTAGCTGTCACTGGTGACAAGGGGGATCCCATGGGGGTACCCTCATTTTGTTTGTAGAAGGAGCCATTCCAAGTAAAGTAGGTATTGGTGAGGCAGTGCCTAACCAGCGCAGGTGTATCGGGGTCTAGTCCATGTTGGACCAAATTTTCAATTATTTCAATGGTATCGGGAACTGGGACCTTGGTGAACAGAAAGACCACATCGAAGCTGACAAGGATATCGTCAGGGGACAGTACAACGTCTTTGACCATAGAGACCAATTGGGCTGAGTTAAGTACTGCTGAGGTGGTCTTGCCAGTGAAAGGCAGCAAGGTATCTGACAGAAAACGGGCTAGCCTGTAGGTAGGGGAGTTGATCGTGGATACGATGGGTCGTAGTGGGGTGCCTTCTTTGTGAATCTTGGGAAGACCATAGAATCTAGGGGGTCTTGCAGCAGAAGGTTTTAGGGAGGGACGTTTAGTTGGGTCGATTAGGGAGGTCGAACTTGTGATGATCTTGTTGGTTTTCATCGCCTTCTGTTGACCAGGGTGGTACTGTGACCCCTCCACAGTCACCTCCACGTGACCCAGCCTTTTGTTGACCAGGGTGGTACTGTGACCCCCCCCCCCAAAGTCACCTCCACGTGACCCAGCCTTCTGTTGACCAGGGTGGTACTGTGACCCTCCACAGTCACCTCCACGTGACCCAGCCTCCTGTTGACCAGGGTGGTACTGTGACCCTCCACAGTCACCTCCACGTGACCCAGCCTTCTGTTGACCAGGGTGGTACTGTGACCCCCCACAGTCACCTCCACGTGACCCCGCCCCCCTCCGCCTGGCAGCCCGGGTTCGGAGTTCAACTCGTCGGCGTGGATCCTGCACCATGTTGACGCTCCTCCTGCTGCTGTGAGTCAATGTTACATTAATCTCCCATAGGTATCAATGTCACTGGTAGAAACCTGGTTATTAGACCACCAGCCCACAGGGGAGTATTGTTGTGTCCATCCGTCGGTCATGCATCCAAAAATGGGAGGGGTGGGGCTGGGTGGGGAGGGTGGGGAGGGGAGGGGAGGGGCTGGGTGGGGAGGGAGGGGCTGGGTGGGGAGGGTGGGGAGGGGAGGGGCTGAGTGGGGAGGGGAGGGGTGAGGATGACCCTGCTGAGACTGCGGTGCCTGAAATATTGGAAGAAGTCACCCCCTGTGAGTGGCTGGCTGAGGTGCCATCTGTTGAGGAAGTACTGAAGGCGATCCAGAGTCTGAGACCAGGAAAGTCACCGGGCAGAGATGATCTCCCAAGCGAAATGCTGAGGGAGGGTGGCGTTTGTGCACAGACTGCCCTACATGACATCATAACAACAGTCTGGACCACTGTACGGGTTCTGCAGGATTGGAAGGATGCCCTTGTGGTCCCTCTGTTTAAGAAGGGGGACCGCACAGACTGTAACAACTACAGGGGCATCTCACTCCTCAGTGTATTGGGAAAGGTCCTGGCAAGGATTATTCAACATTGCCTTGCCAGGCACGCTGAGGAGAGGCTTGCGGAGCTCCAATGTGGTTTCAGGAAAGGGCGGTCCTGGACCAATGCCATATGATCTGACCGTTTGCTAAAGCAGAGGTGTAGGGAATTCCAACAAGACCTACGTCTCTGCTTTATTGACCTGGTCAAGGCCTATGATACCATCAGTAGGCCTTGGCTCTGGGTTGTTCTTCGTGCTTTCGGAGTCCCCGATCTGCTGCTCATGATCAGTGAGGACCTTCATGATGGTGAGCGTGCCCGGGTAAAACTAGGTGGCCGGGTGTCAGAGCCATTCCCTGTACACCTTGGGGTGCGACAGGGATGTCCTTTGGCTCCCACATTATTTAACATCCATTTTGACCACGTAGTTCGTGAAACCATTGATGGCTGTACCAGAGGAATTTCCATCTGGTACAGATATAATGGGAGGCTGATCGATGCCCGGGTGTGGTCAAGGGATGGCACCCTATTGCTCAACCACGTTATGTATGCCGATGATTTGTTAATAGCTGCTCATTCAGAGGAGGAGTTGGAGGCTCTGCTGCTGAGACTGGAGCATGCCACTAAGAGATGGGGCCTTACCATCAGCCCCACCAAAACTAAGCACCTGCCTGGGTATTTTGTACCATCGGACACTCCACCCCCACAACTCCCAATCGAGTGATGGGGCAGTTGTGGAGAGAGTGGAGAGTTTACCCATACCTGGGCAGTGTGCTTATGACCGGCTCCGGTTTGACAGCAGAGGTCTCACTCTGAATCAGTCGAGCGGCATTAACTTTTCATCAGTTGCGTAACGCTGTGTGGAAGCTACCTGGTCTGTCGCTCCGCACTAAGCTTCAGGTCTTCTCGGCCACGGTCATTCCCTCCCTTCTCTACGCTTGCGAAACATGGACCCCCCTAATGGAACACCTTCGCCGGTTAGAAACATTTAGGCTGGCCTGCCTACGATCCATCCTGGGTTTAACCAGACTGGATTGTGTGAGGAGCTCACAAATCCTTGAAAGATCTGGGCAAGGTCCCATCGGTGAGCTCCTCCGGCGGGGAAGGCTACGATGGCTGGGTCATGTAGCTCGCATGCCCAGCCACCGCCTGCCGAAACAGCTTTTGTTCGGCCGGATTGAGGGGGCTAAGCGGGCGTGGCACGGGCTAGAGAAGAGATGAAGTGATGTGGTACAAGAGGACGTGGAGCTGAGTGGACTTGCCGATGACTAGTACCAGTGTTGTCAAGATCGGCCTCTGTGGAGGAGGCTCGTGAAGGACGCTACTGGGCAGTTGGAGGTAGTCGCCCTCCAACAACAACGGAGGGCGGAGGAGCGACGCTCAGAACAATGAGCGGAGTGCCGGGTGGCTAAAGCACAGCAGGTTGGCACAGTAGGGGGCACAGGTGATGCATCAGCCAGTCATTTCAGTCAGTCGACCCGTGGCACCTGGGTCTGCCCCGTGACCTCCTGCCCGTGGGCGTTCGACACTTCACGTGGCCTCAGGGTGCACATAGCCTGGCACAAGCGTCGTGGTGACGTCACCGCCACTTAGTGGCGAATGGCGGTTGTTGTTGTGTCGGTGAGTGTGTGACCGAGCGTGTCTTCGTGTGCCTCTGTGCGAAGGGGGCGGTTGCTGTTATTTTATGGATTTGTGGGCATTCGACACTTCACGTGGCCTCGACGTGCACCTAGGCTGGTCCTCGAGCAAGCGAGCAAGCAGTTTGGCGGCACGGCATGGTTCACCGCCTGCGCGGGGCGTCTGGGGCCGGGCCCGAGCGGTGGAGGTGAACGCCAGCGGCACTTGCCTCAACAGTCCACGTAGGCTGTACGTGGGTGTAAGTGTGTAAGTGTGCGCGTGTGTACGTGTGTGTGTGTACGTGTGTGTTTACGTGTGTGTGTCCGGCAAAACAACCCCCTACCTCCTCGCGGTGCCGGACGGGCAACTCTGTCGTGGACAGTGCTGTGGGGGGAGATCCAATTTTGATTGGCTCCTCCCCTCATGGCATATGTGTCCACCACAGGGGCTAAACGGGGGCTCTGGACGGGTGCGAGGGGCTGGTAACCCCTCCACCTTCAATTAATTACCACGAAACCACGAGTTAAACTGAAATATGTAACTAATAAGCTTGTGCCGGAGGCCCCGGGGGGCCAGGCGTCTATGACGTCTCCTGGCCAAACCCCAATTGGCGGAGCCAGGAGATTGAATATCTACCCTCGGGGCTCCTCCAGAAACAACGAAAAGCCACTACAGGTGGCCACGTGGAATGTTTTAACGCTCACTGCGGAGGAGAGGCTGCCACTCCTCTGTCGGGAGCTGGAACGGTACCGCCTGGATCTATGCGGCATTCAGGAGGTCCGGTGGACTGGCTCTGGCTCCTGCCACCATGAGGGGTGGACAGTCCTCTACTCGGGGCAGCAGACTGCCAAACAACAGGATGTTGCTCTTCTTTTGAACAAAAGAATGAAGAGGGCGTGGGAGCGTGGCGGTGAGGTGTGGGAAGCTGTAAGCCCCAGGCTACTTTGGGCTCGCCTTCCCATCAACCGGAAGTGAGGAATGGTGGTCGTGGTTACTTATGCCGCCACCGAAGATGAACATCCGTGGAGGGATGCAGGCAAAGCCGATGAGTCAGATGCCTTCTATGACCTCCTGTCACAGGTGCTGGCTAAAGTGGCCCCTCGGGATAGAGTCATCATGTTGGGTGACTTCAATGCCCGAGTTGGTCATGATACTGGCACCTGGTCTGGAGTGATTGGAGGGCATGGGCCAGATCAGCTCAATAACAACGGTAGGAGGCTGCTAGATTTTTGTGCAGCCCATGGGCTTGTAATTACCAACACGCTGTTCCGGCATCGGCGCATCCACACAACATCATGGATGCATGCCGGGTCCAAGCAAGAACATCTGCTGGACTACATAGTGACGGACCAGCGGATGCGAGCCCATGTCCTTGACACCAGGACCTACCGTGGAGCTGATCTGCCCTCTGACCATCGACTAGTCATCTGTAAGATGCGCCTGCCATTCTTCCACTCCGGTGGTGGGTGTACACCCAGGACCCCATTCCGACCTAAAGTGGCCTGGTCTCAGTTATCTGATGAAAGTTGCAAGCGATAATTTAATCATCGCTTGCGGCTGGGATTGGCATCGTCCCCGACTCCTCCTGATGTCGAGGGTAAATGGGCGAGGTTTTGGACTGTGACTCATGCAGCTGCAATGGCTGCTTTGGGTACGCGGTCCAGACCTCCCCAGAGACCCTGGCTGACAGAGGAGGTGTTCAAGATGGTTGAAAAAAAGCGACAGGCCCACTGTCATCGGCTACAGAATCCCATGTCAGAGAATGAGGAGGCTTACCGCAACCTTCGCTCGGAGGTTCGGAGAGCCGTGAGGCGCTTCAAAGATGGGTGGTGGTCGCGGGTTGCTGAGGAGATGGAGTCTGCCTCAGTGGCCCGTGATCACAAATCTCTATTTAACTCCATCAAAAAGTAACCTGCAGTGCCACACCTATTACCATCATTAGGGGAAAAAACGGTGATCCAATCTCCGACCCCCAGGAACAGGTTTGCAGATTTGCTGAGCATTTCTGTGAGGTTCTGGGGGAGGGAAAATCCCTCAGCCAGGAAAACATCGTGGCACAAAGTGAGGATGACCCTGCTGAGGCTGCGGTGCCTCAAATATTGGAAGAAGTCACCCCCTGTGAGTGGCTGGCTGAGGTGCCATCTGTTGAGGAAGTACTGAAGGCGATCCGGAGTCTGAGACCAGGAAAGGCAGCGGGCAGAGATGATCTCCCAAGCGAAATGCTGAGGGAGGGTGGCGTTTGTGCACAGACTGCCCTATATGACATCATAACAACGGTCTGGACCACTGGACGGGTTCCGCAGGATTGGAAGGATGCCCTGGTGGTCCCCCTCTTTAAGAAGGGGGACCGCACAGACTGTAACAACTACAGGGGCATCTCACTCCTCAGTGTGCCGGGAAAGGTCCTGGCAAGGATTATTCAGCATCGCCTTGCCAGGCACGCTGAGGAGAGGCTTGCGGAGCCCCAATGCGGTTTCAGGAAAGGGCGGTCCTGCACAGATGCCATATTTTCTGTCCGTCTGCTACAGCAGAGGTGTAGGGAATTCCAACAAGACCTACATCTCTGCTTTATTGACCTGGTCAAGGCCTATGATACCATCAGTAGGCCTGGGCTCTGGGTCGTTCTTCGTGCTTTTGGAGTACCTGACCCTCTGCTCACGATCATTAAGGACCTTCATGATGGTGAGCGGGCCCGGGTAAAACTACGTGGCCGGGAGTCAGAGCCATTCCCTGTACACCTTGGGGTGCGACAGGGATGTCCTCTGGCTCCCACATGATTTAACATCTATTTTGACCACGTAGTTCGTGAAGCCTTCAATAGCTGTACCGGGGGACTCTCCATATGGTACAGATATAATGGGAGGCTGATCGATGCCCGGGTGCGGTCAAGGGATGGCTCCCTATTGCTCAACCACGTTATGTATGCTGATGATTTGGTAATAGCTGCTCAGTCAGAGGAGGAGTTGGAGACGCTGCCACTAAGAGCTGGGGCCTTACCATCAGCCCCACCAAAACTAAGCACCTGCCTGGGTATTTTGTACTATCGGACACTCCACCCCCACAACTCCCAATCGGTGATGGGGCAGTTGTGGAGAGAGTGGAGAGTTTCCCATACCTGGGCAGTGTGCTTATGACTGGCTCCAGTTTAACAGCAGAGGTCTCACTCCGAATCAGTCGAGCGGCAATATCTTTTCATCGGTTGCGTAAAGCTGTGTGGAAGCTACCTGGTCTGTCGCTCCGCACTAAGCGTCAGGTCTTCTCGGCCACGGTCATTCCCTCCCTTCTCTACGCTTGCGAAACGTGGACCCCCCTAATGGAACATCTTCGCCGGCTAGAAACATTTAGGCTGGCCTGCCTACGATCCATCCTGGGTTTAACCAGACTAGATTGTGTGAGGAGCTCACAAATTCTTGAAAGATCTGGGCAAGGTCCCATCGGTGAGCTCCTCCGGTGGGCAAGGCTGCGATGGCTGGGTCATGTAGCCCGCATGCCCAGCCACCGCATGCCGAAACATCTTTTGTTCGGCCGGATTGAGGTGGCTAAGCGGGCGCGGTACGGGCTAGAGAAGAGATGGAGTGATGTGGTACAGGAGGACGTGGAGCTGAGTGGACTTGCCGATGACTGGTACCAGCGGTGTCAAGATCGGCCTCTGTGGAGGAGGCTCGTGAAGGACGCTACTGGGCAGTTGGAGGTAGTCGCCCTCCAACAACAACGGAGGGCGGAGGAGCGACGCTCAGAACAACGAGCGGAGCGCCGGGTGGCTAAAGCACAGCAGGTTGGCACAGTAGGGGGCACAGGTGGTACATCAGCCAGTCATCTCAGTCAGTCGACCCGTGGCACCTGGGTCTGCCCCGTGACCTCCTGCCAGCGGGCGTTCGACACTTCACGTGGCCTCAGGGTGCACATAGCCTGGCACAAGCGTCGTGGTGACGTCACCGCCACTTAGTGGCGAATGGCGGTTGTTGTTGTTGTGTACGTGTGTGTACGTGTGTGTGTGTACGTGTGTGGGGCAGTTGTGGAGAGAGTGGAGAGTTTCCCACACCTGGGCAGTGTGCTTATGACCGGCTCTGGTTTAACAGCAGGGGTCTCACTCCGAATCAGTCGAGTGGCAATATCTTTTCATCGGTTGCGTAACGCTGTGTGGAAGCTACCTGGTCTGTTGCTCCGCACTAAGCTTCAGGTCTTCTCGGCCACGGTCATTCCCTCCCTTCTCTACGCTTGCGAAACGTGGACCCCCCCTAATGAAACATTTTCGCCGGTTTAGGCTGGCCTGCCTACGACCCATCCTGGGCTTAACCAGGCTGGTTTGTGTGAGGAGCTCACAAATCCTTGAAAGATCTGGGCAAGGTCCCATCGGTGAGCTCCTCCGGCGGGCAAGTCTGCGATGGCTGGGTCATGTAGCCCGCATGCCCAGCCACCGCATGCCGAAACAGCTTTTGTTCGGCCGGATCGAGGGGGCTAAACGGGCGCGGCACGGGCTAGAGAAGAGATGGAGTGATGTGGTACAGGAGGACGTGGGGCTGAGTGGACTTGCCGATGACTGGTACCAGCGGTGTCAAGATCAGCCTCTGTGGAGGAGGCTCGTGAAGTACGCTACTGGGCAGTTGGAGGCAGAGGAGCGACGCTCACAACAAAGAGCGGAGCGCCGGGTGGCTGAAGCACAGCGGGTTGGCACAGTAGGGGGCACAGGTGGTGCATCAGCCAGTCATCTCAGTCAGTCGACCCGTGGCAACTGGGTCTGTCCCGTGACCTCCTGCCAGCGGGCGTTCGACACTTTACGTGGCCTCAGGGTGCACATAGCCTGGCACAAGCGTCATGGTGACGTCACCGCCACTTAGTGGCGAATGGCGGTTGTTGTTGTGTTGTGTGTGTCTGTGTGTACGTATGTGTGTGAGCGGTGGTGCAGCGGTTAGCGCTACGAACCCGGCGACCCGGATTCGATTCCCGCTCACGGCCAACACCGGTGGCGATTATTTGAACCGGTCCTGGGACTCCCCTAGGTCGACTCAGCCTCAAATGAGTACCTGGTACGGTGGGTAAACGTCGCCACTGGGAAGACAAAGGCGGTCGGGCGTTGTGCTGGCCACCCACCCCCTCGTGTGCCTTTCCGGCCTTCATAGGTGCTGCTTGCTAACGGCGCTCGCCCCTACAGTCCGTTAAGGCTACACGGGGGATCTTTACCTTTGTCTTTGTGTCCCTAGGTGTTCGTTGTCACCCGCGCTCTACCTGCAGGTGCAGGTGAGCGAGAGCGCCCGGTACTGACGCACGTGTCCCTCTACACCTGTCCGTGTCCGTGCCGTCAAATCCTTACGCCGTCCCGGGCGAGGGCGTAGATCTTCACGCAAGGGGATCCCGGCTTAGTCTCTGTGATTCTCCACAGAGACCCACAGACTCACCACACACAGAGACTCATAAACTCACCACACAGAGACCCACAGACTCACCACACAGAGACCCACAGACTCACCACACAGAGACCCACAGACTCACTACACAGAGACCCACAGACTCACCATACAGAGACCCATAAACTCACCACACAGAGACCCATAGACTCATCACACACAGAGACCCATAGACTCACCACACAGAGACCCATAGGCTCACCACACAGAGAGACCCACAGACTCACCACACAGAGACCCATAGACTCACCACACACAGAGACTCATAGACTCACCACACAGAGACTCATAGACTCACCACACAGAGACCCATAGACTCACCACATAGAGACCCATAGGCTCACCACACAGATACCCACAGACTCACCACACAGAGACCCACAGACTCATCACACAGAGACCCACAGACTCACCACACACAGACCCATAGACTCAGCACACAGAGACCCATAGACTCATCACACAGAGACCCATAGACTCACCACACAGAGACTCATAGACTCACCACACAAAGACCCATAGACTCACCACACAGAGACCCATAGACTCACCACACAGCGACCCATAGACTCACCACACAGAGACCCATAGACTAACCACACATAGACCCATAGACTCACCACACAGAGACCCATAGACTCACCACACAGAGACTCATAGACTCATTACACAAATACTCATAGACTCACCACACAGAGACCCATAGACTCACCACACAGAGACCCATAGGCTCACCACACAGAGACCCATAGACTCACCACACAGAGACCCATAGGCTCACCACACACAGAGACCCATAGACTCACCACACAGAGACCCATAGACTCACCACACACAGAGACCCATAGACTCACCACACAGAGACCCCTAGACTCACCACAACACAGAGACCCATAGACTCACCACACACAGAGACCCATAGACTCACCACACACAGAGACCCATAGACTCACCACACACAGAGACCCATAGACTCACCACACACAGAGACCCATAGACTCACCACACAGAGACCCCTAGACTCACCACAACACAGAGACCAATAGACTCACCACACACAGAGACCCATAGACGCAGCACACACAGAGACCCATAGACTCACCACACACAGAGACCCATAGACTCACCACACACAGAGACCCACAGATTCACCACCGTCTACGTCCACGAGTCTCCGTGTACCTCCACGAGTCTCCGTGTATCTCCACGAGTCTCCGTGTACCCCCACGAGTCTCCGTCTACCTCCACGAGTCTCCGTGTATCTCCACGAGTCTCCGTCTACCTCCACGAGTCTCCGTCTACCCCCACGAGTCTCCGTCTACCCCCACGAGTCTCCGTGTATCTCCACGAGTCTCTGTGTATCTCCACAACCCCCCCCCCAGCTGACCGAGTCCACGTCCTCCTCGGCGAAGTTTGAGCGCCACGTGTTGGAGGCTTCGCGTGTCAGCGACGAGCTGTCGCGGCGCCGCGTGCGCACCTACCAGCTGTACTCACGCGCCAGCGGAGCCCACGTGCAGGTGCTGGGCACACACGTCGTGGCCCGCGGGGACGACGGGGACCCCTACGGTGAGACGGGGCGGCGGGGCCCATAGACTCAGCACACACAGAGAGAGACTCATAGACTCAGCACACACAGAGACTCATAGACTCAGCACACAGAGACTCGTAGACTCAGCACACACAGAGACTCATAGACTCAGCACACACAGAGACTCATAGACTCACCACACACAGAGAGAGAGCCATAGACTCACCACACACAGAGACTCACTACACAGAGACCCATAGACTCATCACACACAGAGACCCATAGACTCACCACACACAGAGACCCATAGACTCACCACACAGAGACCCACAGACTCACCACACAGAGACCCATAGACTCACCACACAGAGACCCATAGACTTACCACACAGAGACCCATAGATTCACCACACAGAGACCCATAGACTCACCACACACAGAGACCCATAGACTCACCACACAGAGACCCACAGACTCACCACACAGAGACCCACAGACTCACCACACAGAGACCCATAGACTCACCACACAGAGACACCCACAGACTCACCACACAGAGACACCCACAGACTCACCACACAGAGACCCACAGATTCACCACACACAGAGACCCACAGACTCACCACACACAGAGACCCACAGACTCACCACACAGAGACACCCACAGACTCACCACACAGAGACCCATAGACTCACCACACAGAGACCCACAGACTCACCACACAGAGACCCACAGACTCACCACACAGAGACCCATAGACTCACCACACAGAGACACCCACAGACTCACCACACAGAGACACCCACAGACTCACCACACAGAGACCCACAGATTCACCACACACAGAGACCCACAGACTCACCACACACAGAGACCCACAGACTCACCACACAGAGACACCCACAGACTCACCACACAGAGACCCATAGACTCACCACACACAGAGACCCATAGACTCACCACACACAGAGACTCATAGACTCACCACACACAGAGACCCATAGACTCACCACACATAGAGACCCATAGACTCACCACACATAGAGACCCATAGACTCACCACACACAGAGACCCACAGACTCACCGCACAAAAGTTGAAGCGAAATAAAATTGTATTTTTGCGAGGCTGACACCAAATAATAGTCAGCGTCCACCAACGAAATGACGAGGCCCCTCTCCAGCTGGTGGAGGCCCCTGGCCTGACTCCGGCCCTGCCTCGTCGTCGTAGCGGCCCGCCGTAGATGACTCCGAGCGCGAACGCCACGGTGACGACTCCATCCCTGCTGCAGCGCTGCTCCAGGCCGAGATGGATTCGTTTGGCGGGAACATTCGGCTCCGCGGGGTTCGCACCAAGTACCACATCTGCATGGACAGGAATGGCAAGCTGGTGGGCAAGGTAGGCGGAGGCGACACTCACTCAACCACTCACTCACTCACTCGCTCACTCGCTCACTCACTCACTCGCTCGCTCAACCACTCACCCACCCACTCACTCACCGACCCAACCACTCACCCACTCACTCACTCGCTCACTCACTCACTCAACCACTCACCCACTCACTCACTCAACCACTCACTCACTCAATCACTCACCCACCCACTCACTCGCTCACCCACTCACCCACTCACCCACTCACCCACTAACTCTCTCAACCACTCACCCACTCACTCGCTCACCCACTCACTCAACCGCTCACTCACTCGCTCACCCACTCACTCACTCACTCATCTACTCACTCGCTCGCTCCCCCACTCACTCACTTGCTCACCCACTCACTCGCTCACCCACTCACCCACTCTACTCGTTCACTCGCTCACGCACTCATCCACCCACCCACTCACCCACCCACCCACTCACCCACCCACCCACCCACTCACGTCCTAACCTCCGCCCCGCCCCGCCCATCGCGGGCAGCTGTCCGGGCGCTACCGAGGCTGCGTCTTCAGCGAGCTCTACCTTGAGAACCATTACACGGCGCTGCGGTGCGCCCTGCTGCCAGAGCGCTACGCCGCCTTCGACCGGAGCGGGCGCGCCAAGAACGGCGGGCGGACGACGAGCCGCTGGCTGGTGGCTCACTTCCTCAAGAGGCCCGCGAGGGGCCAATCACAGAGGCCGCCCTCGGCCACCTTCTGGGTGGTGGGGTCGTGACCGCCGTGAGTCTGTGGGTCTCTGTGTGGTGAGTCTATGGGTCTCTGTGTGTGATGAGTCTGTGGGTCTCTGTGTGTGGTGAGTCTATGGGTCTCTGTGTGGTGAGTCTATGGGTCTCTGTGTGTGGTGAGTCTGTGGGTCTTTGTGTGGTGGTGAGTCTGTGGGTCTCTGTGTGTGGTGAGTCTGTGGGTCTCTGTGTGTGGTGAGTCTATGGGTATCTGTGTGGTGAGTCTGTGGGTCTCTGTGTGTGGTGAGGCTATGGGTCTCTGTGTGGTGAGTCTATGAGTCTCTGTGTGTGGTGAGTCTATTGGTCTCTGTGTGGTGAGTCTATGGGTCTCTTTGTGTGGTGAGTCTATGGGTCTCTGTGTGTGGTGAGTCTATGGGTCTCTGTGTGTGGTGAGTCTGTGGGTCTCTGTGTGTGGTGAGTCTATGGGTCTCTGTGTGGTGAGTCTGTGGGTCTCTGTGTGGTGAGTCTATGGGTCTCTGTGTGTGGTGAGTCTGTGGGTCTCTGTGTGGTGAGTCTATGAGTCTCTGTGTGGTGAGTTTATGAGTCTCCGTCTGTTCTTGTTTGCGTTCAATAAAAGTCAACGAATTGGTTGGTAAAACGATGGTCAAGTGTCTCTTTGTATTGAATGTTGCGTTGTGGTTTTTGATGTTTGAAATGAAGGTTTAGCGTGGGAGAGGGGGGAGAAAAAAACATAGAGGGGGGAGAGGGGGGAGGGAGGTGGGAGAGGAGAGGGAGGAGAGGGAGGGGGGAGAGGGGGGAGGGAGAGGGAGGGGGGAGAGGAGAGGGAGGGGAGGGAGAGAAGATAAGGGGGAGAGGGGGGAGGGAGGGGGGGCAGGAGGCGCCTCGCCCCTCCCCCCCATGTCGGGTGACGTCACCCACTAATTATTAATGGCGGGGGGCTGGTCCATGTGGAGTGACATCACCTGCTCATGATTATTAATGGAGGGGCGGGTCCACGTGGAGGCTGTAACCTTTTCATTATTGAGAGGGGGGCTGGTCCATGTGGAGTGACGTCACGGGCATTAAGGACAGACATTCCTGGGTGATTAGAGGTGGCATGACTTACTCGACGAGCCATACCAACGTCGCTACGGATTGACGAGTCTGTGAATTCACAGGCGTGCAACGATCGGCAAAACGTTAACAGTTGAAGGTTTCGTTAGGCCAAGGACTTATCAAGCGCTGGCACATCTCGCAGATTGTCGCAACTCGTCAATCTTCGCGCGAACTCGCGAGGGACACGTCGCTTGTTTGCCGTTCGTACACGCCACGCTCCATTCACAAACGGGGGTTTTCGAATTAAAATCTTCGTTGGCGGCTTACAATGCGAACGTCTCTCCGACGTGAGAAAACCGGAACCGCTTTGCCGTGCTCGCCGTGTGGAGATGAGGCACCGCTAGACGAACGTGGAATTGCCGCCACGCTCCGTCTCATCGCCCCCGTCCGAACAGCTGAGATGCGTGACGGGGGTCAAGTTGTTCGGAGCGAGGAGAAGTCGAGGTTTCGTTTGGAGCTTGAGAGATTGGTGTTCCCGTCCTCCGTGCTTGAATACACAATTCAGTGCCCCCTCGGGCGCCTTCACAAGTTCCTGGGAGGTGCCCGTTCACACGCCACGCGCTTCACTTACCTCTCTCCGTTCCTCAGCAAGCCGCTCGCGTCTCGACGGGGGTAATCCAAGCGGGCTTTTGTAGAAGCGTAAAGTGTGAAGTTTTGAATATAGAATCGTGCAAATTATCGCGAGCATAAGCAACGCCGCCATTTGCAATGTGGGTCGGTAGGTGGGGATTTCCACGCTGCAGATGGTGGTCCAGAGTCTGCGTCGATTACGTGGAGGTGCTGTAGGCCAGGGGTTAACTCGCGTTACCCCTTAGTACTTTGATTTAAAGCTTTCGTGACTGCAGTGATTCATATTCTTAGCTCTTTCGGTAAAGTCACGTTGAAGGGAAACAATAAAATATATATAAAACAATAAAAATTCTCACGTTTCGACCATAACACAAACGGTCATCATCAGGTGTGTTATGGTGTTACAGTCGAAACGTCATGAGAATTTTTATTGCTTTATAATATCCGCAGTACATAAAATATAAAATGTACTAAGGGGTATATTCTGAGCTCTTTCGGTAAAGTTACGTTGAAGGGAAACAATAAAATAATAAAATATATATAAAACAATAAAAATTCTCACACCTGATGATGACCGTTTGTGTTATGGTCGAAACGTCGTGATAATTTTTATTTAACACGTAGGCTTTCGCGACCAATATTATTCATAACAAAGGTTTTTGGGTTAGGTCGACCTAACCCAAAAACCTTTATCATGAAGAATTTTTATTGTCTTATATATATTTTATTGTTTCCCTTCAACGTGACTTTACCGAAAGAGCTCAGAATAAACCCCTTAGTACATTTTATATTTTATGTACTGCGGATATTATTTACGAGTCAAATGTATCTTTTATTGTCATAGACTATAATAATACGTACTTTTCCCCTGTAAAATTTAAGTCAGCTGGGGGTCATATCAATCTGTCCACATGGAGTGCGAGTGGGGGGAGCTCAAGTCCATTGGTTCTCGATAACAATACAAACACGACTCCTTGTCAAAAAGGTGTCAGTTTTGTTGCCAGATAAAAGGGTAAAAAAACAATGATCATATTTTGCTCCTGGCAAATGAGGTTTCCAATGTTGTGTAAATGCTTCACCCCGAGCTCTCATACTCTGATGGTGGTGCATTGTCCTTGAGTTGTGTGCCTTTTGACGTCATCAGGTCCAACACCAATGTGAGACTGGGCTCTAAGGAAAGCTGTCTCGGGTGTGGACCAATCAATTTCAAGGACAGTGCCACATACATTATCAGAGTTGTTGTTTTGTGTTTGCGTTCCGACCGCAGGTATTGTGGTCAATGTAAACACGACTCCTTGTCAAAAAGGTGTCAGTTTTGTTGCCAGATAAAAGGGTAAAAAAACCAATTATCATATTTTTGCTCCTGGCAAAGGAGGCTCCAATGGTCTTATTGGTTCTACCTCCAGGCTGCCAAGTCACAGAGGATGTTGCCAATGCAGTGCCAACTCTGGATGCCAGAGGGTGTTGCAGTTCGCGGGGGCAAAACGTGTGCAGGGTGGATGAGTGGCAGGTGATGGACACGGGCACGAGAGCAGAGGGCCGAGATAGGAGAGCAGCAAGCTGCAGACGCTCACCGATGCAAGGCGACACGAGTATCAGAACCAACTATTTCATGCACGCCAACGACACGCTCACGTCACACTGAGGCTGATCGAGTGAACAAAAACTGTAAATTGGAGGCAGAAAAAGCAACGACACAAACGAGTAAGGTAAATGAAAGAAGACGAAAACTTTATTTTCGAATCAAATCGCGGTCCTCTACATTTCGAAAACGGATCGATTCACTGCGAAGAATGAATCGGGACTCAAAAATGTAGCCACTGTGTGCAACACAAGAGGATTTTTTAACATCCACAGGTTAGAGAAATCATCGGTAAATTAACACGTTATATCAGGACTAATGCTTCTTGTTTGACATAAGTGTCTTCTAGTGCTGCATAAATAATACTGTGTAGGAACCTGGTTATTACACCACCAGCCCACAGGGGATTATTGTTGTGTCAGTCCGTCGTGCATCCACAAATGGGAGGGGTGGGGCTGGGTGGGGAGGGGAGGGTGGGGAGGGGCTGGGTGGGGAGGGGCTGGGTGGGGAGGGGCTGGGTGGGTAGGGGATGGGTGGGGAGGGGAGGGTGGGGAGGGGAGGGTGGGGAGGGGCTGGGTGGGGAGGGGCTGGTCACCCCGTGGTGCCCTTATAAACTCAACGTTTCACCTACTCACCCCGGCTTGTGCCTGCCCTCACAGTCGTGCATATTGTGCTGAATACACCACGTGGTGCTGAATACACCACGTGGTGCTGAACACACCACGTGGTGGTGCCGCCGTTGTTGACCCTGGCCATTGACCGAGCAACCCAACACGTTCCTACTAGCTCCCTCCCTCCGCAGGAGAATGTTGTAACAGAGAGCGTCCAATGGCACTTGGAGCGTGACGAGACATTGCTCAGCGCGAGCCCGATGAACTGTGTAGACGTGCCAGCCGCAATGCAATCTGCTGCAGCTGTGGACCAATTTGGTTGAACCACAACGATACATCACAAAGCTTCCAAATTGACTTACGGCCGGCGACTTGGCTGAGGCGAGTGAGACGTGGGAAACCGTGCGCGGCACTCGGCACGTGGGGGCGCAGTTAAAAGTGAACACGTGAATGACATTAACAAAACAACTTATTTGGTTCTTTCGGTAAAGTCACCACGTAGAATGAGATTAAAATAATAAATTGATAAAATAAAATAAAATTCTCACGACGTTTCGGCCACAACACGAGCGGCCTTCATCAGGTGAAGGGACGAGACTGTCTGGAGGACAGCGCTGGAGCGAACACAGCCAAGCTCAGACCGCGACCTTTAAGCTGTGTGAGAAGAAACAGAGCGCCTTGACAAAGGAATTAGCATTGGATGTGTATGCTTTGACTTTAACATAGCCATTTCTGTGACCAGTCACAAGCTAATCACTCAGCTATTTCAATCCTAAATTCAATGCTAATTCCTTTGTCAAGGCGCTCTGTTTCTTCTCACACAGCTTAAAGGTCGCGGTCTGAGCTTGGCTGTGTTCGCTCCAGCGCTGTCCTCCAGACAGTCTCGTCCCTTCACCTGATGAAGGCCGCTTGTGTCGTGGCCAAAACGTCGTGAGAATTTTATTGTTATTTTATTTTATCAATTTATTATTTTATTCTCATTCTACGTGGTGACTTTACCGAAATAACCAAAGAAGATGAATCCTTGCAGTCACGAAAGCTTTAAGTCGAAAATTAACAAAACAACTGGCACAGGCGCGGCACACACCAACTACAACAACGACAACAACAAAACAATCGGCATTCACACCTGTGCATTCCCCCAGTTCGGCGTGGACCGGGGGGGTATCACCGAGGGCAACGCCGAGTGGACCGCCCGTGTCAGAGGAGGCGTGGAGGCGGCGGCGGCGGCGTCGTCGGCGGCGCCCTCCGGGCGAAAGGTTTCCCTGGAGAAACGGCCGCCGGGCCGAACTCGAAGCTGCAACGAGGAGAACGATAAAACCCACCAATCGCTGTGAGAATTTCGATTTAAAGCTTTCGTGACTGCAAGGATTCATCTTCTTTGGTTCTTTCGGTAAAGTCACCATGTAGAATGATAATAAAATAATAAAATAAAACAATAACATTCTCGCGACGTTTCAGCCACAACACAAGTGGCCTTCTTCAGGTGAAGGGAACAGACCTGACAAAGCCTCAACTTTAGCACCACGGATAGCAACGAGCTATGAACTCGTCCGTCTGAACGGGGCTCGTAGCTATCCATGGTGCTGAAGTTGAGGCTCTGTCGTCCCGACAGGTCCGTTCCTTTCACATGAAGAAGGCCACTTGTGTTGTGGCCGAAACGTCGTGAGAATTTTATTGTGTTATTTTATTTTATTAATTTATTATTTTATTCTCATTCTACGAGGTGACTTTACCAAAAGAACCAAAGAAGACGCTGTGAGAGCCGCGAGGCTCGCGATACTTTTGGTGGCCTTGTTTTAAGATAGATTTTTGACTTTCTGCCGGGGTGACGATCTCTGAATTAATTTAAGACCAGCTGCATTTGAAAAAACGCGAATACGTCGCGATCGGCCGTGTTCTAAATGGTCTCCCCTCCCACGGCTAACCGATCCTTCATAATCCTGCAATGCCAGAACTGCGCTCCTGCGCATGAGATCATCTCCATCTGGCTCCACGGTCACTGCTAAAGGGGAGCGTTTTCTCCTTTGGGTGCCATTCCATCAATCAAGTCTTGTGCGAATGCTATCATCCTACGTCATCCTGGCCAAGAGCCCCTCTTGCTTTGAAGTCAACAAGATGCCACTTTATTTATCCCAAGCCCCAACAGCTTCATCTTGACCCGCGCTGGTTCCGTCAACCCAACCGAGAACGGCTCAAAGCTCGGTGGGAGGGGGTCACCTCCGCTCGTCGCCGCGACCTCTCACCCCGGTGATGAAGGCCGCTTGTGTTATGGCCGAAACGTCGTGAGAATTTTTATTGTGTTATTTTATTTTATCAATGTATTATTTTACCGAAAGAACCAAAGAAGATGAATCCATGCAGTCACGAAAGCTTTAAATCGAAATTTAACCGCCTCTACGGGGAGGGATTCCACACAACCTTAAGATCATTCAACAGATTCCGGGATAAGGAGGCTCAACTAATCGAGTCTCTCACCTTTCTGAAGAGATGCCGCGACTCTAAGAGCTTAAAGGTCGCGATCTGAGCGTGGCTGTGTTCGCTCCAGCGCTGTCCTCCAGACAGTCTCGTCCCTTCACCTGATGAAGGCCGCTTGTGTTGTGGCCGAAACGTCGTGAGAATTTTTATTGTGTTATTTTATTTTATCAATTTATAATTTTATTCTCATTCTACGTGGTGGTGACTTTACCGAAAGAACCAAAGAAGATGAATCCTCGCAGTCACGAAAGCTTCAAATCGAAACTCTCACCCCGGGTCGAGCTCCCCGGGCGTGCGGCCATCGGGGCCGCGGCACGCCGGCCGGAGCGCGACGAGCCGCTGGTTCACGAGCGCCGGGGGGGTCGACGCCCCCGGCGACGTCGGTCAGCCGATCCGGGTCGCCGGTCGTGTCGTAGGCTCGGACAAACTCCTGTGGGGAGGGGGGGGGGGGGGGCGGGCAGCGAGGAGGTGCAGACAAATATTCTTCGGGTCTTTCGGTAAAGTTGACGCTGGTAGAACGATAAAATGATAACATAAATTAAATGAACAAAAAAAATATGATAATTGGTTTTTTACCCTTTTATCTGGCAACAAAACTGACACCTTTTTTTACGAGGAATCATGTTTACATTGACCACAATACCTACGGTCGGAACGCAAGATAAAAGGTGTTGTATATGAGCCTTTTCCAAAATTGATATTAACAATAATATTTGCGATATATATTTTTTTAACAAACAAACAAAAATAATCAATAAAACCTGTAAGCCAGGCACACGAAAAACCAGATGTCGATCATAAACAGACCATTAAAAAATAAAGAAATAATAAAACTCTCGAGGCGAGTATGTTAGCAGCTATCTGCGAAGATCTCCAGATGAACAAGAGTTTGATGTGCCCTAAGGGAGGTCACGCAGAGGGAAGCCCTCTGCAAGCCAGAAACGAGGACGCCCACGGGTTAAACCATATATATTTTTTTCCTTTGTCATTAAAACAACGGTTCAAATTTAAAATGCAATAACAAGAATATGCTAAAGTTAGCGGTCCTCGCGCTCACTCCAATCAAGACCAGGCCACCAGATACATCAGTGAATTATTATCCAATAATTAATTCGCTATCAAATGATTTTCCCCTTGAATACTTTTACTGTTAAAACAAAGCTTGGAGACAAAATACCGAGTCACATCAAAGGTTATCGAGAAGGAATGAGGCGAACGGGCAAACTTACGAAAGAGTTTAAACAATATCCCAAGCAACCCCGACCACCTTTGTCTCTCTCACAGCACGGAGAAGCAGGAATTACACCTTATCACAAGGGGCCATCTGGAAAAGCCAGCCGGGTTTGATGAGGAGACACACCCCACCCCACACACGGCAACCAGGCAAACAAAGTTTTAAAGAAAATTGCAATATAACATTAATAATGTGTTAGCCTTAAACGATATTCCATTATAGAACCTTACAGAACCAAGGGATATGGATTCCAACAATCTGGAAACGGACCTCTTAAACTCAGGATGAAAATTATTTTTCTTTCTAATAACTCCATCATATCAATGCGAACCTCGGTAACCCGAGAGGGGTGTCGGGAGGACGTAGTTACAAACACGAGTCTTGGCGAACATGGGACCAAATTGTATTTGAGAAATATAAAGTCCAAAGTATAAAGAGATAGGTACTCCCGACCACCTTTGTCTTTCCCGAAGAGCGCGAGAGAGGAATTTCACGCCAGGACAAACAGATCGTTATCGCAGGAGCCATCTGTACACACACACACGAACTCACACACACAGACCCCGACCCCCCCCCCCCCTTTTCCACTGCGCAGAGAGAATTGTCTTTTGAATATAACGGTCAGCCGCATTTTCAAAAGTCAGTGAAGTTAAGTCAAGAGTCAAGACAGATCAGCGAGTCAAGACGTCCACAGGACGAGCAGTCGCATGGAGCGGCTGGCTCCAAGCCTCGCTGAGTAGCGAGGATCGCATGAGTCGCGATGTATCAACAAAAGTTAGTCATACAGCAGTGGAGGAAACCTGCTGTCAGCGAACCAGCACGGGCACGTTCGCGCACTTCAACAGAGAGAGCACGTGCGACTCAACTCACTCAGCAGAAGAAAAACTTGACCTGTCGCCCGCGAGCGCAGTGTCAGATACTACAGCAGCGGAAAGAGCGCGCACCGGCGCAGCTCATCCAGCAGTAGAGGAAACTGCTATCAGCGAATCAGCACGGGCGCGTTCGCGCATCTTCAAGGAGAAAGAGCGCGGCCAGCAACGCCAAGCAAGAGCGTGCAGCAGCTCAGCCAGCAGTGGAGAGAAACTGCTATCAGCGAACCAGCACGGGCGCGTTCGCGCATCTTCAAGGAGAGGGAGCGCGCGCCACCAGCGTGCCATCAGCACCAGCACCAGCGCGTGCCAACAGCGCGCCACCAGCGTGCCACCAGCACCAGCACCAGCGCGTGCCAACACCGTGCCACCAGCGTGCTACAGCGCGCAACTTCGCGTCACCAGGGCTGAGAGGGAAGCGGCCCCGCACTCAACACCCATCGGCGTGACGACGGCGAGCGTCGTGCTGACTCTTCCAGCCAGCGGTGGACAGAAACTGGCAGTCGTTCGTATGCCCCTCCCCCACACTCCCTCCTCACTCAATGAACGAACATCGCCGTGGTACTGTGCTGACGATTTCAAGCATAATAATTTCGCATATCAGAATGTGTTAAGGATTGGATACGAATCAAAGACCGAGTGCCGTGTTGTGTAATCATTCAAGAATACGAGTTTGCATATTATAAGGTTAAGGTTTTGATAGAATAGTTCGCTTGTTTTTAATCTCTCTCTCAACAACCGATCGATTGCGTTACGCGTCGGGAATTAACCACAGGTGCCGCTATCGAGGTGAAACAACGCAATCGTGATGGTATCATGTTAACGCTGTGTTGAAATTCCAACATCCCGAGATTGAGTTTTCATATTATCCAAAAATTTAAGTTAGCTAGAAAATAAAATTGATCAAAGCAGAAGGTTTGTGTGTGATTCTTCCTGAAATTCTGCATAATATTGTTCTGTGTATGAGATCTGAATCCTGGGGACCTATCATAAGCACACTATCACCACACATAATCCATAACACACATAATTCATAATGTTCAATCGAGAGTAATCGTATCCTTATCGATAATACGGAATTAAAGAGCAGAGTCGAATCGACTCTCTCTCATTCACGCTCACAATGCCTGCGTCACTGCATACGATTAATTGTGTTATTCCAATTCATAACACAATCCTCGTCACCGAGGCTCGACCTGATAATCCATAACGACCTGCATTATCATAACCACGCCCACTCGCATAAATTAATACGATTATCTCTCGAATCAGCATAATTTATGCGCATAATTACACTGATTAACATAATTTTGGATAAATTATGCAAATCTCAAATTTCATTTAATTTTAATTATTTTCATCAATTTTCATAACGCCTATATATACAACAAAGGGTAAAAAAAACAATTATCATATTTTGTTACTGGAAAATGAGGTTTCCAATGTTGTGTAAATGCTTACCCCGAGCTCTCATACTCTGATGGTGCATTGCCTTTGAGTTGTGCGCCTTTTGGCATCTTCTGGTCCAACACCATGTGAGACGAGGCTCTAAAGAAAGCTGTCTCGGGTGTGGACCAATCAATTTCAAGGACAGTGCCACATATATTATCAGAGTTGTTGTTTTGTGTTTGCGTTCCGACCGCAGGTATTGTGGTCAATGTAAACACGACTCCTTGTAAAAAAAGGTGTCAGTTTTGTTGCCAGATAAATGGGTAAATAAAACAATTATCATATTTTGTAACTGGCAAATGAGGTTTCCAACGGTGTAAAAAAATATATCGCGACATTTCGATCGCAACGCGAGCAAGCAAATCGTCGTCAGGAGAATAGGAGTGGGGGGAATCTGCCGTGCCGCTGTGCTTGGGGATTGCTGCGTTGCATTAAGCGGCGAGCTCAAAATCATTCGCCCACGAAAGCCTCTTTCTTCTTCATGTACGTCTCTGTGCTTGGGAAGTCGGTGGCAATATCCCAGCCGTGCCCATGTGGCGTTCCACGCCATCGTCAAATACCACACACACACCATTCAACTTCCACGTCAACTGCCTCAGACGCAAGCATCGCGTTGTTGTTTATTAAAGTAGGTTCCGCTTACAACATTGGGCCATATTGTTAGCTCTTTCGGTAAAGTCACGTCGAAGGGAAACAATAAAATAATAAAATATATATAAAACAATATTTTATTGTTATTATTGATGGAACCAGTGCAGATCAAGATGTTTATTGTTTCCCTTCAACGTGACTTTACCAAAAGAGCTAAGAATATGAATTACTGCAGTCACGAAAGCTTTAAATCAAAATTCAACATTGAGCCAATTGAGATGATTTTTTTTTTCACTTGAAAGGAAACCGCAATGCCCGGAGAAAGCCCCGACACACAAGGGGAGAATCCTTAATCGCTAAACTTGTTAACCTACTTGCTGTACCGCCTCCAAATGGCACATCGCTTTCCATGTGGTGCACTAGAAACTCGGAGCAGAATTTCTTTAATACAATATTTTAATGTATTCAGTTGGCGATCTACAATAAAAAAAAATTACTCTTAAAAACATGTTATGTTAATTGCACTGTTAAAAATAGTTGTCGTAAATTCCCCCATTCGAACCAGCACTGAGCAGCTCTCTGTCTCGGTAAACAATGGAGGTGGAATAATTTAATAACGTAGTTTTAATGTCATCAGGCCTGGAAGGGACGATGTTCTAAATAAATGTACAACCTTCTCATTGCGAGTCAAGAGCGAAAAACCGCAGCGATACCCAAAAGATCACTGCGCCAGGATCTGTGGCTTTCTCCATTTGCCAACACCAGACAGATCACACTGCCCTTAGACAAAGCGTGAGGTTGCCTTGTTACGCCTCTTGCGCAGTGTGTACGCGCCTATGTGGGGTAGCTGCTGGCGCAGCGGGTTATTGCACTCTGCCACGAACCCGGCGACCCGAGTTCAATTCCCACTCGGGAGCAAAAAACCTTGGCGGATATCCGACGAGGTCTTGAAGTCGACTCAGCCTCAAAGAAGTGCCCGCTACAATGTGTTAACATCACCACTTGGGGTGACATTGAAGGAGGCCCGGGCGTGTCGCTGGCCCACCCACCCACGTGCCATGCCATGCCGGCCTTCATTAGGCGGTCGCGAGCACCGCTTGCCCCAAACGTCTATTGTGGCTATAAGGGGGATCTCAGTCTTGCATATGTGCCAATGCCTGCCTCCGTTGGGATGGGGGTGGGTGGGGGGTGGTGGTGCGTTTCATCACCTCCGTGTCGGCGAACTCGCAGTACTGCAGGTTGGCGGAATGGGAGAGGGTGCGCACGCACGCGCACGCGTCGCCGGTCGAGTCCTCGCGCACGCAGTCTGGGAAGCGGTGCTGGGAATGGAACCGTGCAACATTACCGCGAGACGAACGCCTGCGACTGGCAAAATAGTGCAAAATACGTCTCCCCCTGCCTCGTAGCCTCACATCCATTCATTCTCTAAAGGGAGGTCTGATGACGAAATAGTTGAAGGTTAAGAGGTACGGCACCTTATAATGTTACTTCCTCGTGCTAGACCTCGCGGCTGTCACGCGGCGAGCACGTGGTGCGCGTTCATTTTCACTGAATCGGCAAATCATTCAATCAATTAATTATTAAACCACGTTTACAAAAATGTATATTGATCGCCTTGAAAATGACACCCCGCATGAATTTAATCATTTTTAAGTTGTCCAATTTGTGAAACTGCCCACCACAACACTGCCTCGCATTTGCCGTGACTAGACAAGGCAACATTTTTTTCACAAGTAAATACAACGTCATGGGTATGAGCCCTGAAATGTATGGCGTGTGATGGGAGAAAGAAAATCTCACGAGGGACGCAGCAACAAAAACATCGCACCACTCACTTTGGCCTCGCCTCCCCTCTCGTCCTGTGCACCTTTCTCTCTTCTCGTCCCGCCGCCGCCGCCGCCGGATACTTCGTCATGGAACTGCGCGGCGGGGTTGTCAAGGCCCGGACGGTCGCGCTCCGAGGGCAACAGAAGCGGCTCGGAGTCGCCGGCATCGGAGGGGCGCGCGGCGTGCCACCGGATTGCGTCTGCGGGGTCCGCCTGCTTTCTCCTGGACTTGAACCCGCACGGGCGGTTTCTCCTCGCCTGCCGCCGGACTCTCGGCCTACGCTCAAGTGGGCCGCCGCCGTCGGCACCGTCTCCGTTCGGCCCCGCCGGTTTGGCACGACCAAACGGCTTCGCCATCGACCGCATCTCGCCACCCTGCACTGGCGGAAGCTCGGTTGACTCCGAGTCCGCCGGTGACGTCACGGGAGCTTTCGGAGGGCCCTGAGGTCTCACGGGTGCCTTGCGGACGCTGCCGTTTATCTTCTCGAGAAGTTTGGGCTCCGATTTGTTTACCTGCGGCCTCTCCATAACGGGTTTGGGTTTCGGAGGAGGGAGCGACTTCTTGCGTGTCCTCTCGATGTCTTGGCTCGTTATGTTGGCGCACGTGAGTGGATTCATATTCCCCGTGGATTTTACACGGGGCGTGGTGCTTGGAATAAGCTGAGCTTCATCGCTCGTTGTGCCGTACCGAGGCTGGCCCTCGTCATCGTCGCTCTCGGGTGGCGACGTCAATGACGGCAATGACGCATGCCGCGGCGTTTCGTTGCGCGATTCCAAAGTGCGGCCACTCTTGTAGTCGTCTTCAACCACAGCCTTCGTCTCCAAAACTTTGGTGAAAAACGTCTTTAGATATTCCTTCTGTCGGTGAAAATGCGGCTGTGCGGGTGCGGCAATGGACTCGGCTCCGATCTCATTCGCAATACGGCTGCCCTCGGGGAAAAGTTCTCTTGCCAGCGCATTTTCCAGAAACTCTGCGGAGCTGTCAGTGATGGCCACGAGCAGAACCGGAATGGCCTCTGTTACGTCGGAGAGGAATGCTCGAAGCATTGCAAAGGAAGCTTTTCTTTTGGCAGAATACACCAAAACGTAGCCATGGGTGAGCTCTTCACGCTTCAGCATTGCTGCGTGGTAAGAGATGACGGTAACCTTGATCCTTCTGCTCTGCATTCCCACAGACATTTCTAGATTCATGCAGTCGTTGCCAGCAGGATGCCCACTGCTGCAGAATTCCAGAAAGGGCGTTAGGACCGTGCCAATGTCGAAAGGGTCTCCACACATCAGACACATGGTGATGTTCACGTCGGGCGCGCCAGACTCTGGGCTGCTGAATGGGTCGGGCAGAAGGGTCGTGTTCTGGCAAGCATTCACGATCTGACTCAGGGCACGTTTGATCTGTGTTTCATGGAATTGTTTTCGAGATGACATCTCAGAAGGGCAATCGATAAAAGAGACTTGTAGCTTGTCGGCCGCTTGCTGGGCTTGCTGCCGTAGCAAAGGCAGCTTTCTGTCTGTAACGTCCTTCTGATTTGCCAGCATCAAAGCAACAGGAATGCAGCTCGAGAGGCCATCCTTCTTTATGAAGGAAGCACAAGAATTCACTCTTCCTAGGCTGTCTACGATGTAATTTAACGATTTCAATGAGTTGAAAGCACACAGACATCCGCTGGGCTGAGAAACGTTACTCTGCATGATGTTTGCAAAGCCCGTCACATCTCCATCCATTGCTTTCAGTTCCAACTCATAAACCTTCCCATTCACCGTGAACTCATTTCCGGCCGATTGCTGTTTGATTTCGCTGCAAAGTTTGCTTGCGAGGCCATCTCTACCGAATATTATGACATCAAATGCATCCGCACTGTCAAAATTGATTAAAGATTCCGAACGTTTGCTTACCAATTTGGGAATAGCACTTGAGAGAAGCAGCGGAATTTGCAGGTCAGTGCACTTATCTTTGCTGAAGCAAGACTCCCTGGTTGGGTGACGAACAGAGAACACGTGTTTCAGGATCAGCGCATCTCTCAAGGCAGGCGCCCACTTGAGCGTCTCGTGGCGACCGTCACGTTCCAGGTCCTGGTGAATCTCCGCTATCTCGTTGCGGTCAAACGCTTCGTTTCTGTCCACGCCGGCGAACGTTTCCGAGCGCTCGAGGAGCAGCTCCTGGTATTCGTCTTTCGCTTCATCCGTCATCTTGCCTCGGCACTCTCGGTAGATTAAAACGCGCCCTCGCCCGCACGGCGTCCGCAAGCCCTCCTCGTCGATAAGGAACGACCGTGCGTCATCCCACGGCCTCCCTGGCAACACCTCGCCAGAATTCTCCAACGTGTCGCGAAGGGCTCCCTTCATTTCCTCCTTCTTCCTCAGCACCTACAATTTCCGCACGTGGGCTTGGAAATGCGAAGGGCCGAACTCTCGCAAAAACGCAACGGGGACACGCCCGTCGGCGACGGCGTTGACGTGACCGCTGTCGGTCCAAACCCCATCGGACAGCTCGACAAACCACAATCCAAACTCTGGTTTCTTCCGCAAGAGCAGCAAAGCCTCGTCCCAGCTGAGGGATACAATGTCCGTGATGTCAGGGCTCATTGAGTTAAAAGCGTCGGGCAGAGAGCTGATGTATTGTGCCACCTTTCCTTCGATATGTGCAGCCTTCAAACGCGTGATGTGTTCTCGAAAGTAACTTTCAGCCCTGTTAGCACCCAGCAAGTCCACAAGCTGGACGTACTCCGGGCAGTCATCCAGTTGCTTGCCGGTCACCTGCCAGGTCACGCGGTAGTCTGTGACAATTTTTGTCAACCGAGAATTATAATCCTTAATGGCACTTTGGTGGTGTTCCTTGACTTGCTTGGCGGCCTTCTCAAACGGCACCAACTTTGGCTTTCCTTTCGGCTTGTCAATCATCTGCGCAAGAGTCAGAAATGCTGCCGACACATTCACATTGTCACTTGCTGACGTCTCGACTATCGGCAGGCGAACTTTTTTCTCAGAGGCAAACGCTCGAAGTTCCTTCAGGTGCTGCTCATCCAACACGTCACACTTTGTGGCAACCAACAAAATGGGCTTCTTTAATTTCACAAGTTGCGACACCAACTCCTCCAGAAACCTCAACTGATCTCGCAGCGTTCTCTGCGCGGAAACGCTTACATCGAAGCACGCCAGGAAGCCGTCAATGTGCAGCTTACCGTCGGGCATTGGATACTGCTCAAAATCTTGCTCGACTCCCAGTTGGTCAGTGCAAATGTACATGAGCTTTTCGGCCGAGGCGAGCCTGGTGGCGGCCGCGCGTTTGACGTAATGCCGGGAGTCGGAGCTCCTGTGTGGCTGGAAAGTGGCGTCGTCAACAAATTCGGTTTGTTCGACGACGTTGAAGACGTACTCTCGTCCCCCGTCAGCGGTGCGCGTTGCCCCGCCCCAGTATAGGTAGTGGTCGTTATTCATGACCCGACCGCCGAAATCAACTTGGCTCAGTATCGAAGTGTGTTCCGTGTGGTGATAGTCATCCGCTCTTGGCCTTGAGAACCTGCTGCTGAGGCACGACTTGCCTATTCCACAGCTTCCCTTCTCCTTCTCGGTCCCGGAAAGTCCAACGACACTGATGTTGTAGGTCCGCGTTTCCTTGCTGTCTTGACATCGCCGCGCTGCGTGTGACATCGCGCCGCTATTGCACGAGAACAAGGGCAGTTACGGTTCCGTGCGACACGTCGTGATGATTACTTTGGCTCTTTCGTTGCACTTGCAAAACAATATTTTCCCACGTGACTGGCGGTAATAGCAATTACTTGAACAAAAAAAATGTTCACCAACAACGAGGTCCTTTAAATGTTTATTTTTTTTTCCAGATGAGCAATTGTTTCTGAAAGACACAAAAAAACACAGAGGACATTTAAAATATTACAAAAAAAATAACGTTCCACTTGCATTGAGAGCTTAGTTATTTAACGCGGTGAAATCGATGGAAAATAAACACGATTGTCACAATGATTATGTGACGGCAATGTTTAAAATACACCGATGATGTGCCGAGGTGAGTCCAGGAAAAATAAAACGTTGTTCTCAAACAAGCACATGTAAAGCTGTGAGTACAGGCAGGGAGATGTCTGATCGCCTCATACCGGCACCGATAAATTCCCAGTTGGGACATCACAGTTGACGTTCTGACGGTAGACGTCACTACAAGACGTCAAACAAGCCTTTAGCAGGATTACAATGTTTTGATTTAAAGCTTTCGTGACTGCAGTAATTCATATTCTTAGCTCTTTCGGTAAAGTCACGTTGAAGGGAAACAATCAAATAATAAAATACATATAAAACTATAAAAATTCTCACACCTGATGTCGACCGTTTGTGTTATGGACGAAACGTCGTGATAATTTTTATTGTTTTGTATATATTTTATTATTTTATTGTTTCCCTTCAACGTGACTTTACCGAAAGAGCTAAGAATAAGGATCACAATGGTTTTGTAACGTGGAACCGCACGTGAGGTAAATCGTACATCAGGATTTTAACAGAACTTTATTTTAAAACGCGCGCGCATGCTAAGCCACGTGACCTTCGTGCTAAGCCACGTGACCTTCGTGCTAAGCCACGTGACCTTCGTGCTAAGCCACATGACCTTCGTGCTAAGCCACGTGACCTTCGTGCTAAGCCACGTGACCTTCGGTGGGCAGGGCTGCCTGGGAAATTAGCGGTGATGTTATTTGGGGTGGTACGGCACAAACAAACGCTCACCAAACAAAAAAATATAACGAAATAAAATAAAACAAAAGGCCAAACATGTTTAGAACAAACCACCCCACCCCACCCTGCCTATCAGAGTTTCCCTGAAGAAGAAGAAACCGCTGTGGATACGTCTAAGAAGCTTGCGTTCTGCACATCGGCACAAATGCTGGCGTTATGTGGCAAGGCCCCTATCGCTGTCTGTGGGCTGACTTACGTGTCGCTCTCTGCGTTGTTGACAGACAAGGCCCCTTGCTCACGCACGGTCAAGTTAAACAAATTAAATACGTGTCCAATGCAAAACATTTGGTGGATTATGAGCCGGGAAATCGCCTTTTGGTCAAACCTAAAGCACGGTAGAACAATGGTCCCACGATCAACGTCCTCATTGAGAAAAAAAAACGAGTCAAAATGTATCACTTTAAAACAAGCTGCACTGGTCAAGTTTGTAAACAGTTGTCTTGGCAAATTTATTTAATTATTAACTTATTAATTAACTTAACCCCCCTCCTCCCTCGCGTGTGACCCTCACGTGACCCCCCCCCTCACGTGACCCCCCCTCCCCCCGCAGCCGGGGGTTGAGCAGACCTGGCGAGTAAACTCAACACGCAGCAGTAGCAGCAGCAGTAGACACAACACGCAGCAGTAGACACAACACGTAGCAGTAGACACAACACGTAGCAGTAGCAGTAGACACAACATGCAGCAGTAGACACAACACGTAGCAGTAGACACAACACGTAGCAGTAGCAGTAGACACAACATGCAGCAGTAGACACAACACGTAGTAGTAGCAGTAGACACAACACGCAGCAGTAGACACAACACGTAGCAGTAGACACAACACGTAGCAGTAGCAGTAGACACAACATGCAGCAGTAGACTCAACACGCAGCAGTAGACACAACACGCAGCAGTAGACACAACACGTAGCAGTAGACACAACACGCAGCAGTAGCAGTAGACACAACATGCAGCAGTAGACTCAACACGCAGCAGTAGACACAACACGCAGGAGTAGCAGCAGCATTAGACACAACACGTAGCAGTAGACACAACACGCAGCAGTAGCAGCAGCAGTAGACACAACACGCAGCAGTAGACACAACACGCAGCAGTAGACTCAACACGCAGCAGTAGACACAACACGCAGCAGCAGTAGACACAACACGCAGCAGTAGACACAACACGTAGCAGTAGACACAACACGTAGCAGTAGACACAACATGCAGCAGTAGACACAACACGTAGTAGTAGCAGTAGACACAACACGCAGCAGTAGACACAACACGTAGCAGTAGACACAACACGTAGCAGTAGCAGTAGACACAACATGCAGCAGTAGACTCAACACGCAGCAGTAGACACAACACGCAGCAGTAGACACAACACGTAGCAGTAGACACAACACGCAGCAGTAGCAGTAGACACAACATGCAGCAGTAGACTCAACACGCAGCAGTAGACACAACACGCAGGAGTAGCAGCAGCAGTAGACACAACACGTAGCAGTAGACACAACACGCAGCAGTAGCAGCAGCAGTAGACACAACACGCAGCAGTAGACACAACACGCAGCAGTAGACTCAACACGCAGCAGTAGACACAACACGCAGCAGCAGCAGTAGACACAACACGCAGCAGTAGACACAACACGTAGCAGTAGACACAACACGTAGCAGTAGCAGTAGACACAACATGCAGCAGTAGACACAACACGTAGTAGTAGCAGTAGACACAACACGCAGCAGTAAACACAACACGTAGCAGTAGACACAACACGTAGCAGTAGCAGTAGACACAACATGCAGCAGTAGACTCAACACGCAGCAGTAGACACAACACGCAGCAGTAGACACAACACGTAGCAGTAGACACAACACGCAGCAGTAGCAGTAGACACAACATGCAGTAGTAGACTCAACACGCAGCAGTAGACACAACACGCAGGAGTAGCAGCAGCAGTAGACACAACACGTAGCAGTAGACACAACACGCAGCAGTAGCAGCAGCAGTAGACACAACACGCAGCAGTAGACACAACACGCAGCAGTAGACTCAACACGCAGCAGTAGACACAACATGCAGCAGCAGCAGTAGACACAACACGCAGCAGTAGACACAACACGTAGCAGTAGACACAACACGTAGCAGTAGCAGTAGACACAACATGCAGCAGTAGACACAACACGTAGTAGTAGCAGTAGACACAACACACAGCAGTAGACACAACACGTAGCAGTAGACACAACACGTAGCAGTAGCAGTAGACACAACATGCAGCAGTAGACTCAACACGCAGCAGTAGACACAACACGCAGCAGTAGACACAACACGTAGCAGTAGACACAACACGCAGCAGTAGCAGTAGACACAACATGCAGCAGTAGACTCAACACGCAGCAGTAGACACAACACGCAGGAGTAGCAGCAGCAGTAGACACAACACGTAGCAGTAGACACAACACGCAGCAGTAGCAGCAGCAGTAGACACAACACGCAGCAGTAGACACAACACGCAGCAGTAGACTCAACACGCAGCAGTAGACACAACACGTAGCAGTAGACACAACACGTAGCAGTAGACTCAACACGTAGCAGTAGACACATCACGCAGTAGCAGTAGACACAACACGTAGCAGTAGCAGCAGCAGTAGACACAACACGCAGCAGTAGTAGCAGCAGCAGTAGACACAACACACACACAGTGTATACACACAGTATACACACAGTACACACAGTGTACACACACACAGTACACACAGTGTACACACACAGTGTATATACACGGTGTACACACACACAGTGTATACACACAGTACACACAGCGTACACACACACAGTGTACACACACACAGTGTACACACACACAGTACACACAGTGTACACACACACAGTGTATATACACGGTGTACACACACACAGTGTACACACACAGTATATACACACACAGTATACACATAGTACACACACACAGTGTACACACACTGTACACACACAGTGTACACACACAAAGTACACACACAGTGTACACACACACAGTGTACACACACACAGTACACACAGTATATACACAGTGTACACACACACAGTACACAGTGTACACACACACAGTGTACGCACACACAGTACACACACAGTGTACACACACACAGTATACACACACAGTACACACACAGTATACACACACAGTGTACACACACACACACAGTACACACACAGTGTACACACACACACAGTGTACACACACACAGTAGACACAGTGTACACACACAGTATAGACACACACAGTACACACACAGTGCGCACACAGTATACACACACACAGTGTACACACACACACAGTGTACACACACACACAGTACACACACACAGCACACACACAGTGTACACACACACAGTATACACACGCACAGTGTACACACACACAGTGTACACTCACACAGTGTACACACACAGTGCACACACAGTGTACACACACACAGTACACACACACAGGGTACACACATAGTGTACACACACACAAAGTACACACACACAGTGTACACACACACACAGTGTACACACACACACAGTATACACACACACAGTACACACACAGTGCACACACACAGTATACACACACAGTGTACACTCACAGTGTACACACACAGTACACACACAGTGTACACACACACAGTACACACACAGTATACACAGTATATACACAGTGTACACACACACAGTATACACGCACAGTGTACACACACAGAACACACACACAGTGTACACACACACAGTACACACACAGTATACACACAGGGTACACACATAGTGTACACACACAGTACACACACCCAGTGTACACACACACACAGTGTACACACACACAGTATACACACAGTATACACACACACAGTACACACACAGTGCACACACACACACAGTGTAGACACACAGTGTACACACACACACAGTGACACACACAGTGTACACACAGTGACACAGTGTACACACACAGTGTAGATACACAGTGTACACACACACAGTGACCCACACAGTGACACAGTGACACAACAACAACCGCCATTCGCCACTAAGTGGCGGTGAAGTCACCACGACGCTTGTGCCAGGGACAGTGACACACACAGTGACACAGTGACACACACAGCGACACACAGTGACACACACAGTGACACAGTGACACACACAGCGAGACACAGTGACACACAGTGTATACACAGTGTATACAAACAGTGTACACACAGTGTACACACACACAGTGTACATACACAGTGTGCACACAGTGTACACAAACAGTGTACACACACAGTGTATACGCACACAGTGTACACACACAGTGTACACACACAATGTACACACACAGTGTACACACACACAGTGTATACACATAGTGTACACACACACAGTGTACACACACAGTGTACACATACACAGTGAATACACAGTGTACACACACACAGGGTATACACAGTGTACACACACAATGTACACACACAGTGTACACACACACAGTGTATACACATAGTGTACACACACACAGTGTACACACAGTGTACACATACACAGTGTATACACAGTGTACACACACAGTGTACACACACACAGGGTATACACAGTGTACACACACAGTGTACACACACAATGTACACACACAGTGTACACACACACAGTGTACACACACAGTGTACACACACACAGTGTACACACACACACAGTGTATACACAATAATGTCCACGTTGTTGCTGAGCTCACACACCCAAGGGAGGGAGCAATGGAAAATGAATCTAAATCAACTTAGACTTCAACTCTGTGACGTCACCACTCTGCATTACCTCATCGGCGTGAAACGCCAGGGGGAGGTGTACCTCGCTAGTGACGTCATGTCACCAAGGTATGCACCCCTCCCTCGTTCACCGCGCTCTTGAGCGTGACGTCACCTCCGCTCGGGTCACTGCCGATAGCGTTCCAGTGCTAATCCTTATTTGGGCAAAGCTACGCCCAGTGACTGGTGGCTCATTAACATAATGTATCCGTTAAAGCCGTTGCGAGTTTATTGCGACGGGTTCAGCGCCCACGTCCCCATCCCTCCAAATATGGGCCGGCCTCATTAACATAATTTATTCAGTTAGAGAGCCGCTCGTTGGAGGGAAGTGACGTCATACTACTTCCTGCTGTCGCGAGGCAACAGGAAGCTGCCGTGTGCGCGCTTGCACTGAAATCCGAGGTGAGAAATTCTCATCGTTGTGGTGGTGGTCGTTGTGGTGGTGGTTGTTGTTGTTGTTTACCAAGGTAGAGCCTCTCTCTCGCAGGGATGTCAGTTGAGTAGCAACGCGGGGCCTAGCCACGCGGGGCCTTGCCTCCTGCCCTCGCCTGATTGCATTCACTTTAATTATCTCGCTTAAGTTTAATTTGTCTTCACCCGGCTCGCCACTTTGTAACATTGTTTTATTGTCAATATTCACGCAGTTTTTTTTATTTTTTTCACCAGGCCAAGCCCGCTTGAGCTGCTATACCGCTCTTGTTATCAGAAGCGACCTGCCCACAACAACACAAGGTGAGGCTTTGTCAACGTGTGTGAATGTTTTGACTTAAAACTTTGGTGACTGCAGGAATTAATATTCTTGGTTCTTTCGGTAAAGTCACGTAGATAGAAAATTAAATGAAAATAACAATAAAATAAATGAATAATTCCAAATAAAGCAAAACAACTCACGTCGTTTTGATCGCAACACAAGTGGTCTTTATTTAATGTAATTGTATTATCTGTTATTGTTATTTTCTATCTACGTAACTTTACCGAAAGAAACAAGAATAAGTGTGTCAATGTCTATCGGTCAAAGACACTAAACGGAGTGACGCGCAAACTCCAAATATACAGCAGGCGTCAGGGTCGGGATCGAACCCACGACTTCCTGTATACCAGGTGAGGTAGTTAACATCTCACCACGGAGAGAGGCACGCAAACTCCAGTTAGCCTCGGATATGTTCGTTGATCCTCAATTAATTACTTGGTGGAGTGAGGAAGCATTCATGCCAAGCAGATGAAGGTGGCCAGGCGTGATTCTAGACAGTTTGTGTTTGCAGTAACGTCTATTAACTCTGTTGAACACGGAGGTTATATCATAACAATAGTTTATTTTTGTTTTCCTCTGGAACTCTTCATAAGAATGGAAACAGGAGGTGAACACAGCACACACATTCAGCTGAAGTCGGAACTGTTCATCCCAGCATTCAAGGACATCTGAGCCTGGATTCACACCTCTAAGTTGCGATTGAACGTTGATTTATGCATTTCTGCATTACACAAATAGTATTGTTTTCAACACCCTTTGCTATGTAAGCTGAATTTAGCTCTCATAAATATTCGTTTTTTAGCCAGACAGCCGAAATTGTGTACTTAGAGTTTTGGGTTAACATTCATTTTGAAGATACGAGGGCTTCCAGGCATGTTTATAACCATTTGCCCTCTCATTGTGTGCCATCACAGCCCGTGTGATGAAGTTGGGACACTTTTTTACTACATAATGAATATATGAATAAGTATAGACGTGTAAGTCACATGTGACTGTATATATGCATTGACGTGTCGATGGTGTGGGTATTTTTTTCTGTCTGCAGCTGACGCTGGTCTAATGGAGCAAAGGCAGTCGGCACAGCTCGGTACGACAAGTCAACAATGCGACCAGCGTGCATACAGCACGGATCGGACTGGAAATTTGACACAGCACCAGAGAACACACACGGGAGAGAAACCTTTCAAGTGCAGTGTGTGTGTGAAGGCATTTTCACGGTCATCTGATCTTGTAAAACACCAGAGAACACACACAGGAGAGAAACCCTTCAAGTGCACTCTGTGCGGGAAGCCGTTTGCACTTTCATCACATCTTCAAGTACACGAGAGAACACACACGGGAGAGAAACCCTTCAAGTGCAGTGTGTGTGGGAAGGCGTTTGCACAGTCATCTGCTCTTAAAATACACCAGAGAACTCACACAGGAGAGAAACCCTTCAAGTGCAGTGTGTGTGGGAAGGCGTTTGCACAGTCATCTCCTCTTGTAACACACCAGAGAACACACACGGGAGAGAAACCCTTCAGGTGCACTCCGTGCGGGATAGCATTTGCACAGCAACAACAACTTCAAGTACACCAGAGAACACAAAAGCATCAGAAGATCCACAAGGAGTGGAGTCTGAAATCAGCTTGTGAAAGTCAAAGTGCCACCATGACCCCATCCCTCATGAAACAAGAACCGGAAGAAAATCCCAGCTTGGACACTTTTAAAGGTTTTGGGGTGAAATATGAAGAGGTGATGGTGAAGAGGGAAGAAGTGATGGTGAAGAGCGAAGAAGTGAAGGTGAAATGTGAAGAAGTGATGGTGAATAGCGAAGAAGTGAAGGTGAAATGTGAAGATGAAGATTCAACTCCAAAATCGGACCTTCACATCGATGGAGGCAACGTGAAGCAGGAGGAGAATTCTGACTGTGAGGAAGAGCGAGACAACTCCCAGCAGTTTGTGGAAGTGGAGGTGTGGGTGGACTTCCTAGACAATACAAAGTGAAGTGGAGAACCGGTAGATGTGTAAGCCAGAGACGATGTCGCTACAATAGATGCACCTTTGTCACAGGCCTTTAATGACAAGAATGTGAAGTTGAACACTCAGTTCTTAGGTTCAACCTGCAGAGTAAGAGCGGCCAGTCTTTGTGGACCTGTGGGATGGGTCAATCTCTCACCAGGAGCGAGAGCCAATAAGCTCCCAAGCATTCACGATGTTCTCATGATAATTGCTTTTCCGCTTTGCTCGCTTAATTGCCTCGGCAACTCGGAGTTTTGTGTCGTATCTTGTCTGAGACACTCGAAGAGCATCCCAAAGTAGCAGCTGCCCCTGTGTGACACAAGGTGGTGGCCCTGCACCAGCTTGCATGTGGACAAGAGCCTGTCAGTAGGGGGCGATGATTGATGCGTCATCTCGGTTGTGTAGTTTGTAGGCAATCTTGATTCGAAGCTTTTATGACTGCAGGAATCCACACTGTCTAGTTATTTCGGTAGTCATCACGTGGGTAGAAACATAACAGACCACGGCGTTTAGATCACAACACAAGCAATCGTCATCAGGTGGGACAACCACAGCAAGAAGAAGACGCTGAAGTAGGTGCCTACTTCAGTTTTGTCTTCTTGCTTGTCCCACCTGATGACGATTGCTTGTGTTGCGATCTAAACTCCGTGATCTATTATTTGTAGCTAATGTTTATAATTTGCTACATTTTGACCCAGATGCCAGCAGGCAACGGCCTACTCGTTTTGAATGACACTACAATAGTACGTTGTACATACACTGTTAAGCAGGCGGTGCGTATTTTTAAAATAGCTTCTTGTTAATACGATGTAACCTAATGCAGTATATTTCATTGCAGTAATTAAATTTTGTTAATAAGCCTGTCAATAATTACGAATGAATACTTGTCTGTGCATATTTTAAATGTTATTTTTTTATAAGGTGCTGTTGATATCGAAAACTGACACATAACTGGCATGCCATAAATAGGAAATTAACACTGCTTATTCGAATCAATGTATTCATATATGTTGATAAACTCTTTTCAAGCAGATTTTGTCTCTAACAGCGACTACAGGGACCACGTGATTGTTCAAAAATGTCTTTGATTATAACTATAATTGCCTACAATTCGTCATGTGTAGCTTATTTAGACTAATTTATTCACTACCCAAAATGTATTTACTTGAAAACATAGAGCTGATATTTGTAAGCAGTCTTTTTTATTTATACGTTTGAAAAAAAATATTTGCACAAATTGAACTTGTTCAGATACAAGGTGAATTCACAAGGCTTTGTAAAAAATCCAATATTTCAGAATTTTGCCTTAACGGAGAATATTTTTTTAAATGTTGGTAAAAATAAAGATTCAGAAATATATATTGTGCCGTGTCTACAATTTTATTGTAAAGTGGAATTGGTAAAAAAATTGATGGTTCAATGAGCAACTCTGTCTACGGGAAAGCTACCCATACGGATGCTTACCTGAAACCGGATTCCCACCACCATCCATCCCAGAAGAATTCCCTCATCAAGACTCTGCACCATAGAGCCCAATGCATATCCGACCAGGAACACATAGCCAGTGAACTCAAACGCCATGTCTCGGACCTCATTTATGAACACAAAGCAGACCTAAAACACGGTAGGACCAACACCTCGGCCGTGGCAGATCATTGTTATAATTCAGTAGGCTCACTTGACATTGACTTTTCCAAGAGAGAGGTTCTTTGTAAGCCATCTGGCTACCATGAGAGATTCGTTCATGAGGCTATCCACATATACAAGCACAGAGACAATTTCAACCGAGAAGATGGATTCTGGCTTAGCAATCATTGGAAAGATTTGATAAACCATTTCAGGTCTTAATTGATTGTTCACGCTTACAGTGGCTTTCAGACAGCATACATTAAACAAATTTCGTCTCCCCCACTCCTCTTTTCAGAACATAGATGGACTAGTCCTTCTAAATAAACTGCCAAATCGCTGCGCGTGGCGCTAACGTTTTTTAAATAAATAAATAAATACACCGTTTAAAAATAAATACATTTATGCAAACCGACACACCTGATGACAACCGTTTGTGTTATGGTCGAAACGTCGTGATAATTTTTATTGTTTTATATATTGTATTATTTTATTGTTTCCCTTCAACGTGACTTTACCGAAATAACTAAGAATATTAATTACTGCAGTCACGAAAGCTTTAAATCAAAATGCATATTAAAATTAATTAGCATGCCAAAATTAGCATAGGACAACCGTTGACCAATCGCTGTGCACCATCGCCGGAGACGCTCCCAGGTTTGCTTCTCGACCAATCGGATCGCTGGCCCTCCCCCCCTCCCCACTTTGGCACGCGGCGACCAATCAGATCGCGGGAGGACGCTACCATTTTTAATGCCCTACACGCTGAACGCCGCGCGCCCATGTGCGTGTGAGTGTTTAGTTTTGTTTTAATTATTTTAATCATTAAAGTTCGCGAGTGTCAAGGTAAGCTACGTTGACTTTATTTTTTAAAGCATTTTCTCAAGAGAACCATTGTTGCTGCTGCTGCGGCTGTTGTTGTGAAAGGCCCGGTACACCCTGAGGCCTTGCCTAGACTAGGACAGCCTTGATGTCACGTGGACCCACACTCTTTGCTTCTTTCGGTAAAGTCACGGAGGTAGGAATTTTTTTATTTATTTAATTTAATTACATTTTACTTTATACCTACGTTAAATTTAATTTAATATTTTAATTAAGTTAATTGAAACTTATTTTATACATACGTATTTTTTTTATAAATGAATATTTTTTTAATTTAAATTAAATTTATTTTATGTTATACCTACGTTAAATTTCATTTAGTAAAAAATTAAATTTTATTCACATTTATTTTATTTCATACCTACGTAAAATTAAATTGAATTTTTAAATAAATTTATTTAAATTCATTTTATTTTATACCTACGTAAATTTTTTTTTTATATATATAAAAATTACATTTATTTTATTTAAATAAAATGTATTTTATACCTACATTAAATTTTTTTATAAATTATTTTTTAAAATGTATTTAATCTTATACCTACGTTAAATTAAATGTTTTAATAAATTAAATTTATTTTATTTAAATTACATTTATTTTAGTTAATACCCACGTTTAATTTAATTTTTTTTAATAACTAACATTTTATTTAAATTAATTTTATTTTATACCTACGTTAAATTAAATTCTTAACAAATTAAATTATTTTATTTAAATACATTTTTTAAAATAAATTACATTTATTTTATTTAAATTACATTTATTTTATACCTACGTAAAATTAAATTAAATGTTTTAATCAAATTTATTTTACATGTACAGTCATTTTAACTGCTCTGACTGCCACAAGCTAAGTGCGGCCTGGAAGCGTATTATTAAGTAATACATTTTACAATTACAATTCCTTATAGAGGAACCCCATACTAATGAACTGACTACGTATCTATACAATTAAAAGACCGCACGCAGATTTCGCAAAAGCGGACCCCGTTGTCAATGATATAATTTGATGTACGTACAGCAGTTGCTGTACAGCAGTTGCTGTACGTACATCATTAAAATTACATCGATTGTAATACGTCACCAAAGACACAATTTTAATTTGACCCCCGGGTCTGATCGCGTTAACTGTGCAGGTGGCGGGTCGAGAGGTTACTTGCATGTGTGTGCAGCTTATTGAATATTGACGTGCGATGACTTGTGGAGAGGAAGAATGATGATGATGATGTTGATGGCGATGCAAGTCTTGAAGTCTGACGTTGTTCTCCGAGTCGTGTAGCCTACCGCGTGCAACTTTGGGGATTGCGTAATGTCATTTTAGTTTCCTCTGTGGAACTTTTTATTTTGTTGATTCTAACGCTTTAACTAACGTAGGGCGGGCTTGGGAGCGGCGTTGACGATGTGTTTTGGCGTTACACCAACCAGCACCTTTGCATTCATTTTTTATTTTTTTTATTTTTTTATTGTTTTATATATATTTTGTTGTTTCTCTTCAACGTGACTTTACCGAAAAAACTAAGAATATGAATTACTGCAGTCACGAAAGCTTTAAATCAAAATTTAAGTTGGAGGTGCTTTGATTGTTACAGCGAGAGGTGGAATCATCACCGTTATGGGTTTAAGTGGGCACGGAGCCTGTCAAGGGAATGGGTAGGTAGAGGAATGGGGTTGGAGAGTATACACAACTTGCATTTCTAGTCATTTCAACAATTTATGGGCATGCGCATCATTAACAGTATCCTGATTGATGAGCAAAACAAAATCATCAATCTATTGTCATAAATGAGTCCGAAATATCAAGTCATGCTCAAAACCGCATTCCTATTGTTATAAAAATCATTGCACCCCCATTCATGATGACAATTCCAATATGGTCATTATGATGCTCAGAATTACACTTATATTCTCAGAATCATGAACATTTATTAAAACAGCAGTGTGCTCAAAATGCTCATTTAACAATTTCAACATGTACACAATTCCAAGATTATAATCAAAGTAAGTCCTATGTATCGTGGTGTTTTTATGCTTATCCATTATTGCGCGCCCCCCCCAAAAAATATTCAAAAGTCTATTTTTATAATGTTTGCACGGTGTACAGTCTGGAAATTACCCACATGGCAAATTTCCAGCTTGGTGCGTGTCGGGAATTACGCTAAACATTTTGAACAGACGCACACATTCACAACTTTGCCTTTGGTATATATGGAGATTAGTAATAAATTGTTAATTTAACTACTTTCATGTTGACTGATTCGAAATAGGAAAAGCACTGGCTCACCACGGGGCTTATCGCGTGGTATCTGGGGACTTTATTTGAAACGTAAACCCCACAGTGTGTGAGTACAATTCCTCGCAAGTTGCGTCCACAGAGACAGACAGACAATAACGTTTCTAGGTAAGAGTAAGAAATGAATCTACGTGTCGAGGAGAGACGAGAGAGCAAAGAGGTCACCTCGGGAGACGGGGCGGCGCGTCAACCTTAGTCACATGACGGAAGGAGTGTGGGCGTGCCGTGCGTGTGTGTGTACCGTGTGTGTGTGTGCACCGTGTGTGTGTACTGTGTGTGTGTGTGCTGTGTGTGTGTGTACTGTGTGTGTGTGTGTTACATATTTCAGTTTAATTCGTGGTTTCGTGGTAATTAATTGAAGGTGAAGGGGTTACCAGCCCCTCGCACCCGTCCAGAGCCCCCGTTTAGCCCCTGTGGTGGACACATATGCCATGAGGGGAGGAGCCAATCAAAATTGGATCTCCCCCCACAGCGCTGTCCACGACAGAGTTGCCCGTCCGGCACCGCGAGGAGGTAGGGGGTTGTTTTGCCGGGCAATATCTTTTCATCAGTTGCGTAACGCTGTGTGGAAGCTACCTGGTCTGTCGCTCCGCACTAAGCTTCAGGTCTTCTCGGCCACGGTCATTCCCTCCCTTCTCTACGCTTGCGAAACGTGGACCCCCCTAATGGAGCATCTTCGCCGGTTAGAAACATTTAGGCTGGCCTGCCTACGATCCATCCTGGGTTTAACCAGACTGGATTGTGTGAGGAGCTCACAAATCCTTGAAAGATCTGGGCAGGGTCCCATCGGTGAGCTCCTCCGGCAGGCAAGGCTGCGATGGCTGGGTCATGTAGCCCGCATGCCCAGCCACCGCATGCCAAAACAGCTTTTGTTTGGCCGGATTGAGGGGGCTAAGCGGGCGCGGCACGGGTTAGAGAGGAGATGGAGTGATGTGGTACAGGAGGACGTGGAGTTGAGTGGACTTGCCGATGACTGGTACCAGCGGTGTCAAGATCGGCCTCTGTGGAGGAGGCTCGTGAAGGATGCTCCTGGGCAGTTGGAGGCAGTCGCCCTCCAACAACAACGGAGGGCGGAGGAGCGACGCTCAGAACAACGAGCGGAGCGCCGGGTGGCTAAAGCACAGCAGGTTGGCACAGTAGGGGGCACAGGTGGTGCATCAGCCAGTCATCTCAGTCAGTCGACCCGTGGCACCTGGGTCTGCCCAGTGACCTCCTGCCAGCGGGCGTTCGACACTTCACGTGGCCTCACGGTGCACATAGCCTGGCACAAGCGTCGTGGTGACGTCACCGCCACTTAGTGGCGAATGGCGGTTGTTGTTGTTGTTGTGTGTGTCTACTGTGTGTGTGTGTACTGTGTGTGTAACGTGTTCGGCGGTAGTCCAGCGTGACGTCACCTCCGCTTGGGTCACTGCCGATATCAATCCAGTGGCAATCCTTATTTGGGCAAAGCTACGGCCAGTGACTGGCGGTTCATTAACATAATGTATCCGTTAAAGCCGTCGAGAGTTTATTGCGACGGGTTCAGCAGCCACGCCCCTTCCCTCGACATATGGGCTGGGCTCATTAACATAATTTATTCAGTTACAGAGCCGCTCAATGTGGAAGGGGCGTGTCTCTTGCCCCGGAAGTGACGTCATGTTTCTTGCTTACCCGCGTGACGTCGCTAGGTAACAGGAGGCTGCCGATCCGCGCTTGCACTGAAATTCGAGGTGAGAAATTCTCATGGTGGTGGTCGTGGTGGTTGTTGTTGTTTACCAAGGTAGATCCTCTCTCGTAGGGATGTCAGTTGAGTAGCAGCGAGCATGGGAATCGACGTCCAGGTTGGAACTTTACAACGCGGGGCCTAGCCACGCGGGGCCTTGCCTCCTGCCCTCGCCTGATTGCATTCACTTTAATTATCTCGCTTAAGTTTAATTTGTCTTCACCCGGCTCGCCACTTTGTAACTTTGTTTTATTGTAAATATTCACGCAGTTTTTATTTTCTTTTTCACCAGGCCAAGCCCGCTTGAGCTGCTATACCGCTCTTGTCATCAGAAGCAACCTGCCCACAACAACACAAGGTGAGGTTTTGTCAACGTGTGTGAATGTGTAGTGGGTTCCAGGACACGGAGACGGCAGAATAGAAGCAGCACTATTTATTTAAACCTTAACAAGGGTTACACTAGAAGGGGTAGCGGCCCCTCCACCCGTATAACTCAGGAACACACCCCAGGCTCTCTAGCCTAAGCTCTAGGCTCCCAGTTCCTCCTGGTAGGGCTCTAAGGGAGGCTATCAGATCCGGCCCTGGTTAGGCACAGATCTCGGCACCCCGCCGACCAGACCGGCCCTTAGAAGGACTCTGACTCTGGGGCTCTGGGGCCGCACCACTGGCTTGCTGTGCCGGCCCTGAAAAGGGCAGCGGTCACAGGAGTTCCAGGGTCTCACCTAGCTGGCCTTCTTTCTTCACTGGTTGCTTCAGCCTCGGGCCCCACACTCTGCCCCGAGCTCCCTGGCTCCCCGCACTTTATACCCACTGGAGCCTTAGCGGACGTTGTTGTAGCCACCAAGGTGTGGGTGAACCACACCTTCCCGTGTCATGTGTTTATTCCCCATAGCACCCCTACATCACCCCCTCCCGTGTAACCCGCAGCCGTCCCGGCTGCAACAATACTCGAACAATAAACACAACAAACCCCCACCCGTGCGTGCCTCATAAGAACGAACACCCCAATAAATAACCCAACCCACCTATACAAAATTACACTATATACACATATACATTGTACCCGCCCCCCCCATCAACGCAGCAAGAAAACTTAACAGTGAACAACAAGAGTAACAAGAACCATTTTTACAACAAGCGGCGCATTTTGGCGCGAGTCCGATTTGCGGGTCCATCGTAGGGGGAGGGTCCGGTCGGCCCGGCAGTGGGCACCGGCTGTGCAGGTGCACCGTCTTCCGTCACCCCGGAAGGGCAAACTCCGTCCCCACCGGGTGGCGCAGGCGCGCTGGAAGCCGTCATTCTTGAGGCGCCTGAAGGTGGAACAGTTAGCGAAGCATCAAGGGCAGGTGACGAAGACGCCGTCCGGGAGTCAGCGGAGACATCACATGCTCGGCCTGTGTAATGTGGTGGAGGGACGCGCGGCGCCACAAACGGCTTCAGACGCGAGGGGTGTACGTACCAGCGGCGTTTCCCCCACTGGATACGAACGCACTGCGGCCGCATAACCTTCACAATAACCACAGGGCCCCTCCAAGGCCGCAACAATTTCGCCGAGGTCGCCAACGGCACCTGAGGGCAGTGCAGCCAGGCTTGATCGCCTGGCTTCCACGCATGTGTGCATGATTGGCGCGATCGCAACCTCTCGTTGGCCTTCTGCCGAGAGGAAGAGTTTTGGGCCGCTGCCTCCCGCGCCTCGGTCAACCTCAGGATATTAAATTTAACGTGGTCGGCCAATTTCGATTTTCTGCTGGTTTCCGAGACGCGGAGCTGATTCGCAATTGGTGGGTCAACGTCGCGACCGTACATCAAAAAGAACGGCGAGAAGCCGGTTGCCGCGTGAGGAGCCATTCTATAGGCGGCCAAAACCCCCGGAATGTGAAGGTCCCAATCGGTCTGGGAGTCACACACCTGGTGACACAACATAGATGTGAGCGTCCTATGCAGCCGCTCCACCATGCCATCGGTTTGTGGGTGATAGGGGGAAGTGCGAATCTTTTTCGTACCAAGAAGCGCACACACCTCGTGCAGAAGGACGCCAGAGAAGTTCTTCCCTTGGTCAGTCAGCAGCCGTTCGGGAGCACCCTTGTCGAGGACATAGCCCTGGACAAAGGCCTCGGCAACGGCTGCTGCTGACTGGTTAGCAAGAGGCCATGCCATAGGCCATCGGGTGAAATATTCCACGCCAACCAGCAGGTACTTGTTACCCCTAGGGGTCGCAGGGAAGGGCCCCAATATATCGAGTGCGACGAGTTCGTTAACCCGAGAGACCGTGATAGATTGTAGCGGTGGGCAGGCGCCTTTCGCTGGTGGTTTTCGTTGGGCGCACTGAGTGCATGCACCCAGGAGGTCATCCACATCCCTTGCCATACCCGGCCAGAAGAAATCCAGCTGGAGCACGGCAAGGGTCTTGTGGGTCCCCAGGTGCAAAAGTCGCTCGTGTGCGGCCCAAACGGCCTTACCCCGCAAAGCGGATGGCACCACAAGCCTGTGACGGCAGGCCCTCCCATCCCAATGCATTAGGAGCCCCTGGAGCAGCCCGTACGAATCAATCCCCGCGACCCCCCGCACGGAACCCCCTGCGCGACGACGCAACGCGAGGAGGGATGCGTCCTCCATCTGGAGGCGCCCCCATTCCGCAACGGACAACCCCAGCAAGGAGTCCGCACCTCCCTCCCCGACAGGACCCTCAGGCAAGGGGTCCTCAGTGGCAGCAGCGAGAACCGGGATATCTAAGGGGGGGCTATCCTCTGGCGGCTTACAACGCCCCGATCCCCTGAGACAAGCGCAATCTGAGGCGGGCGGCAGGCGAGACAGCGCATCCGCATTAGTGTGCCGAGCACCCTTCCGATATGTGGTCGTGAAATCATAATCCTGAAGGATTTCGAGCCATCGGGACAATTGCCCCGAAGGCTGTGTCACCCGCAAGGCATATTGTAATGCCGCATGGTCCGTACGGACAGTGAAATGCCGACCGTACAGGTATGGGCGATACTGTTGCATAAAAAATACAATAGCCAAGAGTTCCCGACGCATGACGCAGTATCTCTGTTCTGCCGGAGACAAAACCCTACTGCCATAAGCCACGACGCGTTCCACACCACAGATCACCTGTGAGAGCACACCCCCAATGCCCGTATTGCTGGCGTCTGTATCGAGCAGGAAGGGTTCCGAAAAATCGGGGTAGCTCAATGGAGGGGCCCGCACGAGAGCGTCGCGAAGGGAACAAAAAGCGACCTCCTCCTCCTGGCCCCAGTGAAATTTCACTCCCTTCGCCGTCAGAGCGTGTAAGGGCTTAGCAATGGTCGCGAAATCCGCGACGAACCGCCGGTAATAAGACGCAAATCCAATGAAACTCCTGACCTCAGCCACCGAGGTGGGGGTTGGCCAGGAGTTGACACACTGCGTCTTTGCGGGATCGGTGGATATGCCCGAGCGGCTGACGATGTGCCCCAAATAGCGTACGGATTCCCGTAGCAGGTGGCACTTTTGCGGCTTAAATTTCAAATTCGCAGCACGCATTTTGAGGAACACGGCGCGCAAGCGCAAAAGGTGTTCGTCAAATGTCTTGCTGAACACGATGACGTCATCCAGATAGATCAAACAGACGTTCCACTGTAAGCCAGCCAAAACCAGTTCCATAAGGCGCTGAAATGTCGCCGGAGCGGAGTGTAATCCCATAGGTAACCGGTTAAATTGGAATAGGCCGTGTGGTGTGCGAAACGCAGTCTTTGGCTTGGACTCATCATCCAATGGGAGTTGCCAAAATCCGGATAACAAGTCCAACGTAGAAAAAAAACGTGCGCCAGCCAGAGCATCCAGAGATTCGTCCATCCGGGGAAGTGGATACGCGTCGGCCACGGAGATCTTATTAAGGCGGCGAAAATCCACACAGAATCGCAAGGACCCATCGTGCTTTTTGACAAGCACTATGGGTGCTCCCCATGGACTGGTGGAAGGGGCTATAATGTCTGCAGCCAGCATGTCATCCACTGCCAATTTGACATGATCTTTTTCGGCCGGACTTAACCGAAAAGGATTCTGGCGTACCGGGGCATTGTCACCCGTGTCAATGTGGTGACGCACCAATTTCGTGCACCCAATGTCATATTTGTGTTTACTAAAAACATCGGAAAATTCCGTCAGAAGGGTGCGTAGGCCGGCACGCTGGGAGTCGGACAGATCACTCGTGCCCGAACATAGTGTGTCCATCCAACTATCGTCCCCCTCAGAATGCGGTTGAGCCAGAGGATCGGTCCCCACATTACCCATAACCGTGTCTACCACGGGGACCGGTGTCGCGTGCGCGAGCACAGTTCCCTGAGGAACGACGGCCGTCTGTACGCCAACGTTAAGGACGAGGATAAACGGGTCATCGCTCCCCTTAACGAGCGTTTGAGCGGCCACCAGATCCAGCCCGTTTTCCCCAGCCCTCGAGGGCCCTAACAGAATTCCCTGGTCCAGAACACCGGGCACGAAAGGCCGACGCAAGCGAAGGGGCACGAGCATTTGCGCCCCGGGAGGTACACGCACCGTCCGAGTGACGAACGCTTGTATCGACGCGCACGCTGCCCTTGAGGTGACAGGGGAAGGCAGGAATGTTACCCGTCGGCCCGAGGGAAGCTCGATGCAACCCTGATCAATTAGAATTTTAATCGGCATTTTGCCCAAAAAGTCCGTCCCCAACAAGCACGGAACCGCCAGCGAGGACGAGACTAATATCGGCCCGGAGAGTTTGATATCGCCAATGCAAATTTGTGCTCGAATTTGGCCTATGATACCCAGCGAACCCCCGTTTGCTGCGTAACACGGAACGGTGACTGGGAGCAAGGGGCGGCTTTGAACGGGAAGAATATTATAAATCAAGTCTGACACAATGGTCGCCGAAGCTCCCGTATCGACGAGGATACGCACCTCGACCCCGTCAATGCGACCCGCGACCACGGACGAGCCTGCCGACGCAGCAACAATGCGGTGGGCCAATTCCGTCCACTGCCCCGGCCCGAGCACCCTCTCGACCCCGCCGCCACCCAACAAACCAATGGGCGTACCCCGAGGCCCGTACACCGAAACGCGCGAGGTGGGGACAGGTGTGTGCACAGGCCGAGCATGTGGGGTGCCGCGACTTGCCGGGTTGCGATGCGGAGGCCTGTAGGCTGGAGCGCCGTCCGACCGTCCCGGCTGTCGTTGACGAGGCGCCCGGCATTCCGCAGCCATGTGGCCCTTGCGGCCACAGTTGTAGCACGTGATGAGCGCCTTGGGGTGCTCCTGGCGATCCGGTGTGGTCCGAGCCGGCCTCCCTCCGGATCTCCACTCCACCGGGCGACCCGCCACGAAGACCTCCTCGGAGGGGGGGATGGTCGGCGTCCCAGCGCACACCGCAGCTGCGCCCTTGGGGACGAAAGGTGATCGACGCTGCGCTATCAGGTGCGCGTGGATGTGTCTTGCTGCCCGCAAGGAGCACATGTCCGCGTCGTCCTCTGCGACGATGACGATCTGTAGCTCCTGGGCCAACGCCAGGAGCTTCTCCGTCACCATCGCGTCCACCCCTTCGCCGTCCATCCGCGGGAAAGCCGCTTTTGCGAGGGCCAGGAGAGCCGTGCGATACGCCAGCGGTGGCTCCTTCTGGCCCCTGCACCGCTCGTGGAAGAGTTTGCGGCAGTCCGACGATGGCCCGTAGACTATGGTGAGGACCTGGAGCGCCGACTGTAGCGTAGATCGCGTTGATCTGGGAGCTGTGATGAGCGTAGCAAGGGCGTCATCGTCCAGCATGGCCGGTAGCGCACTCAACGCCTCGTTGTCCGTCCAGCCGGCCATCTCTTGATGAGCGAGAAAGCGGCGTTGAAAGGCCCCCCAGTCGCCGCCGTCTGAAACGAACTCCTTCAACACCGGCAGGCGTTGTTGAAACGATGGCTTCGTCTCTGAGAGGTGCCGCGCGCCATTTCCGGCCTCTCCACCGGTGTCTGAGGGGCTGGGGACACCCATCGGCGGTCGCGCAGGTGATGACGATGCGCCCGCCGATTGGTCCTGACAGCGGGCGTCCGTTGGTGATGACGTCACCACCGCTGATTGGCCCACAGCGTCCACGTGGCGCTGCGACCCTCCAATCGCCGTGGCGGACACTGTCATGGCGGCAAATCCGAAATCTGGTGGCTGTGTTTCGGCGGGAATGGCCGTTGAACGGCGTTCGTCTCTCTGCCGCCTTTGCGCCCGCAGCCCCGCGCGGTTGATTTCCTCCAGCGTGGAAGCCGCGGCATACAGCAGCTCAGCCAGTCGAGAGTGAGCCGCCTGCAACCCGTCCTCCATCGGCGGCCACTCCTCCAGCGGCGGCTGCTGTTGGGGCGTCTGGGACATCCCAGGATCGTCGGCCGCGGCCTCTGGCGCAATCCCAGGCGAGCCGTCCTCCTCCTGGGGTTCCTGTGATCGGTTTGTACTCCTTGTGTCCATTTTAAGACCACTCCTGACACCAGTTGTAGTGGGTTCCAGGACACGGAGACGGCAGAATAGAAGCAGCACTATTTATTTAAACCTTAACAAGGGTTACACTAGAAGGGGTAGCGGCCCCTCCACCCGTATAACTCAGGAACACACCCCAGGCTCTCTAGCCTAAGCTCTAGGCTCCCAGTTCCTCCTGGTAGGGCTCTAAGGGAGGCTATCAGATCCGGCCCTGGTTAGGCACAGATCTCGGCACCCCGCCGACCAGACCGGCCCTTAGAAGGACTCTGACTCTGGGGCTGTGGGGCCGCACCACTGGCTTGCTGTGCCGGCCCTGAAAAGGGCAGCGGTCACAGGAGTTCCAGGGTCTCACCTAGCTGGCCTTCTTTCTTCACTGGTTGCTTCAGCCTCGGGCCCCACACTCTGCCCCGAGCTCCCTGGCTCCCCGCACTTTATACCCACTGGAGCCTTAGCGGACGTTGTTGTAGCCACCAAGGTGTGGGTGAACCACACCTTCCCGTGTCATGTGTTTATTCCCCATAGCACCCCTACAAATGTTTTGACTTAAAACTTTGGTGACTGTAGGAATTAATATTCTTGGTTCTTTCGGTAAAGTCACGTAGATAGAAAATTAAAATAAAATTAAATGAAAAATTGAAAATAAAGCAAAAAACCCACGAGGTTTCGATTGCCACACAAGTGGTCTTTATCTTATTAAATTTAATCTGTTATTTTTATTTTCTATCTACGTGACTTTACTGAAAGAACCAACAATACGTCTGTCAATGTATCTATCGGTCAAAGACGCTAAGCGCGTGCCTCTGTTGACTCTGAATGTGTGGAGGGGAACACCTTCACCACGGGGAGAGAGAGACAGAGACACGGATAGCCTCGGCTATGTTGATTGATCCTCGATTCATTACTTGGTGGAGTGAGGAAAAATTAATGCTGAGCAGATGAAGGTGGCCAGGCATGGTTCTGGTCACACCACCACCTGTTTACTCATGGCAGTGTGTGACAGTGTCAAGTTTGTGTTTGCAGTAAAGTCTATTAACTCTGTTGAACACGGAAGTTATATCAAGACAATAGTTTTTTTGTTTTCCTCTGGAACGATTTATAAGAATGGAAGCAGGAGGTGAACACAGCACACACATGCAGCTGAATTCGGAACTGTTCATCCCAGCATTCAAGGACATCTGAGCCTGGATTCACACCTCTAAGTTGCGATTGAACATTAATTTCTGCATAACACAAATAGTATTGTTTTCAACACCCTTTGCTATATCAGCTGAATTTAGCTCTCATTAATATTCCTTTTCTAGTCAGACAGCCGAAATTGTGTGCTTAGAGTTTTGAGTTAACATTCATCTTGGAAGATATGAAGGCTTCCAGGCATATTAATGACATTTGCCCTCTCATTGCGTGCCATAACAGCCTGTGGAGAGAAACCCTTCAGGTGCACTCTGTGCGGGAAGGCGTTTGCACGTTCATCAAATCTGATGAATTTGGGAAACTTTTTCATTACATCATGAATATATTAATAAGTATAGACGTGTAAGTCACGTGTGCATTCCTCTGTGCCTGACGTGTAGATGGTGTGGATATTATTTTTTTCTGTCTGCAGCTGACGCTTCCTCTGCAGAATTGGTCTGATGGAGCAAAGGCACTCAGCGCAGCTCGGTACGACAAGTCAACAATGCGACCAGCGTGCATACAGCACGGACCGGACTGGAAATTTGACACGGCACCAGAGAAGTCACACAGGAGAGAAACCCTTCAAATGTACTGTGTGTAACAAGGCATTTGCATGGCCATCAGTTCTTCAGACCCACCAGAGAACACACACGGGAGAGAAACCCTTCAGGTGCACTCTGTGCGGGAAGGCGTTTGCACAGTCACCACATCTTAAAGTACACCAGAGAACACACACGGGAGAGAAACCCTTCAAGTGCAGTGTGTGTGGGAAGACATTTTCAGATTCATCTGCTCTTGTAAAACACCAGAGAACACACACGGGAGAGAAACCCTTCAGGTGCAGTGTGTGTGGGATGGCGTTTACACAGTCATATAATCTCGTATTACACCAGAGAACACACACGGGAGAGAAACCCTTCCAGTGCAGTGTGTGTGGGAAGGCATTTTCACGGTCATCTCTTAAAAAACACCAGAGAACACACACGGGAGAGAAACCCTTCAAGTGCACTCTGTGCGGGAAAGCGTTTGCACAGTCATCACATCTTAAAGTACACCAGAGAACACACACGGGAGAGAAACCCTTCAAGTGCAATGTGTGCGTGAAGGCATTTGCACATTCATCAAATCTTCAAGTACACCAGAGAACACAGAAGCATCAGAAGATCCACAAGGAGTGGAGTCTGAAATCAGCTTGTGAACGTCAAAGTGCCGCAATGAGCCCATCCCTCATGAAACAAGAACCGGACGAAAATCCCAGCTTAGACACTTTTAAGGTATAAAGGTGAAATATGAAGAGGTGAAGCTGAAATATGAAGAGGTGAAGGTGAAATGTGAAGAAGTGATGAGCGAAGAAGTGAAGGTAAAATGTGAAGATGAAGGTTCAACTCCAAAATGGGACCTTCACATCGTAAAGCAGGAGGAGAATTCTGACTGAGGCAGAGCGGGGCAACTCCCAGCAGTTTGTGGAAGTGGAGGTGTGGGTGAACTTGCTCCTAGACAATACAAAGTCAAGTGGAGACCCGGTAGATGTGTAAGCCAAAGACGATGTCGCTACAATAGATGCACCTTTGTCACAGGCCTTTAATGATTAGAACGTGAAGTTGAACACTCATTTCTTAGGTTCATCCTGCAGAGTAAGGGTGGCCAGTCTTTGTGGGCCCGTGGGTTGGGTAGATCTCTAACCAGGAGCAAGAGCCAATAAGCTCCCAAGCATTCATGGTGCTTGCTTAACCACCTCAGCAACTCGGAGTTTTGTGTCGTACCTCGTCTGAAACACTCGAAGAGCATCCCCAAGTAGCAGCTGCCCCTGTGTGGCACAAGGTGGTGGCCCTGCACCGGCCTGCATGTGGACAAGAGCCTGTCAGTAGGGGGCGATGATTGATGTGTCATCTCAGTTGTGTAGTTTGTAGGTAATGTTTAGAATTTGCTACATTTTCACTCAGACGCCAGCATGCAATGGCCTCGTTTTGAATGACACAATAGTATGTTTTACATACACTCTGAAGCAGACTGCAACTTTTTTTTCAAAGCTTGTTAATACGATGTAATGTGATGCAGTATATTTCGCTGCAGTAATTCAATGTTAATATGCCTGTCAATAATTTAGAATGTATACTTGTCTGGTTTTGTGCATACTTGTAACATTTGATCTGTAAGGGTCAAACATTGAATAAGTGATGTTAGGACAAAGTGTGTGTGTGTTTGGAAGTAACCTGTACAGAGAACTCAGGTGAGACCCGTTGTTCTTGTGATACAGGTCAAACGGTGTTTTTGTGGTTCCACGAAGCATCTGGAGCAACTCATTGTCTTTGAAATAGGTAGTACGCTCAGATCATTCATCAGTTACAAGGTATACCACTTAAAGGTTACACGTATAGGAGGAGGTACATTCTCTACAACACGAATTGTAGTTTTGTGTTACGTGTTGACGTAGATTTTGTCTAACTGGGACTAGAAATGCTCCTTGCTGATTAACGTCTGGATGTTCGTTACCTATCGGTTGAAGCAAACCCCACTGCTGTTGTTGAGACGCTGTGCACCATTTAATGGTCCAACACATTGACGGCCTTCAGGCCAGGAAAGTCACAACATTTGCACACGAAGGACACATTCACGCAAGTACCCCATGCTCTGTTTTGAAGTTTTAAAATGAAACATCTTTGAATTGTGTTGTGTTTTGAATTAGATAATTTGTATTTCTTCATTAAAAGCTTGTTTCAATTTACATCTGGAAGACTTCATTGAAAAGGACATTTCGTGTGAATTTTCTCTCGTCATTAAGTAGATGGCCTTGCCGGGGGTTCGGTTCAATGCGGACACAAACAGTGAACACACACACAGTGTACACACACAATGTACACACAGTTTATACACAGTGTACACACAATGTACAGACAGTGTACACAGACAGTGTACACACACACAGTGTACACAGTGTGTACACAGAGTGTACACACAGTGTACACACACACTGTATACACAAAGTGTACACACACACAGTGTACACACACAGTGTACACACACAGTGTATACACAGTGTACACACACAGTGAACACACAGTGTACACACACAGTGTCTGTACACAGTGTACACACACAGTGTATACACAGTGTACACACAGTGTACACACACGCACAGTGCACACACACAGTGTACACACACAGGGTACACACAGTGTATACACAGTGTACACACACAGTGTACACACACAGTGTACACACAGTGTACACACACACAGTGTACACACACTGTACACACAGTGTACAAACATACAGTGTACACACATAGTGTACACACCGGGTACACAGTGTACACACACACAGTGACACATACACACAGTGACACACACAGTGACACACAGCGACACACAGTGACACACACAGTGTACACACACAGTGTACACACACACAGTGTATACAAACTGTACACACAGTGTATACAAATAGTGTACACAGTGTACACACACTGTACATACACAGTGTGCACACACAGTGTACACAAACTGTACACACACAGTGTACACACACAATGTACACACACAGTGTACACACACACAGTGTACAAACACGCAGTGTACACACACAGTGTATACACACAGTGTACACACAGTGTACACACACGCAGTGTACACACACAGTGTATACACAGTGTACACACACACAGGGTATACAGTGTACACACACACAGTGTACACACGGTGTACACACAGTGGATACACCCAGTGTACGCACACAGGGTACACACACAGTGTATATATACACACAGAGTGTACACACACAGTGACATAGTGACAAGCACACTGACACAGTGACACGCACACAGTGACACAATGACACACACAGCGACACACAGTGACACAGTGTATACACACAGTGTACACACACACAGTGTACACACACACAGTGTATACACAATAATGTCCACGTTGTTGTTGCTGAGCTCACACACCCAAGGGAGGAAGCAATGGAAAATGAATCTAAATCAACTTAAACTCCAACTGTGTGACGTCACCACTCTGCATTACGTCATCGGCGTGAAACGCCAGGGGGAGGTGTACCTCGCTAGGACGTCATGTCACCAAGGTATTCACCCCTCCCCCGTCCACCGCGCTCTTGAGCGTGACGTCACCTCCGCCCGTGTCACTGCCGATATCGTTCCAGTGGCAATCCTTATTTGGGCAAAGCTACGCCCAGTGGCTGGTGGCTCATTAACATAATGTATCCGTTAAAGCCGTTGCGAGTTTATTGCGATGGGTTCGGCGCCCACGCCCCCATCCCTCGACATTTGGGCCGGCCTCATTAACATAATTTATTCAGTTAAAGAGTCGCTCGTGGGAGGGAAGTGACGTCATACTACTTCCTGCTGTCGCGAGGCAACAGGAAGCTGCCGTGTGCGCGCTTGCACTGAAATCCGAGGTGAGAAATTCTCATCGTTGTGGTGGTGGTGGTCGTTGTGGTGGTGGTTGTTGTTGTTTACCAAGGTAGAGCCTCTCTCTCGTAGGGATGTCAGTTGAGTAGCAGCGAGCATGGGAATCGATGTCCAGGTTGGAACTTTACAACGCGGGGCCTAGCCACGCGGGGCCTTGCCTCCTGTCCTCGCCTGATTGCATTCACTTTAATAATCTCGCTTAAGTTTAATTTGTCTTCACCCGGCTCGCCAATTTGTAACTTTGTTTTATTGTCAATATTCACGCAGTTTTTATTTTTTTCACCAGGCCAAGCCCGCTTGAGCTGCTATACCGCTCTTGTTATCAGAAGCGACCTGCCCACAACAACACAAGGTGAGGCTTTGTCAACGTGTGTGAATGTTTAGACTTAAAACTTTGGTGACTGCAGGAATTAATATTCTTGGTTCTTTCGGTAAAGTCACGTAGATAGAAAATGAAATATAACAATAAAATAAATGAATAATTCCAAATAAAGAAAAGCAACTCACGTCGTTTTGATCGCAACACAAGTGGTCTTTATTTAATGTAATTGTTTTATCTGTTATTGTTATTTTCTATCTACGTAACTTTACTGAAAGAAACAAGAATACATGTGTCAATGTCTATCGGTCAAAGACGCTAAACGGAGTGACGCGCAAACTCCAAATATACAGCAGGCGTCAGGGTCGGGATCGAACCCACGACTTCCTGTATACCAGGTGAGGTAGTTAACATCTCACCACGGAGAGAGACACGCAAACTCCAGTTAGCCTCGGCTGTGTTCGCTTATCCTCAATTAATTACTTGGTGGAGTTAGGAAGCATTCATGCCAAGCAGATGAAGGTGGCCAGGCATGATTCTAGACACGCCACCGCCTGATTGCCCAGTGACAGTGTACAGTTTGTGTTTGCAGTAACGTCTATTAACTCTGTTGAACACGGAGGTTATAGCGTAACAATAGTTTATTTTTGTTTTCCTCTGGAACTCTTTGTAAGAAAGGAAACAGGAAGTTAACACAGCACACACATTCAGCTGAAGTCGGAACTGTTCATCCCAGCATTTAAGGACATCTGAGCCTGGATTCACACCTCTAAGTTGCGATTGAACGTTAATTTATGCATTTCTGCATAACACAAATAGTATTATTTTAAACACCCTTTGTTATGTCAGCTGAATTTAGCTCTCATAAATATTCCTTTTGAAGCCAGACAGCTGAAATTGTGTGCTCGGAGTTTTGGGTGAACATTCATTTTGAAGATACGAGGGCTTCCAGACATGTTTATAAACATTTGCCCTCTCATTGTGTGCCATCACAGCCCGTGTGATGAAGTTGGGACACTTTTCCACTATATCATGAATATATGAATAAGTATAGACGTGTAAGTCACGTGTTACTGTGTATATATGCTTTCCTCTGTGCATCGATACTGACGTGTAGATGGTGTGGATATTCTTTTTTTTATGTCTGCAGCTGACGCTTCCTCTGCAGAATTGGTCTGATGGAGCAAAGCCACTCAGCGCAGCTCGGTACGACAAGTCAACAATGCGACCAGCGTGCATACAGCACGGACCGGACTGGAAATCTGACACGGCACCAGAGAAGTCACACAGGAGAGAAACCCTTCAAATGTACTGTGTGTAACAAGGCATTTGCATGGCCATCAGTTTTTCAGAACCACCAGAGAACACACACGGGAGAGAAACCCTTCAGGTGCACGATGTGCGGGATGGCGTTTACACAGTCATGTAATCTTGTAACACACCAGAGAACACACACGGGAGAGAAACCCTTCAAGTGCAGTGTTTGTGGGAAAACATTTTCAGGTTCATTTGTTCTTAAAACACACCAGAGAACACACACGGGAGAGAAACCCTTCAAGTGCAGTGTGTGTGGGAAGGCATTTTCATGGTCATCTGCTCTTAAAAAACACCAGAGAACACACACAGGAGAGAAACCCTTCAAGTGTACTCTGTGTGGCAAGGCGTTTTCAGATTCATGTCATCTTGTAACACACCAGAGAACACACACGGGAAAGAAACCCTTCAGGTGCAGTTTGTGTGGGAAGGCATTTACACAGTCATCTGCTCTTGTAGAACACCAGAGAACACACACGGGAGAGAAACCCTTCAAGTGCAGTGTGTGCGTGAAGGCATTTGCACATTCATCTGCGCTTGTAAAACACCAGAGAACACACACGGGAGAGAAGCCCTTCAGGTGCACGATGTGCGGGATGGCGTTTACACAGTCATATAATCTCGTAATACACCAGAGAACACACACGGGAGAGAAACCCTTAAAGTGCAGTGTTTGTGGGAAGGCGTTTTCATGGTCATCTACTCTTAAAACACACCAGAGAACACACACGGGAGAGAAACCTTTCAGGTGCACTCTGTGCGGGAAGGCGTTTGCACGTTCATCAAATCTTGAAGTACACCAGAGAACACACACAGGAGAGAAACCCTTCAAGTGCAGTGTGTGCGGGAAGGCATTTGCACGTTCATCAACTCTTCAAGTACACCAGAGAACACAGCATCAGAAGATCCACAAGGAGTGTAGTCTGAAATCAGCTTGTGAAAGTCAAAGTGCCACAATAAGCCCATCCCTCATGAAACACGAACCGGAAGAAAATCCCAGCTTGGACACTTATGAAGGTATCGAGGTGAAATATGAAGAGGTGATGGTGAAATGTGAAGAGGTGATGGTGAAATGTGAAGAAGTGATGAGCGAAGAAGTGAAGGTAAAATGTGAAGATGAAGGTTCAACTCCAAAATGGGACCTTCACATCGTAAAACAGGAGGAGAATTCTGACTGAGGCAGAGCGGGGCAACTCCCAGCAGTTTGTGGAAGTGGAGGTGTGGGTGGACTTGCTCCTAGACAATACAAAGTCAAGTGGAGACTCGGTAGATGTGTAAGCTTGATATGATGTTGCTCCAATAGATGCACCTTTGTCACAGGCCTTTAATGACAAGAATGTGAAGTTGAACACTTTGTGGGCCCGTGGGTTGGGTAGATCTCTAACCAGGAGCAAGAGCCAATAAGCTCCTAAGCATTCACTATGTTATAATAATTGCTTTTACACGGTGCTTGCTTAATCGCCTCAGCAACTCGGAGTTTTGTGTCGTTCTTGCCTGAAACACTCAAAGAGCATCCCCAAGTAGCAGCTGCCCCTGTGTGGCACAAGGTGGTGGCCCTGCACCGGCCTGCATGTGGACAAGAGCCTGTCAGTAGGGGGCGATGATTGATGTGTCATCTCAGTTGTGTGGTTTGTAGGTAATGTTTAGAATTTGCTACATTTTCACTCAGACGGCAGCATGCAATGGCCTACTCGTTTTGAATGACACAATAGTATGTTTTACATACACGGTGAAGCAGACTGTGCAACTTTTTAAAAAAGCTTCTTGTTAATACGATGTAATGTGATGCAGTATATTTCACTGCAGTAATCCAATTTTGTTAATATGCCTGTCAATAATTTAGAATGTATACTTGTCTGGTTTTGTGCATACATGTAACATTTGATCTATAAGGGTCAAACATTGATTAAGTGATGTTAGGACAAAGTGTGTGTGTGTTTGAAAGTAACCTATACAGAGAACTCAGGTGAGACCCGTTGTTCTTGTGATACAGGTCAAAGGGTATTTTTGTGTTCCACGAAGCATCTGGAGCAACTCATTGTCTTTGAAATAGGTAGCACGCTCGGATCATTCATCAGTTACAAGGCATACCACTTAAAAGTTACACGTATAGGAGGAGGTACATTCTCTACAACACGAATTGTAGTTTTGTCTTACGTGTTGACATAGATTTTGTCTAACTGGGACTATAAATGCTCCTTGCTGATTAACGTCTGGATGTTCGTTACCTATCGGTTGAAGCAAACCCCACTGCTGTTGTTGAGACGCTGTGCACCAATAAGGGTCCAACACGTTGACGGCCTTCAGGCCAGGAAAGTCACAACATTTGCACATGAAGGACGCATTCACGCAAGTACCCCATGCTCCGTTTTGAAGTTTTAAAATGAACATCTTTGAATTGTGTTGTGTTTTGAATTGGATGATTTTATTTCTTCATTAAAAGCTTGTATCAATTTACATCTGGAAGACTTCATTGAAAAGTACATTTCGTGTGAATTTTCTCTCGTCGTTAAGTAGATGGCCTTGCCGGGGGTTCGGTTCGATGCGGACTTTCACCTGTTTGAGATTGCGGGATCGAGATAAGGCGACACGGAGCTGGCCGTGAGAGAAGACCGCCGTCTGCAGATCGATTCCAACGTAATCGAATGTCTGTCCCTGCGCCTCCGTCGTCCATGCAGGGGGTGCGTAGGTTTGCAGCGCCCCCTGCATGAAAACAACGGAAAGTGCAGCGCTCATCACAGATAGATAAAGTTGTGCGCTTATATTTTAAATGTTATTCTTTTATAAGGTGACGTTGAAATCGAAAAGTGTTTGGCCAGTTCATGATTTCAATCAGATTGATTCATTTATTATGAACCGCATATCTGAGCTTTTGTGGTCCTGTTGAGCTAAAGTTGGAAAAAGTCCGTGACTATAACTTCGCTCAATATTCTAAACGTGTTTCTATTATTTAGTTATTGTTGTTTGATACCAACTACTTCAGATAATGGGTTTCAAGATGTACTTGAATGGCACGTTCGTTGTTCCGGTGTTTAATGGCTTGGACGTCATGGCAAATGGCTTCCATCGATGTGGAAGTCAATGGTGGATGATAATTTGAGATTTCGGTGTTGATTTGGAGTAGATTGTTTAACTGTTGCATACCGGGTGGTGAAATGCTTTGCCGAGTACCTGAACTGTTTGACCAAGTGAATTCATGAAGAGTTCGATAAGAGTTTGAGCGTTAATATTCTTGCGGAACGACAAAGGTCTGATATTTTAAAGATTCCTGATCGTACGTTTATTGCGACAATGTTCAAGGGGAACACGTGTGGAGGAGTGTTCCGGGTGAAGTCTTCCCTTACCTGGCAACCATGGTGGCTGTCCGCTGATCACTCTCGCTCCGTCACAGCTACGAGCTGTAAGGACGGGACGCTCCACCCTGGCGCTGTTTTAATTCACAGCACCAAGAGCGGAGAGCCTCATCCCTGCAGTTCCCTCCTGTTGTGCCGCAGCATTTACCGCGTAACGAGGCAACGTTTTCATGAGCAGTGCGTTTCACTACACACCCACACGAGCGAACCATGTGCAACAGTGTGCGTACATACAGACACGAGCAAACACGCGGGTGCACATACACACACGAGCGCTTACTTGCAAACACGGACGAGTGGAGATGCACGCACGAGTGTGGTCACCACCTGGCTAGCTACACTAGTCACGTGATAACTAGTATACTAAACTATACACTACACTATACACTACACTATACACTACACTACTATGCACTACACTATACACTACACTAAACACTATTATACACTACACTATACACTACTATACACTACACTATACACTACTATACACTACACTATACACTACAATATACACTACTATATACTACACTATACACTACACTACACACAACACTATACACTACACACTACACTATACACTACTATACACTACACTATACACTACAATATACACTACTATACACTACAATATACACTACACTATACACTACACTATATACTACACTATACACTACACTATACACTACACTACTATACACTACTACACACTAGTGCTGCACTAGTCCCCAAACTGCAAAGACAAAGGCTCCCCAATGTAGACTGACGCATCCACAGACCCACACATGGACCCACGGACTCACACAGAAACCCACGGACTCATCGACTCCCACTGGGCGTGCGCTGTTAGCGAGCACCGGTGAGGGTGGCAATGGAACACCACCAGGGGCTGGTGTGGACAGAACCATGGCTGGCCGCTCGTCTCTCAAATTCTGATGTTAGCACCCCCACCCACCTCACCACCTCCTTAATTATGGCTGAGTCCACCTAAGTGACGCTCAGGACTGCTTCAGGTAAGGGGCCGACCTTAAATGACGTCACGCGATTTTAGAGGATTTTTGACCCTCCCCCCCCCCCATCGTCACACGACGTCACAAAGTCAGACCCCTCCCCCATCAATTATGACGTCACAAAGCTCTGCCCCCCCCCCAAAAAAATATTAAACATGCTTCAAATCGCTTTAAACTATTGTTGGCACTGTAGTGTGTCGTTAATGTGGCGCTGCACTCTGATGTAGGTAGAAAACATTTATTACAAAGTCTAAGTAGAACGTGTTGTCTATTTAAAGTTGCGCAATTTGATGTGACGTCACATTTCTCAAACCCCCCCCCCCTTGTCACATCGTCACAAACGTCTGACCCCGCCCCCCCTAGGTGCGTGACGTCATTCACGGACGGCCCCTAATTGTCGCTGGTATTGGCCGTGAGCGAGAATGGCGCAGCGCCGCTAACCGCTACGCCGTGATGGTGCCTTTACCTGCATGAACGGAAACGCGGTCGGACGATGGGTGAGCCGTTGGTGCGGGCAGGATGAATGATCTCTGGCGTACCTCCTGACGTGGAAGGCGAGGGAGGTCGGAGTGCGCGTGTGAAGAGAGACGGCAAGGGGCGGGAGGAGAGGGGGGCGATCGGACGGAGCGGAAGCAGGAGGACGAGGGCAGGAGAGACAGCGGAGCCGTGGAGGAGTCTGGGCGCGCTTGATGGTGAAAGTTGATGTGGACGCACGGTGTGGAAGAGAAGAAAATCTTCACGCTCGGCGCCACACACAGCCAGACGTAGCTCACCTCATCCGTCTTGCTGACGATGTGTAGGACGACTAGACTCTGATTGTCTTGTAGCTCTGTGGAAAGAAGGAGAGGTGTCTTGGGTCAAACAAGGCCCTCTGCCACCGGTGTGGGCGGGGGGGGGGGTACCCTAGTGGAGGGCTGAGCGTGGGAGTGAGTCGAGGGGAGGGTGAGTGGTGGTTGACATGAATTTGAATTCTTATACATCCTATGTATTGTAACATTTATTGTCGTATGGGTTTACATATGGTAAAACATATAGGCTATTAGACGAGGACCAATTCAGTGCTAACATCGTTAACACGGACCCACATCGTCATCAGGGACCCACATCGTCAACAGGGATGCCTCGTCAATAGAGACCCACATCAAAAGGGACGCTCACCTCTTTAATCCGGACCCATATCTTCAATCGGGACCCACATCGTCAACAGTGACCCACAACATGAATATGGACACTCACCTCGTCAGTAGGGACCCACATCGTCAACAGTGGCCCACAACATGAATATGGACACTCACCTCGTCAGTAGGGACCCACATCGTCAACAGTGACCCACAACATGAATATTTTCACGTTTTTGTTTGTTGCGGTTGCACCCGAGTCAAGGGCCGCACGGCTCACAGGACTCTACACCTGACACGTGAAACTTAAATTAAACGGAAGACGACGTCTCGCCAGCATGCATCTATCTTCCACTCGTGGCCTCTGTCACGCGACTTCCACGATTTCGCCTGAGAGTCTCCCGCCGCGTGCCCCCATAGGTCTTCTCCATCGGTCGCTCGACTCGCGTAGACCATTCATCCGCGTGGGCCACGTGGTCAAAGAAGAAGTTGGTACCAGCCGAGGCAGCACAACGCCAGTAACACAGACTTATGTTAATGGTCGATAAGAGTGAAGTACAGTACGTCATAACCCACTCATTTCAAATGTTTTGCCACATAATTCCTTGCTATTGGTCACATAAAGAACTTGGAATTGCTACTGCTGTGCCACCTCAGGTTCTAAGGCAAAGTGAAATGTCTGCTCTGGGCCAGTCAAGGACACCATTTCTGGGATGAAACTATCACATTCACGACACGTGATAAAGCATATAAGCGGTATGCACTGCTGTAACCTTAGCAGGTCCCACCACAGTCAGTATGCACTGCTGTAGTGAAAGCAGGTACCACCACAGTATGCACTGATGTAATCATAGCAGATACCACCACAGTCAGTATACCTGCTGTAATCATAGCAGGTACCACCACAGTATGCCCTGATGTAATTATAGCAGGTACCACTAGTCAGTATGCCTGCTGTAAACATAGCAGGTACCATTATGGTCAGTATGTACTAATGTAATCATAGCAGGTACCTCTAGTAAGTATACCTGCTGAAATCATAGCAGGTACCACCACAGTATGCACTGCTGTTATAGCATGAAAAAAGATATAACGATACTATCATAGAATGTTAACTAAACGAGCATAAATTTGTAACTAATTTAGGATAAACATTAAACTTAATGAGTATGGATAAATATACCGCATTAGCATTCAGATTAAATTAATTAGCATACCAAAATTAGCATAGGACAACCGTTGACCAATCGCTGCGCACCATCGCCGGAGACGCGCCCAGGTTTGCCTCTCGACCAATCGGATCGCTGACCCTCCCCCCCTCCCCACTTTGGCACGCGGCGACCAATCAGATCGCGGGAGGACGCTACCATTTTTAATGCCCCACACGCTGAACGCCGCGCGCCCATGTGCGTGAGTGTTTAGTTTTTTTAAATTATTTTAATCATTCAAGTTCGCGAGTGTCAAGGTAAGCTACGTTGACTTTTTTTTTAAAGCATTTTCTCAAGAGAACCGTTGTTGCTGCTGCTGCTGTTGTGAAAGGCCCGGTACACCCTGAGGCCTTGCCTAGACTAGGACAGCCTTGATGTCACGTGGGTCCACACTCTTTGCGTCTTTCGGTAGAAAATAAAATTAATTTAAGTTATGATTTAATTTAATACCTACATTTAATTAAATAATTTAATTTCTTTTATACCTACGTATATAGGTACGTTAAATTTAATTTAAATTTCTTTTATTTCATACCTACGTTAAATTAAATTGAATTTTTTAATACATTTATTTTATTTAAATTACATTTATTTAATTTAATACCTACGTTTAATTTTAAATTAATTACATTTATTTAAATTTATTTTATTTTATACCTACGTTAAATTAAATGGTTTAATAACTAAAATTTATTTAATTTAAATTAAATTTATTTTATTTCATACCTACACATGTACAGTCATTTTAACTGCTCTGACTGCTACAAGCTAAGTGCGGCCTGGAAGCGTATTATTAAGTAATACATTTTACAATTACAATTCCTTATAGAGGAACCCCATACTAATGAACTGACTACGTATCTATATAATTAAAAGACCGCACGCAGATACCACAAAAGCGTACCCCGTTGTCAATGATATAATTTGATGTACGTACATCATTAAAATTACACCGATTGTAATACGTCACCAAAGACAATTTTAAATTGACCCCCGGGTCTGATCGCGTTAACTGTGCAGGTGGTGGCGGGTCGAGAGGTGACTTGCACGTGTGTGCAGCTTGTTGAATATTGACGTGCGATGACTTGTGGAGAGGAAGAATGATGATGATGGCGATGCAAGTCTTGAAGTCTGACGTTGTTCTCCGAGTCGTGTAGCCTACCGCGTGCCACTTTGGGGATTGCGTAATGTAATTTTAGTTTCCTCTGTGGAACTTTTTATTTTGTTGATCATAACGATGTAACTAACATAGGGCGGGCTTGGGAGCGGCGTTGACGATGTGTTTTGGCGTTACACCAACCAGCACCTTTGCATTCAGAAGTTGGAGGTGCTTTGATTGTTACAGCGAGAGGTGGAATCGTCACCGCCATCGTCATGGGTTTAAGTGGGCACGGAGCCCGTCAAGGGAATGGGTAGGTAGAGGAATGGGGTTGGAGAGTATACACAACTTGCAGTTCTAGTAATTTCAACAATTTATGGGCATGCGCATCATTAACAGTATCCTGATTGATGAGCAAAACAAAATCGCAATTTAATCGTGAATCTATTGTCATAAATGAGTCCGAAATATCAATAGTCATGCTCAAAACCGCATTCCTATTATAAAAAAATTATTGTACCCCCATTCATGATGACAATTCCAATATGGTCATTATGATGCTCAGAATTACACTTATATTCACAGAATCATTAACATTTATTAAAACAGCAGTGTGCTCAAAATGCTCATTTAACAATTTCAACATGTACACAATTCCAAGAGTCTTATCAAAGTAAGTCCTATGTATCGTGGTGTTTTCATGCTTATCCATTATTTCGCCCCCCCAAAAAAAAATATACAAAAGTCTATTTTTATAATGTTTTCATGGTGTACAGTCTGGAAATTACCCACATGGCAAATTTCAAGCTTGGTGCGTGTCGGGAAGTACGCTAAACATTTTGAACAGACGCACACATTCACAACTTTGCCTTTGATATATATGGAGATTAGTAATAAATTGTTAATTTAACAATTTTCATGTTGACGGATTGGAAATAGGAATAGCACTGGCTCACCACGGGGCTTATCGCGTGGTATCTGGGCACTTTATTTGAAACGTAAACCCCACAGTTTGTGAGTACAATTCCTCGCAAGTTTCGTCCACAGAGACAGACAGACAATGAGGTTTCTAGGTAAGAGTAAGAAATGAATCTACGTGTCGAGGAGAGACGAGAGAGCCAAGAGGTCACCTCGGGAGACGGGGCGGCGCGTCAACCTTAGTCACGTGACTGAAGGAGTGTGGGCGTGCCGTGCGTGTCGTGTACTGTGTGTGTGTACTGTGTGTGTACTGTGCGTGTGTGTGCGTGTGTACTGTGAGTTTGTGTGTACTGTGTGTGTGTGTACCGTGCGTGTGTACTGTGTGTGTGTGTACTGTGCGTGTGTGTGTGTACTGTGCGTGTACTGTGAGTTTGTGTGTACCATGTGTGTGTGTACTGTGCGTGTGTGCACCGTGTGTGTGTACTGTGTGTCTGTGTGTACCGTGCGTGTGTGTGTACTGTGCGTGTGTGTGTGTGTACTGTGCGTGTGTGTGTACTGTGTGTGTGTACTGTGTGTACACTGTGTGTACTGTGTGTGTGTATCGTGTGTGTGTGTACTGTGCGTGTGTGTGTGTAACGTGTGTGGCGATAGTCTAGCGGTTAGTACGCTGCTTACGAACATAACGACCCGAGTTTGATTCCCGCTCACAGCCAACACCCAGTGACGATTATTTGAACCGGTTCTGGGCCTCCCCTAGGTCGACTCAGCCTCAAATGAGTACCCGGTGTGGTGTACAAACATCGCCACTTTGGGAGACAAAGGCGGTCGGGCACGGTGCTGGCCACCCACCCCCTCGTGTACCGTTCCGGCCTTCATAGGTGGCGCTGCTACTTGCTAACAGCACTTGCCCCAACAGTCTGTTAAGGCTACACGGGGGATCTTTGTCTTTGTATCACCACCCAGGAGTCACGGAGCTTTTGAGGCTCCGAGCCACGTGGGGATCCACAACAGCGTGAGGCGGTGCCACTCACAGGTGAGACTCGGGGGATATGTGATTTCTAATCGATAGCCATCCGTCGGTTAACCCATCGCAACTGCTGAGTCTGTCACGCGACTTCCTCCTTTCAGCGAGCCTTTGACGCTTCACGTGGCCTCAAAGTGTACCTGGCCTGGCACGGGCGCCACGGCGATGTCACTGCCACTTACTGGCGAACGGCGGTCGTTGATGTCGGTGTTGACGGCGGCCATTTTCGCGGTACAGGTGCGCGTGGTGCATCGCTACCCCCGGCAAGACGCTGCGGGAGGGGCCAGGAGGAAGAGCGCAATCGGAGTACCACGATGGAGAGAGAGGGGAGAGGCGGGGATGGGGGAGGACAGAGAGGACCAGGGGGTGGGGGGGATCGACCAGGGGGAGAAAGATGGGGTGAGATGAGAGAGCTCCTGAGGCAGAGGGCACAGAGGGAGATGGCCAGAATTGAGAGGGGCGGAGGAGAGGGTGGAGAGAGGCCACGGAGAGTGAGGGAGAATGTGGAGCGGGGGCGGGCGGGAAGAGAGCGTGAGACGCGGGCGAGGGAGGGGGCAGGAGGAGGTGGACGGTTGGAAGAGGGGGTCATGGGGCTAAAGGAGGAGCAGTGGGCTCGGAGAGAGCTTGCTCGACGTAGGGGAGGGAGAGACGTGCGCGGGGAACGGGAGGATGGGGGCGGGGCTTTGGGAGCGAGGGAGAACGTGGACCGGGGGGGACAAGAGAGGGAGATGCGGGCGAGGGAGGGCGAGAGGGGTGGATGGGGGGAGAGAGGCGGGGGGAGAGGGACCCGGTCAGGCAGAGGGGAGTGGGAGAGGTGGTTCGGGGAGCAGAGCGGCGTGTGTGGGACATGGAGGGGGCCAGATTGAGGGCAATTAGAGAGGTAGATAATAGAGTGGAGAGGATGTTAGTAAACAGGCCTCGATTGGAGAGAGAGGCGGCCAGATTGGGTGCAGAGGGAGAGGTGCGTAGGCCAATAGACAGGGGAAGAGCGGAGGTGGACATTGTCAGAGGGGCCGGTGGCCCTGGTGGAGAGCAGCAGATAAGAGAGAGAGTGGGAGAGATGCGAAGGTGGGAGAGAGAGGGAGCACGAAGGAGAGATAACAGAGGGGTAGATCGGGGAGCAGAGAGGGAAAGAGCGGAGGCAGACATTGCCAGAAGGGCCGGTGGTCAGGGTAGAGAGCAGCAGATAAGAGAGAGAGCGAGAGAGATGCTAAGGTGGGAGAGAGAGGGGCTTGGAAGGAGGGGAGGGAGAGAGGTAGATAGAAGAAATGAGAGAGAGGTGGCACACAGGGGCATGGAGGGGGCTGGAAGGATCAGAGGTGGCAGAGAGGTAGAAGTGTCGATCGAGAGGGTTAGGCGATACTTGGACAGAGCGTGGAGAGTCGTGGAGGCCGAGAGGGGTCGAGACCGGGGGGCGGGGGGGGAGGCGGTCGCGAGAGACAGAGGAGTCGCGGAGAGAGACAGACGGCATAGGGAGAGGGGGGAGGGGGGGATGAGAGAAGGGGGAGAAGGGGGAGGGAGGGGACAGTTGATGCACATGATGCGGCATATCGCGAGAGAGAACCGCTTGGTGGGAGTGGTAGATAGGGTGCTGGGTATTGGCAACAGGGGGCGAAGGTCGGTGGACAGAGAGAGAGGGAGAGAGAGCGACAAGAGCCCGGCTTGTCGTTGCATCAACGACCGCTGATAGATGATGTTTGCAGGGAGGGGGGACGAGGAGGGGGGTGAGGAGAAAGCAGCGGCGCAGAGATTCAGGCTACACTGCACTACCACCACGGCAGAGACCCCAGTTCGATTCCCGCTCCTGGCCAACAACAACGGTGATGATTATCTGAACTGGTCCCGGGCCACCCTCCTCTAAGCGCTGACTCGGTTTCAAATGACTGGCGGTGTGTTTATGAACATTATTTGGAATTTAAATGCAGCGGGTGTGTGTGGCGTGGGACTCACACGAAGAAGAATGGAAATATTAAGGATATGTTTTTCAAACGAACGGTTGTTTGGGTTGCGCTGTGTTCATTGAAGTTACTTGCAATTCAAATACAGGTGTGTTGTTGGTGGTTGTGATGCCAGACGATAACATTGTGAGGAGCAATGCCTGAATCCTTACCCTTGGGGTTCCTCTAGAAATGACAAAAAGTCACTGAGAGTGGCCACGTGGAGGAGAGGCTGCTACTCTGTACAGAGCTGGACCGGTACCGCCATGGATCTCTGGCATTCAGGAGATCCAGTGGACCGGCTCTGACTCCAATCATCATGAGGGGTGCAGAGTCCTCCACTCAGGGGGCAGGAGACTGCCAAACAACAAGGAGTGGCTCTTATTCTGAAAAAAAGAATGAAGGCGGCGTGGGAAGGTGGCGGCGAGGTGTGGGAAGCTGTAAGCCCCAGGCTACTTTGGGCTCGCCTCCCCATCAACAGGAGGCAGAGAATGGTGGTGGTGGTGGCTGCTTATGCCCCCACCGAAGATGAACATCAGTGGAGGGATGCAGGCAAGCCCGTGGATTCAGATTCCTTCTATGACCTCCTGTCACAGGTGTTAGCTAAAAGTGGCCCCTCGGGATAGAGTCATCCTGTTGGGTGACTTCAATGCCCGAGTTGGTCATGATGCTGGCACCTGGTCTGGAGCGATTGGAAGGCATGGGCCAGATCAACTCAATAACAATGGTAGGAGGCTGTTAGACTTCTGTGCAGCCTATGGGCTTGTCATTGCCAACACGCTGTTCTGGCATCTGTGCATCCAGACAACATTGTGGATTCACGCCGGGTCCAAGCAAGAACATCCGCAGGACTATATAGCAGTGGACCCGCTAATGCAGGCCCATGTCCTTGACACCAGAACCTACAGTGCTGCTGACCTCACTGACCATTAGCTTTTCATATGTAAGATCTGTGGGCTGGGTAAATCTGTGAGCAGGAGCGAGAGACAATTAAGCTCCCAAGCATTCACTACGTTATAAACAACATATTTGCACTCATAAGTCGCTTGCCTAATTGCCTCAGCAACTCGGTGTTTCGTATCGAATCTCATCTCAAACAATCGAAGGCCGCCCCTAAGTGGCAGCTGCCCCTGTGTGGCACAAGGTGGCCCTCCTCCGGCCTGCACGTGGCATGAGTCTGTCGGTAGGGGGCGATCATTGACGCGTCATCTCCCTTGTGGAGTTTCTGGATAGTGTTACTGGAATTGCCACAATTTTGACCGTGACACCAGCATGCAATGTGCGTTGTGAGTGACACAATACTCTGTTTTACATCCACCGTGAAGCAGAACAGCGCATATTGTGGTGAATGTTACTGGGGTAGCCAGGTGTGCCTGTCGGATTTGAACTTTGAATCTCTGCAACAAATAGAGAATGCGCTACGATATTCCTGGTTCTTTCGGTAAGTCACGTAGATAGAAAACAAAAAATAAATAAAATAAAAGATGAAAAAATGTAATACAAATAACAAATAAAAATAATAAATTTTATAATTTTTTATTAAAAGATGCCATGGGTCGACTGACTCAGATGACTGGCCAATGCACCGCCTTTGCCCTCCACTACACACTGTGTGTGTGTATGTACGTACACTGTGTGTACGTACATACACATACACTGTGTACACACACACACTGTGTACGTACACACAGTGTGTACACACACACACACTGTACACACAATAATGTCCACGTTGTTGTTGCTGAGTTCACGCACCCAAGGGAGGGGGCAATGGAAAATGAATCTAAATCAACTTAAACTCCATCTCCGCTCTGTGACGTCACCACTCAGCATGACCTCAACGGCATGAAGTGCCAGCGGGAGGTGTACCTCGCTAGTGACGTCATGACACCAAGGTATTCACACTCCCCCAACCCCGTCCTCCGCGCTCTTGAGCGTGACGTCAACTCCGCTTGGGTCACTGCCGATATCAATCCAGTGGCAATCCTTATTTGGGCAAAGCTACGCCCAGTGACTGGCGGTTCATTAACATAATGTGTCCGTTGAAGCCGTCGAGAGTTTATTGCGACGGGTTCAGCAGCCACGCCCCTTCCCTCGACATATGGGCCAGGCTCATTAACATAATTTATTCAGTTACAGAGCCGCTCATGGGAGGGGCGTGTCTCTTACCCCGGAAGGGACGTCATGTTACCTGCTTACCCGCGTGACGTCGCGAGGTAACAGGAGGCTGCCGATCCGCGCTTACACTGAAATCCGAGGTGATAAATTCTCATGGTGGTGGTGGTGGTTGTTGTTGTTTACCAAGGTAGAGCCTCTCTCTCTCTCAAGGATGTCAGTTGAGTAGCAGCGAGCATGGGAATCGATGTCCAGGTTGGAACTTTACAACGCGGGGCCTAGCCACGCGTGGCCTTGCCTCCTGCCCTCGCCTGATTGCATTCACTTTAATTATCTCGCTTAAGTTTAATTTGTCTTCACCCGGCTCGCCACTTTGTAACTTTGTTTTATTGTCAATATTCACGCAGTTTTTATTTTTTTTCACCAGGCCAAGCCCGCTTGACCTGCTATACCGCTCTTGTTATCAGAAGCGACCTGCCCACAACAACACAAGGTGAGGCTTTGTCAACGTGTGTGAATGTTTTGACTTAAAACTTTGGTGACTGTAGGAATTAATATTCTTGGTTCTTTCGGTAAAGTCATGTAGATAGAAAATAAAATAACAATAACATAATAAACATAAAAAATAGTAAATAAAGCAAAAAAAACCCACGTTTTGATTGCAGCACAAGTAGTCTTTATTTAATTGTATTATCTGTTATTGTTATCTGTTATTGTTATTTTCTATCTACGTAACTTTACCAAAAGAACCAAGAATACGTGTGTCAATGTCTATCGGTCAAAGACGCGCAAACTTCAAATATACAGCAGGCGTCAGGGTCGGGATCGAACCCACGACTTCCTGTAAACCAGGTGAGGTAGTTAACATCTCACCACGGAGAGAGACACGCAAACTCCAGTTAGCCTCGGCTATGTTCGTTGATCCTCGATTAATTACTTAGTGGAGTGAGAAAGCATTTATGCTGAGCAGATGAAGGTGGCCAGGCATGGTTCTGGACACGCCACCGCCAGTGTGTGACAGTGTCAAGTTTGTATTTGCAGTGAAGTCTATCAACTCTATTGAACACGGAGGTTATATCAAAACAATAGTTTATTTTAGTTTTCCTCTGGAACTCTTACTAAGAATGGAAACAGGATGTGAACACAGCACACACATGCAGCTGAAGTCGGAACTGTTCATCCCAGCATTCAAGGACATCTGAGTTGCGATTGAACATTAATTCATGCATTTCTGCATAACACAAATAGTATTGTTTTCAACACCCTTTGCTATGTCAGCTGAATTTAGCTCTTATTAATATTCCTTTTCTAGCCAGAGAGCCGAAATTGTGTGCTTAGAGTTTTGGGTTAACATTCATTTTGAAGATACGAGGGCTTCCAGGCATGTTTATAACCATTTGCCCTCTCATTGTGTGCCATCAGAGCCCGTGTGATGAATTTGGGACACTTTTTCACTACATCATGAATATATGAATGAGTATAGACGTGTAAGTCACGTGTTACTGTGTATATATGCATTCCTCTGTGCATCGATACTGATGTGTCGATGGTGTGGATATTATTTTTTTTCTGTCTGCAGCTGACACTGGTCTGATGGAGCAAAGGCAGTCAGCACAGCAGCTCGGTACGACAAGTCAACATTGCGACCAGCGTGCATACAGCACGGATCGGACTGGAAATTTGACACAGCACCAGAGAACTCACACAGGAGAGAAACCCTTCAAGTGCACTGTGTGTGGGAAGGCATTTTCACGGTCATCTGCTCTTAAAAGACACCAGAGAACACACACGGGAGAGAAACCCTTCAAGTGCAGTGTGTGTGGGAAGACATTTTCAGATTCATTTGCTCTTAAAACACATCAGAGAACACACACGGGAGAGAAACCTTTCAAGTGCACTGTGTGCAGGATGGCATTTGCACAGTCATGTAATCTTAAAGTACACCAGAGAACACACACAGGAGAGAAACCCTTCAAGTGCAGTGTGTGCGGGATGGCGTTTGCACAGTCATCAAATCTTAAAGTACACCAGAGAACACACAGGAGAGAAACCCTTCAGGTGCATTCTGTGCGGGATAGCGTTTGTACATGTGTCACATCTTCAAAGACACCAGAGAACACACACGGGAGAGAAACCCTTCAAGTGCAGTGTGTGCGGGAAGGCATTTGCAGTTTCATCAAATCTTCAAGTACACCAGAGAACACAGAAGCATCAGAAGATCTGCAAGGAGTGGAGTCTGAAATCAGCTTGTGAAAGTCAAAGTTCCACAATGAGCCCATCCCTCATGAAACAAGAACCGGAGGAAAATCCCAGCTTTGACACTGAAAAGGAACCGAGGTAAAATATGAACAGGTGATGGTGAAATGTGAAGAGGTGATGGTGAAGAGCAAAGACGTGAAGGTAAAATGTGAAGATTAAGATTAAACTCCAAAATCGGACGTTCACATCGTGAAGCAGAAGGAGAATTCTGACTGAGGCAGAGTGAGGCAACTCCCAGCAGTTTGTGGAAGTGTGGGTGGACTTCCTCCTAGACAATACAAAGTCAAGTGGAGACCCGGTAGATGTGTAAGCTTGAGACAATGTCGCTACAATAGATGCACCTTTGTCACAGGCCTTTAATGACAAGAATGTGAAGTTGAACACTCAGCTCCTAGGTTCAACCTGCAAAGTAAGAGCGAGCGGCCAGTCTTTGTGGACCTGTGGGTTGGGGAGATCTCTGACCAGGAGTGAGAGACAATAAGCCCCAAAGCATTCACTATGTTATAATAATTGCATTTACTCGGTGCTTGCTTAACCGCCTCAGCAACTCGGAGTTTTGTATCTCGTCTGAAACACTCGAAGAGCATCCCCAAGTAGCAGCAGCCCCTGTGTGGCACAGGGTGGTGGCCCTGCACCGGCCTGCATTTATTATTTTTTTCTGCCTGAGGACGACCGCTTGTGTTACGATCGCAACTTCGTGATCTATTATTATTTTTTCTACCTACCTGACTTTACTGAAAGAACCAAAGAGTATGTGAACATGAGGCTGTCAGTAGGGGGCGATGATTGATGTTTCATTTCAGTTGTGTAATTTGTCGCTAATGTTTAGAATTCGCCAGCATGCAATGGCCTACTCGTTTTGAATGACACAATAGTATGTTTTACATCCACTGTTAAGCAGACCGTGCGTATTTTTTTTCAAATAGCTTCTTAATCAGATGTTATCTGTTGCAGTACATTTCACTGCAGTAATGAAATTTTGTTAAAATGCCTGTCAATAATTCAGAATGAACGCTTGTCTGATTTTGTGTGTACATGCATCATTTCATTTATAAGGGTCAAACATTGAATATGTGATGTTAGGACAAAGTGTGTGTGTGTTTTGGAAGTAACCTGTACAGATAACTCAGGTGAGACCCGTTGTTTTTTGTGATACAGGTCAAACGGTATTTTTGTGTTTCATGAAGCATCTGGAGCAACTCATTGTCTTTGAAATAGGAAGCACACTCTGATCATTCATCAGTTACAAGGCATACCACCTTAAAGCTACACGTAGAGGAGATACATTCTCTGCAACACGAATTATAATTTTGTCTTACGTGTTGACGTAGATTTTGTCGAACTTGGACTAGAAATGCTCCTTGCTGATTAACATCTGGATGTTCACAACCATGGCTTGAAGCAAGCCCCACTGCTGTTGAGACATTGTCCACCAAAACCGGTCCACAGTTGGCTTGCACACACAGTGTACACACACACAGTGTACACACACACACAGTGTACACACAGTACACACACACAGTGTACACACACAGTGTACACACACACATAGTGTACACACACAGTGTCCACCAAAACCGGTCCACAGTTGGCTTGCACTGAATCAATGCTGCAGTAATTATGGACTCGCACGAAGGCCGTGGGATTTATATTTCGTGTTCAACATTCCTTTGTTTCGTGGAGAGACCGATTAAATTAAAGACGTCTTGTCTGCTGATCTTGTTCATATCTGTGTACATCGATATCCCACATTGCTTGCACGTACACACCACACGCAATTAAATCAATAAGAATAAGAACGACTTCCGGGCATTGCGAAGATCGAGGAATCTCTTTCAATGGAGCGAGTTCAGTGTATTCGATTCAACATCTCTCTGTCCCTGTCCGTCTGTCTCATCTGTTTGCCTCTGTGTTTCTCTCTGCCTGTGTATCTCTGTCGTCTCTGTGTTCCTCTTGTCTGTGTCCGCCTGTCTTGTCTATGTGTGTCTCTCTATCAGCATCTATCCAACCGTATTCAACGACTGTCAGTAGCAACACGTGCCCGGTCAACTTCCACGGCCCGCGACTCAAACTTGTTTATCTGTAACTTTCGCACCGGACGTAGCCAACCGTGATAATCTATGGGTCTCTGTGTGTGTATATAACTTCTTTCGCACCATAACTATCCAACCTTGTTAATCTATGGGTCTCTGTGTGAGTCTCTGTGTGTGTATCTGTGTGAGTCTCTGTGTGTGTATCTGTGTGAGCCTCTGTGTGTGTATCTGTGTGAGTCTGTGTGTGTGTATCTGTGTGAGTCTCTGTGTGAGTCTCTGTGTGTGTATCTGTGTGTCTCTGTGTGTGTATCTCTGTGTATCTGTGTGTGTATCTGTGTAAGTCTCTCTGTGTGTATCTGGAACTTATTTCGCACCGTACGTAACCGAACCTGCCCAGGAGGAGCGGCTGGTATCTGTGGAGCTGTGGGCTGGGTAAATCTGTGAGCAGGAGCGAGAGACAATTAAGCTCCCAAGCATTCACTACGTTATAAACAACATTTGCACTCATAAGTCGCTTGCCTAATTGCCTCAGCAACTCGGTGTTTCGTATCGAACCTCATCTCAAACAATGGAAGGGCGCCCCCTAGTGGCAGCTGCCCCTGTGTGGCACAAGGTGGCCCTGCACCGGCCTGCACGTGGCATGAGTCTGTCGGTAGGGGGCGATCATTGACGTGTCATCTCCCTTGTGGAGTTTATGGATAGTGTTACTTGAATTGCCACAATTTTGACCGTGACACCAACATGCAATGTGCGTTGTGAGTGACACAGTGGTTTGTTTGACATCCGCTGTTAAGCAGACTGCACAGAGGATGTACTTTCTACGGCAGCTGAAGAAATTCAACCTGCCAAAGACTGATGGTGCAATTCTATACAGCGATCATTGAATCCATCCTCACATCCTCCATAACCGTCTGGTACGCTGCTGCCACTGCCAAGGACAAGAGCAGACTGCAGCGTATCATCCACACTGCTGAGAAGGTAATTGCCTGCAATCTACCAACCCTTGAGGACCTGCACACGACAAGGACCATGAGGCGAGCGAGGAAGATTATGGCCGATTTCTCCCACCCTGGACACTCTGTTTCAGCTACTCCCCTCCGGCAGAAGGCTTCGGTCGATCAGGACCCAAACCTCACGCCATAAAAACAGTTTCTTCCCATCTGCTGCTGGCCTGTTAACATTTTATCTACATAATGAAACCTTGCCGATATTAACTATGTTAACCTATTTGTATTTTTTATTTTTAAATTATATCTTAAAGCTATTTTATATTCGATATTTATTCAATTTTATATACTTCAGCCCCTTGGTGTTAGTTAGACTTTTAACCCTTATTATAATAGTAAGACACACCAGAGAACACACACGGGAGAGAAACCCTTTAAGTGCAGTGTTTGTAGGAAGGCATTTTCACGGTCATCTGCTCTTAAAAAACACCAGAGAACACACATGGGAAAGAAACCCTTCAAGTGCAGTGTGTGTGGGAAGCCATTTTCACAGTCATCTGCTCTTAAAACACACCAGAGAACACACACAGGAGAGAAACCCTTCAAGTGCACTGTGTGTGGGTATGCATTTTCACAGTCATCTGCTCTTAAAAAACACCAGAGGACACACACGGGAGAGAAACCCTTCAAGTGCAGTGTTTGCGGGAAGACATTTGCACATTCATCAAATCTTCAAGTACACCAGAGAACACAGAAGCATAAGAAGATCCACAAGGAGTGGCGTCTGGAATCAGCTTGTGAAAGTCAAAGTGCCGCAATGAGCCCATCCCTCATGAAACACGAACCGGAAGAAAATCCCAGCTTGGACACTTATGAAGGTATCGAGGTGAAATATGAAGAAGTGAAGGTGAAATATGAAGAGGTGATGGTGAAATGTGAAGAGGTGATGGTGAAGAGTGAAGACGTGAAGGTAAAATGTGAAGGTGAAGATTCAACTCCAAAATGGGACCTTCACATCGTGAAGCAGGAGGTGAATTCTGACTGTAAGGCAGAGTGAGGCAACTCCCAGCAGTTTGTAGAAGTGGAGGTGTGGGTGGACTTCCTCCGAGACAATACAAAGTCAAGTGGAGACCCGGTAGATGTGTAAGCCAGAGACGATGTCGCTCCAATAGATGCACCTTTGTCACATGCCTTTAATGACAAGAACGTGAAGTTGAACACTTTGTGGGCCCATGGGTTGGGTAGATCTGTAACCAGGAGCGAGAGACAATAAGCTCCCAAGCATTCACTATGTTATAACAATTGCATTTACACGGTGCTTGCTTTATCGCCTCAGCAACTCAAAGTTTCGTGTCGTACCTCGTCTGAAACACTCGAAGAGCATCCCCAAGTAGCAGCTGCCCCTGTGTGGTACAAGGTGGTGGCCCTGCACCGGCCTGCATGTGGACAAGAGCCTGTCAGTAGGGGGCGATGATTGATGCGTCATCTCAGTTGTGTAGTTTGTAGGCAATCTTGATTCGAAGCTTTCGTGACTGCAGGAATCCACACTGTTGAGTTCTTTCGGTAAAGTCACCACGTGGGTAGAAACATAACAGATCACGGCGTTTAGATCACAACACAAGCAATCGTCATCAGGTGCCTACTCCAGCAGTTTCTTCTTCTTGCTGCTGTGCTTGTCCCACCTGATGACGATTGCTTGTGTTGCCATCGAAGTGCCGTGATCTATTATTTGTAGCGTAATGGTTTGAATTTGCTACATTTTGACCCAGACGCCAGCATGCAACGGCTTACTCGTTTTGAATGACGCAACAATAGTACGGTGTACATACACTGTTAAGCAGACGGTGCGTATTTGTAAAATAACTTCTTGTTAATACGATGTAACGTGATGCAGTCAATTTCGCTGCAGTAATTCAATGTTGTTAATATGCCCGTCAATATGCCCGTCAATAATTTAGAATTAATACTTGTCTGATTGTGCGCGTACATGTAACATTTTGTCTGAGGGTCAAACATTGAATAAGTGATGTGAGGACAAAGTGTGTGTGTTTGAAAGTAGCCTGTACAGAGAACTCAGGTGAGACACATTGTTCTTGTGATACAGGTCAAAGGCTATTTTTGTGTTTCACGAAGTGTCTGCCTCTGGAGCAACTCATTGTCTTTGAAATAGGGAGCACGCTCGGATCATTCATCAGTTACAAGGCATACCACTTGAAAGTTACACGTATAGGAAGAGGTACATTCTCTACAACACGAATTGTAGATTCGTCTTACGTGTTGACGTAGATTTTGTCTAACTGGGACTAGAAATGCTCCTTCCTGATTCACGTCTGGATGTTCGTACCTATCGGTTGAAGCAAACCCCACTGCTGTTGTTGAGACACTGTGCACCAATAAGGGTCCAACAAATTGACGGCCTTCAGGCCAGGAAAGTCACAACATTTGCACACGAAGGACGCATTCACGCAAGTACCCCATGCTCCGTTTTGAAGTTTTAAAATGAAACATCTTTGAATTGTGTTGTGTTTTGAATTAGATGAGTTTATTTCTTCATTAAAAGCTTGTATCAATTTACATCTGGAAGACTTCATTAAAAAGTACATTTCGTGTTAATTTTCTCTCGTCATTAAGTAGATGGCCTTGCCGGGGGTTCGGTTCAATGCGGACACAAACAGTGTACACACACAGTGTACACACACACAGTGTACACACACAGAGTACACACACACAGTGTATACACACAGTGTACACACAGTGACACACTGTACACACACACAGCGATACACACAGTGACACACACAGTGACACAGTGACACAGACACAGTGACACAGTGTACACACACACAATGACACACAGTGACACACAGTGACACACTGACACAGTGACACACACACAGGGACACACAGCGACACACAGGGACACACAGTGACACACACAGTGCCACAGTGGCACACACAGTGACACACAGTGACACACACAGTGACACAGTGACACACAGTGACAGTAACAGTGACACACAGCAACAAGTGACACACAGTGACACACAGTGACACCGTGACACAGTGACACAGTGACACACACAGTGACACACACAGTGACACAAAGATAAAGATCCCCCACATAGCCTTAACAGACTGTAGGGGCAAGTGCTGTTAGCGAGCACCTATGAAGGCCTGAACGGTACACGAGGGGGTGGGTGGCCAGCACCACGCCCGGCCGCCTTTGTCTCCCTAGTGGCAATGTTTACACACCGCACCAGGTACTCATTTGAGGCTGAGTCGACCTAGGGGAGGCCCGGGACCGGTTCAGATAATCGTCACTGGTCTTGGCCGTGAGCGGGAATCGAACCCGGGTCGCCAGGTTCATAGCGTAGCGTAGCGCTAACCGCTACACTACCGCTCTCCATGCACAGTGACACACACACAGTCACACACACAGTGACACGCACAGTGACACAGTGACACACACAGTGACACACAGTGACACACACAGTGACACACACAGCGGCACGCAGTGACACACACACAGTGACACAACAACAACCGCCATTCGCCACTAAGTGGTGGTGACGTCACCACGACGCTTGTGCCAGGCTATGTGCACCCTGAGGCCACGTGAAGTGTCGAACGCCCGCTGGCAGGAGGTCACGGGGCAGACCCAGGTGCCACGGGTCGACTGACTGAAATGACTGGCTGATGCACCACCTGTGCCCCCTACTGTGCCAACCTGCTGTGCTTTAGCCACCGGGAGCTCCGCTCATTCTGAGCGTCGCTCCTCCGCCCTCCGTTGTTGTTGGAGAGCGACTACCTCCAACTGCCCAGTAGCGTCCTTCATGAGCCTCCTCCACAGAGGCCAATCTTGACACCGCTGGTACCAGTCATTTGCAAGTCCACTCAGCTCCACGTCCTCCTGTACCACATCACTCCATCTCTTCTCTAGCCCGTGCCACGCCCGCTTAGCCCCCTCAATCCGGCCGAACAAAAGCTGTTTCGGCATGCGGTGGCTGGGCATGCGGGCTACATGACCCAGCCATCGCAGCCTTCCCCGCCGGAGGAGCTCACCGATGGGACCTTGCCCAGATCTTTCAAGGATTTGTGAGCTCCTCACACAATCCAGTCTGATTAAACCCAGGATGGATCGTAGGCAGGCCAGCCTAAATGTTTCTAACCGGCGAAGATGTTCCATTAGGGGGGTCCACGTTTCGCAAGCGTAGAGAAGGGAGGGAATGACCATGGCCGAGAAGACCTGAAGCTTAGTGCGGAGCGACAGACCAGGTACCTTTCACACAGCATTACGCAACCGATGAAAAGATATTGCCGCTTGACTGATTCGGAGTGAGACCTCTGCTGTTAAACTGGAGCCAGTCATAAGCACACTGCCCAGGTATGGGAAACTCTCCACTCTCTCCACAACTGCCCCATCACCGATTGAGAGTTGTGGGGGTGGAGTGTCCGATGGTACAAAATACCCAGGCAGGTGCTTAGTTTTGGTGGGGCTGATGGTAAGGCCCCACCTCTTAGTGGCACGCTCCAGTCTCAGCAGCAGCGTCTCCAACTCCTCCTCCGAATGTGCAGCTATTACCAAATCATCAGCATACATAACGTGGTTGAGCAATAGGGAGCCATCCCTTGACCGCACCCGGGCGTCGATCAGCCTCCCATTATATCTGTACCATATGGAGATTCCCCCGGTACAGCTATTGAAGGCTTCACGAACTATGTGGTCAAAATAGATGTTAAATAATGTGGGAGCCAGAAGGCATCCCTGTCGCACCCCAAGGTTAACAGGGAATGGCTCTGACTCCCGGCCACGTAGTTTTACCCGGGCCCGCTCACCATCATGAAGGTCCTTAATGATCATGAGCAGAGGGTCAGGTACTCCAAAAGCACGAAGAACAACCCAGAGCCCAGGCCTACTGATGGTATCATAGGCCTTGACCAGGTCAATAAAGCAGAGATGTAGGTCTTGTTGGAATTCCCTACACCTCTGCTGTAGCAGACGGACAGAAAATATGGCATCTGTGCAGGACCGCCCTTTCTGAAACCGCATTGGGGCTCTGCAAGCCTCTCCTCAGCGTGCCTGGCAAGGCGATGTTGAATAATCCTTGTCAGGACCTTTCCCGGCACACTGAGGAGTGAGATGCCCCTGTAGTTGTTACAGTCTGTGCGGTCCCCCTTCTTAAAAAGGGGGACCACCAGGGCATCCTTCCAATCCTGCGGAACCCGTCCAGTGGTCCAAACTGTTGTTATGATGTCATATAGGGCAGTCTGTGCACAAACGCCACCCTCCCTCAGCATTTCGCTTGGGAGATCATCTCTGCCCGCTGCCTTTCCTGGTCTCAGACTCCGGATCACCTTCAGTACTTCCTCAACAGATGGCACCTCAGCCAGCCACTCACAGGGGGTGACTTCTTCCAATATTTGAGGCACCGCAGCCTCAGCAGGGTCATCCTCACTTTGTGCCACGATGTTTTCCTGGCTGAGGGATTTTCCCTCCCCCAGGACCTCACAGAAATGCTCAGCAAATCTGCAAACCTGTTCCTGGGGGTCAGAGATTGGGTCACCGTTTTTTCCCCTAATGATGGTAATAGGTGTGGCGTTGCAGATTGCTTTTTTGATGGAGTTAAATAGAGATTTGTGATCACGGGCCACTGAGGCAGACTCCATCTCCTCAGCAATCCGGGACCACCACCCATCCTTGCAGCGCCTCACGGCTCTCCGAACCTCCGAGCGAAGGCTGCGGTAAGCCTCCTCATTCTCTGACGTGGGATTCTGTAGCCGATGACAGTGGGCCTGTCGCTTTTTCTCAACCATCCTGAACACCTCCTCTGTCAGCCAGGGTCTCTGGGGAGGTCTGGACCACGTACCCAAAGCAGCCATTGCAGCTGCATGAGTCACAGTCCTAAACCTCGCCCATTTACCCTCGACATTAGGAGGAGTCGGGGACGATGCCAATCCCAGCCGCAAGCGATGATGAAATTCTCGCTTGCAACTTACATCAGATAACTGAGACCAGGCCACTTTAGGTTGGAATGGGGTCCTGGGTGTACACCCACCACCGGAGTGGAAGAATGGCAGGCGCATCTTACAGATGACTAGCCGATGGTCAGAGGGCAGATCAGCTCCACGGTAGGTCCTGGTGTCAAGGACATGGGCTCGCATCCGCTGGTCCATCACTATGTAGTCCAGCAGATGTTCTTGCTTGAACTCGGCATGCATCCATGATGTTGTGTGGATGCGCCGATGCCGGAACAGCGTGTTGGTAATTACAAGCCCATGGGCTGCACAAAAATCTAGCAGCCTCCTACCGTTGTTATTGAGCTGATCTGGCCCATGCCCTCCAATCACTCCAGACCAGGTGCCAGTATCATGACCAACTCGGGCATTGAAGTCACCCAACATGATGACTCTATCCTGAGGGGCCACTTTAGCCAGCACCTGTGACAGGACGTCATAGAAGGCATCTGACTCATTGGCTTTGCCTGCATCCCTCCACGGATGTTCATCTTCGGTGGGGGCATAAGTAACCACGACCACCATTCCTCGCCTCCAGTTGATGGGAAGGCGAGCCCAAAGTAGCCTGGCACTTACAGCTTCCCACACCTCACCGCCATGCTCCCACGCCCCCTTCATTCTTTTGTTCAAAAGAAGAGCCACACCCTGTTGTTTGGCAGTCTGCTGCCCCGAGTAGAGGACTGTCCACCCCTCATGGCGGCAGGAGCCAGAGCCGGTCCACCGGACTTCTTGAATGCCACATAGATCCAGGCGGTACCGGTCCAGCTCCCGACAGAGGAGTGGCAGCCTCTCCTCCGCAGTGAGCGTTCGAACATTCCACGTGGCCACCCGTAGTGGCTTTTCGTTGTTTCTGGAGGAGCCCCGAGGGTAGATATTCAATCTCCTGGCTCCGCCAATTGGGGTTTGGCCAGGAGACGTCACAGACGCCTGGCCTCCCGGGGCCTCCGGCACAAGCTTATTAGTTACATATTTCAGTTTAACTCGTGGTTTAGTGGTAATTAATTGAAGGTGGAGGGGTTACCAGCCCCTCGCACCCGTCCAGAGCCCCCGTTTAGCCCCTGTGGTGGACACATATGCCATGAGGGGAGGAGCCAATCAAAAATTGGACCTCCCCCCACAGCACTGTCCACGACAGAGTTGCCCGTCCGGCACCGCGAGGAGGTAAGGGGTTGTTTTGCCGGACACAGTGTATATACACACAGTGACACACACACAGTGACACAGTGACACATATTGTGTGCACACGCAGTGTACACACACAGGGTACACACAGTGACACAGTGACACACACACAGTGACACACACACAGTGACACAGTGACACACACACAGTGACACACACACACAGTGACACAGTGACACAGCAACAATCGCCATTCGCCACTAAGTGGCGGTGACGTCACCACGACGCTTGTGCCAGGCACAGTGACACACACAGTGACACAGTGACACACACAGCGACACACAGTGACACACACAGTGTATACACATAGTGTACATACACACAGTGTACAAACACTCACAGTGTATACACAATAATGTCCACATTGTTGCTAAGCTCACACACCCAAGGGAGGGAGCAATGGAAAATTAATCTAAATAAACTTAAACTCCAACTCTGTGACGTCACCACTTTGCATTACCTCATCGGCGTGAAACGCCAGGGTGTGGTGTACCTCGCTAGTGACGTCATGTCACCAAGGTATTCACCCCTCGCCCGTCCACCGCGCTCTTGAACGTGGCGTCACCTCCGCTTGGGTCACTGCCGATATCGTTCCAGTGGCAATCCTTATTTGGGCAAAGCTACGCCCAGTGACTGGTGGTTCATTAACATAATATGACCGTTAAAGCCGTCGCGAGTTTATTGCGACGGGTTCAGCGCCCACGCCCCCATCCCTCGACGTCTGGGCCGACCTCATTAACATAATTTATTCATATTCTTAGTTTTTTCGGTAAAGTCACGTTGAAGAGAAACAACAAAATAACAAAATATATATAAAACAATAAAAAATTCTCACGACGTTTCGACCATAACTCTAACGGTCATCATCAAATCACACTTATCATTGACGGCAATAATGTCCACATCGGATTGGGAACATGTAGACAATATGACTGCCTCTTCAGCTGCTACTATGTCGACCAAATGTAAGGAAAACCTGATTTCCAAATTTAACCTCCTCTTCAACAAAAGACCGGACCCACACACCAAAAAGTTAGACGTTAATAAAGTCGTAATTAATCGCAGTAACAGTTCTATTTCCGATGGTCTGAAATCCGTTTTAGCTAAAGGTCTAAACTTTGCAGTCACACCTAAACACATACCAGTTAATGATATAATTGCCCAAGTAGACGTTGCTCTCAGGGGCCTGGGTCACATCGCTGCAGACGTAGCAAGATCTGAAATCGCTGCAACCCTCAAAAACGCTAAGATGCCAGCTAGCAACCTCAGCAAAGATGAGCGTTTTGAATTATATAAATTAAAAAAGAGGAATGATATTGTAGTCCTCTCAGCTGACAAAGGCAATGCTACTGTCATCATGGATAAAATAGAATACAACAACCAAATTAAAGAATTACTCGACGATGGTAGTTATACAAAAATAAAAAGAGATCCCACCAACAGCCTCGTCACACAAACCAACAAAATAATTTCTGATTCAACCGCATTAATTGATCAATCTAAACAGTTTTCGTTGAAACCTTCTGCTGCCAGGCCACCAAGATTATACGGCTTACCAAAAATACATAAAGTTGATACACCTCTTCGTCCCATAGTCTCTACTATCAGCTCCCCCACCTACAAACTAGCTCGTTTTTTGTCTGAAATCCTGCGTCCTTTCACTGGAAAGACCACCTCTGCGGTACAAAATTCTACTCACCTGGTATCAACAATCAAGGGTATTTCCCTGTCCCCAGACGACCTGCTTGTCAGTTTTGATGTAGTTTCCTTATTCACCAAGGTTCCTGTACCTGACACCATTGCAATCATTGAAGACTTGGTTCATCAAGGACTAAACACTGAGGTACCCCCCCTGGTGAGACACTGTTTAACCAATACATACTTCACTTGGAATGGAACTTTCTACAAACTGAGGGCACCCCAATGGGCTCCCCCCTTTCTCCAGTTATAGCTAACATTTTCATGGAGAAATTTGAGACTGACGCCATCCAGACTGCCACTCTGCGCCCAACCTTATGGAAGAGGCACGTGGATGACACTTTTGTCATCTGGCCACATGGCCGGCCTGCTCTAGACCAATTCTTCGACCACATCAATTCCATACACCCAGCCATCAGATTTACCATGGAAGTCGAAATAGATGGCAAGATACCTTTTTTGGATGTCCTAATTAAAAAGAGACCTGATGGTTCAATGAGCCACTCTGTCTACAGGAAAGCTACCCATACGGATGCTTATCTGAAACCGGATTCCCACCACCATCCATCACAGAAGAATTCTCTCATCAAGACTCTGTATCATAGAGCCCAATGCATATCCGACCAGGAACACATAAGCAGTGAACTCAAGCACGTACACCAAGCTCTTAGGGCTAATGGTTACTCCGACTATACAATCCGCAAAGCTATCACTCAAACCATGAAGAAGAACCCTCTTGAGGAGCCTTTCAAAACCATCACTTTACCCTACATTGCTGGGATCACAAAAAAGATCTCCAAAATCTTGAATAAACACAAGATCCAGGTCCGTTTCAACACATTACATAAAATCCGTGATCTGGTTCCGTCTGTAAAAGATGTGATTCCGGACATACAATACCCTGGTGTCTACAAACTAAGTTGCCTCTGTGGTAGTAGTTACATTGGAGAAACCAAACGCCATGTCTCGGACCGCATTCGTGAACATAAAGCAGACCTTAAACACGGTAGGACCAACACCTCGGCCGTAGCAGATCATTGTTCTAATTCAGTAGGCTTACATGCCATTGACTTTTCCAAGACGGAGGTTCTTTGTAAGCCATCTGGCTTCCATGAGAGATTCGTTCATGAGGCTATCCACATATACAAGCACAGAGACAATTTCAACCGAGAAGATGGATTCTATCTTAGCAATCATTGGAAAGATTTGATAAATCATTTCAGTTCTTGATTTATTGTTCACGCTTACAGTGGCTTTCAGACAGCATACATTATAAAAAATTTCGTCTCCCCCCTCCTCTTTTCAAAAAAATAGATGGACTAGTCCTGGGCAAACTGCCAATCGCTGCGCGTGACGCCAACGTTTTTTTTTATAAATAAATGTGCCGTTTTAAAAATAAATTTATGCAAACCGACACACCTGATGATGACCGTTTGAGTTATGGTCGAAACGTCGTGAGAATTTTTTATTGTTTTATATATATTTTGTTATTTTGTTGTTTCTCTTCAACGTGACTTTACCGAAAAAACTAAGAATATGAATTACTGCAGTCACGAAAGCTTTAAATAAAAAAATATAATTTATTCAGTTACCGAGCCGCTCGTGGGAGGGAAGTGACGTCATACTACTTCCTGCTGTCGCGAGGTAACAGGAAGCTGCCGTGTGCGCGCTTGCACTGAAATCCGAGGTGAGAAATTCTCATAGTTGTGGTGGTGGTCGTTGTGGTGGTGGTTGTTGTTTACCAAGGTAGAGCCTCGCTCTCTCTCTTGTAGGGATGTCAATTGAGTAGCAGCGAGCATGGGAATCGATGTCCAGGTTGGAACTTTACAACGCGGGGCCTAGCCACGCGGGGCCTTGCCTCCTGCCCTCGCCTGATTGCATTCACTTTAATTATCTCGCTTAAGTTTAATTTGTCTTCACCCGGCTCGCCACTTTGTAACTTTGTTTTATTGTAAATATTCACGCAATTTTTATTTTCTTTTGTTAGCAGGCCAAGCCCGCTTGAGCTGCTATACCGCTCTTGTTATCAGAAGCGACCTGCCCACAACAACACAAGGTGAGGCTTTGTCAACGTGTGTGAATGTTTTGACTTAAAACTTTGGTGACTGCAGGAATTAATATTCTTGGTTCTTTCGGTAAAGTCACGTAGATAGAAAATAAAATAAAAATAACAGATAATAATTTTTCTTTTTTTAAATGAAGCAAAAAACCCCACAACGTTTCTATGTCAACATTAATGTTGAAGATGCGAGGGCTTACAGGAATATTTATGACATTTGCCCTCTCATTGCGTGCCATGACAGTGCTGTTTGCACAGTCACACATAGTCACTGTAAGATGTTTTTCTTGGTCGTGTTTTTGCTTTTTTGCTTGTTGTGGTTGCACCCGATTCAAGAGCCGAATGGCTCACGGGACTATAACCAAAATAAATCAAACTGAAAATCAAAATACTGAAACCGCGTGATGAATTTGGGAAAGTTTTTCACTGCATCTCCAAATATATATAAAAGGCAAAGTTGTGATTTTGTGTGTTGTCTGTTCAAAATGTTTAGCGTACTTCCCGACATGCAACAAACTAGAAATTTGCCATGTGGGTACTTTCCAGACTGTACACCATACAAACATTATACAAATACACTTTTGTGTTTTATTGGGGGGGGAGGGGAGCTCAATAATGTATAGATTTTTTGCACGGCAAGTGAGCTGTGACGTCAAATCTGTCACGTGACCCTCGCATGTGGAAGAGTAACGCATTGTAGTGTAGCGGTTAGCGTTGTCTGTGTGTGTGTCTGTGTGTGTGTCTCTGTGTGTGTATCTGTGTGTGTGTGTGTTTGTGTGTGTCTGTGTGTGTGTGTCTGTGTGTGTCTGTGTATCTGTGTGTGTGTCTGTGTGTGTGTGTCTGTGTGTGTGTGTCTGTGTGTGGAAGAGTAACGCATTGTAGTGTAGCGGTTAGCGTTGTCTGTGTGTGTGTTTGTGTGTGTCTGTGTGTGTGTGTCTGTGTGTGTGTCCGTGTGTGTCTGTGTGTGTGTGTGGAAGCGTAACGCATTGTAGTGTAGCGGTTAGCGTTGTCTGTGTGTGTGTGTCTGTGTGTGTGTCTGTGTGTGTGTCTGTGTGTGTCTGTGTGTGTGTATCTGTGTCTGTGTGTGTCTGTGTGTGTCTATGTGTGTATCTGTGTGTGTCTGTGTGCATGTGGAAGTGTAACGCATTGTAGTGTAGCGGTTAGCGCTACGCCGCGCTACGAACCCGGCGACCCGAGATCGATACCCGCTCACGGCCACCACCGGTGACGATTATTTGAACCGCTTCTGGGCCTTCCCTAGGTCGACTCATCCTCAAACGAGTAACTGTTGCGGTGTGAACATTGCCACTGGGGAGACAAAGGCGGCCGGACGTGGTGGATCCAAGGCCCGGGCAAAGCCGGGTAGTACAGCTAGTCGTGAATACATGAATGAATATAGACGTGTAAGTCACGTATGACTGTATGCATTCCTCCATGGCTCGATACTGACGTGTAGATGGTGTGGATATTCTTATTTTCTGTCTGCAGCTGACGCTGGTCTGATGGAGCAAATGCACTCAGCACAGCTCGGTACGACAAGTCAACAATGCGACCAGCGTGCATACAGCACGGATCGGACTGGAAATTTGACACAGCACCAGAGAACTCGCACAGGAGAGAAACCCTTCAAGTGCACTGTGTGTGACAAGGCATTTGCATGGCCATCAGTTCTTGAGATGCACCAGAGAACACACACAGGAGAGAAACCCTTCAAGTGCAGTGTGTGTGGGAAGGCATTTTCACGGACATCTGCTCTTAAAACACACCAGAGAACACACACGGGAGAGAAACCCTTCAGGTGCAGTGTGTGTGGGAAGACATTTTCAGATTCATCTACTCTTAAAAAACACCGGAGAACACACACGGGAGAGAAACCCTTCAAGTGCACTGTGTGTGTGAAGGCATTTTCACAGTCATCTGCTCTTAAACACACCAGAGAACACACACGGGAGAGAAACCCTTCAGGTGCAGTGTGTGTGGGAATACATTTTCAGATTCATCTCATCTTCAAAAACACCAGAGAACACACACGGGAGAGAAACCCTTCAAGTGCAGTGTGTGTGGGAAGGCATTTCCAGATTCATTTAATCTTCAAAGACACCAGAGAACACACACGGGAGAGAAACCCTTCAAGTGCAGTGTGTGTGGGAAGACATTTTCAGATTCATTTAATCTTCAAAGACACCAGAGTACACACACGGGAGAGAAACCTTTCAAGTGCACTGTGTGTGGGAAGGCATTTTCACGGTCATCTGCTCTTAAAACACACCAGAGAACACACACGGGAGAGAAACCCTTCAGGTGCAGTGTGTGTGGAAAGACATTTTCAGGTTCATTTGCTCTTAAAACACACCAGAGAACACGGGAGAGAAACCCTTCAAGTGCAGTGTGTGTGGGAAGGCATTTTCACGGTCATCTGCTCTTAAAACACACCAGAGAACACACACGGGAGGGGAAACCCTTCAGGTGCAGTGTGTGTGGGAATACATTTTCAGATTCATCTACTCTTAAAAAACACCAGAGGACACACACGGGAGAGAAACTCTTCAAGTGCACTGTGTGTGGAAAGACATTTTCAGATTCATCTCATCTTCAAAGACACCAGAAAACACACACGGGAGAGAAACCCTTCAAGTGCACTGTGTGTGGGAAGGCATTTTCACCGTCATCAAATCTACAAAGACACCAGAGAACACACACGGGAGAGAAACCCTTCAGGTGCAGTGTGTGTGGGAAGACATTTTCTGATTCATCCACTCTTAAAAAACACCAGAGAACACACACGGGAAAGAAACCCTTCAAGTGCACTGTGTGTGTGAAGGCATTTTCACAGTCATCTGCTCTTAAAACACACCAGAGAACACACACGGGAGAGAAACCCTTCAGGTGCAGTGTGTGTGGGAAGACATTTTCAGATTCATCTCATCTTCAAAGACACCAGAGAACACACACAGGAGAGAAACCCTTCAAGTGCAGTGTGTGTGGGAAGGCCTTTTCACGGTCATCTGCTCTTAATAAACACCAGAGAACACATATGGGAGAGAAACCCTTCAAGTGCAGTGTGTGTGGGAATGCATTTGCACATTCATCAAATCTTCAAGTACACCAGAGAACACACACGGGAGAGAAACCTTTCAAGTGCAGTGTGTGTGGGAAGGCGTTTGCACATTCATCAAATCTTCAAGTACACCAGAGAACACAGAAGCATCAGAAGATCCACAAGGAGTGGAGTCTGAAATCAGCTTGTGAAAGTCAAAGTGCCACAATAAGCCCATCCCTCATAAAACAAGAACCGGAAGAAAATCCCAGCTTGGACACTTTTAAAGGTATCGAGGTGAAATGTGAAGAGGTGATGGTGAAGAGGGAAGAAGTGATGGTGAAGAGTGAAGAAGTGAAGGTGAAATGTGAAGAAGTGATGGTGAAGAGCGAAGAAGTGAAGGTGAAATGTGAAGATGAAGATTCAACTCCAAAATGGGACCTTCACATTAATGGAGGCAACGTGAAGCAGGAAGAGAATTCTGACTGTGAGGCAGAGCGAGGAAACTCCCAGCAGTTTGTGGAAGTGGAGGTGTGGGTGGACTTCTTAGAAAATACAAAGTCAAGTGGAGACCCGGTAGATGTGTAAGCCAGAGACGATGTCGGTCCAATAGATGCACCTTTGTCACAGGCCTTTAATGACAAGAATGTGAAGTTGAACACTCAATTCCTAGGTTCAACCTGCAGAGTAAGAGCGGCCAGTCTTTGTGGACCTGTGGGTTGGGTAGATCTCTAACCAGGAGTGAGAGCCAATAAGCTCCCAAGCATTCACTATTTTATCAATTGCATGTATATGGTGCCCGCTTAATTGCCCCTACGTGACTTTACCGAAAGAACCAAGGAGTATGGATCCCTGCAGTCACAAACTTCAAATCTAGATTGTCTCAGCAACTCGGAGTTTTGTATCCCGTTTCAGACACTCGAAGAGCATCCCCAAGTAGCAGCTGCCCCTGTGTGGCACAAGGTGGTGGCCCTGCACCGGCCTGCATGTTAACAAGAGCCTGTCAGTAGGGGGCGATGATTGATGTGGCATCTTAGTTGTGGAGTTTGTAGGTAATTTTTCGATTTAAAGCTTTCGTGACTGCAGGGATTCATCTTCTTGGTTTTTTCGGTAAAGTCACGTAGAAGGGAAATAAGATAATAAAAATTAAACATAATACAATTCTCACGACGTTTCGGCTGCTTGCGAACGTCGTGAGAATTTTATTTGATTATTTTATTATCTTATTATTTCCCTTCTACGTGACTTTGTAGGTAATGTTTAGAATGTTATCAATTTTGACCGAGACGCCAGCGTGCAAATGGCAATAGTACGTTGTACATACACTGTTCAGCAGACGGTGCATATTTTTTTAAAAACAGCTTCTTGTTAATACGATGTAACCTGATGCAGTCTATTTCACTGCAGTAATTCAATTTTGTTCAAATGCCTGTCAATAATTTAGAATGAATACTTGTCTGATTGTGCGTGTGCATGTAACATTTTGTCTGAGGGTCAAACATTGAATAAGTGATGTTAGGACAAAGTGTGTGTGTGTTTGGAAGTAACCTGTAAAGAGAACTCAGGTGAGACCCGTTGTTCTTGTGATACAGGTCACAGGGTACTTTTGTGTTTCACGAAGCGTCTGCCTCTGGAGCAACTCATTGTCTTCGTAATAGGGAGCACGCTCGGATCATTCATCAGTTACAAGGCATACCATTTGAAAGTTACACGTATAGGAGGAGGTACATTCTCTACAACACGAATTGTAGTTTTGTCTTACGTGTTGACGTAGATTTTGTCGAACTTGGACTAGAAATGCTCCTTGCTGATTCACGTCTGGATGTTCACAACCATGGCTTGAAGCAAGCCCCACTGCTGTTGAGACATTGTCCACCAAAACCGGTCCACAGTTGGCTTGCATACACAGTGTACACACACACAGTGTACACACACACAGTGTACACACACAGTGTACACACAGTGTACACACACACAGTGTACACACACAGTGTACACACAGTGTGCACACACACACATAGTGTACACACAGTGTATACACACAGTGTACACACACACATAGTATACACACACACAGTGTACACAAACAGTGTGTATGTACATACAGTGTATATACGTACACACAGTGTACACACACACACAGTGTACACACACAGTGTACACACATAGTGTACACACACAGTGTCCCTCAAGGATCGTAGATCGAAGCCCCCCACCGCACCTCGCTCTCTCCCTCCCTGGCCCCCTATCTCTCTCCCTCCCTGCCCCCCCGTCTCTGGAGGGCGACTGCCTCCAACTGCCCAGCAGCGTGCTTCACGAGCCTCCTCCACAGAGGCCGATCTTGACACCGCTGGTACCGGTCATCGGCAAGTCCACTCAGCTCCACATCTTTATGTACAGCATCAGTCCATACATCTTTAAGAGGGTTATCGAAATGCCATGCAACAGACAGATGGGCAGATATGAACGAACAGAGCTAATGCATTAACATCTCAACCTTGGTTGGAAAGCGTTAAAAAGGAATGTCTTATTTGACCTGAACTGCATATTGTTTGATTTGAGTTAAGGACAATAAAAAAACTAATACAGAGATCGTGCACTCACATCAGTCTGGGTTAGCGCGTGAGAGGACCTCCTGTAATACTATGATCTCACCAGATACGGAAACGAATTGGCATTAATGCAGATTTGAGGCTATGCGGATGGCTTTGAACCCAATGCACCCTTCAATGGTAATGCACATAATAGAGACATGCTTTGTTCACTTTTCTAAACCCATGCTTTTAAAATAATCTCAAGCAATTTTCTCTGCCAGTCATGTTGCCTGATCTTATTGCACTCACACAAAGACAAAGATCCCCCATATAGCCTTAACAGACTGTAGGGGCAAGTGCTGTTAGCGAGCACCTATGAAGGCCGGAACGGTACACGAGGGGGTGGGCGGCCAGCACCACGCCCAACCGCCTTTGTCTCCCTAGTGGCAATGTTTACACACCGTACCAGGTATTCACACACTCACACACAAAGATCCCCCGTACAGCCTTCAACAGACTCCTGGGGCAAGTGCTGTTGGTGAGCTATAAACGCCGGCATGCACGGCACTCGAGGGGGTGGGTGGCCAACACCGCACCGGGCCGCCTTTGTCTCCCCTGGTATTTACACACCACACTAGGAAGTCATTCAAGACTACATCGATGTAGGGAAAACCCAGGACTGGTTTAAATATCTGCCACTGTTGTGTGTCATGAGCAGGAATCCAAGTTGGGTCACCGGGTTACGGAGTGCAGTGCAATAGCCACTAAATTACTGCTCCCCACTCGTACACAACAACAAGAACAAAGATCCCCGGTAGAGCATTAACAGACTCTAGGGGCAAGTGCTGTTAGCGAGCACCTATGAAGGCTGGCACGGCACACGAAGGGGGTGGGTAGCTAGCACCGCGCCCGGCCGTCTTTGTATCCCGAGTGGCGATGCTCACATCACACTGGGTACTCATTTTTAGGCTGAGTCGACCTAGGGAAGGCCCAGGACCGGTTCAGATAATCGTCACTGGCGGTGTTGGCCGTGAGCGGGAAACAAACCCGTGTCTCCGGGTTCGTAGCACAGCGTAGCGCTAACCGCTGCCCTACCGCTCGTACAAAGATACGTTTATACACGCGCACGCAAATACACATTCTGTTTGACTAACACTTCTTTCAAACCGTACGTAGCCAAGCATTTCCATTGTTGAGTTTCTGGATAATGTTTGGAATTACCACAATTTTGACCGTGACACCAACATGCAATGTGCGTTGTGAGTGACACAATACTCTGTTTTACATCCGCCGTGAAGCAAAACAGCGCATATTGTGGTGAATGTTACTGGTGTAGCCAGGTGTGCCTGTCGGACTTGAACTTTGAACCTTTGCAACAAATAGAGAATGCGCTACCATATTCCTGGTTCTTTCGGTAAAGTCACGTAGATAGAAAACAAAAAATAAACAATAAAAGATTAAAAAATATACAAATAACAAATAAAAATAATACATTTTAAAAATAAATTGATAAGATGCCATGGGTCTACTGACTCAGATGACTGGCCAATGCACCGCCTTTGCCCTCCACTACACACACTGTGTTTGTGTACATACACACAGTGTGTGTACGTACACACAGTGTGTACGTACACACACTGTGTGTACGTACACACTGTACACACAATAATGTCCACGTTGTTGCTGAGCTCACACACCCAAGAGAGGGGGCAATGGAAAATGAAGCTAAATCAACTTAAACTCCATCTCCGCTCTGTGACGTCACCACTCAGCATGACCTCATCGGCATGAAGTTCCAGCGGGAGGTGTACCTCGCTAGTGACGTCATGTCACCAAGGTATTCACACTCCCCCAACCCCGTCCACAGCGCTCTTGAGCGTGACGTCACCTCCGCTTGGGTCTGCCGATATCAATCCAGTGCCAATCCTTATTTGGGCAAAGGTACGCCCAGTGACTGGCGGTCATTAACATAATGTATCCGTTGAAGCCGTCGAGTGTTTATTGCGACGGGTTCAGCAGCCACGCCCCATCCCATGGACATTAGGCCCGGATTCATTAACATAATTTATTCTGTTGCAGAGCCGCTCCTTATGGGAGGGGCGTGTCTCTTACCCCGGAAGTGACGTCATGTTACCTGATTTACGCGCGTGACGTCGCGAGGTAACAGGAGGCTGCCGATCCGCGCTTGCACTGAAATCCGAGGTGAGAAATTCTCATGGTGGTCGTGGTCGTTGTTGTTTACCAAGGTAGAGCCTCGCTCTCTCGTAGGGATGTCAGTTGAGTAGCAGCGAGCATGGGAATCGATGTCCTGGTTGGAACTTTACAATGCGGGGCCTAGCCACGTGGGGCCTTGCCTCCTGCCCTCGCCTGATTGCGTTTACTTTAATTATCTCGCTTAAGTTTAATTTGTCTTCACCCGGCTCGCCACTTTGTAACTTTGTTTTATTGTAAATATTCACGCAGTTTTTATTTTTTTCACCAGGCCAAGCCCGCTTGAACTGCTATACCGCTGTTGTTATCAGAAGCGACCTGCCCACAACAACACAAGGTGGGGCTTTGTCAACGTGTGTGAATGTTTTCACTTAAAACTTTGGTGACTGCAGGAATTAATATTCTTGGTTCTTTCGGTAAAGTCACGTAGATAGAAAATAAAAAAACAATAACATAATAAGCATAAAAAATAGTAAATAAAGCAAAAAAAAAACACGTTTTGATTGCAACACAAGTGGTCTTTATTTAATGTAATTGTAGTATCTGTTATTGTTATTTTCTGTCTACGTAACTTTACCGAAAGAAACAAGAATAAGTGTATATTATATACTTAGTTTTTTCGGTAAAGTCACGTTGAAGGGAAACAACAAAATAATAAAATATATATAAAACAATTAAAAATTCTCACGACGTTTCGACCATAACTCAAACGGTCGTCTTCAGGTGTGTTGGTTTGCATAAATTTATTTTTAAAAGGTGCATTTATTTATTTATAAAAACGTTAGCGCCACGCGCAACGATTTGGCAGTTTATTTAGGACTAGTCCATCTATATTCTGAAAAGAGGAGGGGGGAGACGAATTTTTTTTATAATGTATGCTGTCTGAAAGCCACTGTAAGCGTGAACAATCAATTAAGACCTGAAATGGTTTATCAAATCTTTCCAATGATTGCTAAGATAGAATCCATCTTCTTCGTTCATGAGGCTATCCACATATACAAGCACAGAGACAATTTCAACCGAGAAGATGGATTCTATCTTAGCAATCATTGGAAAGATTTGATAAACCATTTCAGGTCTTAATTGATTGTTCACGCTGAACAGTGGCTTTCAGACAGCATACATTATACAAAATTTCGTCTCCCCCCTCCTCTTTTCAGAATATAGATGGACTAGTCCTAAATAAACTGCCAAATCGTTGCGCGTGGCGCTAACGTTTTTATAAATAAATAAATGCACCTTTTAAAAATAAATGTATGCAAACCAACACACCTGAAGACGACCGTTTGAGTTATGGTCGAAACGTCGTGAGAATTTTTTATTGTTTTATATATATTTTATTATGTTGTTGTTTCCCTTCAACGTGACTTTACCGAAAAAACTAAGAATATGAATTACTGCAGTCACGAAAGCTTTAAATCAAAAGAATAAGTGTGTCAATGTCTATCGGTCAAAGACGCTAAACGGAGAAACGCTCAAACTCAAAATATACAGCAGGCGTCAGGGTCGGGATCGAACCCACGACTTCCTGTATACCAGGTGAGGTAGTTAACATCTCACCAGTTAGCCTTGGCTATGTTCATTAATCCTCAATTAATTACTTGGTGGAGTGAGAAAGCAATAATGCCTAGCAGATGAAGGTGGCCAGGCGTGATTCTAGACACGCCACCACCTGTTTACCCGGTGACAGTGTACAGTTTGTGTTTGCAGTAACGTCTATTCACTCTATTGAACACGGAGGTTATAGCGTAACAATAGTTTACTTTTGTTTTCCTCTGGAACTCTTTATAAGAATGGAAACAGGAAGTTAACACAGCACACACATTCAGCTGAAGTCGGAACTGTTCATCCCAGCATTTAAGGACATCTGAGCCTGGATTCACACCTCTAAGTTGTGATTGAACGTTGATTTATGCATTTCTGCCTAACACAAATAGAATTGTTTTCAACACCCTTTGCTATGTCAGCTGAATTTAGCTCTCATAAATATTCCTTTTGCAGCCAGACAGCCGAAATTGTGTGCTCGGAGTTTTGGGTGAACATTCATTTTGAAGATATGAGGGCTTCCAGGCATGTTTATGACCATTTGCCCTCTCATTGTGTGCCATAACAGCCCTGTGATGAATTTGGGAAACGTTTTTACTACACCCTGAATATATGAATAAGTATAGACGTGTAAGTCACATGTGACTATATATGCATTCCTCTGTGCCTCGATACTGTCGTGTAGATGGTGTGGATATCATTTTTTTCTGTCTGCAGCTGACGATTCCTCTGACGCTTCCTCCGCAAAATTGGTCTGATGGAGCAAATGCAGTCAGCGCAGCTCGGTATGACAAGTCAACAATGCGACCAGCGTGCGTACAGCTCGGATCGGACTGGAAATTTGACACGGCACCAGAGAACTCACACAGAAGAGAAACCCTTCAAGTGCACTGTGTGTGGGAAGGCATTTACTTGGCCATCTGTTCTTCAGACCCACCAGAGAACACACACAGGAGAGAAACCCTTCAAATGCACTGTGTGTGGGAAGGCATTTTCACAGTCATCTGTTGTTAAAAAACACCAGAGAACACACACGGGAGAGAAACCCTTCAGGTGTACTCTGTGCGGGAAGGCGTTTGCACAGTCATCACATCTTCAAGTACACCAGAGAACACACACGGGAGAGAAACCCTTCAAGTGCAGTGTGTGTGGGAAGGCATTTGCACGGCCATCAGTTCTTCAGACCCACCAGAGAACACACACAGGAGAGAAACCCTTCAAGTGCACCATGTGTGGGAAGGCATTTGCATGCCCATCAGGTCTTAAAAAACACCAGAGAACACACAAAGGAGAGAAACCCTTCAAGTGCACCGTGTGTGGGAACGCATTTTCAGAATCATGTAATCTTGTAACACACCAGAGAACACACACGGGAGTGAAACCCTTCAGGTGCACGATGTGCGGGAAGGCGTTTGCACATTCATCAAATCTGCAAAGACACCAGAGTACACACACGGGAGAGAAACCCTTCAAGTGCACTGTGTGTGGGAAGGCATTTTCACGGTCATCTGCTCTTAAAAAAACACCAGAGAACACACACAGGAGAGAAACCCTTCAGGTGCTTTTTGTGCGGGATGATGTTTTCACAGTCACCACATCTTCAAGTACACCAGAGAACACACATGGGAGAGAAATCCTTCAGGTGCACTCTGCAGGAAGGCGTTTGCACATTCATAAAATCTTCAAGTACACCAGAGAACACAAAAGCATCAGAAGATCTGCAAGGAGTGGAGTCTGAAATCAGCTTGTGAAAGTCAAAGTGCCACAATAAGCCCATCCCTCGTGAAACACAAACCGGAAAAAATCCCAGCTTGGACACTTTTAAAGTTATCGAGGTGAAATATGAAGAGGTGATGATGAAGAGCGAAGAAGTGAAGGTGAATAGCGAAGAAGTGAAGGTGAAATGTGAAGATGAAGATTCAACTCCAAAATCGTACCTTCACATTGATGGAGGCAACGTGAGGCAGGAGGAGAATTCTGACTGTGAGGCAGAGCGAGGCAACTCCCAGCAGTTTGTGGAAGTGGAGGTGTGGGTGGACTTGTTCCTAGACAATACAAAGTCAAGTGGAGACCCGGTAGATGTGTAAGCCAGAGACGATGTCGCTCCAATAGATGCACCTTTGTCACAGGCCTTTAATGACAAGAATGTGAAGTTGAACACTCAGTTCCTAGGTTCATCCTGCGGAGTTAGGGCGGCCAATCTTTGTGGGCCCGTGGGTTGGGTAGATCTCTAACCAGGAGCGAGAGACAATAAGCCCCCAAGCATTCACTATGTTATCATAATAATTGCATTTACACGGTGCTTGCTTAACCGTCTCAGCAACTCGGAGTTTTGTATTTCGTCTGAAGCACTCGAAGAGCATCCCCAAGTAGCAGCTGCCCCTGTGTGGCACAAGGTGGTGGCCCTGCACCGGCCTGCATGTGGACAAGAGCCTGTCAGTAGGTGGCGATGATTGGTGCGTCATCTCAGTTGTGTAGTTTGTAGGCAATCTTGATTCGAAGCTTTCGTGACTGCAGGAATCCACACTCTTGAGTTCTTTCGGTAAAGTCACCACGTGGGTAGAAACATAACAGATCACGGCGTTTAGATCACAACACAAGCAATCGTCATCAGGTGGGACAACCACAGCAAGAGAAACTGCTGAAGTAGTAGGCACCTACTCCAGCAGTTTCTTCTTCTTGCTGCTGTGCTTGTCCCACCTGATGACGATTGCTTGTGTTGCCATCGGAGCGCCGTGATTTATTGTTTGTAGCGTAATGTTTTAAATTTGCTACATTTTGACCCAGACCCCAGCATGCAACGGCCTACTCGTTTTGAATGATGCAACAATAGTACGTTGTACATACACTGTTAAGCAGACGGTGCGTATTTGTAAAATTACTTCTTGTTAATACGATGTAACGTGATGCAGTCAATTTCGCTGCAGTAATTCAATGTTGTTAATATGCCCGTCAATGATTTAGAATGAATACTTGTCTGATTGTGCGTGTGCATGTAACATTTTGTCTGAGGGTCGAACATTGAATAAGTGATGGTAGGACAAAGTGTGTGTGTGTTTTGGAAGTAACCTGTACAGTGAACTCGGGTGAGACCCGTTGTTCTTATGATACAGGTCAAAGGGTACTTTTGTGTTTCACGAAGCGTCTGTCTCTGGAGCAACTCATTGTCTTTGAAATAGGTAGCACGCTCGGATCATTCATCAGTTACAAGGCATACCACTTGAAAGTTACACGTATAGGAGGAGGTACATTCTCTACAACACGAATTGTAGTTTTGTCTTACGTGTTGACGTAGATTTTGTCTAACTGGGACTAGAAATGGTCCTTGCTGATTGACGTCTGGATGTTCGTACCTATCGGTTGAAGCAAACCCCACTGCTGTTGTTGAGACGCTGTGCACCAATAAGGGTCCAACACATTGACGGCCTTCAGGCCAGGAAAGTCACAACATTTGCACACGAAGGACTCATTCACGCAAGTACCCCATGCTCCGTTTTGAAGTTTTAAAATGAAACATCTTTGAATTGTGTTGTGTTTTGAATTAGATTATTTTATTTCTTCATTAAAAGTTTGTATCAATTTACATCTGGAAGACTTCATTGAAAAGGACATTTTTTTGTGAATTTTCTCTCAACGTTAAGTAGACGGCCTTGCCGGGGGTTCGGTTCGATGCGGACTTTCACCTGTTTGGGATTGCGGGATCGAGATAAGGCGACACGGAGCTGCTGGCCGTGCGAGAAGACCGCCGTCTGCAGATCGATTCCAACGTAATCGAACGTCTGTCCCTGCGCCTCCGTCGTCCATGCAGGGGGTGCGTAGGTTTGCAGCGCCCCCTGCATGAAAACAACGGAAAGTGCAGCGCTCATCACAGATAGATAAAGTTGTGCTCTTATATTTAAAATGTTATTTTATAAAGTGATGTTGAAATCGAAAAGTGTTTGGCCAGCTCATGATTGCAATAAGATTGATTAATTTATTATGAACCACATATTTGAGCTTTTGTGGTCCAGTTGAGGTAAAGTTGGAAAAAGTCCGTGACTATAACTTCGCTCAATATTGTAAACGTGTTTCTATTATTTAGTTATTGTTTAATACAAACTACTTCAGATAATGGGTTTCAAGATGTACTTGAATGGCACGTTCGTTGTTCCGGTGTTTAATGGCTTGGACGTCATGGCAAATGGTGTATGACGTCACAAAGCTGTCCTTACAAGGGCCTCAATGCACGTTGGTGTGTGACGTCTCAAAGCAGTCCTTACAAGGGCCTCAATGCACCTTGGTGTGTGACGTCACAAAGCAGTCCTTATAAGGGCCTCAATGCACGTTAGTGTATGACGTCACAAAGCAGTCCTTATAAGGGCCCCAATGCACGTTGGTGTAGGACGTCACAAAGCAGTCACGAGGCCGTCCCACAGCGCGACAAATGCGGTTTCCTCCTCCACCCCCCCTCCCCACCGAAATCTTTGGCCTTTCCGCGGTGAGAGCGTGGAGCGGTTTTGCAATTTTTGCAAAATTTGGGCACAAAGCGGCGGTAATACGACAAAGCTGCAAACGTCACCCACCGACGTGGGGGTTGGCCATGTTGCGCACGCACACAGTTTTGTTGGGGTCCGTGGCTATCCCGGACTTGTTGACGATGTGCCCCAAGTAGCGAACTGATGTCTGCAGGAGATGACACTCCTGTGGTTTAAACGTAAGATTGGCCGCCCGAACGTTTAACAAACACCGATCGCGACCGCTGCAGCTGCTCCTGGAACATGCATCCGAAGACGATCACGTGGTCCAAATAAATAATGTACGAGTCCCATTGGAGGCCTGCTAGGTCCAGCTGCGTGAGTCGCTGGAACGTGACCGGAGCCGAGTGGAGTCCCATCGGGAGACAATTAAACTGGAACAGAGCCCGAGGTGTTCAAAACGCAGGATTTGGTTTAGAGCTCTCATCAAGAGGCAACTGCCAACACCCCGACGACAAGTCAAGTGTGGTAGAAAACCCACACGGCCAACAGGGCATCCAATGAATCGTCCATCCGTGGGAGCGGGTGTGCATCTGCCACGGAGACCCTGTTCAATTGGTGGAAATCCACGCGAAGCCGCAGACTCCCATCGTGTTTCTTAACGGGAACAACGAGAGCTCCCCTCGTCGACCGCAGCGGCGAACGTGGTCCTCTTCCTGACGACTGAGCCCGTGTGAATTCTGGCGTACGGAAGCGGCGTTGCCCGTGTCAATGCGGTGCTGCCATCAGGGACGTGCGGCCAAAGTGTCATATTTACCCTGACTGAAAATGTTTTGAAAATTCGCCCCGCCGCTCGCCGGATAAAATCGGAATTCTTGCAGCGCAGCGCGTCCATCCATGATTCGTCCGGCTCGCTCCTCCGCTTCACCATGGCCACGAGACATCTGTGGTCGCCTCGCCGGCCTCCCCACGACACGCGGCCACTGCGTGGGCCAGAACGGTGCCCGCCTGGACGACCGCAGCACCCAGGCCGACGTTGAACACTCTGAATGGCTACGTATGCATAGTCACACCGTTAGTGTCAGTAGCATAACTCTCAACCACTTATCAGTGCCCTACCTTATTACAGATCAACTCAGACCTTACTGATCACCCCGTGCCCCTTATAAATCTCAACGTTCATCCTATACATTATACTACACTATACACTACACAGCTGTCAACCCCTTATCGGCGCTCTGCCTTATTACAGACCAATTCAGACCTTGTCGATCACCCCGTGCCCCTTATAAATCTCAACGTTCATCCTATACATTATACTACACTATACACTACACAGCTGTCAACCCCTTATCAGTGCCCTACCTTATTACAGACCAATTTCAGACCTTACTGATCACCCCGTGCCCCTTATAAATCTCAACGTTCATCCTATACATTATACTACACTATACACTACACAGCTGTCAACCCCTTATCAGTGCCCTACCTTATTACAGACCAATTCAGACCTTACTGATCACCCCGTGCCCCTTATAAATCTCAACGTTAATCCTACAAAGTCCCATCACAAGGAAGAAACACAAACAAATCGACACGGATTTGTATTGTTGTTTGCCCGTATTGAAACGGCTGTACGCCCGTACGGGCCTGAGAACTCACTTTGCTTGCGCAAAGACCACGACGGGGTAAAAGCGTGATGGGCTTCTACAGCTCCGCAATATTCGAGTGTGAATAGTCGCCTAATAGTCGCTATTGGCTATCAGAGGTTCTCCCCAACAACCAGTCAAACAACGTGTGGGCGGTCATTTTGGGTAGGGGGGTGTGTGTGGTGGCTTCTCCCTTACCAAGATGGCAACCCCCCTCCCACCACGAGTCACGTGGTGTTGATATTTTGTGGGTGTTTTTTAATTGGTCAGCTCCATTGCACGTGACATTGAACTTTATTTCATAGCCCGGATTAAGGCCCATGGTAAATAGCATAGACTAGATAAGGCGCTGCTGCGTTTCAGACTATACCAAGCATAGCCCGGAAGAGGGGGAGGGGGATTTAAAGCATCAAAACTCAAGACGCGCTGAATAAATGTAGCGAATTTGTTTGATGTTTAATTATTTCATCCATAGCGACAAGAAGCAAGAGGGGCTCACTAGCGTTAGTGAAAGGTGGGGTTTGCTGTGTACCCCCCTAAATTAAAACAATTTAAGTTCGCCGGTGGCATTCACCCCTCCCTCGCCCGCTGCTCGCGTTGGTTTCGCCCACGACCCTCTCCCTCCACCACCAAAGTGTCGCGTTTTGGCGGGAGAAGGCGGCTGTGTGTTCTGAGGAGACTAACAACCACCACCACAACATCTATAATCATAAGTATAACTACTATAATAACAACATCTACAATCATAACTATAACACTAATAATAACATCAACAACTTACAACAGCAATAATATAAACAATTACAATAGTAATAAAAACATGAACTGCTATAATAACTAAAACTGTAATATCAACAACTACTACGACTATAATAAAACAAAAACGTGAACGAGAGCGAGCGACACAACAAGGAGGGCGGTGAGTGAGAGAGTGGAGCCGACCTCTCGCCCTCACAGCCTGAGGCCCACAAAGACGCGCGGGCTCTGTCAGCCTCACACAGCCCGTCAGGGAGACTACACGGGGAGACATTTGTGTTGTGTGTGTGTCTCTGTGTGTGTGTGTCTGTGTCTCTGTGTGTGTCTCTGTGTGTCTGTGTGTGTGTTGTGTCTGTGTGTGTGTCTCTGTGTGTGTGTGTGTCTCTGTGTGTGTGTGTCTGTGTGTCTCTGTGTGTGTGTGTCTGTGTGTGTCTCTGTGTGTGTCTGTGTGTGTCTGTGTATGTGTCTCTGTGTGTGATGTGTGTGTGTGTCTCTGTGTCTGTGTGTCTCTGTGTGTGTGTCTGTCTCTGTGTGTGTGTCTCTGTGTGTGTGTCTGTGTGTGTGTGTCTCTGTGTGTCTGTGTGTGTGTGTCTCTGTGTGTGTGTGTCTGTGTGTGTCTCTGTGTGTGTCTGTGTGTGTGTCTCTGTGTGTGTGTCTGTGTGTGTGTCTGTGTGTGTCTGTCAGCCTCACGCAGCCCGTCAGGGAGACTACACGGGGAGACATTTGTGTTGTGTCTGTGTGTGTATGTGTGTGTGTCTGTGTGTGTCTCTGTGTGTGTGTGTCTCTGTGTGTGTGTGTCTGTGTGTGTGTGTGTCTCTGTGTGTGTCTCTGTGTGTGTCTCTGTGTGTGCGTGTGTCTCTGTGTGTGCGTGTCTCTGTGTGTCTCTGTGCGAGTCTCTGTGCGAGTGTCTGTGTGCGTGTTTCTGTGCGTGTGTCTGTGTGTGTGTCTCTGTGTGTGTGTGTCTCTGTGTGCGTGTGTCTGTGTGTGTGTGTCTCTGTGTGCGCCTCTGTGTGTGTCTGCCTGTGTGTGCGTGTGTCTCTGTGTGTGCGTATCTCTGTGTGCGTGTCTGCCTGTGTGTGTCTCTGTGTGCGTCTTTGTTGCCTGTGTGTGTCTCTGTGTGTGTCTCTGTGTGTGTCTCTGTGTGCGTGTCTGTGTGTGCGACTTTGTTGCCTTGTGGGGAGCGATAGTGTAGCGGTTAGCGCGCTGCGCTATGAACCTGGCGACCCGGGTTCGATTCCCGCTCACGGCCAACACCAGTGACGATTATCTGAACCGGTCCCGGGCCTCCCCTAGGTCGACTCAGCCTCAAATGAGTACCTGGTGCGGTGTGTAAACATTGCCACTAGGGAGACAAAGGCGGTCGGGCGTGGTGCTGGCCACCCACCCCCTCGTGTACCGTTCCGGCCTTCATAGTTGCTCGCTAACAGCACTTGCCCCTACAGTCTGTTAAGGCTACACGGGGGATCTTTGTCTTTGTTGCCTGTGTGTGTGTCTGTGCGAATGTCTCTGTTTGCGAGTGTCTCTGTGTGCATGTCTCTGTGTGTGTGTCTCTGTTGCCTGTGTTGGTGTCTCTGTGTGCGTCTTTGTTGCCTGTGTGTGTGTCTCTGTGCGCGTGTCTCTGTGTGTGTTTCTGTGTGTGTGTCTGTGTGTGTGTGTCTCTGTGCGCGTCTCTGTGTGCGTGTCTCTGTGTGTGTGTCTCTGTGTGTGTCTGTGTGTGTGTCTGTGTGTGTCTGTGTGCGTGTCTCTGTGTGTGTGTCTCTGTTGCCTGTGTGCGTGTCTCTGTGTGTGTCTTTGTTGCCTGTGTGTGTGTCTCTGTGCGCGTGTCTCTGTGTGTGTCTCTGTGTGTGTGTTTCTGTGTGTGTGTTTCTGTGTGCGTGTCTCTGTGTGTGTGTTTCTGCGCGCCTGATGTCTGCGTGTGTGTCTCTGTGTGTGTCTCTGTGTATGTGTCTCTGTGTGCGTGTCTCTGTGTGTGTGTCTCTGTGTGTGTGTCTCTGTGTGTGTGTCTCTGTGTGCGCGCCTCTGTGCGAGTGTCTCTGTGTGCGTGTTTTTGCGCGCCTGATGTCTGCGTGTGTGTCTCTGTGTGTGTCTCTGTGTGTGTCTCTGTGTGTGTGTCTCTGTGTGTGTGTCTCTGTGTGTGTCTCTGTGTGCGTCTCTATGTGCGCGTCTCTGTGCGAGTGTCTCTCTGTGCGTGTTTCTGCGCGCCTGATGTCTGCTTGTGTGCAGTCTCGGCCCGAGTCATGATTCCCATCGGAGCCCTGACCTCCTCCTTCTCATTGGAGGGTCACCAGGACCTCAAGATCCTTCAGCCCTGGTGGGACGTGTTGTGCGACATGCTCTCCGTGCCCATGTTCATGATCGGCATCTTTGCCGGGATGCTGCAGGTGCGTCGTTCCAACAACGCTCCAGAGAGCCCCCCCACGCACATTCATCAATGTCGCCGCCTTGCTCATGGATATTGTATAACATCGCGCCACGGTGGCCGGGAGATATTGACGACCTCGCCTGGTATGTAGGAGGTCATAGGTTCCATCCCCGACCCCTGCTGCATATTCGGACTCTGCGTATGTCTCATCAGCACGGTGGCCGCGAGATGTTAACTACCTCGCCTGGCACGCAGGAGGTCGTGGGTTCCAACTCTGCGTGCGAGCTAACTCAAAGCGCTGGCTAGAGAGCGAATCTTGGGTCGATATGGGTTGCCCCCCCCCCCCCCCGTACACACCGGGAATCGCGCAAAGTGAACCACCTGCGTGGAGCGGCGTCCTCCAGGAGACCACACAGCGTCACGTGACCATGACGACCGCTCCTCACGGTCACGCGGTACCCACTTCCCCCGCCTCCGCCCAGAACATGAACGAGCGCATCCTGTGTGTGCCGGTGCCGAGCGGCTTCGACGTGGATCTGAAGGAGTGGAACGAGACCGTGCTGAGGGACCTCGTGGCCAACCCCAGGGCCCACAGGGTGAGTGAGGGTCCCCCTCGGGCCGGCTCGGCACCACCGTGCAGGGGGGGGAACCGCTGGTTGCCAGTGGAAAGGCCGGCTGCGCCACCGACAGTTGCCCGAGGAATAGTGTCATGTATAGTGTAGTGTATAGTGTAATGTATAGTGTCTATAGTAGTGTAGTGTATAGTGTAATGTATAGTGTAGTGTATATTGTAATGTACATTATAGTGTAATCTATAGTGTAGTGTAATGTATAACGTGTGGTGTAATGTATAGTGTAGTGTAATGTATAGTGTAGTGTAATGTATAACGTGTGGTGTAATGTATAGTATAGTGTAATGTATAGTGTAATGTATAGTGTAGTGTAATGTATAGTGTAATGTATAGTGTAGTGCATACTATAATGTGGTGTGTAGTGTATAGTGTAATGTATAGTGTAGTGTAATATATAGTGTAGTGTATAGTGTAATGTATAGTGTAGTGTATAGTATAACGTGTGGTGTGTAGTGTATAGTGTAATGTATAGTGTAGTGTTTAGTAGTGTATAGTGTAATTTATAGTGTAGTGTATATTGTAATGTACATGATAGTGTAATGTATAGTGTAATATATAGTGTAGTGTATAGTGTAGTGTATAGTGTAATATCCTAGTACAGCACACCAGTGTGTTGGAGAGCAAAGCCACAACATTGACGATCTTGAGTACGGTGACGTTTCGCCAGTAATTACAACCGGCATCATCAGGCGAAAGCCAGATTTGAGCCAGCTCTGTCACCCTGCAAGGGAGGGGCATGCGATATCACCGCCACGCCAGTTCACTTTGCCCTTCTGCGTGCGTTCCCACACTCGCCCAGACCGGCTTCGACCAGTACCAGTACCGGTTGATCAACCAGTTCTGCTACGACAACGCGGTGCTGTGGATCAGCAAGTACTTCCCGCACCTCGTGGTGCTGCACACGCTCGTCCTGACGGCCACCAGAAACTTCTGGTTCAGGTTCCCGGAGACGAGCTCCAAGATTGAGCACTTTGTGTCCGTGCTGGGCAAGTGCATGGATTCGCAGTGGACCACGCACGCCGTCCACGAGGCCGCGCTGGACGGGGTGGCAACAACGGCGGCGGCGTTGCGGCCGTCGCTGCCTGCCACAGCGGGGAGCTGCAGGTCAGAAGGGGGCTGACGGAGAGACGGCCCACGGCTCCTTCCTGGTTATTATTATCCCCTCTCTTGCCTTTGTCATTCCTTCCCCCCTTAAGTAAAAAAAAAAACTGAAAAGTTCCCCTTTCTCCCTGCGGGGGGACCCCGCGTGGGTTTGGGGCAGCGAGCCCGTTCACACATATTTCTATCCCCCTGCTTTTCATAACCGGTTTGGCTTACGGTTGGCGGTGTGCGTGTGTGTGTACGTGTGTGTGGGGAGCGGTAGTGTAGCGGTTAGCGCGCTGCTGTGCTATGAACCTGGCGACCCGGGTTCGATTCCCGCTCACGGCCAACACCAGTGACGATTATCTGAACCGGTCCTGGGCCTCCCCTAGGTCGACTCAGCCTCAAATGAGTACCTGGTGTGGTGGATAAAAACATTGCCACTGCGGAGACTAAGGCGGTCGGGCGTGGTGCTGGCTGCCCACCCCCTCGTATACCGTTCCGGCCTTCATAGGTGCTCGCTAACAGCACTTGCCCCTACAGTCTGTTAAGGCTATACGGGGGATCTTTGTTTTGTTTTTGTGGGGAGCGGTAGTGAAGCGGTTAGCGACCTGGGCTATGAACCCGGCGACCCAGGTTCGATTCCCGCTCACGGTCAAGACCAGCGACGATTATCTGAACCGGTTCTGGGCCTCCCCTAGGTCGACTCGGTCTCAAATGAGTACCTGGTAAACATCGCCACTGGGGAGACAAAGGCGACCAGGCGTGGTGCTGGCCACCCACCCCCTCTTGTACAATTCCAGCCTTCATAAGTGCTCGCTAACAGCACTTGCCCCTACAGTCTGTTAAGGCTATACAGGGGATCTTTGTGTGCGTGTGTATGTGCGTAATGATGTGGGTGTCTGTGAGTCTGTATGGGTCTTTGTGGGTCTCTACGGGTCTCTGTGAGTCTCGATGGGTCTCTGCGGGTATCTGTGAGTCTCTATGGGTCTCTGTGGGTCTCTATGGGTCTCTGTGGGTCTCTGTGGGTCTGTGTGAGTCTCTATGGGTCTCTGAGTCTCTAAGGATCTCTGTGAGTCTCCATGGGTCTCTGTGAGTCTCTATGGGTCTCAGTGAGTCTCTATGGGTCTCTGAGTCTCTATGGGTCTCTGTGAGTCTCTATGGGTCTCTGTGGGTCTCTGCGGGTCTCTGTGAGTCTCTATGGGTCTCTGAGTCTCTAAGGGTCTCTGTGAGTCTCGGGGTCTCTGTGCGTCTCTGCGTCATGACGCGTTGCCCGATGTCCACGCAATCCCACGTACGCAGCGACCCGAGATCCGGCGAAATCCCCATGGAGAAGCTGCCTCCTGAGTCTCCGCCGGGACCGCCCCGGCCCTCCGTCCAGTTTGTCGACCCCGGCGAGGCCGCACCACCCGACCGGTCCCCCCCGGGGCAGAGCGAGGACCGGCGGACGCCATCGGATGATCGCATCCTGGACAAGAAGGAGGGCGAGCAGGCTAAGGCTCTCTTCGAGAAGGTGAAGAAACTCCGCGCTCACACGGAGGCGGGCGGTGGGCTCCACAGGATATACGTGTTGCAGACGGCGGCCCGCTTGCTGCAGGCGCTGGTGGTGCTCGCGTACACCGGCTACGCCTGCCCCAATATGCGCTACCACATCCACTGCGTGGAAGGCGAGTACATCACGGGCTACGGGAACTTCTACTGCGTCCACGGGCTGTGGCGCATCTTCCGCATGATGTGGATGGCCTACGCGACCACGATGTGCATTTACGCGCTCACCTGTGCCTACGTCGTCTACTGGGTGGTGACCTGCAGGTGAGAGGGGGGGGGCGGCGGTGCTGCCGCAGAGCGGTTGTGTGGCACCGGATTGCCGTCCGGCAGCCTTCTGGCTTTGGCCTACGGGCTTTTCGGCGATCGTGGAGACGCGGTTAGCGCGGACGGCGACACTGCTACGAAGATCTAAACGTAACGTTTTACTAGTGGCTTCGTGGGAGATCTTCCGCGTCAGGACGAGGGTCGACGGGCGCTGAGTTCTCTGTGCTGGGGGGTGGGGGGGGGCGCTGACACTGCAGGCTCAAGGAGTACAGCTTCGCGGAGACGCGCCAGGAGACGGGGGTGGACGACATTCCGGACGTGCGCAACGACTTCGCCTTCCTCCTGCACCTAGTGGACAAGTACGACCCTTGCTACGCATCCAAGTTCTCCGTCTTCCTGTCCGAGGTGAGGAGAAGCCGCTCGCAGAGCACGCTGTGCGCTGCACGCACGCCGTACACTGGACGGAGCCGACCGCGCTGATCAGAGATGCGGTGTTAGGACAACAAACTGTGGGTCTCTGTGTGGTGAGCGTGGTGCTGGCCACCCACCCCCTCGTGTGCCGTTCTGGCCTGGCCTGCATCAGTGCTCGCTAACAGCACTTGCCCCAACAGTCCATCGAGGCTATAGGGGGGATGTTGAGTCTTTGGGTCTCTGTCTGAGTCGTGTTAGTCTATGTGTAATGACAGGGTGTCACCTGTCGGCCTGGAGGGGTAATCGCAGTTATAGGCAAGTTATGTAATGACTAATTATAAGGGGGGGGGGCGTATCGGTAGTAAAGGTCAAAGGCTGAGTCAGACCGCAAGCACCGGGAACCTGCTTGAAGATTCTGGAAGGGGGCGTGGCCGGAGGCGGGGCTTGGCCGCACCGGGGTGTACATGAGGGGGTCCTGAGTCCTGGCTGCGTCGCCGCTCGCCGTCATCTCTCTTTGCCGTCCTGCCACGTGGTCGATCTTCTGCAGGGCTCTCATCGTCGCCGTCGCTGCGCTAAGTCAAGTAACTGTGTAGTTGGACGCCGACGATGGGGTTGTGTAGCCACGTAGAGACGTTTACATATACGTATTGTCCAGTGTGAGAATAAATAAGAAGGCGATGTGTCTCGGAAGTTGCTCACTACATATGTATGACATGGCGCGGTACGGCTCATTGGGCCCTCGCTGCTGAAACAAATAAAATCCATCCACGCTTGGCTGCTGGTGCTGTTGCTGCTGCTGCTGCTGCTGCTGCTGCAGGTGAGCGAAAATAAGCTGAGGCAGGTCAACGTGGATCAAGCGTGGACCCTGTCGCATCTGACGGGGCTGCTGGAGATCAACGCGCAGGGCGAGAGCGAGCTACGCCTCTGCAAGCTGGCAGCGGTGCCAGTGGACACATACCGCCTCACTCAGATACAGGTGCCCGTGGACACACCCATGCACCCAACCACCCACCCACCCACCTGCTCACTCACCCACCAATTCACTCACCCAGACACCCACTTACCCACCAACTCGCCCACACACCCACCCAAGCACTCTCGCACACACCCACCCACTTGCTCACTCACCCACTCGCTTGCCAACACACCCACCCACGCACACACCCACCCACACACCCACTCACTCACTCACTCACCAACCCACACACCCACCCACTCACCCATACACCCACCAACTCACACACCCACTGACCCACCAACTCACCCACACACCCACCCACTCACCCAGACACCCACTTACCGACCAACTCACCCACACACCCACCCAACCACTCGCGCACACACCCACCCACTTGCTCACTCACCCACTCACTCGCCAACACACCCACCCACGCACACACCCACCCACACACCCACTCACTCACTAACCCACTTACCCACACACCCACCCACTCACCCATACACCCACCAACTCACACACCCACTCACCCACCAACTCACTCACCCACACATCCACTCGTCTACCAACTCACCCACTTGCCCAACCAACTCACCCACATACCCACTGACCCACACACCCACTCACCCACCAACTCACTCACCCTCATACCCAATCCCCCACCGAAGGTGTTGACGCTGAACTCGATGCACGGGGTGACGCTGGGGGCGGCGGTGGTGCAGTTGGTGAACCTGCACCAACTCCGGCTGCTGAACTGCACCGTGAGCGTCGACAATCGCGCACTCGCCTTCCTCAGCGAGGAGCTGCACCAGTTGGAGGTGCGTGGGTGGGTGGATGGGCGGGCGGGCGCGAGGGTGGGTCGGTCGGAGCGGTCCATTCGGCTCCACTGACCCGGCCGTGACATCACCAAAAAGTCACCTCCCCCACCAAATGTATTTAAGTCACAGTGTCGGGGACCGATATTCACCGTTGCCGTTCACGGCGTCCGCCCCCTCCGCGCCCTCTTGCAGGTGAAGTTTGCGGTCAAGGCGGAGGTCCCGGGCTGGCTGCGTGAAATGCGCCACCTGGAGGAGCTGTCCCTGGAGGGGCCCCTGACGCCCGCGCTCCTTAAGCCGCTGGGCGGCCTCAGGCGCCTGCGGGGCCTGCGCCTGACGACAAGCGTCGCCCGCCTCCCGCCCGGCCTGGCCGCTGTCGCTGGCGGCGGCCTGCGCGCGTTCGCCCTCGACAACGGCGGCGTGCGCCTCGAGTCGCCGGCGCCCCTGAGCAAGCTGCGCGGCTTGGAGACGCTGCGGCTGACGCGCTGCGGCCTGGAGCCCGCCGAGCTTCCGCGGCCCCTGCTGGCGCTGGGACGCTTGAGCGACCTCGACCTGTCCCGCAACGGCCTCCGCTCGCTGGGCGACGGCGATGACGCGTCGCTGCCGGCGGCCGCCTGGGAGCGCCTCGCCGTCCTGCGCCTTTCGGACAACGCCCTCGTGAGCGTCCCACGGTTCGCGGCGGGGGCGGGGTCGCCGGCCCTGCGCTCGCTCTTCCTCGACGGGAACCTCATCGAGGGCGAGCTGCCCGCGGGGCTGCTCCACCTGCACGGCCTGCGCGTCCTCGACCTGAGCCGCAACGCCATCGCTGCCCTGCCGCCCGACGTGTGGCTGCTGACTCAGCTGAGCACCCTTCTTCTGTCGGGCAATGCCCTGCGGCGTCTGCCCGATGAGTTGTTCCGGTGCGAGGGATTGCGGACACTGGCGCTCGCCAACAACGAGCTGTGCGAACTCAGCGGCCTGGTGGGGAGGCTAAGGAGGCTGCGCAGGTTGGAGCTGGTGGGGAACCGGCTGACGGAGCTGCCGGCCGAGCTGGGGGAGTGCGCGGAGCTGAGGCGCGGGGGGCTGGTGGTGGAGGAAGAGCTCTTCGAGTCGCTGCCCGCGCGGGTGAAGGAGGCGATGCGGGGCGAGCCCAGCAGAACGACGCAGAGCCCCTCTGGAAGCCGGGAGAGAAACGCAAGAAACTGGGAGGGAACCCCAAGACACTGAGATGCTTTTACCAGTAATTACAACCACGACCTCCTGTATATCAGGTAAAGTAGTTAACGTCTCAATTACCAAGGCGTAGACACCAATGAAGGTCCAGACGACCACCGGACTGAGTTTGGGCCGAGTGGGTCGCACACGTCCAGTGAGTCTAGGGTGGGCCTAATAATACATGGTCTTGTGTCTGTGTTTTATTGATCGAACAGTTGGTTCATGTAGCCGCAAACTACAGTTATGCGCATTGAATAATCCGTGGCTGAAAGTCACGTGAAGTAGCTTGTCTGATAATTTGTATAATCTCCCCCCTGTTCTATCTCCCCCTATTCTACAGTGAGAGTGAGTGGAGTTTGTATGATTAGGGGTTGACAGGTCTGGGTGTAGGCACTGAATAGGGATTGACAGGTCTGGGTGTAGGCACTGATAAGGGGTTGACAGGTCAGGGTTTAGGCATTGATTAGAGATTGACAGATCTGGGTGTAGGCATTGATTAGAGATTGACAGTCTGGGTGTAGGCATTGATTATAGATTGACAGGTCTGGGTGTAGGCACTGATAAGGGGTTGACAGGTCTGGGTGTAGGCATTGATTAGAGATTGACAGGTCTGGGTGTAGGCATTGATTAGAGATTTACAGGTCTGGGTGTAGGCACTGATAAGGGGTTGACAGGTCTGGGTGTAGGCATTGATTAGAGATTGACAGGTCTGGGTGTAGGCTTTGATTAGAGATTGACAGGTCTGGGTGTAGGCACTGATAAGGGGTTGACAGGTCTGGGTGTAGCCATTGATTAGAGATTGACAGGTCTGGGTGTAGGCATTGATAGGGGGTTGACAGGTCTGAGTGTAGTCACTGATAAGGGGTTGACAGGTCTGAGTGTAGTCACTGATAAGGGATCTAACACCAAAATAAATACAAAACCTGTATTAGGGGAAGCCACCGTTGACCAATTTGGACCCCCGGTTTTTTTGTTTTTCTCCGTTGGCTCCAAGCGCTTGATCATAGCCCCCAGCTTTTAAGGGCGGTCCGTGAATCGCTTCTTCTCGCCGCTTCCGCCGGGATGCTCGAGAGCGTGAATGCAAACATTAAAACGTTTCCCCGTCTTGACCGGGCTGTCTTTGTTTGCTACGTCCTGTTGATTTCGTTGCCTTGGGTGTTCTGATTGTCCCTGCGAGGCCATGCCGCCAGGACCCTCCTTGAAGAGACGCGCGGCCAAAGGAGATGCTGATACACATGGACCCAGAGCTGGAAACCCAGCATCTCGATGTCTCCGTCTTAACCATTGCGAATTCCCAGAGAGACACAGCCATTATGAATCCACTGAGAAAGAGAGAGAGCGCTATTATGAATCCCCTGAGAGAGAGAGAGCTATTATGAATCCCTTGAGAGAGAGAGAGACAACCATTATGAATCCTCTGTGTGTGTCAGTGTGTGTCAGTTTGTGTGTGTGATTTAATCCCATCTGTAAAGGATGTGATTCCTGACATGCAATACCCTGTTGTCTAGAAACGGAGTTATGGTTGCGGCAGCAGTTACATTGGGGAAACGAAATGACATGTCTCGGACCGTGTTCGTGAACACAAGGCAGATCTGAAACACGGTAGGACCAATACCTCTGCCATTGCCGATCATTGTTTTAACGCTGTGGGCTCACACGAAATTGATTTTTCCAAGACGGAGTTACTCTGCAAACCTACCGGCAATCTTCAGAGATTTGCTCATGAAGCCATCCATATATATAAACACAGACAACTTCAACCGAGATGGGTGCAAACTGAGCAATCATTGGAAGAACGTTATTAACCAAGTAAATTCTTAACTGACTGTGATGTTTCCCTCCTACCAGCCTATGTCAGCTGTTATTCTGACTCTCTGTGTGTCTCACATCATGTGTACCTCTTGCTCTTAGGGGTTTTTGTTCCTGTTGCCCGGCTCTCTGACATTGGGCCGTCTCACGTTGACATGCTAATCTCCCACATTTACATTTATGTGCAAATTCCTTCTCTAGCTCCACCCACTTATCAGTGGGTTGGGCCCACCAATATCCTATATAACCTCTTGTTGCAGCGGCTCTTTCTCCTACGTCAGCAGTCCTGTGTTTGTTTCACATCTGAAGATGGTCGCTTGTGTTGCGATCGAAACGTCGTGATCTATTATATTTTTTCTACCTACATGACTTTACCGAAAGAACCAAAGAATATGAATTCCTGCAGTCACGAAAGCTATAATACATGGACATGGCCGATATATAGACAATATATAGATGATGGTTCTGTTATTGGCGGCGTTTTAGACAATATAATACATGGACGTGGCCGATATATAGTAATAATAGATATATGATGGTTTTATTGTTGGCGGCGTTTTAGACAATATAATACATGGAAGTAGCCGATATATAGTAATGATAGATAGATGATGGTTCTGTTGTTGGCGGCGTTTTAGACAGATTTAATACATGGACATGGCCGATATATAGTAATATATATGATGGTTCCATTGTTGACGGCGTTTTAGACAATTTAATACATGGACATGGCCGATATATAGTAATAATGGATATATGATGGTTCTGTTGTTGGCGGAGTTTTAGACAGACATAATACATGACATGGCCAATATATAGTAATAATAGATATATGATGGATCTGTTGTTGGCGGCGTTTTAGACAGATAATGGTTCTGTTGTTGGCGGCGTTTTAGACGTATAATACATGGAGGATGCTGAAATATAGTAATAATAGACAGATGATGGGCGGCGTTTTAGACAGATATGATACATGGACATGGCCGATATATAGTAATAATAGATGATGGTTCCGTTGTTGGCGGCGTTTTAGCCAATATAATACATGGACGTGGCCGAAATAAAGTAATAATAGATAGATGATGGTTCTGTTGTTGGCAGCGTTTTAGACAATATAATACATGGACGTGGCCGAAATATAGTAATAATAGAAAGATGATGGTTCCGTTGTTGGCGGCGTTTTAGACATATAATACATGGATATGGCCGATATATAGTAATATTAGATATATGATGGTTCTGTTGTTGGCGGCGTTTTAGATAATATAATACATGAAAGTGGCCGAAATATAGTAATAATAGATAGATGATGGTTCTGTTGTTGGCGGCGTTTTAGACAATATAATACATGGACGTGGCCGATATATAGTACTAATAGATAGATGATGGTTCTGTTGTTTTGCGGCGTTTTAGACAGATATAATACTTGTACATGGCCGATATATAGACATAATATATAGATGATGGTTCCGTTGTTGGCGGCGTTTTAGACATCTATAATACATGGAAGTGGCCGATATATAGTAATAATAGATAGGTGATGGTTCTGTTGTTGGCGGCGTTTTTGACAGATATAATCTATGAACATGGCCGATATATAGTAATAATAGATATATGATGGTTCTGTTGTTGGGGGCGTTTTGAACAGATATAATGCATGGACGTGGCCGATATATAGTAATAATAGATATATAATGGTTCTGTTGTTGGCGGCGTTTTAGACATATAATACATGGACATGGCCTATATATAGTAATAATAGATAGATGATGGTTGTGTTGTTAGTGGCGTTTTAGACAGATTTAATACTTGTATATGGCCGATATATAGACATAATATATAGATGATGGTTCTGTTGTTTGCGGCGTTTTAGACAGGCATAATACTTGTACATGGCCGATATATAGACAATATATAGATGATGGTTCTGTTGTTGGCGGCGTTTTAGACAGATATAATACATGGACATGGCCGATATATAGTAATAGATATATGATGGTTCTGTTGTTGGGGGAGTTTTAGACAGATATAATGCATGGACGTGGCCGATATATAGTAATATTAGATATATTATGGTTCTGTTGTTGGCAGCGTTTTAGACAGATATAATACATGGATATGGCCGATATATAGTAATAATAGATAGATGATGGTTCTGTTGTTGGTGGCGTTTTAGACAGAATACTATACTATATATCGGCCATGTCCATGAATTATATCTATCTAAAACGCCGCCAACAACAGAACCATCATATCTATTATAATTGTTATTATATATCGGCCATGTCCTTGTATTATATCTGTTTAAAACGCCGCCAACAACAGAACAATCATCTCTCTATTATTACTATATATCGGCCAAGTCCATGTATTATATCTGGTGTTTGCTGCGTTTTAGACAGATATAATACGTGACGTGGCCGATATATAGTAATAATAGAAAGATGATGGTTCCGTTGTTGGCGGCGTTTTAGACAGATATAATACATGAAAGTGGCCAAAATATAGTAATAATAGATAGATGATGGTTCTGTTGTTGGCGGCGTTTTAGACAATATAATACATAGAAGTGGCCGATATATAGTAATAATAGATATATGATGGTTCTGTTGTTGGGGGCGTTTTGAACAGATATGATGCATGGACGTGGCCGATATATAGTAATAATAGATATATAATGGTTCTGTTGTTGGCGGCGTTTTAGACATATAATACATGGACATGGCCGATATATAGTAATAATAGATATATGATGGTTGTGTTGTTAGTGGCGTTTTAGACAGATTTAATACTTGTACATGGCCGATATATAGACATAATATATAGATGATGGTTCTGTTGTTTGCGGCGTTTTAGACAGGCATAATACTTGTACATGGCCGATATATAGACATAATATATAGATGATGGTTCTGTTGTTGGCGGCGTTTTAGACAGATATAATAAATGGACATGGCCGATATATAGTTATAATATATAGATGATGGTTCCGTTGTTGGCGGTGTTTTAGACAGCTATAATACATGGACATGGTCGATGTATAGACATAATATATAGATTATGGTTCTGTTGTTTGCGGCGTTTTAGACATATATTACATGGACGATGCCGATATATAGTAATAATAGATAGATGATGGTTCTGTTGTTGGCGGCGTTTTAGACAATATAATACATGGACGTGGCCGAAATAAAGTAATAATAGATAGATGATGGTTCTGTTGTTGGCAGCGTTTTAGACAATATAATACATGGACGTGGCCGATATATGGTAATAATAGTTATATGATGGTTCTGTTGTTGGCGGCGTTTTAGACAATATAATATATGGACATGGCCGATATATAGTAATAATAGATATATGATGGTTCTGTTTTTGGTGGAGTTTTAGACAGATATAATGCATGGACGTGGCCGATATATAGTAATATTAGATATATAATGGTTCTGTTGTTGGCAGCGTTTTAGACAGATATAATACATGGACATGGCCGATATATAGTAATAATAGATAGATGATGGTTCTGTTGTTGGTGGCGTTTTAGACAGAATACTATACTATATATCGGCCATGTCCATGAATTATATCTGTCTAAAACGCCGCCAACAACAGAACCATCATATATCTATTATAATTGTTATTATATATCGGCCATGTCCTTGTATTATATCTGTTTAAAACGCCGCCAACAACAGAACAATCATCTCTCTATTATTACTATATATCGGCCAAGTCCATGTATTATATCTGGTGTTTGCTGCGTTTTAGACAGATATAATACGTGACGTGGCCGATATATAGTAATAATAGAAAGATGATGGTTCCGTTGTTGGCGGCGTTTTAGACAGATATAATACATGAAAGTGGCCAAAATATAGTAATAATAGATAGATGATGGTTCTGTTGTTGGCGGCGTTTTAGACAATATAATACATAGAAGTGGCCGATATATAGTAATAATATATATGATGGTTCTGTTGTTGGGGGCGTTTTGAACAGATATGATGCATGGACGTGGCCGATATATAGTAATAATAGATATATAATGGTTCTGTTGTTGGCGGCGTTTAATACATGGACATGGCCGATATATAGTAATAATAGATATATGATGGTTGTGTTGTTAGTGGCGTTTTAGACAGATTTAATACTTGTACTTGGCCGATATATAGACATAATATATAGATGATGGTTCTGTTGTTTGCGGCGTTTTAGACAGGCATAATACTTGTACATGGCCGATATATAGACATAATATATAGATGATGGTTCTGTTGTTGGCGGCGTTTTAGACAGATATAATAAATGGACATGGCCGATATATAGTTATAATATATAGATGATGGTTCCGTTGTTGGCGGCGTTTTAGACAGCTATAATACATGGACATGGTCGATGTATAGACATAATATATAGATTATGGTTCTGTTGTTTGCGGCGTTTTAGACATATATTACATGGACGATGCCGATATATAGTAATAATAGATAGATGATGGTTCTGTTGTTGGCGGCGTTTTAGACAATATAATACATGGACGTGGCCGAAATAAAGTAATAATAGATAGATGATGGTTCTGTTGTTGGCAGCGTTTTAGACAATATAATACATGGACGTGGCCGATATATGGTAATAATAGTTATATGATGGTTCTGTTGTTGGCGGCGTTTTAGACAATATAATATATGGACATGGCCGATATATAGTAATAATAGATATATGATGGTTCTGTTTTTGGTGGAGTTTTAGACAGATATAATGCATGGACGTGGCCGATATATAGTAATATTAGATATATAATGGTTCTGTTGTTGGCAGCGTTTTAGACAGATATAATACATGGACATGGCCGATATATAGTAATAATAAATAGATGATGGTTCTGTTGTTGGTGGCGTTTTAGACAGAATACTATACTATATATCGGCCATGTCCATGAGTTATATCTGTCTAAAACGCCGCCAACAACAGAACCATCATATATCTATTATAATTATTATTATATATCGGCCATGTCCTTGTATTATATCTGTCTAAAACGCCGCCAACAACAGAACAATCATCTCTCTATTATTACTATATATCGGCCAAGTCCATGTATTATATCTGGTGTTTGCTGCGTCTTAGACAGATATAATACATGACATGGCCGAAATATAGTAATAATAGAGAGATGATGGTTCTGTTGTTTGCGGCGTTTAAGACAGATATAATACATGGACATGGACGATATATAGTAATAATAGATATATGATGGTTCTGTTGTTGGCGGCGTTTTAGACAGACATAATACATGACATGGCCAATATATAGTAATAATAGATATATGATGGATCTGTTGTTGGCGGCGTTTTAGACAGATAATGGTTCTGTTGTTGGCGGCGTTTTAGACATATAATACATGGAGGATGCTGAAATATAGTAATAATAGACAGATGATGGGCGGCGTTTTAGACAGATATGATACATGGACATGGCCGATATATAGTAATAATAGAAAGATGATGGTTCCGTTGTTGGCGGCGTTTTAGACAGCTATAATACATGGAAGTGGCCGATATATAGTAATAATAGATAGGTGATGGTTCTGTTGTTGGCGGCGTTTTTGACAGATATAATATATGAACATTGCCGATATATAGTAATAATAGATATATGATGGTTCTGTTGTTGGGGGCGTTTTGAACAGATATAATGCATGGACTTGGCCGATATATAGTAATAATAGATATATAATGGTTCTGTTGTTGGCGGCGTTTTAGACATATAATACATGGACATGGCCGATATATAGTAATAATAGATAGATGATGGTTGTGTTGTTAGTGGCGTTTTAGACAGATTTAATACTTGTACATGGCCGATATATAGACATAACATATAGATGATGGTTCTGTTGTTTGGGGCGTTTTAGACAGGCATAATACTTGTACATGGCCGATATATAGACATAATATATAGATGATTGTTCTGTTGTTGGCGGCGTTTTAGACAGATATAATACATGGACATGGCCGATATATAGTAAAAATAGATATATGATGGATCTGTTGTTGGCGGCGTTTTAGACAGATATAATACATGGACATGGTCGATATATAGTTATAATATATAGATGATGGTTCCGTTGTTGGCGGCGTTTTAGACAGCTATAATACATGGACATGGTCGATGTATAGACATAATATATAGATTATGATTCTGTTGTTTGCGGCGGTTTAGACAGATATAATACATGGACGATGCCGATATATAGTAATAATAGATAGATGATGGTTCTGTTGTTGGCGGCGTTTTAGACAATATAATACATGGACGTGGCCGAAATAAAGTAATAATAGATAGATGATGGTTCTGTTGTTGGCAGCGTTTTAGACAATATAATACATGGACGTGGCCAATATATGGTAATAATAGTTATATGATGGTTCTGTTGTTGGCGGCGTTTTAGACAATATAATACATGGAAGTGGCCGATTATATAGTAATAATAGATAGATGATGGTTCTGTTGTTGGCGGCGTTTTAGACAGATAAAATATATGGACATGGCCGATTTTCAAAATGCCAAAAATTTACACGCGACGCTGAGGTAAATTCATCAAAGTGTCACATCCTCTTCTCTCCCCCTCCACCCCAATGTGTGCACTTACTATTATAGGGTCGTAGATACTAAAAATATAGCGATTAAATAGGATTATTGTGGGGGGGTGGTAGCGGCCCAGGCCACGGCCGGCCGGGCAATCTAGGCGAGGCCGGAGGCTTTGCACGGGACTAGGCCTCGTCACGGCAATCTGTCAGGTGAGTACTTTGTGCTATAGAGTCGATATATACTGCTACTAGCGGGGAAACATTTTAAAACGTCTGAAAACTTAAAAACATAACATACAAATGAAAAGATAACTCATTAATTTCAAATAAAATCCGTTTAAAATAAAATCCGAGCGCGCCAAGAATCGATTATTTCAATCGCGCAAATGAATCGACGATTGTAGATTCCTTTAGAATCGTCTTGAAGCGACGACGCTCGCTTGCGAGGGATTTGGCTCTCTAACCGCGGGGTTCGCGTAGAAAAATAACATTGCTGGGCGGCAAGCCCTAAGCCCCCTGCTTGGCATAGGCTATTCCGTTTTCCCATCCCTAAACTTTAAGGTAGTTTAATTAACGATTTAGTGAGATTTTTACTTATTATTTTACCACTCAGCGCGCGACAGCACACATTTGCGCATGCGCAAAACGCTTATATATTCACAGCTCCGTTAAAACATAGATTTATTGTTTACTAATTTGATTACTCTTAATTATTAGGTCAGATGATAGAGGTTGAGCAATGTTTTTTTGTTTGTTGTGGTTGCACCCAATTCAAGAGCCGAATGGCTCACAGGGCTATACCAAAATAAAAAAAATAAAAAAAACTGAAATAAACCACGACAAGGCAAATGTCCATGGGCCCAAAAAGGGACCAACGACAAAACCCAGCAAACGGATCCTGGGACACATTCCCCAGGGCCCCGGGAGGGGGGAACCGGGGGATGACGTAACCTTCCAGAATGTTCCAGAAGGAAGGCGTGGCTAGGACGGAGCAAGCCACGAACCAGTATATAAGCCGGACCTCTCAGAGGTCTGGCTCAGTCATCTGAAAGCTGAAGAACGAAGACCTGGGCTGAAGAGAGGACCCTGGACCCCAAGCTCCGATGTCCTTCTAAGGGCCGGAGCTCAGTGAGGCCAGTGGTTAGAACCCACGGACCGGGACGGTGGGGTCAGATAGCCTCCCCTAGGTCCCAGCCGGAGGACGATAGGGAGCGAGTTGCCCAGTGATAGAGAGCGAGTTGCCCAGTGATAGAGAGCGAGTTGCCCAGTGATAGGGAGCGAGTTGCCCAGTGATAGAGAGCGAGTTGCCCAGTGATAGGGAGCGAGTTGCCCAGTGATAGGGAGCGAGTTGCCCAGTGATAGGGAGCGAGTTGCCCAGTGATAGGGAGCGAGTTGCTCAGTGATAGGGAGCGAGTTGCCCAGTGATAGAGAGCGAGTTGCCCAGTGATAGGGCTCATAGAGGCCATACCTCCCCAGGCATCGGGTTAAGGGACCGATACACACACTCAACACCGATAAACCCTTTGTGTTAGGGACCTTGTATAAAAGACGATACATGTGTTGCCTGATCAGAAGTTTTATTCGTCAATTTATAACCACCACAAATGTAACGGGATAATTTATCAACGTGCTGTATTGAAGTGTCATGTTTTTTTGCGTGTTTTATATATTGTTGCATCACTTAGTTTTTTTAAAATTAACTTTTATTACACCGCTAGTAGTTTTTTTATTTTTTTTGCAGCAACTTTTGGGTGCAAATGCCACCCATCGGGTAAAAGGGGGTGCATTGCTTTGCCAACTGCGGCAAGTCGATATATAGGCACCGAGATGCTGTCGCTCAAAGTCTAAAAACGCAACCTTGGGGGGGGGGAGAGAGGGGGGTGACTCAAGGCGCGTGCGTGCGACGATGGATTTGATTGGCTGACGCCATTCGTCATCACAATGGACCACGTCACAACGGGCCACGTCACAACGGACACGGGCGCGCTTGAGGTCGGGGTGCGGCACGCGCGTGTTGGGAGAGGGCGCGCGTCGCTGGCCCAACAAACAACCAACAAACAAACAACAACCGCTGCTCGTTGTCGAGGTGGCGGCGACGTCCGCCACGGCGTTGTGCGCCAGACGAGGTGGCGGCCCTCCTGAGGCCGTGACGAAGGGGACAGACCCAGGTGCCGCGTGCGTGGGTCGACTCACCCAGAGCACCCAGGACGGCCATAGAGAGAGTTACCTTCGCCGACCTCCACATTAAAACCCAGACATCGATATGGGCGTTGGGGGGGGGCTAAAGTCTCTTGAAAAAAAGGATACCTGGGGGTAAGAATACAATCAAAGGCTATTTTCTCCCCGCAGCGAGAGCATTTGAACAAAATGTGTGCGTCTGGAAATCGTCACGTGTTGTTATCCTGTCTTTGACGGTTGAGCATCGTCGTCATCCTCATTATTAAAGCATGTTTCTAATATTCCAAACGCAAGTGTGGTTATAAAATCGTTTGGGGGTCATTTTAAAGTTATCACCATTTAACGTGGGCATACAAACAGTAGCTCCCTAGGGTCGCTAAATCTACTGTACACTTTTATAAAATCTGCTAAGAATGCCGATACAACTTTCCCTCTCCCTTCTACGAGAATCGAACACTTGAAGAAACTCTTTGTGAGCGGAGAAGGGGCACCGCCCACACCACCTGCACCGCCCGCACCGCCACTTCTTCATCCGGTAACGACGCCGCTCATCGTTGGGGCTCTGTAACGATCGTCGGGATGACGACCGCGACAGACGCACGGCCGTTCGCGGCGGCGTCCTGCATTCTCCCCCCGCCCCCTCCTCCCCGTGCGGCCGCGTTCTCGCGGACACCTCTTCTTGTTCCCTTAATCGTCGTCGTCCTCTTCCTTCACCTCTTCCGCCAGGTGGATGACACCTGGGGGGGGGGGTAGGGGATTTCAAGAGCAACGGTGAAACTGAGGGTACCACCGGCAACACGAGTACTCATGCCGAGATGTCAACCACAGCGGTGGCCGTGAGCCCGAGATTGTTCCGAGTGGGTGAGCGAGTGAGTGAGCGAGTGCCTGAGCAAGCGAGCGAGTGGGTGAGAAAGTCCATAAGCGAGCAGGTTGAGCGATTGGGTGAGCGTGCAAGCGGGTTATCGAGTGGGTGAGTGAGCAAGCGAACGAGCGGGTGAGCGAGCAGATGAGCCAGTGGGTGAGCGAGCGGATGAGCCAGTGGGTGAGCGAGTGAGTCTCTCACCGCTGAGCTGAGCGGAAACCTTGGCGTTTTAAACAAGCGTAGAATAGCTGCCGCCGCCGGGCGCCGATGAATCCTGGGAAGGGGACGCCTCCTTCGTCGGGGAAGCGACTTTGGCTGTCGGGCGGGCGGCAGGAAACAAAACCAGAGAGCGGAGCGACGGGCGTGAGGAACGCGGAGACTCGCTTCGGCCGGGTTGGTCACCCGGAAAATATATCCCCGCTCCGGCACACCGCGTCCGGTATACCACGGAGTCGAGCGCCACCTACCGCAGTTTACCGGCGACCCAGTGAACAAATGGCGAGGCGCCAAACCCCGTGAGGGGGACCCCTGGAATACCGCGTGCCGGGTGCCACCGACGCGCGGCCGAGCCGCCCGCGGCAGTGGCGCCGTACCGGCTTTGCTGCGCTGGCACGCCTCCGCAGCGAGGGCGCACGACATGCTGACGATGCGCTCCAGCTCCTGCACGTACACCTCCGCCTTGCCCCGCGTCGCCTCGCAGCTCGCCGGCGACGGCGGCGGCACCGCGTTCTGCACACTGGCAACGCGGAGGGGGCGGGGAAATGTGACGGCGGGCGGTCGCGGCGGTGCGAAACGGAATACCGCGACGCACCGTGACGCGTGCGTGACGACGTGAGCGTGACGACGCTGTACCTGGACTTGGCGAGCATCGCCTTGATCCGCTCCGTGTTCTTCTGCCACGCCTCCATTCCCAGGGGGATCGGCGGCTCCTCGGGGTCCTCGTCCACGTGGCGCTCGGGCACCGTCACGTGGCGACGAGGGGGGGGCACCTGCGGGCCGGGGGGGGGGGGCATAACCGTGACCGGCTCGTCATCAACATCATCGCTCCCGTTATCATCGGTAAACATTGTCGTCATCGCTCGCTGTCATCGTCACCATCAAATGCCGTTGCAAACATCGTAACCATGGTCATGAATACTGACATCGTCATGGCTCTCTTTACCACTGTCATCGTCATGACAATCGTCGTCGTAACTACGGTTATCATTGCTGCCTTTGCCATCATCATATACATAATTAGCATTGCTATAATCAAAATCATTTTCTACATCACAACGCTACCATTGCCTTTATGGCTGTGATCACCAGCACCTAACAACAGACAGAACAATGCTCAGATTTGGATCTCTCTCTCCGTGACCTCCTGCCCGGGTCCAGCTGTTTTCGCTCCTGACCTCCGACTCCTGATTGGAACCCAGGCCTCGTAAGCCCAAAATCCCAGAACTCTCAGCAGCATTTGAAACATCACCGCCAAGCGCCACATCTCTCACCATCCCAACACCCCCCCCCCCCACCTCTCACTCATCAACCGGATATAGCTCTCAAACCAGACCCGGATCTCTACCCACTGATCTCTAACCCTGGATCACCTCTGACCTTGGCTGTGTCTCACCTCTGACCTTGGCCATCTCTCACCCCTGGCCCTAGTGTGTCTCACTCCTGACCCCGGCTGTGTCTCAACTCTGACCCAGGCTGTGTCCCACCCCTATGACCCTGCCATCTCACCTCCCACTTTCACCCAGGATTTGGCTGTGTCTCACCTCTGACCCTCACCGTCTCTCACCCCGAACCCCCGGCTGCATCTCACCTCTGACCCCGGATCGTAGCTGCCGTCGAGCTCCGTGCATGCGGTGCGGAGCCGCGCGATCTCCTGCGCCGGCGTCTCGGGCGCCGGCGCGTCCTGCACAGCGCGCTCCATCTCGGCGATGTCCAGGTCGTCTTGGCGCTGCCTCAACTTCGTGAGCTGCAATGACGCGGCGGCGGTGTTGGATAAGGCAGGCGGACACCACACCACCACGGCCTCATGGCCCATGGCCTCGTGGCCCAAAACCTCATGGCCCAAGGCATCGCCCACCGTCTCGCCACGGTGTCTCCCCCGCGATAAAATGCGCCACATCGGTTGACGCCAGGCCCACCGAGTGGTAATGACGCGGAAATGGCGGCACCTCAACGTAGCAACGGCGCGAAAAGCCACGGCTCGTGGAACGTGTCGACTGACTGGGATGGCTGTCCTCTCTGTACTACTTTGTACGTGCCATGGGTTGACTGACTGAGATAGACTGGCAGATGCACCACCTGTGCCCCCCTACTGGTGCCAACAAACAAACCGTCGGGGCAAACGCTGCTAGCGAGTAGCAGCACCTATGAAGGCCGGCACGGCACACGAGGGGGTGGGCTGGCCAGCACCACGGTCGTGCCAACACACACACAGGGCACGTGCCACCTTCAACCCACACATACAGGGCACGTGCCAACCCCAACACACTCACACACCCGCGAGACGTCCACGGACGCGGGCCGTGTGGGCGACCGCGCCGCCAGGACGGTCCGGCGGTCGAGCGTCATCGCGTGGCCGCGTCGGCCCGATCCCCCCGGAGTCACCGTCGTCGCCGCGTCCCCCCCGACGCCGCTCCCGGCCGTCGCCGCCGCCGCCTTTTGATTAAGCTTGAGCCGCTCCAGTTGCTCCTCCGCGGTCATCTTGCCCCGGGTGGCACCGCCCGCGGGACCGCCCGCCGGGTACAGCGCGTCCATCGCGCTCTTGGGCCGCTCCTAGCAATGACAAAAACGATGGCCACGATGACGATGGCGGCGACGATGGTGACGATGATGACGACGGCGGTGACAAACAATGGGCGACGCTCGCAACAACGAGAAACGGTCACAACAACGAGTGACGGTCACAACATTTGTGGCCAGGTCGCCTCTGATTGGGTGGGGGATGAGAGGGATGGGGGGGGGGGTGATCGGGTGGGGGATGGGTGGGTGGGAGGATGGGAGGTTGAGGGGATGGGAGGGTGAGGGGATGGGGCATGGGGGTCCCTCTCACCCGGCTGAGCCGGGCGCCGTCTGCACGGAGGTGCACGAGGTCGGCCTGCAGCAGCAGCCGTTGCTGCTGCTGCTGCTCGTGCGAGCGTCGCTGAGCGATCTGCAGGTGCAGCACCTCCAGGGACGACTCGATGCACGCCTGCGCCGCCACGCACACACGCACGTACCCACACACGTACGCAACCACGTACCCACACATGCACCCACACACGTACCCACACACGCACGCACCCACATACACACGCACGCACCCACGCACGAACCCACGTACCCACGTACCCATGCACACACGCACGCACGCACGCACACACGCACGCACACACACGCACAAAGATAAAGATGCCTTCCATCCACCCGGGTAGCCTTTGCAAGCTGTCGGGGCAAGTGCCGTCACGGCGAGTAGCGTCGCCACGTCCCCCCACTGCCGATGATTCCACTTCGCACAGAGCACTCATTTAAGTCCGAGTCGACCTCGGTGAGGACCAGGACTGGTTCAGATAATTGCCGTCACCGATGCAGGCCTTGAGCGGGAATTGAACTCGGGTAGATGGGGTTTCAGCGCAAGCGTGGCCCTAATCACTGCACCATCGCTCTCCAAAATCAAATAAAAGTGCCTTGACAGACTGTTGGGGCAAGTGCTGTCAGTGAGTAGCAGCAGCAGTGCCTATGAATGAGACAAAGATCCCCCATATAGCCTTAACAGACTGTTGGGGCAAGTGCTGTCAGCGAGTAGCAGCATCAGTGCGTATGAATGAGACAAAGACCCCCCGTAAAGCCTTCACAGACTGATGGGGCAAGTGCTGTTAGCGAGTAGCAGCAGCAGTGCTTATGAATGAGACAAAGATCCCCCGTATAGCCTTGACAAGACTGATGGGGCAAGTGCTGTTAGCGAGTAGCAGCAGCAGCTATGAAGGCCAGCACAAGCGGGTGGGTGGTTGGTCAGCATCACGCGCGCTACAAAGACAAACATCCCCTGAGTAGCCTTAACAGACTGTTGGGGAAAGTGCTGTAAGCGAGCACCTATGAAGGCTGGCACAGCACACCACTCCCGGCCGCCTTTGTCTCCCCAGTGGCGATGTTTAATACACACCGTACCAGGTACTCATTTGAGGCCGAGTCGACCTAGGGGAGGCCCAGTACCCGGTTCAGATAATCGTCACCAGTGTTGGCCGTGAGCGGGAATCGTGAACTCACCTCCTGACTATCGTGACCTCACCATCGTGACCTCCCCTCCTCACCATCGTGAACTCACCTCCTCACCATCGTGAACTCACCTCCTCACCATCGTGACCTCACCTCCTCACCATCGTGAACTCACCTCCTCACCATCGTGAACTCACCTCCTCACCATCGTGAACTCACCTCACCATCGTGAACTCACCTCCTCACCATCGTGAACTCACCTCTTCACCATCGTGAACTCACCTCTTCACCATCGTGAACTCACCTCCTCACCATCGTGAACTTACCTTCTCGTTGCGCAGATGCCTCAGCCTGGTCTCCTGCTCGTGAAGTGTTTTGTTGAGGTCACACAGCCGCGTCAGCTTCATCTGTCGCAGCCACAACAGACAAAGATCACCCCCTGCCCAGTGGAGGCCTTGAAGAGACCGCTGGGGCAAGCGCGTCTCGCGGCCACAGGCACACACACAGACACACAGACACAACCAGACCCACAGAGACACACAGAAACACACAAAGACAAAGATCCCCCATATAGCCTTAACAGACTGTAGGGGCAAGTGCTGTTAGTGAGCACCTATGAAGGCCGGAACGGTACACGAGGGGGTGGGTGGCCAGCACCACGCCCGACCGCCTTTGTCTCCCTAGTGGCAATGTTTACAAACCACACCAGGTACTCACTTGAGGCTGAGTCGGCCTAGGGGAGGCCCGGGACCGGTTCAGATAATCGTCACTGGTGTTGGCCGTGAGCGGGAATCGAACCCAGGTCGCCAGGTTCATAGTGCAGCACGCTAACCGCTACACTATCGCTCCCCACACACAAAGACAAAGATGTGTGTGGGGAGCGATAGTGTAGCGGTTAGCGCTATCGCAGACCCACACAGATACACACAGACCCACACAGAAAGATGCAGACAGACACACGCAGACACACAACAACAACCGCCATTCACCACTAATTGGCGGTGACGTCACCACGACACTTGTGCCAGGCCATGTGCACCTTGAGGCCACGTGAAGTGTCGAACGCCCGCTGGCAGGAGGTCACGGGGCAGACCCAAGTGCCATGGGTCGACTTAGATGACTGAGATGACTGGCTGATGCACCACCTGTGCCCCCTACTAGCCAAACTGCTGTGCTTTAGCCACCCGGCGCTCCGCTCGTTGTTGTGAGCGTTGCTCCTCCGCCCTCCGTTGTTGTTGGAGGGCGACTGCCTCCAACTGCCCAGTAGCGTCCTTCACGAGCCTCCTCCACAGAGGCCGATCTTGACACCGCTGGTACCAGTAATCGGCAAGTCCACTCAGCTCCACGTCCTCCTGTACCACATCACTCCATGTCTTCTCTAGCCCGTGCCGCGCCCGTTTAGCCCCCTCGATCCGGCCGAACAAAAGCTGTTTAGGCAAGCGGTGGCTGGGCATGCGGGCTACATGACCCAGCCAACGCAGCCTTGCCTGCTGGAGGAGCTCACCAATGGGACCTTGTCCAGATCTTTCAAGGATTTGTGAGCTCCTCACACAATCCAGCCTGGTGAAACCCAGGATGGATCGTAGGCAGGCAAGCCTAAATGTTTCTAACCGGCGAAAATGTGCCATTAGGGGGGTCCACGTTTCGCAAGCATAGAGAAGGGAAGGAATGACTGTGGCCGAGAAGACCTGAAGCTTAGTGCGGAGCGACAGACCAGGTAGCTTCCACACAGCATTACGCAACCGATGAAAAGATATTGCCGCTCCACTGATTCGGAGTGAGACCTCTGCTGTTAAACTGGAGCCGGTCATAAGCACACAGCCCAGGTATGGGAAACTCTCCACTCTCTCCACAACTGCCCCATCACCGATTGGGAGTTGTGGGGGTGGAGTGTCCGATGGTACAAAATACCCAGGAAGTTTTGGTTGGGCTGATGGTAAGGCCCCACCTCTTATAGTGGCACACTCCAGATTCAGCAGCAGCGTCTCCAACTCCTCCTCTGAATGAGCAGCTATTACCAAATCATCGGCATACATAACGTGGTTGAGCAATAGGGAGCCATCCCTTGACCGCACCCGGGCATCGATCAGCCTCCCATTATATCTGTACCAAATGGAAATTCCCCCGGTACAGCTATTGAAGGCTTCATGAACTACGTGGTCAAAATAGATGTTAAATAATATGGGAGCCAGAGGACATCCCTGTCGCACCCCAAGGTGTACAGAGAATGGCTCTGACTCCCGGCCACGTAGTTTTACCCGCGCCCGCTCACCATCATGAAGGTCCTTAATGATCGTGAGCAGAGGGTCAAGGACTCCAAAAGCACGAAGAACAACCCAGAGCCCAGGTCTACTGATAGTATCATAGGCCTTGACCAGGTCAATAAAGCAGAGATGTAGGTCTTGTTGGAATTCCCTACACCTCTGATGTAGCAGACGGACAGAAAATATGGCATCTGTGCAGGACCGCCCTTTCCTGAAACCGCACTGGGGCTCTGCAAGCCTCTCCTCAGCGTGCCTGGCAAGGCGATGTTGAATAATCCTTGCCAGGACCTTTCCTGGCACACTGAGGAGTGAGATGCCCCTGTAGTTGTTACAATCTGTGCGGCCCCCCTTCTTAAAGAGTGGGACCACCAGGGCATCCTTCCAATCTTGCGGAACCCGTATAGTGGTCCAGACTGTTGTTATGATGTCATATTGGGCAGTCTGTGCACAAACGCCACCCTCCCTCAGCATTTCGCTTGGGAGATCATCTCTGCCCGCTGTCTTTCCTGGTCTCAGACTCCGGATCGCCTTCTGTACTTCCTCAACAGATGGCACCTCAGCCAGCCACTCACAGGGGGTGACTTCTTCCAATATTTCGTGCCACGATGTTTTCATGGCTGAGGGATTTCCCATCCCCCAGGGGATTGGTGGGGGAGGTTTCATTTGTCGCCGAATATTTTTCCGCGCTTGCCGATAACACCGCGATTTCGGCGGCACGCAGCCTCAACGAGGGCGCTGGGGCGAGCGCCGCTGCAGCTGCCCGCTGCAGCGGCGCCTGCGAAGGCCGGCACTGTGGCGCACGAGCCGGGTGGGTGGGTGGCTGGCACTACCACCGCCACCATGCCCGGCCGCCTTTGTCTCTCCCCCTACCCCTCCAGTGAAATTATTTTCCAACCCAGCCAGACCCGGCGGGGGGCGGCGGCGCGATCGAGCTTGCGCGACCCCGCCGTTCGTGACCCTCTCGTGACGTGGGGCGGGGGGGTAACTAAACGACGGGGTAAAGGGATAACGCGGCCTCAACAACGCAACGTCAGGCATGCGATGGGCCCCCGAGTGGTGTAGCGGCGCAGGTGGCGTGGACCCCCCTCCACCAACCCCTTCTCTTCCTCCCTTCGTCAGCCTGGTACCTGGGCCTCACCAACGGTACGACTGCACCGCCTGCAGCACTCGCGACGTTTGCTCCCGCTGTGTGACCACTTGGGGCTCCCCCCCCCCCCCCCGCGGTCGGCCCGCCCCGCACACGCCACCGGCAGCTACGCCGCTGGGCTACTGGGGAGCTACCGGGCAGGGGGAACGGGGGGGGGGCGGAGGGGGGTTGGTGTGACGGCACTTGAAGAGGTACGTGACGAGGTCCGTGACGAGGCACGGGACGAGGGGGCACCGTGCGGGTAACGAGGTGACGATGGGGCTGGGGGGCGATGGATGGGGGGCTGGGGGGGGGTACTGGCTGCAACCGTGGGGACGGTGGGGGCCATGCAGGTGAGAGATGATGATGGTGGTGGTGGTGAGGATGATGGTCGTGGTGAGGATGGTGGTGAGGATGATGCTGGTGGTGGTGGTGAGGATGATGCTGGTGGTGGTGATGATGGTGGTGGTGAGGATGGTGGTGAGGTTGATGCTGGTGGTGGTGGTGAGGATGGTGGTGGTGGTGGTGAGGATGCTGGTGAGGATGCTGGTGAGGATGATGCCATACTGCCTCACCTGGCTCTCAATCAAGCGCAGGTTCCTTTGCAGGTGCAGTGGTGGTGCCAACGACTGAGCAGGCAGCGGGGCACGGGGGAGTCGTGGGTGGCACAGCAAAGACACGGGATGGCGAGCGCGGTAAGCGTGGCCAGGGAGTGTGGTGAGAGTGGTGGGTGGTGGTGTGTGGGAGGATGGCAGGGTGGTGTGTGTGTGTGTTTTGGGTAGTGTGCGTGTGTGTGAAATACGATATAAGGGGTAGAGCATGTGTTGTGAGTGGGGCATGTATTATGTGTAGGTAGCGTGTGTCTTGAGTATATAGTGCTAAGCATGTGTCTAGAGTACAGAGAATCGGGCACGTGTCTATAATATGTAAAGTATTAAGCATGTGTCTTAGAGTACAGAGAATCGAGCACGTGTCTATAATATATAAAGTACTAAGCATGTGTCTAGCGCAGAGGCAGTGAATCGATCTTGCACCTCGTGTGCGTGTCGAACACGTGGCTAGCGTGCCGCTACCGTGTCAGCCGTCCTCGTTCCGATGTGGCGCCCCATCCCCACGCCCCCCGTGACCTCCGATCCCCCAAGACCCCCGTGTGACCCTGTGACCCCATCGTGTGACCTGGAGACCCGCCTGTGACCCTCCGTGACTGTGTGTGACCCCCGTGTGACCCCCCCGGTGGCCCCGTGACCTCCTGCGTGACCTCGTGACCCCTCCCCCCCCCGTGCCGGACCTGTGACTGGTTTCTCTGCAGCTGGATGAGCAGCAGGGTCAGCTCCTCTGGCTGTGCGTAACCACCGCCATCACCGTCGTCGCTGCTATCATCATCATCATCGTCGTCGTCGCGTCAGCATTATCAACACCGCCATCGCCGCACAAACGGAGCAACATCGGCCGCCACCCCGTTACCATTGCACCGGCGTTGTCCACCCCGATAGCGGGATTGCCGTGGACGCACCGACCAGACGGCCACCGGGTGGCGCAGCAGTCGGGCGGGGCGAGAGCGGTTTGACTCGCCGTCGGAAGGAAAGGTCAAGAGGTCAAGAGGTCAATGTTCGTTGAACTTCTTTTGCGAAGGGTGGGGGGGCGTGGGGGTGAGCGGGAAGGGTGAGGGTGGGGGTGAGCGGCGAGGGTGAGCATGGGGGTGAGCGCGGGGGTGAGCGTGGGGGTGAGCGGCGAGGATGAGCGGCGAGGGTGAGCGTGGGGGTGAGCGTGGGGGTGAGCGGGGAGGGTAAGTGGGGAGGGTGAGCGTGGGGGTGAGCAGGGAGGGTGAGTGGGGAGGGTGAGTGGGGAGGGTGAGCGTGGGGGTGAGCGTGGGGGTGAGCGGGGAGGGTAAGTGGGGAGGGTGAGCGTGGGGGTGAGCGGGGAGGGTGAGTGGGGAGGGTGAGTGGGGAGGGTGAGCGTGGGGGTGAGCGCGGGGGTGAGCGGCGAGGGTGAGCGTGGGGGTGAGCGGCGTGTGTCTCACCGTGCGGCCCTGCAGGCTGGGCGGGGTGGACTGCGGGGTGGACTGCGGGGTGGACGTGTGCACCATGGATGGTGTGGGCCTCCTATCCAGCGTCTGCGTGCACTGCGAGACCATAGGGAAAGACAGCCAGACAGTCAAACAGCCCGATAGACAGACAGCCCGATAGACAGACAGCCCGATAGACAGACAGCCCGACAGACAGACAGCCTGACAGACAGCCAGACAGTTAGACAGCCCGATAGACAGACAGCCCGATAGACAGACTGCCTGACAGACAGCCTGATAGACAGACAGCCCGATAGACAGACAGCCCGATAGACAGACAGCCCGGCAGACAGACAGCCTGACAGACAGCCAGACAGTTAGACAGCCCGATAGACAGACAGCCCAATAGACAGACAGCCCGATAGACAGACAGCCCGACAGACAGACAGCCTGACAGACAGCCAGACAGTTAGACAGCCCGATAGACAGACAGCCCGATAGACAGACAGCCTGACAGACAGCCCGATAGACAGACAGCCCGATAGACAGACAGCCCGACAGACAGACAGCCTGACAGACAGCCAGACAGTTAGACAACCCGATAGACAGACAGCCCGATAGACAGACAGCCCGACAGACAGACAGCCTGACAGACAGCCAGACAGTTAGACAGCCCGATAGACAGACAGCCCAATAGACAGACAGCCCGATAGACAGAAAGCCCGACAGACAGACTGACAGACAGCCAGACAGTTAGACAGCCCGATAGACAGACAGCCCAATAGACAGAAAGCCCGACAGACAGCGCCATACGTGTGTGGGGGGGGGGGGGGCAGCCGTACCCGCGCTCCGTGGCCGTGGCTGAACTCGGCAGCGCATTGCCGGCGCGCCCCCGGGGCGGCCGCCGCCACGTCCACCCCCCCGGGGGCGCCCACCACCACCACCAGCGACTGGCGGTAGCTGGGCATGGACCTGGGCAGCGTCTGGGTGGACGCGATGCTACGGGGGGGGAGGAGGGAGAGGGGGGGGAGAGGAGAGGGGAGGAGGAGGATGGAGGGGGTCAGGGCCCGTTCCTTGCTCGAGGTTTCACAGCGACGCCTCACCGCTGCGACCCGCAGGGTTCACAGCCACGCGTGGCCATCCCCCCCATCTCGTCTCTAACCATTCTCCACCTCCTCCCCTCCACCTCCTTCCCTCCACCTCCCATCTTCACCCCCCCCCTCCTCCTTCACTCCCTGTCACCAATCTTTGAGCTGCTCCCCCCCCACCCCTCCTCTACCCCCCCCCCAACCGCACCCCGGCGTCTCCCTCACCTCAAGCGGTCTCTCTCGTTCTTCTCCTTCAGCGACCGCATCATCCACTGCTCCAGCTGCACCGTGGAGTCACGCGTCTGCCTCTCCAGTGCCGCCGCCGCCCGGTGGCCCTCGCCGGCGCCGCCAGCCGCTCCGTAGCCAAACTCGTCCTGGTTGAACGCCGACAGGCTGCTGCTGCTGCTGCCGGCAAGCCCCATCCTGTCCGTGCTGTGCCGCTGCAGGCGCAGCTGCAGCTGCAGCGGCTGCTGCGGCTGCTGCGGCTGCTGCTGGTTCGGGTGACATAGAACCACGCCGGACTTCGCCGCCGCTTCCGGCCGTAAGATCGCGGCGCCGGCGGTGGGGCGATCGGCGGCCTCCGCGGTCGTTCGGCCTGGGCCCGCCGACGGGTCAAACCTCTCGTCGCCATCCCACCGCTCCGCGGCCGCCCCCCTCTCGCCATCGCCGTCGCGCAGCTGCCGCCGGAGCTCCTCCGCGGCCACGGCTGCCACCGGAGCGTCGTCGTCGTCGTCCGTGCCGGCCCGCGAGCGAGCCGGCCCCTCCTCTGTCACGATCTCCACATCGCCACGAGGGCCGCCCCCCCGTTCGTCGTCGTCGTCGGAGCGCGGCGGCCTCCACCGGGCCGGCGCCGCGACATCTCCCGGCGCCCCACGGAGCCCGTCGACGAGCACCTGCCCCCCCGCCTCCTCCTCCGCCGCCGCTCGCCCGCGTGAGCGGTTGCCCCCGCCGCCGCCACCGCCGTTGCTGGACGTTGGGATCAGATCGCGTGAGACGCCGCGGTGGCTGGGAGATGTTGACTACCTCGCCTGGTACGCGGGAGGTCGTGGGTTCAATCCCGACTCTCTCTTCCGTGGGTTACGTGGATTCTTCTCCACATTTAGAATTGATATCCCAGGTTTTTTTCTTGGGTTAGATCGCGTAAATGTGTAAATGTTGTGTCGTTAAAACCCGCCACCACCCGACACAGCCAACTAGTAAGGGTTGTCATGTAAACAGAACGTGGCCAATTCGTCACTAGTACAGCACTAGTGTGTAGTGTATAATGTAGTGTATAGTGTAGTGTATAGTCGTGTAGTGTATAATGTAGTGTATAGTAGTGTAGTGTATAATGTAGTGTATAGTGTAGTGTACTAGTACAGCACACCGGTTGTGTGTTGGAGAGCCAAGCCACAACATTTAAATTCTGAATGTCGTGACGCTTCGCCAGTAAATACAACCAGATTCATCAGGCGACAGCCAGATTTGTGGAGAAGTCCTCCACCTGCTACGTTCCTTATATAGAGGCGTAGATGTGGTGACCACACTTCTGCGCTCTTGCGCAAAGTGGGGGGGGGATTACTGAGTCAACCTAAGAGCCTACCCGTTAAACTGATATAAATATGGCGTTGAACCCACCAGCCAACCGACATTGAGCAAGGTTTGTCACCTAAATCGACGGTTTAGAGTGTATGGCTTGCGAGAAATGTCCACTTCGTTGAGCTATCGTTTGTGGCCACGTCGCTGTGAACTCCCAGGCGGTGTACGTGCCGGGCGGTGTACACCCTGCGCCACCCTGAGCCACCCTGCGCCACCCTGTGCCACGCTACCATCCGATATTGGGAAGCCGCTGGAGCCGCTGGAGCTACGCAATTTTAAATCATCATCATCTAGATTGACAAACTAAATTCTTGAGAACTCCTCTTTGTGTATAGGTTGCTGTCCTTCCCCCGCACCTCCGATTAGCACGGCTGGCTACGTACGTTGCGTTCAACGCACATGCACGCGCGCGCAAATGCACGAGGGGGGGTTGGAGGGGAGGAGGTGTCTCACCCCTGCGGGATCTCCATCTGCAGCTGCGACGCCTGCGCCATCGCCTTCATCCACACGCGCATTTCCTCCAGCGAGTCGGCGGCGAAGTAGTAGGTGCGCATGCCAGCGTGCCGCGCCTGCCACGGCACACGAGTCAAGTGGCGCCCCCCCCCCCCCCCCGCCGGCTTCTCGTGCCTCTGGCTCGGAGGCCCAGCCTGTGGAGGGAGGGGGGGGGGAGAACAGAGGAGGTGGGCACGCACGCACGCAGGCAGGCAGGCACGCAGGCACGCACGCAGGTCAGCTGCATTATAACCCAGTCAGCGGCATTATAACCCAGTCAGCTGCATTATAACCCGACCAGCTGCATTATAACCCAGTCAGCTGCGTTATAACCCAGTCAGCTGCGTTATAACCCAGTCAGCTGCATTATAACCCAGTCAACTGGATTATAACCCAGTCACCTGCATTATAACCCAGTCAGCTACGTTATAACCCAGTCAGCTGCATTATAATCCGGTCAGCTGCATTATAACCCGGCCGGACTTTACGTCGTGAACTCCGTCGCGATTGTATTTCCCGTTTTTGCCTGCATTGCTTTGATGCATTCGAAGTAACGGCGAAGTGTAACTTCACTGTTGCAGTTGTATTCGTCTGGCATTTAACTTATGAGATTAAAAAAAATACATACTTTGCGTGAATGCGTGTGCGTGCGCGAACACAGACATCGCACGCGTGTACACAAGTGCGTATTTGTTCGCATACAAGTGAGGCTTTCCAGAGCACCAAAATTACATCGTAAATAAATATTCATTAATGTCATCGATTCATCAATGAAAGCCCATTAAAATAGCCATTGTCATCTACTCCTCGTTTTGACAATCCACTGCCGGATGAAGCCCTCCTCATGCCGTGTCAGCCACGGGGGTTGTTTGGCCATACTTCACCGCTCTGGAAAGCCTTGGGCCCAGCGAGTCTCCGAAACTCCATTCCTCAGGAGGGTCCCTGCCCCCCGACCTGATTGGCCAACAGCTTCCTCTCGAGTAGCTTTGCATTTTTTATTGTTTTAGCCCCGTGCGACGACGTGCAGGTCAGCTCGTCTTATAAAAAGAAAATTCGACGCGAGTATTTTCTCCCGTAGGCTTTCCCCCACGTCTTATAAGGGTTTCATTTATTTTTTAATCGACGTACGGCAACGTCAATAATTTCCGCTTTTGAAAAAAAATCGTCGCCGGTTTTTGAACTCCTTTGGAGACGAGAGAGAGCAGCATCTGCCAGCAGGAGCCCACCGCGGAAAGCACCTAGGCGTGTCCGGAGAACGCCACGAGGAAGGAGGCGTCCCAGAACCACTCCCGAGATCCAACGCCCCATGGCGACCGCACGGAAATTTTTATCTGAAAAGCCGAGGAGCTGTTTTGGGCTAAAAACAAAACGCGGCAAGAACCCCCCCCCCCCGTCTATCCCCAAGTCCTCGCGACCCCGAGCCCATCCATGCGGGTGCGTACCTTTGTCCGGCGAGCGAAGCCGCCTTGCGAGCGAGCGGCTCGCGAGGTCGGAGTGAAAGGAGCGACGGTCCAACCGAGAAGACACCCAGAGAGGCACGGAGAGGAGGAAGAGGCGTTCCCAGAGTTCCCAGGGGGTCACGCGGCACGGGGGGGGGGAACACATTGACGACGGCGACGCACGCACAAGCAGCCACGCGCATCACACCCAGTCCCCGCATCGCACCCAGACCCCCCCGCACCGTCTCACCGCACAGCGGCGTTTTCTCAAACTCGCGCGCTGTACGGGGCGTAGCAGCTGCAGCAGCCGGCTGCGGCACGGAGACCGTGCCGGAAAGGTAATTTCTGAAAGTGCGCGGAGGGGGGGGGGGGCAAACCGACGTCGCCTCGGTGGCCGTGCCGTTACTACCACGTGCGTCGAGACGCAGCGTCGCTTTGCGAGCAAACCGCAACGCCGATCGTTAGAACAGTCTAGACGTGTGGCGTGGGGTGGGGGTGATGGAGCTATCCAGAATTTCTCAACGTCCACTTTGAACGAAGCAGATGGTGCGTGGTGATTACTGCAGTTAATACCACACACACACGCAAACGTTAATACCACACACGCGCGCACACACGCTAGTACGTCACACATCACGCCTTCTACGTGAGCGAGGGGACAGCATGAGCGGCGTAGCGGGCAAGCGGTCGCACCCCCCGCACCCTCCACCCGAGGCCCCCACCCCTGCCCACCTGAGCAGGGCCTTAGTGAGCGCGCGGCAGGGAAATCCGTTAGTGGGCGGGCAGTCGAAAGTTAGCGAGCCGAAAAAAATAAATAAAAACAAACCCCCCCCCCCCCCCCCCCCCCCCCGTGCAACGACGAGCACTCTGCACATTCACGTCATGTCGCATCCGAGAACACAAAGCACACGTGACCAGCGGCCACTTAAAACGATGGTGAATATTATTGTTGTGATGACAATCACAAAAACGAGAGTGTGCGGGCGTTCGTCAATCCGCCGCGGGATGAAAGGCTCCCCCCCCCACTGCCACCCCCACGTGCCGCGGTCGTTGTCTCGGTGACCGTACTTCACCGCGACGGTCGGTGACGCGAGTGAGCGGCGGTGCCCCAGCGCCGTGGGCCCCCCGCGTGCGAGCGGAAGGGGGCATCCCGGCACACGACGAGGGTGTGGGTGGCTGGCACCACGCCCGGCCGTCTTCGTCTCCCCAGTGGCGATGTTTACACGCCGCACCGCCAGGCCCGCCCGCTAGGCCCCGCCCGCCAGGCCCGCCCGCTAGGCCCACTCGCTTGCCCACCGTACCTTGAAGGCGAACTTGCGGTTGATTTTATCGTCGGCTTCCACCGGATTCACCTGGAAGCTGGGCAGGGAGATGCTGCCCAGGACACCCTCCTCCTTGTTGTCTGTGCTCCCCCACGGCAGGGGGCCACGGGGCGGATTGGGGGGGGGGGGGCAGAGTCAGCATGGGTGGGAGGGCAGGGGGGGGGGGGACAGCGAGCCCGTTGCCAGGGAGCTCCCGTGGCGCGGGGCGGAACGTCGGACATCGAGGCCCCAGCGACGGCACGACAGCGGAGCGACCGGGCCCGCCCACTCGTGGCGACTCGGCTCCCGGCACGTCACAAGTAACCGGGGTAACGAGGTGGTGAGGGCTCGGGGTGAGAAGTCAGGGGTCAGAATGCACCACTCACCTTTGTAGTAGAACAGGCAGAAGTCGGACAGCACGAACCAACGCTGCTTCCACAGCTTCATCCCCGTGCTGTCCTGTGGTGCCGACAGCCACACAGCCACTGCGTTAGGACGAGACTCCTCTATGTGAGTCTATGCGTCTCTGTGTGATGAGTCTGTGGGTCTCTGTGAGTCTGTGGGTCTCTGTGTGAGTCTGTGGGTGTCTTTGAGTCTGTGGGTCTTTATGCAAGTCTGTGGGTCTCTGTGTGATGAGTCTGTGGGTCTCTGTGTGATGAGTCTGTGGGTCTGTGTGAGTCTGTGGGTCTCTGAGTGAGTCTGTGGGTGTCTTTGAGTCTGTGGATCTTTATGCAAGTCTGTGGGTCTCTGTGTGATGAGTCTGTGGGTCTGTGTGAGTCTGTGGGTCTCTGAGTGAGTCTGTGGGTCTCTGTGTGATGAGTCTGTGGGTCTCTGTGAGTCTGTGGGTCTCTGTGAGTCTGTGGGTCTTTATGCAAGTCTGTGGGTCTCTGTGTGATGAGTCTGTGGGTCTCTGTGTGATGAATCTGTGGGTCTGTGTGAGTCTGTGGGTCTCTGAGTGAGTCTATGCGTCTCTGTGTGATGAGTTTGTGGGTCTCTGTGAGTCTGTGGGTCTCTGTGTGAGTCTGTGGGTCTCAGTGAGTCTGTGGGTCTTTATGCAAGTCTGTGGGTCTCTGTGTGATGAGTCTGTGGGTCTCTGTGAGTCTGTGCATCTCTGTGTGAGTCTGTGGGTCTCTGTGTGAGTCTGTGGGTGTCTTTGAGTCTGTGGATCTTTATGCAAGTCTGTGGGTCTCTGTGTGATGAGTCTGTGGGTCTGTGTGAGTCTGTGGGTCTCTGAGTGAGTCTGTGGGTCTCTGTGTGATGAGTCTGTGGGTCTCTGTGAGTCTGTGGGTCTCTGTGAGTCTGTGGGTCTTTATGCAAGTCTGTGGGTCTCTGTGTGATGAGTCTGTGGGTCTCTGTGTGATGAATCTGTGGGTCTGTGTGAGTCTGTGGGTCTCTGAGTGAGTCTATGCGTCTCTGTGTGATGAGTTTGTGGGTCTCTGTGAGTCTGTGGGTCTCTGTGTGAGTCTGTGGGTCTTTATGCAAGTCTGTGGGTCTCTGTGTGATGAATCTGTGGGTCTCTGTGAGTCTGTGGGTCTCTGTGTGAGTCTGTGGGTCTCTGTGAGTCTGTGGATCTTTATGCAAGTCTGTGGGTCTCTATGTGATGAGTCTGTGGGTCTTTATGCAAGTCTGTGGGTCTCTGTGTGATGAGTCTGTGGGTCTCTGTGTGAGTCTGTGGGTCTCTGTGTGATTAGTCTATGCGTCTCTGTGTGATGAGTCTGTGGGTCTCTATGAGTCTGTGGGTCACTGTGTGAGTCTGTGCGTCTCTGTGTGATGAATCTGTGGGTCCCTGTGAGTCTGTGAGTCTCTATGTGAGTCTATCGGTGAATCCACCCCACCTGTTTGTGAAGCCAACCCCGGATCATGACGGGCGCGTTGGGGTTCCGCCGGATGGAATGCGAGCGTTTGCCGAAGTTCTGGAGCTTCCTGGAGCCCTTGGCGTTCTGCGTCACACGCGTAACGTTCCGTCACCACCACCACACGATCGCACAAGCACGTGCAGTCCTCTTGCCGATCCACTGCCGGATGAGGGCTTCCCCAATGAGCCCCCCCCCCCTCGCTGTGTTCTAGCCGCCCGGCGCTGCGCTCGTCGTTGCGAGAGTCACTCCTCTGCCCTCCGCTGTTGCTGTCGGGCTGCTGCCTCCAACTGCCCAGTAGTCTCAGAGCGCACCTAGCCCGGCACCTTCCGGTAGCGTCCTTAACGAGCCTCCTCCGCAGACGCCAATCTTCACGCCGCTGGCAACACAAGGGCCCGTCCCTTCTCACGCGCGTCCCTTGCATCCGTTCAGCCCCCCCTCTCTATCCAACAAATCGTAAGATGCCTGGGCGGGTTTGCGGTGGCCGGACACGCGGGCTACGTGACTCCAGCCAGCTTGCTCCTCGCACAATCCAGCCTGATTAAACCGTGACGGATCGTAGGTGGGGGGGGGGGGGGGGCGGGGAGCCAGCCTGAATGTTTGCGCAACCGGCGCAACCGGCGCTCGGGGACAAAGAGGGTCCCCATTGTCACAAGCGTAGAGAAGAGGAGGGGGGCGCGACCGTGGCGCGACAAGCCCCAAAGCGTCGTGCGGAGACGGGCACGGCAGGTCCCGCGCGCGCGGCATCACGCGACCTGGTGAAAAGATAACGCCGCTCTAACGGCCTAGAGAACCGCCGGGGAGCTTCTGCTGCCAAAGCGGAGGCGGTGTGCGAGAGGCACGCCGCCCAGGTGTGGCAACTCGTCAGCCCTCTACGCGAGCGCAGCCTCGACTCGCGCAGAGCGCAGTGGGGGTCGGAGTGTCTGATGGGGCGCAGCGTAGAGGCAAACGGTGGGGGGGGGGTTGTTCGTTTCACACGCAATAAACTTTCGCAACCAATATTATTGTTGATAATCAAGGTTTTTGGGTCCGATCGCGTAAGTATAAATGTGTCGTAACCCTCCACCACCCGACAGCCAATTAGTAAGGGATCTATCACGTAAACAAACGCTAATTAGTTACTTATATAGTGTGGTGTATAGTGTAGTGTATAGTGTAGTGTATACTACTTCAGCCCACCGGTGTGTTGGAGAGTAAATCCACAACATTTACAATTTGAGTATGACGCTTCGCTGGTAATTACATCAACCATCAGCATTGGGTAATTTGACAGAATAGTGAAGCAATCCACCTGCTTCCGGTCTCAAATAGAACAGCAGCAGGACGACGTCATCACCCCCCCCCCCCCCACCGCCTCCGAGTGGCATGCTCCAGGTTCGGCAGATGAGTTAAACGACTCTCAGAGTGAGCGTCAATTACCAGATTATCAGCACACACAGAGTGGTCGACCGCGAGGGAGCCATCCCTCAACCTCACCCAGGGATCAATCGCCTGATACACACACACAGCTGTACCTACGACAGATTCCCCGTAAAGCCTTCACTGACTCTACGGGGAATCTGTCTAGTCAGCGAGTAGCACCTAAGAAGGCCGGCACTGTGGCACACGAGGGGGGTGGGTGGTCAGCGCCATGCCCGACCGCCTTTGTCTTCCCAGTGACGATGTTTACACACCGCACCAGGTACTTATTTGAGGCTGAGTCGACCTAGGGGAGGCCCAGGACCGGTTCTGATAATCGTCAGTGGTGTTGGCCGTGAGCGGGAATCTAACCCGGGTTGCCAAGTTCGTAGCGCAGCGCGCTAACCGCTACACTACCGCTCCCCACACACACGCACACACACACGTGCACACATACGCACACGTACGTACAAACACGCACACGTACACACACGCGCATGCAGACGTACACACACACGCACGCACGCACCTTAGGCACGGGGCTGGGGGGGGCGCCCCCCCCGTCGTGCTCTCCCCCTGCCGAGTGGCCGGACATTGCGCGGTGGCGGCGGCGGTGGCGGCGGTGGTAGCGGTGGCAGAGCTCCCGCTGGAAACGCTGACCGGGCGCGCCGGCGCCGCGTCACACACCACCAGCAGCTCCTCCTCCCCTCCTCCGTTGCCTCCGCCCAGCTGATGCTGCTGCTGATGATGGTGTTGGTGCTGCTGCTGATGTTGCTGATGATGTTGTTGCTGTTGCGGCGGCTGCTGTTGTTGTTGCGGTGGTTGCGACGATTCGGAAATCCTGGGGGAGACGTTGGTTCTGCCACTGCCGACAGTTGTGTTTGAGATAATTTAATATTTCTCTGATGTTCTTTTAGTCTTACGCTGATGTTACGTCCCGTCTGCCCAATGTAGCAGCTGCCACATGAACAATTAATCTGATATACACCTTCTGTTGATAGTTTAGGTAATGCATCTTTAGTGCAAGATACTAGTTTTTGAATTTTGCGAACTGTACCAAATCTTACTGTAATGTTTTGCTTTTGCAAAACACGGGCTAATTTGTCAGTTACTCCTGAGATATATGGAATTTTTATTGTTTTAACAATCTGGTCGCTTTCAGCAGAATTGCTTTGCGATCGTGATTTGGCATTCAGTGCTCTGTTAATTTGAGCATTATTGTAGCCATTCTGTCGTAGTGCGTCTTTAACATGTTTAATCTCTCTCACTAGACTCTCACCATCTGACACTGTTTTAGCCCGATGTATGAGCGTCTTGATAAGAGAGGATTTCTGAGCTGGATGATGATGTGATTCTGCATTCAGATAGGCATCAGTGTGCGTTTGCTTTCTGTAAACGCTGTGTGTTATTTTACCATTTAGGCCATGTCCAAGCAAAATATATAGGAATGGGAGTGTGTTATTCACCTCAATTTCCATGGTGAACTGGATGGCCGGGTTTTGTGCATTGAGATGATTTAGAAAATCATTAAGTGTATCTTTACCATGTGGCCAGACAACCAAAGTGTCATCCAAATACCTAAACCAAAAGGATGGTTTTAATGTGCTCGAGGCAAGTGCTCTTATTTCAAAGTTTTCCATGTACAAATTTGCTATAGCAGGGGATAAAGGAGAACCCATTGCTGCTCCTTCCTTTTGTTTAAAGAAATCTCCTCTCCATAAGAAGTAAGTGTTATTTAAACAATGGCCAGCAAGTTTCGGAATATCTTTTGGTAAACCGGTATTCTTTACTAGTGTATCAAGTAATTTAAGCGATTCGTCCACTGGAACCTTAGTGATTAGAGAAATCACATCAAAACTTACCAGAATATCATCAGGAGTAAGTTTAATATCTTTAATCACATTCACAAGATGTTCTGAATTTTTTATAAATGAAGATGTCTTACATCAGCGTAAGACTAAAAGAACATCAGAGAAATATTAAATTATCTCAAACACAACTCTCGGCAGTGGCAGAACATGCTTGTCAACAAGGACACTCAATTGATTTTGACAATGTTGCAGTGGTGTGTAAAACTAATTATTACTGGCAAAGACTAATTAGAGAATCCATTGAAATTGAGAGGAACAAGAATAACTTTAATCGCTCTGACAGCTACCGGCTTAGTGCGGCCTGGAAGCGTATTATTAAATAATACACATTACATTTTGATTTAAAGAATTACTAATCTACAACTCATTACTAATCATAACCAATGACTGATTACTAATCGATTATATAATTACAATACCCCCCCCCCTCCGCCTCTAATCACTGCACCTGATATGAGTTAAGTGATGATGTCACCCTGCTGCTCTATATAAAACTGGGAGCAAGCGAGGGCTTTACCATTCTGGCGAATTGCCCGATGACGCTGGATGTATTTACCAGCGAAACGTCGTACTCAAACTGTAAATGTGGATTAACTCTTCAACACACCGGTGGGCTGAAGTAGTGAATTATTTGTCTTTTATCAACGTGACACTTTTTTTGCTGATTGGCCGTGTCGGGTGGTGGAGGGTTACGACACATTTTTAAATAAACGCGATCTAACCCAAAAACCTTTATTATGAATAATATTGGTCGCGAAAGCCTACGTGTTAAACTGACTAACCTCTATGGGGAGGATACTTTTCTTAAAACCAGAAAATTGGAGAAGCTTCGCATTAAGCGGATGAAATTGATATCTTCACTGGCGTTCCTCAAAAGGTGCAGAGATTCAAAGGTAATACCAAACGCAGTTAAAATAACACATCACATAAAGTCTTCTAAAGCTAACCAAATACTACACAAAGCTAGCGAATTATTATTAATAGAGAGAATACAGCACAATAGGAGTGAATTATCTTACATTTCGGAATCGCTAAAGCAGTTACACTTAGATATAAGCAATAGTGTATCTATGCATTATTGGAATATAATCGATAACATAACACAACAATCGGCTGATAATGTGTTTAAACTAACAAAAACTAACCAAATTAATACATTTTCTAGACTACATAATAAACAAATCCCTACTGAAAACCAAAAATTTAAAAACAAAACTGTACTGAACTTGACCAACACTGTATTAACCGGTGACATGGTCTCTATCCTTTCTAAAGGCCTTAACTTTGCCGTTACCCCACGCACAATTCCAGTGGATGAGATAATTGCTGAGGTAGAATCAGCAGTTAGACTCCTTCCACATAATGAGGCAGAGATGACTAGACATGAGGTTGCTAAAATAATTGAGAATAGCAAAGTTCCAAAAGTAAATATTAGCTCTAACGAGGCAAAAGCCTTAAGAGAGCTGCGTGTAAATAAGGATATCCAAATCCTAGCAGCTGATAAAGGCCGCACTACTGTAGTGATGTCACGAGCCGATTATGATAATAAAATTAGAAATTTACTAGAGGAAAGTACCTACATTAAAATTAAACGAGATCCAACTAATACTTTAGAACGTAAGACCACTGCAATAATTGCAAATTCATTAATCCCTAAAAAGGAGCAATACCTAATTAAGCCAAGGGCCTCAAAACCACCTAGACTCTATGGGCTACCAAAGATTCATAAAATCGGCATCCCATTACGACCCATAGTCAGTACAATTGGCTCTGCCACATATCAATTAGCAAAATATATAACCAAACAAATACAGCCCTACATCGGTAAGACATCTTCATTCATAAAAAATTCAGAACATCTTGTGAATGTGATTAAAGATATTAAACTTACTCCTGATGATATTCTGGTAAGTTTTGATGTGATTTCTCTATTCACTAAGGTTCCAGTGGACGAATCGCTTAAATTACTTGATACACTAGTAAAGAATACCGGTTTACCAAAAGATATTCCGAAACTTGCTGGCCATTGTTTAAATAACACTTACTTCTTATGGAGAGGAGATTTCTTTAAACAAAAGGAAGGAGCAGCAATGGGTTCTCCTTTATCCCCTGCTATAGCAAATTTGTACATGGAAAACTTTGAAATAAGAGCACTTGCCTCGAGCACATTAAAACCATCCTTTTGGTTTAGGTATGTGGATGACACTTTGGTTGTCTGGCCACATGGTAAAGATACACTGAATGATTTTCTAAATCATCTCAATGTACAAAACCCGGCCATCCAGTTCACCATGGAAATGGAGGTGAATAACACACTCCCATTCCTAGATATTTTGCTTGGACATGGCCTAAACGGTAAAATAACACACAGCGTTTACAGAAAGCAAACGCACACTGATGCCTATCTGAATGCAGAATCACATCATCATCCAGCTCAGAAATCCTCTCTTATCAAGACGCTCATACATCGGGCTAAAACAGTGTCAGATGGTGAGAGTCTAGTGAGAGAGATTAAACACGTTAAAGACGCACTACGACAGAATGGCTACAATAATGCTCAAATTAACAGAGCACTGAATGCCAAATCACGATCGCAAAGCAATACTGCTGAAAGCGACCAGATTGTTAAAACAATAAAAATTCCATATATCTCAGGAGTAACTGACAAATTAGCCCGTGTTTTGCAAAAGCAAAACATTACAGTAAGATTTGGTACAGTACACAAAATTAAAAAAACTAGTATCTTGCACTAAAGACGCATTACCTAAACTATCAACAGAAGGTGTATATCAGATTAATTGTTCATGTGGCAGCTGCTACATTGGGCAGACGGGACGTAACATCAGCGTAAGACTAAAAGAACATCAGAGAAATATTAAATTATCTCAAACACAACTGTCGGCAGTGGCAGAACATGCTTGTCAACAAGGACACTCAATTGATTTTGACAATGTTGCAGTGGTGTGTAAAACTAATTATTACTGGCAAAGACTAATTAGAGAATCCATTGAAATTGAGAGGAACAAGAATAACTTTAATCGCTCTGACAGCTACCGGCTTAGTGCGGCCTGGAAGCGTATTATTGAATAATACACATTACATTTTTATTTAAAGAATTACTAATCTACAACTCATTACTAATCATAACCAATGACTGATTACTAATCGATTATATAATTACAATACCCCCCCCCCTCCGCCTTTAATCACTGCACCTGATATGAGTTAAGTGATGATGTCACCCTGCTGCTCTATATAAAACCGGGAGCAAGCGAGGGCTTTACCATTCTGGCGAATTGCCCGATGACGCTGGATGTATTTACCAGCGAAACGTCGTGCTCAAACTGTGAATGTGGATTAACTCAACACACCGGTGGGCTGAAGTAGTGAATTATTTGTCTTTTGTCAACGTGACACTTTTTTGCTGATTGGCCGTGTCGGGTGGTGGAGGGTTACGACACATTTATAAATAAACGCGATCTAACCCAAAAACCTTTATTATGGTTAATCACACTGTGTGTGTGTACACCATGTTAACCATACTCTGTGTACACTATGTTAATCACACTGTGTGTGTGTACACCATGTTAATCACACTGTGTGTGTACACCATGTTAATCACACTGTGTGTGTACACCATGTTAATCACACTGTGTGTGTACACCTTTTTTAATCACACAGTGTGTGTACACCTATATTAATCACACTGTGTGTACACTATGTTAATCACACTGTGTGTGTACACCATGTTAATCACACTGTGTGTGTACACCATGTTAATCACACTGTGTGTGTATGTACACCATGTTAATCACGCTGTGTGTGTACACTATGTTAATCACACTCTGTGTACACCATGTTAATCACACTGTGTGTGTACACCCATGTTAACCACACTGTGTGTGTGTACACCATGTTAATCACACTGTGTGTGTACACCATGTTAATCACACTGTGTGTGTGTATGTACACTTATGTTAATCACACTGTGTGTGTACATTTATGTTAACCAAATGCCAACGTTGGCTCAACGTTGCATGTTTACTGGGTTTGAATTGAAATGTTGTGTTCTCGATGGAGTAATTTCTGCCCCTCTAAATTTTTCAACGCTTTTACCGAACTTAATTCCCCTGTTTGTCGTGGTCAAATTCTTGTAATAAAAATGTAGTCTACTACATTTAATACAGGCTATGACAATGCATAGCCTGTATTAAAATCGGCGTCAATTAATCAATTCATTGCCTCCTTTCCAGCTTATAAAAATAAGATTTATGGACGGCATCTTTAAAAAAATTTGTGCGGGTGGGAAAAACGCCGCGGTCCCTAAACTGCGGAATCGTCTTGCGCGGCGAGCAGGCGCCGCGTGTCTTAGGCGCGCCTGCCCCGTGCGCGTGTTAACGAGTTACGGACAGCATCTCACACACACACAAAAAAATAAGTAGCACGTTGAAGATTAATTTATAAAGTAATCGATCAATTAAGAGGCTCTTTTAAAGCAATTTACAATTTTTTTGTATGGACGAATGATTTAATTTAATGTTTTTTTGGCTAGGTCAATGAAACGCCGCGGTCTCTAAAGTGTGGAATCGCCTCGCCGGGGAAGCAGGCGCCACGTCCTTCTCTCACGGCGGTGAGTTATAAACTATTTCATTATTGTTGTTATTATTATTGTTATTATTGTTAATCTTTAAAGCTTGTGATCAAAACGTCGTCCACTTCCCGTTGCCCACTCGACTTCTTCTTCTTTACCTTTTCGCTCACTTTAAAATAAGAAAGCATTGTTTAAGAATAAAACGTTGTTGTTATTGTGTGTAAGGCGTTTCCAGGGTAGTCCTCGACTTACGACAGAGTTGCGTTACAGCGACCAACACCGTAACTCGGAAATATCGTCCTTAGCCTAGCCGGGAGTCTTACAGAATGGTGATAATTTAGCAAAAACAGAGATAATTTACAGTAGTGCAGTATAAACTATATACCGCATGTATTTATTACAATACTGTATTGCACAGTGAAATGTTAGCCCCAACAGTCTGTTAAGGCTAAACGGAGGGTTTTTGTCTTTGTTTGTGTGTATGCAGACCACGTATTCCTGAGTTTCCGTCCATCCGTGGTGGCGGCTGCAAGCATAGCATTGGCCCGTATAGAAGTAAAGCTGCCCTCTGCGTGGACTCTGTACATGCAACACTTCACTGGCCTTGCCTGGGAGATGATCCTGCCATGCGCGGAGCAGCTGATTTGGTGATTTGCACGACAAACAACACAAAGCTCTCCTAAGTGACCGTTTAAGAGACCTATTAAGGCTGAGTTGTGGCTCACGAGGCAGCAACGTGCTCTTTTCTCTCCACAATTTTTGTTTACAAACCAATACCAGTTACCCGTTAAAGCCGAATTTACCCAAGGGAAATTGAATACAGGTTATGCATCGCTGCCCAAACCATCACTGCTGCCCAAACCATCACTGCTTTAAGATTAACTGTTAGTCACCGGAAGGTGAAAGTGTCTCCCAGATCAAATGAGCAATGTCGGTGGGACCAAGGTATTCGTGTCGATTCAACATTCACACGGTGGAGGCCAGTATCTCCAGAGGACAAATACTGTTGTCAAGTTGGCATGACGAGAGACTACTAAAAAAACCAACGAGTATGCCATTGTGCAACAGATGGCAAATATTTTAAACAATATCCATGTCGACTAAATGAAGCTGATATGTGGATTCCTGTGCGTGCGAATTTCACGTCCTAGTCCATCACGGATGCCCTGAGACTCGGTGAGGGGCCCCAGCATTACCCATGGTGCCTTGTGACTCATTGGTAGATGGGCCCTTATGGTTGAGGTTTCTCATCACCTTGCTGAATTAAATAAGCAGATGAAGACATTCTTACGGTGCTGTTGCTGGCTTCTTAGCATTTTGGGCCTGTGCTTAGCGACCGTTATTTAAACTTAACAACATTAAGTTGTACACTCTTAATTTTTAGAGATTGGGAAGTATGCTTTTCAGATTTTGCCCCAGGGTTGTTTCCACTTATGCTATATTGAGGACAAACTACTACAAACGACAGTACTATGCAGTGGTGTTAATTACTGCAGTACATCCCATGTGTTTTTATTGATGTCAAATTCTTATATTGCTGTCAAGGGCACGGTGTGATATTGGGTTCAAGGATTACAAGATGGCTTGAACCTAACATGATTAGACACACAGGCATGGACCTGTGTGTGTCAAGATGGGCTTGAACCTAATATGATTAGACGCACAGGCATGGACCTGTGTGTGTCAAGATGGGCTTGAACCTAACATGATTAGACCCACAGGCATGGACCTGTGTGCGTCAAGATGGGCTTGAACCTAACATGATTAGACCCACAGGCATGGACCTGTGTGTGTCAAGATGGGCTTATACCTAACATGATGAGACCCACAGGCATGGACCTGTGTGTCTGTACTAACTCTACGTCCTCCCCCTGTGTTCGAACTCTTCAGTAAATACAACTTCAACAGGAAGCAGGTCATGGAGCTTCAGGAAAATCCTGCTGTCCACTCTGAGCAGCCCTCCCACTCAGCCTCAGCCATACCACGTGTGCCTCGTCACCAGTCAACTCAACAGCAGCAGCAGCAGCCACAGCCACTACAGCAGCCACAGCAACAGCAGCAGCAGCAACAGCAGCAGCCACAGCAGCAGCAACAGCAGCAACAGCAGCAACAGCAGCAGCAGCAACAGTAGCAACAACAGCAACAACAGCAGCAGCAACAACAGCAACAACAGCAGCAGTAACAGCAGCAGCAACAGCAACAGCAGCAACAGCAGCAGCAGCCACAGCAACAACAGCAGCAACAGCAACAACAGCAGCAGCAGCCACAGCAGCAGCAGCAGCCACAGCAGCAGCAACAGCAGCAACAAATGATGCAGCAGCAGCCACAGCAGCAGCAGGAGGAGCAGAAGCACTGAGTGCCCACGCCGTGCCCCCCACGCCGTGCCCCCCACGCCGTGCCCCCCACGTCGTGCCCCCCACGCCGTGCCCCCCCCCACGCTGCCTCGTGCCGGCCAAGCATCTGGTGCCCAAGTCGGTGCAGACGCCACCTGTGGAGGTGGGTCAGGAGATGGAGTCGTCGTCGCCGCCGCTGCTGCTGCCGTTCAGCAAAGAGACACTTGGCAACATTTGGGATGACCACGATTTGGCCGCGCAAGCCGCGTGTCAGCAGGAACCTGGCCATCGAGCCGCACAACAGATAGATCAGCAGGCTGTGCGGTGATTGCTGTTGCGTTTTCGGCAGGGCACCGATTTCAGGAATGCAGAACACGGAGCGAGTTGTCGGTCAAAGCTGCTCAGCTCGTCAGAGCTTTGGTCGGCAAGCTGTGGGGGGGTGGGGGGTGTTCAAGGAGGCTGTAGATTCATACTCTTTGGTTCTATTGGGTAAAGTCACGTAGGTAAAAAATAAAATAATAAAATTCTCACGACGTTTCGGCCACAACACAAGCGGCCTTCATCAGGTGAAGGGACGAGACTGTCTGGAGGACAGCGCTGGAGTGAGCTGTAGATTACCGGCAACGAAAGCGTCGCAGAATCTTCGCGACGGTTGCAAATTTCAATTAATGAGGCGTCGTGCCGCACGCAATCCCGTGAATATCGCAAACCGACTTCCGCTGGTCAAGAGGCCAGCCGAACGCCGACAAATAGTGGGTCGGCCTGCAGTTAAAAGCCACGCTGTTCAGGCCCAGCTCCACTCTGGCCATTTTATGTTTGGCCATGAATTCAAATGGCCAAAGAGACATAGTAAGAAAATGTCTTCAAGCCTAAGTGAGCATTGGTTGATGCTTATTTTCACGGGAGTTTCTCAGCCAATTAAGGTATTTTTTAAGGACACGTCTGTGAAGCGATCGTTGCCGTTCCACAAAGCGGCACTTACTGCGTCAATCCCGGAGGAATAATTGGTCGCGAAAGCCTACGTGTTAAACTGGAATAATTGTAGAATCTACCTCTTGTGTGGGAATTGAACTGGCGACTATCTGGTTATAGGTTGGACACTTTTATCACTGCGCTACACTGAACAACATTACCAAATACACTGAACATAATGTGCCACCTGTTTAGCCGTTAAAATAATTGAGAAACAAAAATAACCATGCGTGGAATTTGTACCAATCTCATGTCTCTGTTTTGGGGCATAGTGTTAGCCCAAAGCCACCCAGACACTTCCATTAAACAGTGAGAACTGTCTGCTACTTGTTTTTATATATTGCGTCCTTATCACTTATGCACCTCTCAGAAAGAACGTGTATTAATGAAATTACGTGTAATTGTAGGGATGGCAAAGTCAGTTTCGAAGTTTTCTGCATCGACATGTGAAAGATGCTGCTACGGACAGGTGTAATGCTGTAATTTCATTGTGGATAATTATGTACACTTTAAATGGGCACATTTAATTCTGTGTGTGACTGGGTGACAGCATTTAGATTCAGAATTATCTCTTGCATGTGAGACAAGGGAATCATTAATTGTTTTAGACTATTAATTTAGAAGAAATTATGTTACTGATAAAACTGTCTTCCTGCTCAAACGATCATGGCATGATATTCGTATTTGTGGTCCTGATCCAGTGTTGGTAATTCCTTTAATATCACCAACAAAGAGTATTTAAACCTGTAATTGACGAAAAAATCCGATCATAACAGCGCAGGTTGTAAAATCATGTTTTACTTGCAAATAAACATGAACGGTTTCTTTATAAGCAGTGCATTGTGGTTCTCTTACCTTTGGTCACTGTCAAAATAAATCTGAGCAAATCTGACCGACTGTCAGGTAGCACCAATACAGAGATGGGTAACTCTAGGCCCATGTAGTCATTGATCAGACTCATCATGTGTGGTATCATCACCAATACAGAGATGGGTAACTCTAGGCCCATGTAGTCATTGATCAGACTCATCAGTGGTATCATCACCAATACAGAGATGGGTAACTCTAGGCCCATTTAGTCATTGATCAGACTCATCAGTGTGGTATCATCACCAATACAGAGATGGGTAACTCTAGGCCCATTTAGTCATTGATCAGACTCATCAGTGTGGTATCATCACCAATACAAAGATGGGTAACTCTAGGCCCAGTCCTTGATGGCAATGATGACAATAGAATTTTAAAAAATGTATATATGGATAACTTCAAACAAAAATGAAAGCTTTATAAGAAATATAACCTTAGCTCCGTGTAGTTGACGTTGGCCGTGTTATATGTAAATATACTGTATAGGGAAGAAGAAAACAACGTACATTTTCTGAACAATTCGTCTTCAAAGTGGCAACACTTTTGGACGGCCGGGAGTGGGAAGCGGAGACGAGGTGGTGGTGGTGGTGGAAGTCGTTATTGAGGATCTGGAGGTCATCCAGGTGGATTGTGGAGCAAACCACAGCCTGGTAGTCGCACGTAAGTATGGGGTACGTGTTTTATATTCTTTGGGTTTTTCAGCAAAGTAACGTAGATAGGTTCAAAGAAAAGAAAAATAGAAAAATAATGATTTTAATGTTTTCTATTGATTTATTTATTATTTATTTTTTGCCTACGTGACTTTACCGAAAGAACCAAAGAGTATGGATCCTTGCAGTCACGAAACTTCAAATCTAGAAAGAAAAAAAAAGCTACGACGTTTCGATCGCAACACAAGCGGTCCTCTTTTTGTTGGCTTCCTCCTGATGACGATTGCGTTGCGTTGCCATCGAAACGTTTTTGATTAGTTTCTCTTGAACCTATCTACGTGACTTTACCGAAAGATCAAAATAATATGAATTCCTGCAGTCGCACAAGCTTTAAGTCAAGGTTTAAGGTGCATGGTTCTTTCTGAAAATAAATGTGTGATATTTTATGACAATAATTTGATCGTTTCCATGAAACTTTTGGCTGGGTAGAGCTGTGGCAAAGTGCCTCTATGTGCTCTTGAAAGAATTGTGATTTCAAATCCCTGTCTGGACTTCTCATTGTGGAAATAACCTGATCACACGAGCCCAAACCAACATGATCCCCCCACAGCTTGACTTAGTTGAGTTCATCCCTGTTAGTCTTTACTCGACATGATATAAAGATTACATTGGTTTGTTGCAACTCAACATGATTGTCCAACAAGACAAAGTCATGGCCTTCAGCTATGCCAAGTCACCATGAATGTGGTCATTTGTGCCCAACCTAGTTGGAGCTCAGAAACTAAAGAGGGTCAAACCAGAGGATATCAAGTTTGGGGCCGCATGGGGCTGCAGGTTGTGAAGTCACCATGAAATTTAAGTACGGGAATAGACTCAATCTGCATATTTATTGAATTGATGTGTTTGTGAATTGAAACTATCAGTGCGGAACCTCAGTTGTTATCCCATCACGTGCGCGGGTTTTCTCTGAGTACAGTTCAGCTGATCGGCTTTATTATTAAGTGTCAAACACTCTTTAGTGCTATTGGTCAAACATCCAATTGCAGGACCGACCTAAAAAATGGTTTTGAGACTCGGTGAGACTTCGCCATCACCGCCCGGCGACGAGGTGGGGCCCGAGCCTTCCCTCGGCGGCGGCGACGGCGGCGGCTGGGCTGTTCCCACTGCAGGCACGTGTCACCATCTCCTCTCACACTCCACACCCCAGGGGTAGGGTACTGGGGAGGTCCCTAGCACACCCACAGGCTACCCTAGCCTGGTGCCAATTTCCCCCTACCCTGGGTCCCAACTTCCAACTTCACACGTCCCTGGCTCCTCGCGACGACCTCGCTTATGTCACGGGTCCCAACCCAGGGGGACATGACGTCACCGTCCCGCCCGCCGTGCATGACGTCACTCTCTGATGTCACTGCACGTGACGTAACGTCATTAGTGACTGCAAAGGGATGAACACGTGTTCAGGTAATTCCAATAGTGGGATAAACAGCAAGCGTTCTCGCAGGTGCAAACACCCCTTGATGAACATTACTTGGTCATGAAATAGACTCCATGAGTCATAATGACATAATAATAGGGTTTTTCCCCTTTTTTCTGGCAACAAAACTGAAGCCTTTTTACAAGGATTCATGTCTGCATTAACCACAATACCTGCAGTCAAAATGCAAAAATAAAAACATACTATGATAATATATATGTGGCATTGTCCTTGAAATTGATTGGTCCACACCAAGGGACGGCTTTCTTTTGAGCCTCGACCCAATTGGTGCCTTTTGGCGTCATGTGGTCGAGCACCAATTGGGTCGAGGCTCAATCAGTTTCAAGGACAATGCATCATATATATTATCATAGTATTTGTTTTTTGTTTGCATTTTGACTGCAGGTATTGTGGTTAATGCAGTAACATGAATCCTTGTAAAAAGGTTTCAGTTTTGTTGCCAGAAAAAAGAGGAAAAACCCCTATTATTACATTTTGGTACTGGCAAAGGAGGTTTAATGATCATAATAACACGCCAGAACCCCGTTGTTTAAAGGAGTCCTCAATGCCCTCCTTCTAACCGCCCTCGTAATCAATGGCACGGGATTCATCTAAAAATATATCTCTACGTGGCAGTGAGTTCTGCTCCTCGAACATCTTCGTGAGCCAGACAGCAGCACCAAGTGCTGCTGGCCACATGCTGCAATGCAATACCCATACTGCTCTGTGCTGTATGCCTTTTAAATATGTGTAGGACACACACAATTTATCGTGTGCAAGTCTTCTTATTAGTATGGTTACTACTCACAGAAGTTTAGAACCACGAAGAATGTCACGTGCTGCATGGGAACACGTGCAGCTGTTGCTCATTGTGAGCCATGATCTATCCGCTGCGGGGTAGAGGCCTCCACAAGCCGTTCCCATCGCGCTGTCTGGCGATGCGACGACCCGTCTAGAATGTCGGGGGGGGGGGTCAAGCCCGAGAGAAGGGGTCAGCGGACTTTGTTGTCTCTCAAAGTAATCCGTTTATTTTACAACTTTATTTCTGTTCTAGATTTGAAGCTTTCGTGACTGCAAGGATCCATACTCTTTGGTTCTATTCGGTAAAGTCACGTAGCTAAAAAATAAAACAAAAATCACGACATTTCGGCCACAAACACAAGCAGCCTTCATCAGGTGAAGGGACCGGACTGTCTCGAAGACTTTCACTCCAGCGCAGTCTTCGAGACAGCCTGGTCCCTTCACCTGATGAAGGCCGCTTGTGTTGTGGCCGAAACGTCGTGATTTTTGTTGTTCTATTTTTTACCTACGTGACTTTACCGAATAGAACCAAAGAGTAACTTTATTTCTGGCCACGTGGGGGAGTGAGTCACTGACTCTCAACGAGCGAGGAGCGACATCGTAACGAAGCCGGCACTCCCGCACGAATGTTTGGTTTTTCCCTTGCAAGCACGAGGAAATCCGCAACAATAATATTGTCAGATTCTTCTTAATCGGTTCAATAGGAACAACGTAACCTGTTCACGGGCAAGACATTCTTAGCCTCGGATGGTGTTAATAAAAAAAACGAATAACTTAACCCTTGATTAAATTATTTAATGTGGATAGACTTAAGTCATCATATAAATACATTATTTGGAACATTTCACTCCTGAAAGAAAGTGGGCAGCCTTCGTGTACAATATTTAATTTAATTTGGGATATTGACAATTCATCCAATTCAGTTTTTATTATTTATATTATTAATATTTCTGGACACTGGTGTAATAACCTTATCAAAAACAATCTCTTGCCCTGTAACCTGGCCACCTGTTCATGATTTCTTAATAGGTGAAAGCAGAAAATCAGAATCAGAAAGGGTTTTATTCGCCATGAAAGTTCACACAGACACGGAATTTACTTTGGCAGGATGGTGCATACATTCAACATGTAGGAATCTAAAATCTTAAATAAGTGGTAAACAAGTCTTACTATACTAAGGGTTCAAAGTGTAACTAACACCAAGGGGCTAAAGTATATAAAATTGAATAAATATAAAATAGCTATAAGATACAATCTAAAAATAAAAAAATACAAATAGGGTAACATGGTTAATATTGGCAAGGTGTCATTTTGTAGATAAAATGATAAAGTCAGTGTTAGCCCTTGGCCTTGTTTAAGAGGCCCGCAGCGGATGGGAAGAAACTGTTTTTGATGGTGTACGTTAGCCTCTGCCTGGCTAAATGGCGAATTACGTGACGGCTGAGTGAGCTGTAAGAGCACCGTTCTGTCACGACAGCTTCTCTCTGTTGTACATTGCGGTGGAGAAATGTGCGTGCGGTGGGGCTGCGTGTAACTACCACCAGAGGCTGGGCCTGTTGACGGCTCGGGATGATTTCTGACGGGTCCATTACACGGAGCAAACCAGGACAACGTAGCGGACCTCATTCTCCGCCGCCGCCGCACCGATGGCTCTGAGGTGTCTATTGGACGATTGCTCCAGCAGCCATTGGACTGTGGAGACTGATATTTTTAGCCGGGTGGGTAGGATGTGGAGAGTCTTAACTGTGGTGGTGGATGGGTGTGTGTATGTGTGCGTGTGTGAGCCGTCAGGATGGGGAGCCGTGTGGTGCAGCGGTTAACTGGCTGCGCTAAGAATCCAGCGTCCCCGAGTTCGAACCGGCTCTGGGCCTCCCCTTGGTCGACTCAGCCTCAAATGAGTGCCAAGTGCGGTGTGTAAACATCGCCACTAGGGGAGACAAAGGTGGCCAGGCGTGAGCTCCGTGGAGGATGTCCTCACTCAGGCCCTCTTTGTATTTTTGCCAGAGTCCCATGGGGTTAGATGGGCTGCAAACTTGAAGATTTATGCAGAAGAGCAAAGTCAGTTGGAAAGGGGACTGACCAACAGAAGCTTCTGTCATAGCTTCCTGAAGACGATGATCACGCGCAAGAATTGCACGAAGACTGAAAGCTTCCCTGTATGTTTCACAGACAACTCCTTCCACTGTTTAGAGGTCTTGGAAAGATGTGTGCCCTTTGGCAGCATGGAGAAGCATTGGGAGGGAAGCAGCACTGCCGATTGTTGGGATGAACCGTGTAGACTCGTCCCAAGGCATCAGATTCACCGTCAGCAGCACGTAGCTTCCATTTATTTTTTTAGCAGTCCATGTGTTGAGAAGTTCCCGACGATGACTCGGAGACGGCTTGAAGGTAAGGGCTTTCGCCAAAGGTTTATTAAGTGTATTACATTAGCACAAAGGGTGTGACAACTTCCCAGGGGTTAGGGGTCCTACACTAAGTCCTGGTCCAGCCCGGCTAGCTCCGGTCTCTCTCCCTCGAGTCTGATGGGGGCACTAGCCAACCCCACCGACCGGGAAGAGCAGCACCTCCTACGGCTACCACCGGCTTCACTCTTGGAGGCGAAGTGCCAAATGGACGACTGTGCGGGGAACAGTCATGGATGGGGAAGCCAAGAATTCTGCAAATGGCCTCATTGTTGCTGATGAATGCTCCTTGGAAGTAAACTCCTTTACAAAAAGTTTTCTAAAAAAACAACAACGGTTTTATTAACAACTTCGTTTAACTCATGGTCGACAAGTACGTCAATGGCCCCTGAGACACGTGGCGCCGGCTTTTTGTGCGAGCCGATTTCACAGTTTAGGGACCGCAGCGTTTTTCACGTACACAAATATATATAAAAAGGCGTCCATGCAAAATGTAAATTTCTTTAAAGTAGCGAATGAATTGATTGATGCCGATTTTGATACAGGCATGCATTGTCACCGCATCTGAGTACCGTGTGCAAAATGTGGAATTGATTGGACGGCGGGAAGTGGATGAAATTTTCATCACAAGATTTGGCCACGACAAACAGAGGAATCAAGTTAAGTAAAACCATTTTGAACGCAAATGAGAAATCCCCCCCCCCACCCTCCACCGATGACGCGCGAGCATTGCTAGGGGCAACCCCCGGGCAGCTTTAGCGGCGCAAGGAAATACTTAAATGCGAAATAGCACTAAATTGTTAATTTAACAACTTTTAAAGTTTACGGATGGGAAAACGGAATGCCGCTGGCTCACCACGGGGCTTACGGCGTGGTACCCGGCTACTTTTTTTAAAAGTAAACTCCACGGTTCGCGAGCAAGTGTGCGTCCACACAGAGACAGACGGACAGACACACAGAAAAAAATGCCTTTTATAGGTAAGAAAAGAAAAACGATGACAAGACTCAGTGTGTGAAGAACACAGGATTTATTCGGTTCACAAGTCAACGGATATAACTTCAAAACACTTTTATCGGTCATCTTTTTATCGAGACACATTTATTTTACTCATCCTGGCAGACACACACACAGACACACGCCTCTGTCTGTGTGTGTGTCTGTGTCTCTGTGTGTGTGACTGTGTCTGTATGTCTGTGTGTGTCTGTGTGTGTGTCTATGTGTGTGTGTGTTTCTATGTGTGTGTATGTATCTGTGTGTGTCTATGTGTCTGTCTGTGTCTGTGTGTCTATGTGGCTCTGCGTGTGTGTGTCTATGTGTCTGTGTGTCTATGTGTCTGTGTGTGTGTCTATGTGTGTCTGCGTGTCGATGTGTCTCTACGTGTGTGTCCATGTGTCTGTCTATGTGTCTGTCTGTGTGTGTCTGTGTGTCTGTGTGTCTATGTGTCTGTGTGTGTGTCTATGTGTGTGTGTCTATGTGTGTGTGTCTGCGTGTGTGTCTACGTCTCTGTGTGTGTCCATGTCTTTGTGTGTGTCTATGTGTCTTTGCGTGTGTGTCTGTGTCTTTTCGTGTCTATGTGTCTCTGCGTGTGTGTCTATTTGTCTGTGTGTCTATGTGTCTGTGTGTCTATGTGTCTCTGTGTGTGTGTCTATGCGTCTCTGTGTGTCTATGCGTGTGTCTATGTGTGTCTATGTGTCTCTGTGTGTGTGTCTATGTGTCTCTACGTGTGTTCATGTGTCTATGTGTCTGTATCTATGTGTCTGCGTGTGTGTCCATGTGTCTATGTGTCTGTGTGTGTATCTATGTGTCTGCGTGTGTGTGTCTATGTGTCTGCGTGTCTGTGTCTATGTGTCTGTGTGTGTATCTATGTGTCTGCGTGTGTGTCTATGTTTCTCTGTGTGTGTCTGTGTCTCTGCGTTTGTGTCTATGTGTCTGTGTGTGTGTCTATGTGTCTCTGTGTGTGTGTCTCTGTGTGTGTGTCTATGTGTCTGTGTGTGTCTCTGTGTGTGTGTCTATGTGTCTCTGTGTGTGTCTATGTGTCTCTGTGTGTGTCTATGTGTCTGTGTGTCCATGAGTGTCTGTGTGTGTATCTATGGGTCTGCGTGTGTGTGTCTATGTGTCTGTGTGTGTATCTATGTGTCTGCATGTGTGTCTATGTTTCTCTGTGTGTGTCTGTGTCTCTGCGTTTGTGTCTATCAGTCTCTGTGTGTGTCTATGTGTCTCTGTGTGTGTGTGTCTGTGTCTCTGTGTGTGTGTCTATGTGTCTGTGTGTGTCTCTGTGTGTGTGTCTATGTGTCTCTGTGTGTGTCTGTGTCTCTGTGTGTGTCTGTGTCTCTGCGTTTGTGTGTCACTGAGTCTGTGTGCTTGGAAAGTCGTCATCGGTTTCGTTGTCTTCGTAGACCGTTTTCCAGACGTACGATTCCAGAGACAATATCTGCACACACACACACACGTACACACACACATACAAACGTACACACACGTACACACGTACACACACGTACACACACGTACACACACACATGGTCATACAAAGATTCCCTATTATAGCCTTAATAGAATGTAGGGGCAAGTGCTGTTAGCGAGCACCTATGAAGGCCGGAACGGTACACGAGGGGGTGGGTGGCCAGCACCACGCCCGACCGCCTTTGTATCCCGAGTGGCGATGTTTACTACACTGCACCAGGTACTCATTTGAGGCTGAGTATACCTAGGCGAGGCCCAGGACCGGTTCAGATAATCGAATCCAGTTCGCCGGGTTCATAGTGCAGTGTGGCACTAAACGCTACACTACTGCTCCCTACACACGTACACACACGTACACACAACAACAACAACCGCCATTCGCCACTAAGTGGCGGTGACGTCACCACGACGCTTGTGCCAGGCTATGTGCACCCTGAGGCCACGTGAAGTGTCGAACGCCCGCTGGCAGGAGGTCACGGGGCAGACCCAGGTGCCACGGGTCGACTGACTGAGATGACTGGCTGATGCACCACCTGTGCCTCCTACTGTGCCAACCTGCTGTGCTTTAGCCACCCGGCGCTCCGCTCGCTGTTGTGAGCGTCGCTCCTCCGCCCTCCGTTGTTGTTGGAGGGCGACTGCCTCCAACTGCCCAGTAGCATCCTTCACGAGCCTCCTCCACAGAGGCCGATCTTGACACCGCTGGTACCAGTCATCGGCAAGTCCACTCAGCTCCACGTCCTCCTGTACCACATCACTCCATCTCTTCTCTAGCCCGTGCCGCGCCCGCTTAGCCCCCTCAATCCGGCCAAACAAAAGCTGTTTCGGCATGCGGTGGCTGGGCATGCGGGCTACATGACCCAGCCATCGCAGCCTTGCCTGCCGGAGGAGCTCACCGATGGGACCCTGCCCAGATCTTTCAAGGATTTGTGAGCTCCTCACACAATCCAGTCTGGTTAAACCCAGGATGGATCGTAGGCAGGCCAGCCTAAATGTTTCTAACCGGCGAAGATGTTCCATTAGGGGGGTCCACGTTTCGCAAGCGTAGAGAAGGGAGGGAATGACCGTGGCCGAGAAGACCTGAAGCTTAGTGCGGAGCGACAGACCAGGTAGCTTCCACACAGCGTTACGCAACCGATGAAAAGATATTGCCGCTCGACTGATTCGGAGTGAAACCTCTGCTGTTAAACTGGAGCCAGTCATAAGCACACTGCCCAGGTATGGGAAACTCTCCACTCTCTCCACAACTGCCCCATCACCGATTGGGAGTTGTGGGGGTGGAGTGTCCGATGGTACAAAATACCCAGGCAGGTGCTTAGTTTTGGTGGGGCTGATGGTAAGGCCCCACCTCTTAGTGGCACGCTCCAGTCTCAGCAGCAGCGTCTCCAACTCCTCCTCTGACTGAGCAGCTATTACCAAGTCATCAGCATACATAACGTGGTTGAGCAATAGGGAGCCATCCCTTGACCGCACCCGGGCATCGATTAGCCTCCCATTATATCTGTACCATATGGAGATTCCCCCGGTACAGCTATTGAAGGCTTCACGAACTACGTGGTCAAAATAGATGTTAAATAATGTGGGAGCCAGAGGACATCCCTGTCGCACCCCAAGGTGTACAGGGAATGGCTCTGACTCCCGGCCACGTAGTTTTACCCGGGCCCGCTCACCATCATGAAGGTCCTTAATGATCGTGAGCAGAGGGTCAGGTACTCCAAAAGCACGAAGAACGACCCAGAGCCCAGGCCTACTGATGGTATCATAGGCCTTGACCAGGTCAATAAAGCAGAGATGTAGGTCTTGTTGGAATTCCCTACACCTCTGCTGTAGCAGACGGACAGAAAATATGGCATCTGTGCAGGACCGCCCTTTCCTGAAACCGCATTGGGGCTCCGCAAGCCTCTCCTCAGCGTGCCTGGCAAGGCGATGCTGAATAATCCTTGCCAGGACCTTTCCCGGCACACTGAGGAGTGAGATGCCCCTGTAGTTGTTACAGTCTGTGCGGTCCCCCTTCTTAAAAAGGGGGACCACCAGGGCATCCTTCCAATCCTGCGGAACCCGTCCAGTGGTCCAGACTGTTGTTATGATGTCATATAGGGCAGTCTGTGCACAAACGCCACCCTCCCTCAGCATTTCGCTTGGGAGATCATCTCTGCCCGCTGCCTTTCCTGGTCTCAGACTCCGGATCGCCTTCAATACTTCCTCAGCAGATGGCACCTCAGCCAGCCACTCACAGGGGGTGACTTCATCCAATATTTGAGGCACCGCAGCCTCAGCAGGGTCATCCTCACTTTGTGCCACGATGTTTTCCTGGCTGAGGGATTTTCCCTCCCCCAGGACCTCACAGAAATGCTCAGCAAATCTGCGAACCTGTTCCTGGGGGTCGGAAATTGGATCACCGTTTTTTCCCCTAATGATGGTAATAGGTGTGGCGCTGCAGGTTACTTTTTTGATGGAGTTAAATAGAGATTTGTGATCACGGGCCACTGAGGCAGACTCCATCTCCTCAGCAACCCGCGACCACCACCCATCCTTGCAGCGCCTCACGGCTCTCCGAACCTCCGAGCGAAGGCTGCGGTAAGCCTCCTCATTCTCTGACGTGGGATTCTGTAGCCGATGACAGTGGGCCTGTCGCTTTTTCTCAACCATCGTGAACAACTCCTCTGTCATCCAGGGTGTCTGGGGAGGTCTGGACCGCGTACCCAAAGCAGCCATTGCAGCTGCATGAGTCACAGTCCTAAACCTCGCCCATTTACCCTCGACATCAGGAGGAGTCGGGGACGATGCCAATCCCAGCCGCAAGCGATGATGAAATTCTCGCTTGCAACTTTCATCAGATAACTGAGACCAGGCCACTTTAGGTTGGAATGGGGTCCTGGGTGTACACCCACCACCGGAGTGGAAGAATGGCAGGCGCATCTTACAGATGACTAGTCGATGGTCAGAGGGCAGATCAGCTCCACGGTAGATCCTGGTGTCAAGGACATGGGCTCGCATTCGCTGGTCCGTCACTATGTAGTCCAGCAGATGTTCTTGCTTGGACCCGGCATGCATCCATGATGTTGTGTGGATGCGCCGATGCCGGAACAGCGTGTTGGTAATTACAAGCCCATGGGCTGCACAAAAATCTAGCAGCCTCCTACCGTTGTTATTGAGCTGATCTGGCCCATGCCCTCCAATCACTCCAGACCAGGTGCCAGTATCATGACCAACTCGGGCATTGAAGTCACCCAACATGATGACTCTATCCCGAGGGGCCACTTTAGCCAGCACCTGTGACAGGAGGTCATAGAAGGCATCTGACTCATCGGCTTTGCCTGCATCCCTCCACGGATGTTCATCTTCGGTGGGGGCATAAGTAACCACGACCACCATTCCTCGCCTCCGGTTGATGGGAAGGCGAGCCCAAAGTAGCCTGGGGCTTACAGCTTCCCACACCTCACCGCCACGCTCCCACGCCCCCTTCATTCTTTTGTTCACGTACACACACACACGTACACACACACACGTACACACACACGTACACACACACGTACACACACACGTACACACACATACAGACCTTAGAGCCGGACAGTAGCCCCCAAGTGCGTCTTTGTTTCTTCAACCACATTCCTCGGCCGAAGACGGGGCTGTGGGTAACCACATTGACAACACTCACCCACAGTGACACTCACCACACAGAGACCCATAGACATCACCACACAGAGACATATGTATGTTTATGTGTGTATGTGTGTATGTATATGTGTATGTGTGTGTAATGACAGGGTGACGCCTGGTCTCAGCGAGCTGATGAAAGTTGCAAGCGAGAATTTCATCATCACTTGCAGCTGGGGTTGGCATCGACCCCCACTCCTCCTGATGTCGAGGGTAAATGGGCGAGGTTTAGGACTGTGGGTCATGCAGCTGCAATGGCTGCTTTGGGTACGCGGTTTAGACCTCCCCAGAGACCCTGGCTGACAGAGGAGGTGTTCAGGCTGGCTGAGAAAAAGCGACAGGCCCACTCTCATCGGCTACAGCATCCCACGTCGGAGAATGAGGAGGCTTACCGCAGCCTTCACTCGGAGGTTCGGAGAGCCTTGAGGCAATGATGGGTGGTGGTCGCGCATTGCTGAGGAAATGGAGTCTGCCTAAGTGGCCCGCGATCACAAATTGCTCTTTAATTCCATCATTAGGGGAAAGAACGGTGATCCAATCTCTGACCCCCAGGAACAGATTTGCAGATTTGCTGAGCATTTCTGTGACGTCCTGGGGGAGGGGAAATCCCTCAGCCAGGAAAACAACGTGGCACAAAATGGGGATGACCCTGCTGAGTATGCGGTGCCTCAAATATTGGAGGAAGTCACCCCCTGGGAGTGGCTGGCTGAAGTGACATTTGTTGAGGAAGTACTGAAGGCGATCCAGAGTCTGAGACCAGGAAAGGCAGCAGGCAGAGATGATCTTCCAAGCGAAATGCTGAGGGAGGGTGGCGTTTGTGCACAGACTGCCCTATATGACATCATAACAACAGTCTGGACCACTGGACGGGTTCCGCAGGATTGGAAGGATGCCCTGGTGGTCCCCCTCTTTAAGAAGGGGGACTGCACAGACTGTAACAACTACAGAGGCATCTAACTCCCCAGTGTGCCGGGAAAGGTCCTGGCAAGGATTATTCAACATCAACTTGCTAGGCACGCTGAGGAGAGGCTTGCGGAACCCCAATGCAGTTTCAGCAGAAGGCGGTCCTGCACAGATGCCATATTTTGTCCGTCTGCTAGAGCAGAGGTATAAGGAAATCCTACAAGACTTACATCTCTGCTTTATTGACCTCGTCAAGGCCTATGATGCCATCAGAAGGCCTGGGCTCTGGGTTGTTCTTCGTGCTTTTGGAGTCCCTGACCCTCTGCTCACAATCATTAAGGACCTTCATGATGGTGGGCAGGCCCGGGTAAAATTACGTGGCCCGGAGTCAGAGCCATTCCCTGTCCACCTTGGGGTGCGACAGGGATGTCCTCTGGCTCCCACATTATTTAACATCTATTTTGACCACGTAGTTCTTGAAGCCCTTCAATAGCTGTACCGGAGGAATTTCCACTTGGTACAGATACAATAGGAGGCTGATTGATGCCCGGGTGCGGTCAAGGGATTGCTCCCTATTGCTCAACCACGTTATGTATGTCGATGATCTGGTAATTGCTCCTCACTCAGAGGAGGAGTTGGAGGCGCTGCTGCTGAACCTGGAGTATGCCACTAAGAGGTGGGGCCTTACCATCAGCCCCACCAAAAACTAAGCATCTGCCTGGGTATTTTGTACCATCGGACACTCCACCCCCATAACTCCCAATTAGGGATAGGGCAGTTGTGGAGAGAGTGGAGAGTTTCCCATACTTTGGCAGTGTGCTCATGACCGGTTCTGGTTTAACAGCAGAGGTCTCACTCCGAATCAGTCGAACGGCAATATCTTTTCATCGGTTGCGTAACGCTGTGTGGAAGCTACATGGTCTGTCGCTCCGCACTAAGCTTCAGGTCTTCTCGGCCACGGTCATTCCCTCCCTTCTCTACGCTTGCGAAACGTGGACCCCCCTAATGGAACATCTTCGCCGGTTAGAAACATTTAGGCTGGCCTGCCTACGATCCATCCTGGGTTTAACCAGACTGGATTGTGTGAGGAGCTCACAAATCCTTGAAAGATCTGGGCAAGGTCCCATCGGTGAGCTCCTCCGGCGGGCAAGGCTGTGATGGCTGGGCCATGTAGCCCGCATGCCCAGCCAACGCATGCCGAAACAGCTTTTGTTCGGCCGGATTGAGGGGGCTAAGCGGGCGCGGCACAGGCTAGAGAAGAGATGGAGTGATGCAGTACAGGAGGACGTGGAGCTGAGTGGACTTGCCGATGACTGGTACCAGCGGTGTCAAGATCGGCCTCTGTGGAAGAGGTTCGTGAAGGATGCTACTGGGCAGTTGGAGGCAGTCGCCCTCCAACAACAACGGAGGGCGGAGGAGCGATGCTCATAACAACGAGCGGAGCGCCGGGTGGCTAAAGCACAGCAGGTTGGCACAGTAGGGGGCACAGGTGGTGCCTCAGCCATTCATCTCAGTCAGTCGACCCGTGGCACCTCGGTCTGCCCCGTGACCTCCTGCCAGCGGGCGTTCGACACTTCATGTGGCCTCAGGGTGCACATAGCCTGGCACAAGCGTCGTGGTGACGTCACCGCCACTTAGTGGCGAATGGCGGTTGTTGTTATGTATATATGTATGTGTGTATGTATGTGTGTATGTATGTACCTTTTTCTCTGCAGCTCCAAGTGTGGGAAGGAAACATGGCTGCCCCTCCCCGTGTAGCTCCGCTGACGCTTGATGACGGTGTGGGAGGAGGAGGCCACCACCTCCTCACTCTTCTCCTCCACCTCCTCACCCTTCTCATCCACCTCCTCACTCTTCTCCTCCATCACCACCTCCTCACTCTTCTCTTCCACCTCCTCGCCCTTCTCCTCCATCACCACCACCAACCCCTCGCCCTTCCTGGTGCCGCCAGTGGCCACGGCACCGCCCTGCCGGTCACCGGACGGCAGCGGCCGTGGGGCGACGACGACGACGCCGCCGCGACCGGTGCCGCCAGTGCCGACGACGCCACCGACGCTGTCGCCGACGCCGCCCAACGTTGCCCGGTCGCCGATGATGACAGGCGAGGTAGTTAACACCTCCTAGTCACCGTGATGATAACAGGCGAGGTAGTTAACATCTCCTAGTCACCGTGATGACAACAGGCGAGGTAGTTAACATCTAATAGTCACCGTGATGACGACAGGCGAGGAAGTTAACATCTCCTAGTCACCGTGATGATAACAGGCGAGGTAGTTAACATCTCCTAGTCACCGTGATGACGACAGGCGAGGTAGTTAACATCTCCTAATCACCGTGATGATAACAGGCGAGGTAGTTAACACCTCCTAGTCACCGTGATGATAACAGGCAAGGTAGTTAACATCTCCTAGTCACCGTGATGACGACAGGCGAGGTAGTTAACATCTCCTAGTCACCGTGATGATAACAGGCGAGGTAGTTAACATCTCCTAGTCACCGTGATGACGACTGGCGAGGTGGTTAACATCTCCTAGTCACCGTGATGATAACAGGCGAGGTAGTTAACATCTCCTAGTCACCGTGATGACAGGCGAGGTAGTTAACATCTCCTAGTCACCGTGATGATAACAGGCGAGGTAGTTAACACCTCCTAGTCACCGTGATGATAACAGGCGAGGTAGTTAACACCTCCTAGTCACCGTGATGATAACAGGCGAGGTAGTTAACATCTCCTAGTCACCGTGATGACGACAGGCGAGGTAGTTAACATCTCCTAGTCACCGTGATGATAACAGGCGAGGTAGTTAACACCTCCTAGTCACCGTGATGATAACAGGCGAGGTAGTTAACATCTCCTAGTCACCGTGATGATAACAGGTGAGGTAGTTAACATCTCCTAGTCACCGTGATGATAACAGGTGAGGTAGTTAACATCTCCTAGTCACCGTGATGATGACAGGCGAGGTAGTTAACATCTCCTAGTCACCGTGATGATAACAGGCGAGGTAGTTAACATCTCCTAGTCACCGTGATGATAACAGGCGAGGTAGTTAACATCTCCTAGTCACCGTGATGACAACAGGCGAGGTAGTTAACATCTCCTAGTCACCGTGATGATAACAGGCGAGGTAGTTAACATCTCCTAGTCACCGTGATGACGACTGGCGAGGTAGTTAACATCTCCTAGTCACCGTGATGATAACAGGCGAGGTAGTTAACACCTCCTAGTCACCGTGATGATAACAGGCGAGGTAGTTAACATCTCCTAGTCACCGTGATGATGACAGGCGAGGTAGTTAACATCTCCTAGTCACCGTGATGATAACAGGCGAGGTAGTTAACATCTCCTAGTCACCGTGATGATAACAGGCGAGGTAGTTAACATCTCCTAGTCACCTTGATGACAACAGGCGAGGTAGTTAACATCTCCTAGTCACCGTGATGATAACAGGCGAGGTAGTTAACATCTCCTAGTCACCGTGATGATGACAGGTGAGGTAGTTAACATCTCCTAGTCACTGTGATGATAACAGGCGAGGTAGTTAACATCTCCTAGCACATTCCAAACACTGCACAGCAATCGAATCGCTGGGGATGGGAGGGGGGGTGTAAAACGTCGTATTTCCAAGCAAAGTAAAATGTTGTGGACCCCGATGAGGCTGATGAAAGTTTCGCCCTCACGAAAGCGACGCTGGGTCGTGGCTCACAGGGCGATACCAAATAAAAAATAAAATAAAATAATTAAATCCATCGCCTCACAACTTTTTACAGTTTCCCGCTCTTTTTTTCTATGAGGCGACTTTTAACCCGGCCACCCCCCCCCCCCCCCCCCCAGCGTGTAATGTTGTTTTTGTTATTTATAAACACTCGGATTCCCACACTTTTTATTGCTTGTTTCGTGACCTTCAAGGGGTGAGAAAAAAATTAAGGAAAAAAACCCCCCCTCAGACTCCGAAGTCTTAAAAAAACAGACGTGTAAAATTGTATTTATAAATAAACTACTCGGCAACATAAAATAACAGCCGCCCCACGTCCTCTACTTGATATAAACCCCGAAATGTTTAATATGATTTATAGAAAAATATATAGTTTTGTATTGTTTTTACCTCACAGCAATCCACACGCTCGGTGACGTCACCCTGCAGTTGCGCTCGTGACGTCACGGTGCGGGGGTGGTTGCAGGCTTTCGTGACGTCACGATGAGGGAGAGTGGTTGTGGGCAACCGTGTGACGTCACGGACCCCCCCCCCGCGTGACGTCACCCCTCGCGCTCGTAACCTTAATAAGACAGTTGTTTTAGGCGTTACTGGTTGCTATTTTGATTTATTAAATTGTTTTAGTTTAATATGTGAGACGAGCTTTTTGCCCGTCCAAGGACGGGTGTATATTGCAGTAAGTCTTAAATATTCAATAGAAAAATTGTTCAGCTCGTGATTATTAATCGTGGGGGGGTGGGGGTTGCCCCATGTGGAGTGACGTCTCCGGCTCATGGTTGTGGAGGGGTGCGCCATGTAGTGACGTCACCTGCTCATGAATATTCATGGGGGGAGAGGGGTGCAGCATGTGGAGTGCGCGACCTTCTTGTGCGTCAGTGTAAATTTCCATGCGTGCGTGAATATTAATGAAGGGGGAGGGGCTCATGTGGAGTGACGACACGCAGGGGGGTAGGCCTCATGTGTAGTGACGTCACGCGCGGGACGGACAGACATTTCTGGGTGATTATAGCAGGTAATTAATGTATTATATTAAGCTCCTAAAGTAGGTTACTGCTGATTAAACTATATATTTTACTAGGTAAAGCCAGAAACTACCTGGTTATCACAAATTATAGCTGAACGAAGGGGCTTATATGAAATGTGGAAATCTATAGCAGCTAAATACTCCCAAATACTGCGTATAGTGAACGTATTTAGTGATGTTTTAAGACGAAGGTTTTCACGAGGGATTGGGGTCAACAGAAGTTCAGGCTCATGCTCTTGTCTTTTTACAGTTAATGTGTTTTTTGTCTTTTTACAGTTGTGTTTTTTCCTTATTGGTTACTTTTTTGGTTCGGGGGTTAGGAATTGTAATTATTGTATTTTTGTAAAACTAAAATCTTATATATTCACCTGAATCGAATCGAATGCTGTAATCCACACGGATTAAATGTTACATTCCACACATCAACTTGGGGGCCATCCATTTAGTACATACGCAAAAATGTCAAAACTTGACCCCTCCCCCCCTCCAATCGAGTGAACCCTTCAGGGTATTTGGCCTCCTCTTCCACGGTGTCCAGACGGCGTGGGAAGATGTCCACTCAGCTCCCACATCCTCCCGTACCGCGTCAGCTCCATCTCTTCTCCAGCCCACGCCACTCACTCACCCACTCACCCATCCACCCACCCACTCACTCACCCACTCACCTATCCACTCACCCATCCACTCACCCACCCACTCACCCATCCACTCACCCACCCACTCACTCCCCCTTCCACTCACCCACCCACTCACTCACTCACCCACTCACTCAACTCACTCACCCATCCACCCACTCACGCACTCACCCACCCACTCACCCATCCACTCACTCACTCTCCCATCCACTCACTCACCCGTCAGATCCATCTCTTCTCCAGCCAATGCTGCTCCTATTGAGCCCCCTCTACCCAACACACAATCCACGTGTAACGACTCTCGGACACTCTGACTGGTGAGGGTTACCTTGACAGCGACGACTCCCACGGCAGCCCAGAACCTCGCTCCTCACCCCCTTTTTACCCCCAGCGTGGCCATCCACCCACCCCCGGCCACGCCCCTACTTCTCGAACTCTCTCGAAGGTTCTTGAACCTTCCCGAAGATCCAATATCGCTCCCTCTCTGCTACCTAGCCTGTTATTACCACTCGTGACCGCTAGCCTTATATACTGTCTTCTATACTGCAACACTTGTGCAACAAATCTTCACCAGTGGTGGAACAGGAAATCTATGCCTTTTGGGGTGCCAATGATTCGGAGAGAGCCAACAGATCATATCGGCAATTGTTACTTCTGCATGGCGCCTCCAGTTAGGAAAGGTTTGTCAAAGAATAAAAAGTGGACTGGGCATTATCCAAACATTCCATCAGCTATACGCCCAGGACCCCACGAGAAGGACTGCCGGTTCCTGATGCACCAGAATCATTCTCACTTGAGTCAGACGAGGAAGAGGATGAAACTCATGGTCCTCAACTATCAGGGTCACGTGACCCAGATTTTCTCCCATCCTCATCCTCTGAACCACACCTCATAACACAAGGTAAACTGAAAGATAATAAGTCGTGATAAACTTTATGCATAACCGCACATAATAATGTACATACATATTAAACAAGAATATCAATCACAATAATACACACAACACACACGTTTGTAATGACACTTTAACACATCGTTCATTACATTACACAACTAACATTTCAGAAAAATTTAGAATTTTCACAATGCAATTATTTTATTACAATGGGTCTCTGTGTGATGAGTCTATGGGTCTCTGTGTGATGAATCTGTGGGTCTCTGTGTGATGAGTCGACTGTCTCTGTGGTGAGTCTATGGGTCTCTGTATGATGAGTCTATGGGTCTCTGTGTGGTGAGTCTGTGGGTCTCTTTATGATGAGTCTATGGGTCTCTGTGTGGTGAGTCTATGGGTCTGTGTGTGATGAGTCTATGGGTCTCTGTGTGATGAGTATATGGGTCTCTGTGTGATGAGTCTATGGGTCTCTGTGTGATGAGTCTATGGGTCTCTGCGTGGTGAGTCTATGGGTCTCTGTGTGATGAGTCTATGGGTCTCTGTGTGATGAGTCTATGGATCTCTGTGTGATGAGTCTATGGGTCTCTGCGTGGTGAGTCTATGGGTATGTGTGATTAATCTATGGGTATCTGCGTGATGAGTCTCTGGGTCTCTATGTGAGTCTATGTTACATTATACACTAGCGAGCAACACATCCCGAATGGCACTCAAGGGGGTGGGTAGCCAGCACCACGGCTGACCGCCTTTGTCTCCCTAGGGGGCGATGTTTACAACCCGCACCGGGTATATATTTATATTTACGCAATCTATAACATCCCCCCCCAAACAAAAAAAAAACGGAGCACAAATGGTTCCCTGGAATGTGGCCAAAGTCCTTTTCCAGTTTAATAGACAAAGAAATCACGAAAGCTTCAAATCAAGATTAGACAAAATGGTTATTTTTCCCAGTAATTCCGACTGAGCTACACGACCCCTTTTACTGGTAGGAACTTCCTGGTTACACCACCAGCCCACAGGGGATTATTGTGTCTGTCCGTCCGTCGTGCATCCAAAAATGGGAGGGGTGGGGCTGGGTGGAGAGGGGAGAGGCTGGGTGGGGCTGGGTGGTGAGGGGCTGGTCACCCCGTGGTGCCCTTATAAAACTAAACGTTTAACCTACTCACGCCGACTTGTGCCAGCCCTCACAGTCGGGCATATTTGCGGAATACACCACGTGATGGCGCCGCCGTTGACCCTGGCCATTGACGGGGCAACCCAACGTTCCTACTAGCTCCCTCCGCAGAATGTGTTCAGAAGCGACCGGGCAATCACAAGCGACAGTCTCAGTTCTCCTCTTCCCGCTTGACGCTTACTCCATCCACCAGGAGGTCACCACCTCGAGTCGAACCCTGACCTTCACGCTTCACCGTTATCTCTTCTTCACACTCCACCATCACTCCTGGCCACGTAGCGAAGTTGTCATTTTCTTCCGGTTCTTGTTTTATGAGAGATGGACTCATGGCAGCGGCACTTTGGCCTTCACAAGTAGATTTCACCCTCTCGTGGATCTTTTCATGCATCGTTCGTTGTCCTGACGCGATAAACCCTTTCCCACACACGCTGCACTTGTAGGGCTTCTCGCCCGTGTGTGTTCTCTGGTGAATCCGAAGAGAGCTTGAATAGACAAATGCCTTCCCACATACGGTGCACTTGTAGGGCTTGTCGCCTGTATGTGTACTCTGGTGATGTTGAAGAATTTCTAAACGAGTAAATGCCTTCATGCACAGAGTGCACTTGTAGGGCTTCTCACCCGTGTGCATTCTCTGGTGAATTCGAACATATGATGAATGCACAAATGCCTTCTCACACACGGTGCACTTGAATGGCTTTTCGCCCGTGTGTGTTCTCTGGTGAATTTTTTGATTTGTTAAACAAGTGTAGAGGTGTTAACTACGCGCTGTTGCGTAACCTGCGTTGCCACCAGGGCAGTGCAGCATTACCCCTGGGTACAACGGTTGGGGTCAGTCGAGGTGAAACGGATCGTGGCCAGGGTTTGGTGCGAACCAATCAGACGGTTCCACGTGGGAATGTATGATTGGTTCTACCTGGCCACAAAGGGGTATAAGACGGGTGACCCAACGGACCTCGGGGAGTTCTCTCCCTGCACGAAGATAGAAGACTGGGCTGAAGCCTAGCTAGGACCCTGGACCAGCCTTCCAGCCCTTCTAAGGGCTAAGGCTCGGCATACCCAGTGGTCAGGACCCACCGGGCCAGCGGTGGGTCAGATAGCCTCCCCTAGGTCCTAGCCGGAGGACTAGGATAGCGGTAGACGTGTGAGTCCCGCCAAGTCCGGAGGTTGTACCTCCTTAGGTATCAAGGAGGTTAGCGGTAGACGTGAGAGTCCCGCCAGGTCCGGAGGCTGTACCTCCCTAGGGTATCGGGTGAGGGGACCGAATATCCCTCTGTGTGTGTTAGGCGTTGTATAAGGAAATAATACAATAAACAGAGTGTGCCTCCTAAAGAAGTCTGCTCGTCCTTACAGCACTACAACTGGAGTCAGAAGTGGTTGGAAATGGAAACCAGAAGTTCAACCCATGCGCGGAGCCAGAACGAAGATAACGCTGTCTCACCTGCAAGCACCGCCAGCTCCGCTGAAAACGCTGCCGCGTTGACGGCCGCCCAGCCACCGGTTGAGCAGCCGGTTGCTCCCCCTGCCATGGGGGACGGACTCAGGGCAGCACACGGCCGTCTCGCTCAACTCCTACATGCCGCGGCCTCCATTCTTGAAGAGATCAACTTGGAGGTTGCGGGCAGGCCGAGTCAACCGCCGGCAGACGTTCCCGCCATCGGCCGGGGCAGACATTTTGATTTTCCCGCCGGGGAACCACGTGATTCCGCCGGAAGCGGAAGCCAGGGGCATCCTGGGAACGCGGGGGGTCAATCACAACCCGCAACATCATCAGCACGCGACGCTGCGAATTCGAGTTCCTCAGCGGACGCCGCGTCATCACTGTACCGACACGGTACAGTAGACTCTATCGGTCGGGAAATCGCCGATCTCCGGCTCGAGACGGTACAAGCTGAGGGGGAGACGACGTCCGCCCTCCAACAACGCCTGCCCATCTTCCGAGAATTCACATCTGAAGGGGGCGACTGGGTGGCGTTCCAGCGTCGCTTCCTGAGCCACCAAGAGATGGTGGGCTGGTCGGACGCACAGGCGCTCCGAGCACTACCGGCCACTTTGGATGACGACGCTCTCGCCTCGCTCCTCACCATCCCCAGGCAACAAAGGGCGACTCTTCAATCGGCCCTCCGACGGATGTCCGACGTGTACGGGCCTCCATCCGACGTCCGCAGCCGATTTTACGACAGGCGACGCCGCCCTAAAGAGTCTCCGTTGGCATTCCGGACCGCTCTACTGGCGATGGCAAGAGCGGGTTACCCTCGCATGGATGACGAGGCCATCGATGCCATCGTTCTCCAGAAGATGCTGGAGCTGGCGCGCGAGCTGCGCATCGTCATCCAAGCGGTGGACGACGACGGTATGTGCTCGCTACGAGCCGCTCGGTGCATCCACGCACATCTGCTGCTCCACACGGAATCGACCATCGCCGCCTCGGCTTCGACGTCGGAGCCTGCCAGCAGGGACGCCGAGTTCTCCCCCGACCGGGCCTTCATGGCGACCAGGTCAACGGGCCGGCGATCGTCCGGCCACGGTGGTCGCCGCAACGACCAGCAGCGGGGACGGCCTGCTCCACGCGGCGACGTGACGTGCTTCAACTGTGGCCGACGAGGCCACATCTCCTCTGACTGCCGTGCGCCTCGACGACGCCCCTCCGCATCCCGGGGCCAGGACTACAGGACGTCCACGGCATCGCGGCAAAACCAGGCAAGTCGCGACGCCTCTCACGCTCGGCCCTCATTCACACCATACACACTGCAACGCACCATAAGAAGGGCTCTGGCGTTTGTTCGCGGCCACTCGGACCTGGGCAGTGGTCCGAGTTGGCCCATAGGGTAGTCGCGGCGACGGCAGGTTCGTCCGTGGTTGTCGGATCAATCGAGGGTGTGGAATTTCGCGTGTTGGTCGATACTGGTGCGTCGGCTACGATCATTTCGGATCTGATTTACAATATACTGCCCGTACGATGCCGCCCCTTGGAACGGGTTTCTATCCCGTGTTTCGCCGCTAATGGCAGTTCACTTGGTATTATTGGGCAAATTCGGGCGCAAATTTCGATTGGAGACATTAAATTGGCAGGGCCAATTTTGGTCTCTTCTTCCCTCGCCGTGCCGTGTTTGTTAGGCACTGATTTTCTCGCGAAAATGCCTATTAAGATCCTTGTAGATCAAGGCTGCATCGAACTCCCGTCGGGTCGACGGATGGCGTTCTTGCCCACACCCTCACATCCGCGCATGGCTAGTGCCTCGGTGCAGGCGTTTGTTGCGAGCACAGTCCGCATTCCGCCAGGGACACAAATGCTCGTGCCCTTGCAACTTAAAAAACCGCTAGCCCCGGAGGCCTCGGCACATGGCATTTTGCTGGGGCCTTCAAACGCAGCTGCTAAGGGGTTAGATTTGGTGGCTGCAAAGACCCTCGTAGCAGCCGACAGGGAGCCGTTCTTGCAGGTTTTGAATGTCGGATTGTCCACAACCGTCATTCCGCAAGGAACTGTGCTCGCTCACGCGACCCCGGTGCCGTTGGGGACCGGAGTCGCGGGACACGTGCATGACACGCCGCAGGTCCCACCTCCTTCTGAATCGGATGAGAGATGGTTGGACGCGCTCTGCACAGACACGGGTGATCTGTCTCATTCGCAGCGAATTAAATTGCGCGCTCTTCTGCGAGAATTTTCCGATGTCTTTAGTAAATCTAAATTTGATATTGGCTGCACCAAGCTGCTGCGTCACCACATTGATACTGGTGACGCTGCCCCGATTCGACAAAACCCGTTTCGGCTTAGCCTGGCGGAGAAACAGCATGTTAAATCGGCTGTGGATGACATGCTGAAGGCCGATATAATTTCTCCCTCCACTAGTCCCTGGGGTGCTCCAATAGTGCTGGTCAAAAAGCACGATGGCAGTCTCCGTTTTTGCGTTGATTTTCGGCGCCTAAATAAAATCTCGCTAGCGGACGCCTACCCTCTCCCTCGTATGGACGAGTCATTGGATGCCCTGGCAGGGGCGCACTATTTCTCCACCTTGGACCTTCTGTCGGGGTTTTGGCAACTCCCCCTCGACGAGTCGTCAAAACCTAAGACTGCTTTTCGGACACCACAGGGCCTTTTCGAGTTTAATAGATTGCCCATGGGTCTCCACTCGGCCCCAGCGACGTTCCAGAGGCTCATGGAGCTGGTCCTCGCTGGGCTCCAGTGGGACTCATGTCTCATTTATCTTGACGACGTCATCGTCTTTAGCCGCACGTTCGGCGAACACATCGAACGGTTGAGTGCTGTCTTCTTGAAAATGCGGGCCGCTAACTTGAAATTCAAGCCGCAGAAGTGTCACCTTTTGCGTGAGTCTGTGCGCTATCTGGGCCACATAGTTAGCCGCTCGGGCATCTCTACCGACCCTGAAAAAAACAAATGTGTTCAACATTGGCCGACCCCTACATCTGCGGGCGATGTTCGTAGTTTTATTGGTTTTGCGTCGTACTACCGCCGGTTTGTTGCTGGCTTCGCGATGATTGCCAAGCCGCTCCACGCCCTTACGTCAAAAGGGGTGGCGTTTCATTGGGGGGACGCAGAACAGGCTGCGTTCGACTCCTTGCGGAACGCGCTCGAGACGGCACCGTCCCTTGCGTACCCCGATTTTTCCGTGCCATTCGTGTTGGACACCGACGCTAGCAATACGGGCATTGGGGGTGTTCTGTCCCAAAAAGTTGATGGCATTGAAAGGGTTGTTGCCTATGGTAGCAGAGTCTTGTCTCTTGCTGAACAAAGATACTGTGTGACCAGACGTGAGCTGCTGGCCAATGTTTTTTTTATTCAGCAATACAGGCCGTACCTGTATGGTCAGCATTTTACCGTGCGATCTGATCATTCGGCTTTACAGTACGCTCTGCGGGTTGACCAACAGTCCGGGCAGCTTTCTCGGTGGCTCGAAGTCCTTCAGGACTACGATTTCAATGTCACTTACCGTAGGGGTGCACAACACACGAATGCCGATGCGTTGTCTCGCCTTCTGCCGGCTCAAAAATGTGCGTGTTTTTTGGGCTCGGGCCGTTGTAAGCCGCCACTGCCTGCGCAGGTCGCGCCTCTCACAACGGTGTCAGCCGCACTTCCCGCCGCCTCAGCGCCGATGTTGGATCATGCAGATCCAATGGCCAGTGACGATTTGCTGGGGCTAACTTTGGCCGAATGGGGTCGGCACCAGGGCGAGGACATGTCGTTATTGAGGTTGCGTCGCCACGCGAATAATGCGGTTCCAAGACAGGGCAAATTTAATTCATTTGTCATGAAGCGCGGCTTGTTGATGCATTGGGATGCTGACTCGTGTCAACATAAAATCGTCGTGCCATCCGCCTTGCGATGCAAGGCCGTATGGGCGGCGCATGAGCGTTTATTGCACCTGGGTGTTCATAAGACCATTGGGTTGTTGCGGTTGCAATTTTTCTGGCCGGGCATGCTGCGCGACGTCACTGACATTTTGCTGGGATGCACCCATTGTGCGCAACGTAAACCGCCGGCTAAACCGGCATGTCCACCCCTGCAACCCATTTCGGTCTCTCGTATAAATGAGTTGGTGGCTCTCGATATTTTGGGCCCTTTTCCTACTACGCCACGGGGTAATAAGTACCTTCTGGTTGGGGTAGAGTATTTTACACGGTGGCACATGGCCTGGGCCCTCCCCAACCAGTCGGCGGCGGCCGTTGTGGACGCCTTTGCTCAAGGCTACGTCCTGGACAAGGGCGCACCAGAACGGTTGCTGACCGATCAGGGAAGAAATTTTTCGGGAGCCTTGCTGACTGATGTGTGCCGCCTGTTGGGCACTAAGAAAGTGCGCACTTCGCCCTACCATCCCCAGACCGACGGCATGGTGGAGCGCCTTCATAGAACTCTCACTGCTATGTTATGCCATCAGGTCGATGAATCCCACCTCGATTGGGACTTGCAGGTTCCGGGGGTCCTCGCCGCATACCGTATGGCACCTCACGCGGCGACGGGATTTTCCCCGTTCTTTCTAATGTACGGCAGGGATGCCTTTCCTCCCGCCGACGTTCGGCTGGAAATCGAACAGCCACCGCAAAAGTCAAAGCTCGTTGACCACTTGCGATTCAACCTCCGTAAGTTGGCCGAGGCACGGGACGCCGCCATTGAAAATTCGGCTTCCCGCCAACGGGCGAATTTGCGACTGCGGGACCCTCGGTCGTACATGCATCGGTGGGCACCGGGAGACAGGGCATGGCTCCACTGCCCCCAGGTGCCGGTGTCCACGTCGGCCAAACTCCTCAGACCATGGCGAGGCCCGGTTGAGGTAGTGGAAGTCCTGCGTCCCCAATGTGTTAAAATTAGCTGGGACGGCGTCGCTGGTGCGTTCACCCCTCTCGGTTAAAACCCTTCGTCACGCCACGCGTCCCTCCACAACACACACGACATGGGGGCCGAGTGTGCGACGCGTCCGACGAGCCGGATGTTGCCCCATTGGTGCCTAACCCGCAGCGCAGGCGTGCCATTCCTCCTGCAGATGACGTGGGAGTGACGGCTCCATGCAGGCCACGTTCGGCCTCAATGGACCGTGGAACAGCAGGTGTCCCCGTGGAGATGCATAAAGGCCCACCGGATGCTCTGGCTCATCCTCCTCCTTCCCTTGTGCCGCCGACAAAGCCTGCCATCCCCTACGATGGTCCCGCGAAACGCACGCGCGCGAAATCTCGCCGGTTGTTATAATGTTTTTTTGGCATGTCTAGTGCCTTGTACATACGTTATGTTGTTAAGGGGGGTATTTATAGGGGTTTAATTGTTCTTGTTGTTCGTGAGGCACACTCACAATTCTTCTACCATTGGTAATTTCGGAGTTTCCCATTGTTGCAGCCGGGACGGCTGGAGCTTCCGAAGGAGGGGGTGATGTAGAGGTGTTAACTACGCGCTGTTGCGTAACCTGCGTTGCCACCAGGGCAGTGCAGCATTACCCCTGGGTACAACGGTTGGGGTCAGTCGAGGTGAAACGGATCGTGGCCAGGGTTTGGTGCGAACCAATCAGACGGTTCCACGTGGGAATGTATGATTGGTTCTACCTGGCCACAAAGGGGTATAAGACGGGTGACCCAACGGACCTCGGGGAGTTCTCTCCCTGCACGAAGATAGAAGACTGGGCTGAAGCCTAGCTAGGACCCTGGACCAGCCTTCCAGCCCTTCTAAGGGCTAAGGCTCGGCATACCCAGTGGTCAGGACCCACCGGGCCAGCGGTGGGTCAGATAGCCTCCCCTAGGTCCTAGCCGGAGGACTAGGATAGCGGCAGACGTGTGAGTCCCGCCAAGTCCGGAGGTTGTACCTCCTTAGGTATCAAGGAGGTTAGCGGTAGACGTGAGAGTCCCGCCAGGTCCGGAGGCTGTACCTCCCTAGGGTATCGGGTGAGGGGACCGAATATCCCTCTGTGTGTGTTAGGCGTTGTATAAGGAAATAATACAATAAACAGAGTGTGCCTCCTAAAGAAGTCTGCTTGTCCTTACAACACTACACAAGCAAATGCCTTCTCACACACGGTGCACTTGAATGGCTTTTCGCCCGCGTGTGTTCTCTGGTGAATTTTTAGATTTGTTAAACAAGCAAATGCCTTCTCACACACGGTGCACCAGAATGGCTTTTCGCCCGTGTGTGTTCTCTGATGATGCTTCATGTGTTCAGCGTGATCCGTGCTGTAGGTACACCGGTCGCATTGGTGCCTTTTAGCACCGGGCTCTGTCGAGGACTTCTCCATGCGATCGACTCTGCAGATAAACCTTACACGTTACACACAAAATCACACGCACACTACAGAGACAAGCATCGACCGTGTGCAGGGCCGGATTGAGGCGTGGGGGCTTTAGGAACTGCAGCCCAGAGGCCTCCGCCAGCTGGAGGGCCTCCAGAGATTAAGAGAAAAAGTTTTTTTCAGTTGTGAATGCTGAATTTATTTTCTCGTTAGCCTTGTAAAAATGAATTGTATTGTTCTTTAACTTTGTTTTCCTTTTGGGAATATTACTGGGGGCCTCAAAGTACCTGTAGCAACAACAAGCGCCATTCGCCACTAAGTGGCGGTGACATCACCACGACGCTTGTGCCAGGCCATGTGCACCTTGAGGCCACGTGAAGGCCACGTAAAAGTGTAGCATAGGGGCCTACACAATCTTAATCCGGACCTGCTCGTGTGCAGCCTTAATTGTGTTGGGGCAGGGTGTGAATGTGAGATTGTAAGTCTGTATGTGAGTGTAAGATTGTCAGCCTGTGTGAGTGTGAGATTGTCAGCCTGTGTGAGTGTGAGATTGTCAGTGAGTGTGAGATTGTCAGTGTGTGTGAGTGTGAGATTGTCAGCCTATGTGTGTGATATTGTCAGCCTGTGTGAGTGTGAGATTGTCAGTGTGTGTGTGAGATTGTCAGCCTGTGTGAGTGTGAGATTGTCAGTGTGTGTGAGATTATCAGTCTGTATGTCTGTGTGAGTGAGATTCTCAGTCTGTGTGTGTGTGAGATTGTCAGCCTGTGTGAGATTGTCAGCCTGTGTGAGTGTGAGATTGTCAGTCTGTGTGTGTGTGAGATTGTCAGCCTGTGTGAGTGTGAGATTGTCAGTCTGTGTGAGTGTGAGATTGTCAGTCTGTGTGTGAGTGTGAGATTGTCAGTGTGTGTGTGTGAGGTTGTCAGTGTGTGTGTGTGTGAGGTTGTCAGTGTGTGTGAGATTGTCAGCCTGTGTGAGTGTGAGATTGTCAACCTGTGTGAGTGTGAGATTGTCAGCCTGTGTGAGATTGTCAGCCTGTGTGAGATTGTCAGCCTGTGTGAGTGTGAGATTGTCAGCCTGTGTGAGTGTGAGATTGTCAGTGTGTGTGTGAGTGTGAGATTGTCAGCCTGTGTGTGTGAGATTGTCAGAATGTGTGAGTGTGTAATTGTCAGTGTGTGTGTGAGATTGTCAGTCTGTGTGAGTGTGAGGTTGTCAGCGTGTGTGTTTGAGATTGTCAAAATGTGTGAGTGTGAGATGTTAGTGTGTGTGAGATTGTCAGCCTGTGTGAGTGTGAGATTATCAGTCTGTATGTGTGTGTGAGCGAGATTGTCAGTCTGTGTGTGTGTGTGAGATTGTCAGCCTGTGTGAGATTGTTAGCCTGTGTGAGTGTGAGATTGTCAGTCTGTGTGAGTGTGAGATTGTCAGTCTGTGTGTGTGAGATTGTCAGCCTGTGTGAGATTGTCAGTCTGTGTGAGTGTGAGATTGTCAGTGTGTGCGTGAGTGTGAGATTGTCAGCCTGTGTGAGTGTGAGATTGTCAGTGTGTGTGTGAGTGTGAGATTGTCAGCCTGTGTGTGAGATTGTCAGAATGTGTGAGTGTGTAATTGTCAGTGTGTGTGTGAGATTGTCAGTCTGTGTGAGTGTGAGGTTGTCAGCCTGTATGTGTTTGAGATTGTCAGAATGTGTGAGTGTGAGATTGTTAGTGTGTGTGTGAGATTGTCAGTGTGTGTGTGTGAGGTTGTCAGTCTGTGTGAGTGTGAGGTTGTCAGTGTGTGTGTGTGAGGTTGTCAGCCTGTGTGAGTGTGAGGTTGTCAGTGTGTGTGTGTGAGATTGTCAGTCTGTGTGTGTGTGAGATTGTCAGCTTGTGTGACTGTGAGATTGTCAGCCTGTGTGTGTGTGAGATTGTCAGTGTGTGTGTGTGTGAGGTTGTGAGTGAGGTTGTCAGTGTGTGTGAGTGTGATGTTGTCAGTGTGTGTGTGTGAGATTGTCAGCCTGTGTGAGTGTGAGGTTGTCAGTGTGTGTGTGTGAGTGTGAGGTTGTCAGTGTGTGTGTGTGTGAGGTTGTCAGTGTGTGTGAGTGTGAGGTTGTCAGTTGGTGTGTGTGTGAGGTTGTCAGTGTGTGTGTGTGAGGTTGTCAGTGTGTGTGTGTGAGGTTGTCAGTGTGTGTGAGTGTGAGGTTGTCAGTGTGTGTGTGAGTGTGAGGTTGTCAGAGTGTGCGAGTGTGAGGTTGTGACTGTGTGTGTGTGTGAGGTTGTCAGTGTGTGTGTGTGAGGTTGTCAGTGTGTGTGTGTGTGAGGTTGTCAGTGTGTGTGTGTGTGAGGTTGTCAGTGTGTGAGTGTGAGGTTGTAAGAGGGTGTGAGGTTGTCAGTGTGTGTGAGTGTGAGGTTGTCAGTGTGTGTGTGAGTGTGAGGTTGTCAGAGTGTGTGAGTGTGAGGTTGTCACTGTGTGTGTGTGTGAGGTTGTCAGTGTGTGTGTGTGAGGTTGTCACTGTGTGTGTGTGTGAGGTTGTCAGTGTGTGTGTGTGAGGTTGTCAGTGTGTGTGAGTGTGAGATTGTCAGTGTGTGTGAGTGTGAGGTTGTCAGTGTGTGAGTGTGAGGTTGTCAGTGGGTGTGAGTGTGAGGTTGTGAGTGTGTGAGTGTGTGTGAGGTTGTCAGTGTGTAAGTGTGAGGTTGTCAGTGTGTGAGTGTGAGATTGTCAGTGTGTGTGTGAGGTTGTCAGTGTGTGTGTGAGTGTGAGATTGTCAGCCTGTGTGTGTGAGATTGTCAGAATGTGTGAGTGTGTAATTGTCAGTGTGTGTGTGAGATTGTCAGTCTGTGTGAGTGTGAGGTTGTCAGCCTGTGTGTGTTTGAGATTGTCAAAATGTGTGAGTGTGAGATTGTTAGTGTGTGAGATTGTCAGCCTGTGTGAGTGTGAGATTTTCAGTGTGTGTGTGAGATTATCAGTCTGTATGTGTGTGTGAGTGAGATTGTCAGTCTGTGTGTGTGTGAGATTGTCAGCTTGTGTGACTGTGAGATTGTCAGCCTGTGTGTGTGTGAGATTGTCAGTGTGTGTGTGTGAGGTTGTGAGTGAGGTTGTCAGTGTGTGTGAGTGTGATGTTGTCAGTGTGTGTGTGTGAGTGTGAGGTTGTCAGTGTGTGTGTGTGTGTGTGAGGTTGTCAGTGTGTGTGAGTGTGAGGTTGTCAGTGTGTGTGAGTGTGAGGTTGTCATTGTGTGTGTGTGTGAGGTTGTCAGTGTGTGTGTGTGTGAGGTTGTCAGTGTGTGTGAGTGTGAGGTTGTCAGTGTGTGTGAGTGTGAGGTTGTCAGTGTGTGTGAGTGTGAGATTGTCAGTGTGTGTGAGTGTGAGGTTGTCAGTGTGTGTGTGAGTGTGAGGTTGTCAGTGGGTGTGAGTGTGAGGTTGTGAGTGTGTGTGAGGTTGTCAGTGTGTGTGTGTGAGGTTGTCAGTGTGTGTGTGTGTGAGGTTGTCAGTGTGTGTGTGTGTGAGGTTGTCAGTGTGTGAGTGTGAGGTTGTCAGTGGGTGTGAGTGTGAGGTTGTCAGTGTGTGTGAGTGTGAGGTTGTCAGTGTGTGTGTGAGTGTGAGGTTGTCAGAGTGTGTGAGTGTGAGGTTGTCACTGTGTGTGTGTGTGTGAGGTTGTCAGTGTGTGTGTGTGAGGTTGTCACTGTGTGTGTGTGTGAGGTTGTCAGTGTGTGTGTGTGAGGTTGTCAGTGTGTGTGAGTGTGAGATTGTCAGTGTGTGTGAGTGTGAGGTTGTCAGTGTGTGAGTGTGAGGTTGTCAGTGGGTGTGAGTGTGAGGTTGTCAGTGTGTGTGTGTGTGTGAGGTTGTCAGTGTGTAAGTGTGAGGTTGTCAGTGTGTGAGTGTGAGATTGTCAGTGTGTGTGTGAGGTTGTCAGTGTGTGTGTGAGTGTGAGATTGTCAGCCTGTGTGTGTGAGATTGTCAGAATGTGTGAGTGTGTAATTGTCAGTGTGTGTGTGAGATTGTCAGTCTGTGTGAGTGTGAGGTTGTCAGCCTGTGTGTGTTTGAGATTGTCAAAATGTGTGAGTGTGAGATTGTTAGTGTGTGTGAGATTGTCAGCCTGTGTGAGTGTGAGATTGTCAGTGTGTGTGTGAGATTATCAGTCTGTATGTGAGTGAGATTGTCAGTCTGTGTGTGTGTGAGATTGTCAGCCTGTGTGAGATTGTCAGCCTGTGTGAGTGTGAGATTGTCAGTCTGTGTGAGTGTGAGATTGTCAGTCTGTGTGTGAGTGTGAGATTGTCAGCCTGTGTGAGTGTGAGATTGTCAGTGCGTGTGTGAGTGTGAGATTGTCAGCCTGTGTGTGAGATTGTCAGAATGTGTGAGTGTGTAATTGTCAGTGTGTGTGTGAGATTGTCAGTCTGTGTGAGTGTGTAATTGTCAGTGTGTGTGTGTGAGATTGTCAGTCTGTGTGAGTGTGAGGTTGTCAGTGTGTGTGTGAGGTTGTCAGCCTGTGTGAGTGTGAGGTTGTCAGTGTGTGTGTGTGAGATTGTCAGTCTGTGTGTGTGTGAGATTGTCAGCTTGTGTGTGTGTGAGATTGTCAGTGTGTGTGTGTGAGGTTGTGAGTGAGGTTGTCAGTGTGTGTGATGTTGTCAGTGTGTGTGTGTGAGATTGTCAGCCTGTGTGAGTGTGAGGTTGTCAGTCTGTGTGTGTGAGTGTGAGGTTGTCAGTGTGTGTGTGTGTGAGGTTGTCAGTGTGTGTGTGTGTGAGGTTGTCAGTGTGTGTGTGTGTGAGTGTGAGGTTGTCAGTTGGTGTGTGTGTGAGGTTGTCAGTGTGTGTGAGTGTGAGGTTGTCAGTGTGTGTGAGTGAGTTTGTCACAGTGTGTGTGAGTGTGAGGTTGTCAGTGTGTGTGAGTGTGAGGTTGTCAGTTGGTGTGTGTGTGAGGTTGTCAGTGTGTGTGTGAGGGTGAGGTTGTCAGTGTGTGTGAGTGTTAGGTTGTCAGAGTGTGTGAGTGTGAGGTTGTCACTGTGTGTGTGAGGTTGTCAGTGTGCATGTGTGAGGTTGTCAGTGTGTGTGTGTGTGAGGTTGTCAGTGTGTGTGTGTGTGAGGTTGTCAGTGTGTGAGTGTGAGGTTGTCAGTGGGTGTGAGTGTGAGGTTGTCAGTGTGTGTGAGTGTGAGGTTGTCAGTGTGTGTGTGAGTGTGAGGTTGTCAGAGTGTGTGTGTGTGTGTGAGGTTGTCAGTGTGTAAGTGTGAGGTTGTCAGTGTGTGAGTGTGAGATTGTCAGTGTGTGTGTGAGGTTGTCAGTGTGTGTGTGAGTGTGAGATTGTCAGCCTGTGTGTGTGAGATTGTCAGAATGTGTGAGTGTGTAATTGTCAGTGTGTGTGTGAGATTGTCAGTATGTGTGAGTGTGAGGTTGTCAGCCTGTGTGTGTCTGAGATTGTCAAAATGTGTGAGTGTGAGATTGTTAGTGTGTGTGAGATTGTCAGCCTGTGTGAGTGTGAGATTGTCAGTGTGTGTGTGAGATTATCAGTCTGTATGTGTGTGTGAGTGAGATTGTCAGTCTGTGTGTGTGTGTGAGATTGTCAGCTTGTGTGACTGTGAGATTGTCAGCCTGTGTGTGTGTGAGATTGTCAGTGTGTGTGTGTGAGGTTGTGAGTGAGGTTGTCAGTGTGTGTGAGTGTGATGTTGTCAGTGTGTGTGTGTGAGTGTGAGGTTGTCACAGTGTGTGTGAGTGTGAGGTTGTCAGTGTGTGTGTGTGTGAGGTTGTCAGTGTGTGTGTGTGTGAGGTTGTCACTGTGTGTGTGAGTGTGAGGTTGTCAGTGTGTGTGTGTGTGAGGTTGTCAGTGTGTGTGAGTGTGAGGTTGTCAGTGTGTGTGTGTGAGGTTGTCAGTGTGTGTGTGTGTGAGGTTGTCAGTGTGTGTGAGTGTGAGGTTGTCAGTGTGTGTGCGTGTGAGGTTGTCAGTGTGTGTGAGTGTGAGGTTGTCAGTGTGTGTGTGTGAGTGTGAGGTTGTCAGTTGGTGTGTGTGTGAGGTTGTCAGTGTGTGAGTGTGAGGTTGTCAGTGTGTGAGTGTGAGGTTGTCAGTGTGTGTGAGTGTGAGGTTGTCAGTGTGTGTGTGTGAGTGTGAGGTTGTCAGTTGGTGTGTGTGTGAGGTTGTCAGTGTGTGAGTGTGAGGTTGTCAGTGTGTGAGTGTGAGGTTGTCAGAGTGTGTGAGTGTGAGGTTGTCACTGTGTGTGTGAGGTTGTCAGTGTGTGTGTGTGAGGTTGTCAGTGTGTGTGTGTGTGAGGTTGTCAGTGTGTGAGTGTGAGGTTGTCAGTGGGTGTGAGTGTGAGGTTGTCAGTGTGTGTGTGAGTGTGAGGTTGTCAGTGTGTGTGTGTGAGGTTGTCACTGTGTGTGAGTGTGAGGTTGTCAGTCTGTGTGTGTGAGGTTGTCACTGTGTGTGAGTGTGAGGTTGTCAGTCTGTGTGTGTGTGAGGTTGTCACTGTGTGTGTGTGAGGTTGTCAGTGTGTGTGTGTGTGTGAGGTTGTCAGTGTGTGTGTGTGAGAGGTTGTCAGTGTGTGTGAGTGTGAGATTGTCAGTGTGTGTGAGTGTGAGGTTGTCAGTGTGTGTGTGTGTGTGAGGTTGTCAGTGTGTGTGTGTGAGGTTGTCAGTGTGTGTGATTGTGAGGTTGTCAGTGGGTGTGAGTGTGAGGTTGTCAGTGTGTGTGTGAGTGTGAGGTTGTCAGAGTGTGTGAGTGTGAGGTTGTCACTGTGTGTGTGTGTGTGAGGTTGTCAGTGTGTGTGTGTGAGGTTGTCACTGTGTGTGTGTGTGTGAGGTTGTCAGTGTGTGTGTGTGAGGTTGTCAGTGTGTGTGAGTGTGAGATTGTCAGTGTGTGTGAGTGTGAGGTTGTCAGTGTGTGAGTGTGAGGTTGTCAGTGGGTGTGAGTGTGAGGTTGTCAGTGTGTGTGTGTGTGTGAGGTTGTCAGTGTGTAAGTGTGAGGTTGTCAGTGTGTGAGTGTGAGATTGTCAGTGTGTGTGTGAGGTTGTCAGTGTGTGTGTGAGTGTGAGATTGTCAGCCTGTGTGTGTGAGATTGTCAGAATGTGTGAGTGTGTAATTGTCAGTGTGTGTGTGAGATTGTCAGTCTGTGTGAGTGTGAGGTTGTCAGCCTGTGTGTGTTTGAGATTGTCAAAATGTGTGAGTGTGAGATTGTTAGTGTGTGTGAGATTGTCAGCCTGTGTGAGTGTGAGATTGTCAGTGTGTGTGTGAGATTATCAGTCTGTATGTGAGTGAGATTGTCAGTCTGTGTGTGTGTGAGATTGTCAGCCTGTGTGAGATTGTCAGCCTGTGTGAGTGTGAGATTGTCAGTCTGTGTGAGTGTGAGATTGTCAGTCTGTGTGTGAGTGTGAGATTGTCAGCCTGTGTGAGTGTGAGATTGTCAGTGCGTGTGTGAGTGTGAGATTGTCAGCCTGTGTGTGAGATTGTCAGAATGTGTGAGTGTGTAATTGTCAGTGTGTGTGTGAGATTGTCAGTCTGTGTGAGTGTGTAATTGTCAGTGTGTGTGTGTGAGATTGTCAGTCTGTGTGAGTGTGAGGTTGTCAGTGTGTGTGTGAGGTTGTCAGCCTGTGTGAGTGTGAGGTTGTCAGTGTGTGTGTGTGAGATTGTCAGTCTGTGTGTGTGTGAGATTGTCAGCTTGTGTGTGTGTGAGATTGTCAGTGTGTGTGTGTGAGGTTGTGAGTGAGGTTGTCAGTGTGTGTGATGTTGTCAGTGTGTGTGTGTGAGATTGTCAGCCTGTGTGAGTGTGAGGTTGTCAGTGTGTGTGTGTGAGTGTGAGGTTGTCAGTGTGTGTGTGAGGTTGTCAGTGTGTGTGTGTGTGAGGTTGTCAGTGTGTGTGTGTGTGAGGTTGTCAGTGTGTGTGTGTGTGAGTGTGAGGTTGTCAGTTGGTGTGTGTGTGAGGTTGTCAGTGTGTGTGAGTGTGAGGTTGTCAGTGTGTGTGAGTGAGTTTGTCACAGTGTGTGTGAGTGTGAGGTTGTCAGTGTGTGTGAGTGTGAGGTTGTCAGTTGGTGTGTGTGTGAGGTTGTCAGTGTGTGTGTGAGGGTGAGGTTGTCAGTGTGTGTGAGTGTGAGGTTGTCAGAGTGTGTGAGTGTGAGGTTGTCACTGTGTGTGTGAGGTTGTCAGTGTGCGTGTGTGAGGTTGTCAGTGTGTGTGTGTGTGAGGTTGTCAGTGTGTGTGTGTGTGAGGTTGTCAGTGTGTGAGTGTGAGGTTGTCAGTGGGTGTGAGTGTGAGGTTGTCAGTGTGTGTGAGTGTGAGGTTGTCAGTGTGTGTGTGAGTGTGAGGTTGTCAGAGTGTGTGTGTGTGTGAGGTTGTCAGTGTGTAAGTGTGAGGTTGTCAGTGTGTGAGTGTGAGATTGTCAGTGTGTGTGTGAGGTTGTCAGTGTGTGTGTGAGTGTGAGATTGTCAGCCTGTGTGTGTGAGATTGTCAGAATGTGTGAGTGTGTAATTGTCAGTGTGTGTGTGAGATTGTCAGTATGTGTGAGTGTGAGGTTGTCAGCCTGTGTGTGTCTGAGATTGTCAAAATGTGTGAGTGTGAGATTGTTAGTGTGTGTGAGATTGTCAGCCTGTGTGAGTGTGAGATTGTCAGTGTGTGTGTGAGATTATCAGTCTGTATGTGTGTGTGAGTGAGATTGTCAGTCTGTGTGTGTGTGTGAGATTGTCAGCTTGTGTGACTGTGAGATTGTCAGCCTGTGTGTGTGTGAGATTGTCAGTGTGTGTGTGTGAGGTTGTGAGTGAGGTTGTCAGTGTGTGTGAGTGTGATGTTGTCAGTGTGTGTGTGTGAGTGTGAGGTTGTCAGTGTGTGTGTGTGTGAGGTTGTCAGTGTGTGTGAGTGTGAGGTTGTCACAGTGTGTGTGAGTGTGAGGTTGTCAGTGTGTGTGTGTGTGAGGTTGTCAGTGTGTGTGTGTGTGAGGTTGTCACTGTGTGTGTGAGTGTGAGGTTGTCAGTGTGTGTGTGTGTGAGGTTGTCAGTGTGTGTGAGTGTGAGGTTGTCAGTGTGTGTGTGTGAGGTTGTCAGTGTGTGTGTGTGTGAGGTTGTCAGTGTGTGTGAGTGTGAGGTTGTCAGTGTGTGTGCGTGTGAGGTTGTCAGTGTGTGTGAGTGTGAGGTTGTCAGTGTGTGTGTGTGAGTGTGAGGTTGTCAGTTGGTGTGTGTGTGAGGTTGTCAGTGTGTGAGTGTGAGGTTGTCAGTGTGTGAGTGTGAGGTTGTCAGTGTGTGTGAGTGTGAGGTTGTCAGTGTGTGTGTGTGAGTGTGAGGTTGTCAGTTGGTGTGTGTGTGAGGTTGTCAGTGTGTGAGTGTGAGGTTGTCAGTGTGTGAGTGTGAGGTTGTCAGAGTGTGTGAGTGTGAGGTTGTCACTGTGTGTGTGAGCTTGTCAGTGTGTGTGTGTGAGGTTGTCAGTGTGTGTGTGTGAGGTTGTCAGTGTGTGAGTGTGAGGTTGTCAGTGGGTGTGAGTGTGAGGTTGTCAGTGTGTGTGTGAGTGTGAGGTTGTCAGTGTGTGTGTGTGAGGTTGTCACTGTGTGTGAGTGTGAGGTTGTCAGTCTGTGTGTGTGAGGTTGTCACTGTGTGTGAGTGTGAGGTTGTCAGTCTGTGTGTGTGTGAGGTTGTCACTGTGTGTGTGTGAGGTTGTCAGTGTGTGTGTGTGTGTGAGGTTGTCAGTGTGTGTGTGTGAGAGGTTGTCAGTGTGTGTGAGTGTGAGATTGTCAGTGTGTGTGAGTGTGAGGTTGTCAGTGTGTGTGTGTGTGTGAGGTTGTCAGTGTGTGTGTGTGAGGTTGTCAGTGTGTGTGATTGTGAGGTTGTCAGTGGGTGTGAGTGTGAGGTTGTCAGTGTGTGTGTGTGTGTGAGGTTGTCAGTGTGTAAGTGTGAGGTTGTCAGTGTGTGAGTGTGAGATTGTCAGTGTGTGTGTGAGGTTGTCAGTGTGTGTGTGAGTGTGAGATTGTCAGCCCGTGTGTGTGAGATTGTCAGAATGTGTGAGTGTGTAATTGTCAGTGTGTGTGTGAGATTGTCAGTCTGTGTGAGTGTGAGGTTGTCAGCCTGCGTGTGTTTGAGATTGTCAAAATGTGTGAGTGTGAGATTGTTAGTGTGTGTGAGATTGTCAGCCTGTGTGAGTGTGAGATTGTCAGTGTGTGTGTGAGATTATCAGTCTGTATGTGAGTGAGATTGTCAGTCTGTGTGTGTGTGTGTGTGAGATTGTCAGCCTGTGTGAGATTGTCAGCCTGTGTGAGTGTGAGATTGTCAGTCCGTGTGAGTGTGAGATTGTCAGTCTGTGTGTGTGAGATTGTCAGCCTGTGTGAGATTGTCAGCCTGTGTGAGTGTGAGATTGTCAGTCTGTGTGTGTGTGTGAGATTGTCAGCCTGTGTGAGTGTGAGATTGTCAGTCTGTGTGAGTGTGAGATTGTCAGTGTGTGTGTGTGAGGTTGTGAGTGAGGTTGTCAGTGTGTGTGATGTTGTCAGTGTGTGTGTGTGAGATTGTCAGCCTGTGTGAGTGTGAGGTTGTCAGTGTGTGTGTGTGAGTGTGAGGTTGTCAGTGTGTGTGTGAGGTTGTCAGTGTGTGTGTGTGAGGTTGTCAGTGTGTGTGTGTGAGGTTGTCAGTGTGTGTGAGTGTGAGGTTGTCAGTGTGTGTGTGAGTGTGAGGTTCTCAGTGTGTGTGTGTGAGTGTGAGGTTGTCAGCCTGTGTGTGTGTGAGGTTGTTAGTGTGTGTGAGTGTGTGAGGTTGTCAGTGTGTGTGTGTGTGAGGTTGTCAGTGTGTGTGTGAGTGTGAGGTTGTCACAGTGTGTGAGTGTGAGGTTGTCAGTGTGTGTGTGTGAGGTTGTCAGTGTGTGTGTGTGAGGTTGTCAGTGTGTGTGTGAGTGTGAGGTTGTCACAGTGTGTGAGTGTGAGGTTGTCAGTGTGTGAGTGTGAGGTTGTCAGTGTGTGTGTGTGTATGTGAGGTTATCAGTGTGTGTGAGTGTGAGGTTGTCAGTGTCTGTGTGAGGTTGTCAGTGTGTGTGTGTGTGAGGTTGTCAGTGTGTGAGTGTGAGTGTGAGGTTGTCAGTGTGCGAGTGTGAGGTTGTCAGTGTGTGTGTGTGAGGTTGTCAGTGTGTGAGTGTGAGGTTGTCAGTGTGTGTGTGAGTGTGAGATTGTCAGTGTGTGTGTGAGTGTGAGGTTGTCAGTGTGTGTGTGAGTGTGAGGTTGTCAGTGTGTGTGTGAGGTTGTCAGTGTGTGTGTGAGTGTGAGGTTGTCAGTGTGTGAGGTTGTCAGTGTGTGTGAGTGAGGTTGTCAGTGTGTGAGTGTGAGATTGTCAGTGTGTGAGTGTGAGGTTGTCAGTGCGAGTGTGAGGTTGTCAGTGTGTGTGAGTGTGAGGTTGTCAGTGTGTGTGTGAGGTTGTCAGTGTGTGTGTGAGGTTGTCAGTGTGTGAGTGAGGTTGTCAGGGTGTGTGAGTGTGAGGTTGTCAGTGTGTGTGAGTGTGAGGTTGTCAGTGTGTGTGAGTGTGAGGTTGTCAGTGTGTGTGTGTGAGGTTGTCAGTGTGTGAGTGTGAGGTTGTCAGTGTGTGTGTGTGAGGTTGTCAGTGTGTGAGTGTGAGGTTGTCAGTGTGTGTGTGAGTGTGAGGTTGTCAGTGTGTAAGTGTGAGGTTGTCAGTGTGTGTGTGAGTGTGAGGTTGTCAGTGTGTGTGAGTGTGAGGTTGTCAGTGTGTGAGTGTGCGGTTGTCAGTGTGTGAGTGTGAGGTTGTCAGTGTGTGTGTGTGAGGTTGTCAGTGTGTGTGTGAGTGTGAGGTTGTCACAGTGTGTGAGTGTGAGGTTGTCAGTGTGTGTGTGAGTGTGAGGTTGTCAGTGTGTGAGTGTGAGGTTGTCAGTGTGAGTGTGAGGTTGTCAGTGTGTGTGTGTGAGGTTGTCAGTGTGTGAGTTTGTCAGTGTGTGTGTGAGTGTGAGGTTGTCAGAGTGTGTGAGTGTGAGGTTGTCACTGTGTGTGTGTGTGAGGTTGTCAGTGTGTGTGAGAGGTTGTCAGTGTGTGTGTGTGTGAGGTTGTCAGTGTGTGAGTGTGAGGTTGTCAGTGGGTGTGAGTGTGAGGTTGTCAGTGTGTGTGTGAGTGTGAGGTTGTCAGTGTGTGTGTGTGAGGTTGTCACTGTGTGTGAGTGTGAGGTTGTCAGTCTGTGTGTGAGGTTGTCACTGTGTGTGTGTGTGTGAGGTTGTCAGTGTGTGTGTGTGTGTGAGGTTGTCAGTGTGTGTGTGAGGTTGTCAGTGTGTGTGAGTGTGAGATTGTCAGTGTGTGTCAGTGTGAGGTTGTCAGTGTGTGTGTGTGAGGTTGTCAGTGGGTGTGAGGTTGTCAGTGTGTGTGTGTGTGAGGTTGTCAGTGTGTAAGTGTGAGGTTGTCAGTGTGTGAGTGTGAGATTGTCAGTGTGTGTGTGAGGTTGTCAGTGTGTGTGTGAGTGTGAGATTGTCAGCCCGTGTGTGTGAGATTGTCAGAATGTGTGAGTGTGTAATTGTCAGTGTGTGAGTGTGAGGTTGTCAGTGGGTGTGAGTGTGAGGTTGTCAGTGTGTGTGTGAGTGTGAGGTTGTCAGTGTGTGTGTGTGAGGTTGTCACTGTGTGTGAGTGTGAGGTTGTCAGTCTGTGTGTGTGAGGTTGTCACTGTGTGTGAGTGTGAGGTTGTCAGTCTGTGTGTGTGTGAGGTTGTCACTGTGTGTGTGTGTGTGAGGTTGTCAGTGTGTGTGTGTGTGTGAGGTTGTCAGTGTGTGTGTGTGAGAGGTTGTCAGTGTGTGTGAGTGTGAGATTGTCAGTGTGTGTGAGTGTGAGGTTGTCAGTGTGTGTGTGTGTGTGAGGTTGTCAGTGTGTGTGTGTGAGGTTGTCAGTGTGTGTGAGTGTGAGGTTGTCAGTGGGTGTGAGTGTGAGGTTGTCAGTGTGTGTGTGTGTGTGAGGTTGTCAGTGTGTAAGTGTGAGGTTGTCAGTGTGTGAGTGTGAGATTGTCAGTGTGTGTGTGAGGTTGTCAGTGTGTGTGTGAGTGTGAGATTGTCAGCCCGTGTGTGTGAGATTGTCAGAATGTGTGAGTGTGTAATTGTCAGTGTGTGTGTGAGATTGTCAGTCTGTGTGAGTGTGAGGTTGTCAGCCTGCGTGTGTTTGAGATTGTCAAAATGTGTGAGTGTGAGATTGTTAGTGTGTGTGAGATTATCAGCCTGTGTGAGTGTGAGATTGTCAGTGTGTGTGTGAGATTATCAGTCTGTATGTGAGTGAGATTGTCAGTCTGTGTGTGTGTGTGAGATTGTCAGCCTGTGTGAGATTGTCAGCCTGTGTGAGTGTGAGATTGTCAGTCCGTGTGAGTGTGAGATTGTCAGTCTGTGTGTGTGAGATTGTCAGCCTGTGTGAGATTGTCAGCCTGTGTGAGTGTGAGATTGTCAGTCTGTGTGTGTGAGATTGTCAGCCTGTGTGAGTGTGAGATTGTCAGTCTGTGTGAGTGTGAGATTGTCAGTGTGTGTGTGTGAGGTTGTGAGTGAGGTTGTCAGTGTGTGTGATGTTGTCAGTGTGTGTGTGTGAGATTGTCAGCCTGTGTGAGTGTGAGGTTGTCAGTGTGTGTGTGTGAGTGTGAGGTTGTCAGTGTGTGTGTGAGGTTGTCAGTGTGTGTGTGTGTGAGGTTGTCAGTTTGTGTGTGTGAGGTTGTCAGTGTGTGTGAGTGTGAGGTTGTCAGTGGGTGTGAGTGTGAGGTTGTCAGTGTGTGTGTGTGTGTGATGTTGTTAGTGTGTAAGTGTGAGGTTGTCAGTGTGTGAGTGTGAGATTGTCAGTGTGTGTGTGAGGTTGTCAGTGTGTGTGTGAGTGTGAGATTGTCAGCCCGTGTGTGTGAGATTGTCAGAATGTGTGAGTGTGTAATTGTCAGTGTGTGTGTGAGATTGTCAGTCTGTGTGAGTGTGAGGTTGTCAGCCTGCGTGTGTTTGAGATTGTCAAAATGTGTGAGTGTGAGATTGTTAGTGTGTGTGAGATTGTCAGCCTGTGTGAGTGTGAGATTGTCAGTGTGTGTGTGAGATTATCAGTCTGTATGTGAGTGAGATTGTCAGTCTGTGTGTGTGTGTGAGATTGTCAGCCTGTGTGAGATTGTCAGCCTGTGTGAGTGTGAGATTGTCAGTCCGTGTGAGTGTGAGATTGTCAGTCTGTGTGTGTGAGATTGTCAGCCTGTGTGAGATTGTCAGCCTGTGTGAGTGTGAGATTGTCAGTCTGTGTGTGTGTGTGAGATTGTCAGCCTGTGTGAGTGTGAGATTGTCAGTCTGTGTGAGTGTGAGATTGTCAGTGTGTGTGTGTGAGGTTGTGAGTGAGGTTGTCAGTGTGTGTGATGTTGTCAGTGTGTGTGTGTGAGATTGTCAGCCTGTGTGAGTGTGAGGTTGTCAGTGTGTGTGTGTGAGTGTGAGGTTGTCAGTGTGTGTGTGAGGTTGTTAGTGTGTGTGTGTGTGAGGTTGTCAGTTTGTGTGTGTGAGGTTGTCAGTGTGTGTGAGTGTGAGGTTGTCAGTGTGTGTGTGAGTGTGAGGTTCTCAGTGTGTGTGTGTGAGTGTGAGGTTGTCAGCCTGTGTGTGTGTGAGGTTGTCAGTGTGTGTGAGTGTGTGAGGTTGTCAGTGTGTGTGTGTGTGAGGTTGTCAGTGTGTGTGTGAGTGTGAGGTTGTCAGTGTGTAAGTGTGAGGTTGTCAGTGTGTGTGTGAGGTTGTCAGTGTGTGTGTGTGTGAGGTTGTCAGTGTGTGTGTGTGAGGTTGTCAGTGTGTGTGTGAGTGTGAGGTTGTCACAGTGTGTGAGTGTGAGGTTGTCAGTGTGTGTGTGTGAGGTTGTCAGTGTGTTTGTGTGAGGTTGTCAGTGTGTGTGTGAGTGTGAGGTTGTCACAGTGTGTGAGTGTGAGGTTGTCAGTGTGTGAGTGTGAGGTTGTCAGTGTGTGTGTGTGTATGTGAGGTTATCAGTGTGTGTGAGTGTGAGGTTGTCAGTGTCTGTGTGAGGTTGTCAGTGTGTGTGTGTGTGTGAGGTTGTCAGTGTGTGAGTGTGAGGTTGTCAGTGTGCAAGTGTGAGGTTGTCAGTGTGTGTGTGTGAGGTTGTCAGTGTGTGAGTGTGAGGTTGTCAGTGTGTGTGTGAGTGTGAGATTGTCAGTGTGTGTGTGAGTGTGAGGTTGTCAGTGTGTGTGTGAGTGTGAGGTTGTCAGTGTGTGTGTGAGGTTGTCAGTGTGTGTGTGAGTGTGAGGTTGTCAGTGTGTGAGTGTGAGGTTGTCAGTGTGTGTGAGTGAGGTTGTCAGTGTGTGAGTGTGAGATTGTCAGTGTGTGAGTGTGAGGTTGTCAGTGCGAGTGTGAGGTTGTCAGTGTGTGTGAGTGTGAGGTTGTCAGTGTGTGTGTGAGGTTGTCAGTGTGTGTGTGAGGTTGTCAGTGTGTGAGTGAGGTTGTCAGGGTGTGTGAGTGTGAGGTTGTCAGTGTGTGTGAGTGTGAGGTTGTCAGTGTGTGTGAGTGTGAGGTTGTCAGTGTGTGTGTGTGAGGTTGTCAGTGTGTGAGTGTGAGGTTGTCAGTGTGTGTGTGTGAGGTTGTCAGTGTGTGAGTGTGAGGTTGTCAGTGTGTGTGTGAGTGTGAGGTTGTCAGTGTGTAAGTGTGAGGTTGTCAGTGTGTGTGTGAGTGTGAGGTTGTCAGTGTGTGTGAGTGTGAGGTTGTCAGTGTGTGAGTGTGCGGTTGTCAGTGTGTGAGTGTGAGGTTGTCAGTGTGTGTGTGTGAGGTTGTCAGTGTGTGTGTGAGTGTGAGGTTGTCACAGTGTGTGAGTGTGAGGTTGTCAGTGTGTGTGTGAGTGTGAGGTTGTCAGTGTGTGAGTGTGAGGTTGTCAGTGTGAGTGTGAGGTTGTCAGTGTGTGTGTGTGAGGTTGTCAGTGTGTGAGTGTGAGGTTGTCAGTGTGTGTGTGAGTGTGAGGTTGTCAGAGTGTGTGAGTGTGAGGTTGTCACTGTGTGTGTGTGTGAGGTTGCCAGTGTGTGTGAGAGGTTGTCAATGTGTGTGTGTGTGAGGTTGTCAGTGTGTGAGTGTGAGGTTGTCAGTGGGTGTGAGTGTGAGGTTGTCAGTGTGTGTGTGAGTGTGAGGTTGTCAGTGTGTGTGTGTGAGGTTGTCACTGTGTGTGAGTGTGAGGTTGTCAGTCTGTGTGTGAGGTTGTCACTGTGTATGTGTGTGTGAGGTTGTCAGTGTGTGTGTGTGTGTGAGGTTGTCAGTGTGTGTGTGTGAGGTTGTCAGTGTGTGTGAGTGTGAGATTGTCAGTGTGTGTCAGTGTGAGGTTGTCAGTGTGTGTGTGTGAGGTTGTCAGTGGGTGTGAGTGTGAGGTTGTCAGTGTGTGTGTGTGTGAGGTTGTCAGTGTGTAAGTGTGAGGTTGTCAGTGTGTGAGTGTGAGATTGTCAGTGTGTGTGTGAGGTTGTCAGTGTGTGTGTGAGTGTGAGATTGTCAGCCCGTGTGTGTGAGGTTGTCAGTGTGTGTGTGAGTGTGAGGTTGTCACAGTGTGTGAGTGTGAGGTTGTCAGTGTGTGTGTGTGAGGTTGTCAGTGTGTTTGTGTGAGGTTGTCAGTGTGTGTGTGAGTGTGAGGTTGTCACAGTGTGTGAGTGTGAGGTTGTCAGTGTGTGAGTGTGAGGTTGTCAGTGTGTGTGTGTGTATGTGAGGTTATCAGTGTGTGTGAGTGTGAGGTTGTCAGTGTCTGTGTGAGGTTGTCAGTGTGTGTGTGTGTGAGGTTGTCAGTGTGTGAGTGTGAGTGTGAGGTTGTCAGTGTGCGAGTGTGAGGTTGTCAGTGTGTGTGTGTGAGGTTGTCAGTGTGTGAGTGTGAGGTTGTCAGTGGGTGTGAGTGTGAGGTTGTCAGTGTGTGTGTGAGTGTGAGGTTGTCAGAGTGTGTGTGTGTGTGTGAGGTTGTCAGTGTGTAAGTGTGAGGTTGTCAGCCTGCGTGTGTTTGAGATTGTCAAAATGTGTGAGTGTGAGATTGTTAGTGTGTGTGAGATTATCAGCCTGTGTGAGTGTGAGATTGTCAGTGTGTGTGTGAGATTATCAGTCTGTATGTGAGTGAGATTGTCAGTCTGTGTGTGTGTGTGAGATTGTCAGCCTGTGTGAGATTGTCAGCCTGTGTGAGTGTGAGATTGTCAGTCCGTGTGAGTGTGAGATTGTCAGTCTGTGTGTGTGAGATTGTCAGCCTGTGTGAGATTGTCAGCCTGTGTGAGTGTGAGATTGTCAGTCTGTGTGTGTGAGATTGTCAGCCTGTGTGAGTGTGAGATTGTCAGTCTGTGTGAGTGTGAGATTGTCAGTGTGTGTGTGTGAGGTTGTGAGTGAGGTTGTCAGTGTGTGTGATGTTGTCAGTGTGTGTGTGTGAGATTGTCAGCCTGTGTGAGTGTGAGGTTGTCAGTGTGTGTGTGTGAGTGTGAGGTTGTCAGTGTGTGTGTGAGGTTGTCAGTGTGTGTGTGTGTGAGGTTGTCAGTTTGTGTGTGTGAGGTTGTCAGTGTGTGTGAGTGTGAGGTTGTCAGTGGGTGTGAGTGTGAGGTTGTCAGTGTGTGTGTGTGATGTTGTTAGTGTGTAAGTGTGAGGTTGTCAGTGTGTGAGTGTGAGATTGTCAGTGTGTGTGTGAGGTTGTCAGTGTGTGTGTGAGTGTGAGATTGTCAGCCCGTGTGTGTGAGATTGTCAGAATGTGTGAGTGTGTAATTGTCAGTGTGTGTGTGAGATTGTCAGTCTGTGTGAGTGTGAGGTTGTCAGCCTGCGTGTGTTTGAGATTGTCAAAATGTGTGAGTGTGAGATTGTTAGTGTGTGTGAGATTGTCAGCCTGTGTGAGTGTGAGATTGTCAGTGTGTGTGTGAGATTATCAGTCTGTATGTGAGTGAGATTGTCAGTCTGTGTGTGTGTGTGAGATTGTCAGCCTGTGTGAGATTGTCAGCCTGTGTGAGTGTGAGATTGTCAGTCCGTGTGAGTGTGAGATTGTCAGTCTGTGTGTGTGAGATTGTCAGCCTGTGTGAGATTGTCAGCCTGTGTGAGTGTGAGATTGTCAGTCTGTGTGTGTGTGTGAGATTGTCAGCCTGTGTGAGTGTGAGATTGTCAGTCTGTGTGAGTGTGAGATTGTCAGTGTGTGTGTGTGAGGTTGTGAGTGAGGTTGTCAGTGTGTGTGATGTTGTCAGTGTGTGTGTGTGAGATTGTCAGCCTGTGTGAGTGTGAGGTTGTCAGTGTGTGTGTGTGAGTGTGAGGTTGTCAGTGTGTGTGTGAGGTTGTTAGTGTGTGTGTGTGTGAGGTTGTCAGTTTGTGTGTGTGAGGTTGTCAGTGTGTGTGAGTGTGAGGTTGTCAGTGTGTGTGTGAGTGTGAGGTTCTCAGTGTGTGTGTGTGAGTGTGAGGTTGTCAGCCTGTGTGTGTGTGAGGTTGTCAGTGTGTGTGAGTGTGTGAGGTTGTCAGTGTGTGTGTGTGTGAGGTTGTCAGTGTGTGTGTGAGTGTGAGGTTGTCAGTGTGTAAGTGTGAGGTTGTCAGTGTGTGTGTGAGGTTGTCAGTGTGTGTGTGTGTGAGGTTGTCAGTGTGTGTGTGTGAGGTTGTCAGTGTGTGTGTGAGTGTGAGGTTGTCACAGTGTGTGAGTGTGAGGTTGTCAGTGTGTGTGTGTGAGGTTGTCAGTGTGTTTGTGTGAGGTTGTCAGTGTGTGTGTGAGTGTGAGGTTGTCACAGTGTGTGAGTGTGAGGTTGTCAGTGTGTGAGTGTGAGGTTGTCAGTGTGTGTGTGTGTGTATGTGAGGTTATCAGTGTGTGTGAGTGTGAGGTTGTCAGTGTCTGTGTGAGGTTGTCAGTGTGTGTGTGTGTGTGAGGTTGTCAGTGTGTGAGTGTGAGGTTGTCAGTGTGCAAGTGTGAGGTTGTCAGTGTGTGTGTGTGAGGTTGTCAGTGTGTGAGTGTGAGGTTGTCAGTGTGTGTGTGAGTGTGAGATTGTCAGTGTGTGTGTGAGTGTGAGGTTGTCAGTGTGTGTGTGAGTGTGAGGTTGTCAGTGTGTGTGTGAGGTTGTCAGTGTGTGTGTGAGTGTGAGGTTGTCAGTGTGTGAGTGTGAGGTTGTCAGTGTGTGTGAGTGAGGTTGTCAGTGTGTGAGTGCGAGATTGTCAGTGTGTGAGTGTGAGGTTGTCAGTGCGAGTGTGAGGTTGTCAGTGTGTGTGAGTGTGAGGTTGTCAGTGTGTGTGTGAGGTTGTCAGTGTGTGTGTGAGGTTGTCAGTGTGTGAGTGAGGTTGTCAGGGTGTGTGAGTGTGAGGTTGTCAGTGTGTGTGAGTGTGAGGTTGTCAGTGTGTGTGAGTGTGAGGTTGTCAGTGTGTGTGTGTGAGGTTGTCAGTGTGTGAGTGTGAGGTTGTCAGTGTGTGTGTGTGAGGTTGTCAGTGTGTGAGTGTGAGGTTGTCAGTGTGTGTGTGAGTGTGAGGTTGTCAGTGTGTAAGTGTGAGGTTGTCAGTGTGTGTGTGAGTGTGAGGTTGTCAGTGTGTGTGAGTGTGAGGTTGTCAGTGTGTGAGTGTGCGGTTGTCAGTGTGTGAGTGTGAGGTTGTCAGTGTGTGTGTGTGAGGTTGTCAGTGTGTGTGTGAGTGTGAGGTTGTCAGTGTGTGAGTGTGAGGTTGTCAGTGTGAGTGTGAGGTTGTCAGTGTGTGTGTGTGAGGTTGTCAGTGTGTGAGTGTGAGGTTGTCAGTGTGTGTGTGAGTGTGAGGTTGTCAGAGTGTGTGAGTGTGAGGTTGTCACTGTGTGTGTGTGTGAGGTTGTCAGTGTGTGTGAGAGGTTGTCAATGTGTGTGTGTGTGAGGTTGTCAGTGTGTGAGTGTGAGGTTGTCAGTGGGTGTGAGTGTGAGGTTGTCAGTGTGTGTGTGAGTGTGAGGTTGTCAGTGTGTGTGTGTGAGGTTGTCACTGTGTGTGAGTGTGAGGTTGTCAGTCTGTGTGTGAGGTTGTCACTGTGTATGTGTGTGTGAGGTTGTCAGTGTGTGTGTGTGTGTGAGGTTGTCAGTGTGTGTGTGTGAGGTTGTCAGTGTGTGTGAGTGTGAGATTGTCAGTGTGTGTCAGTGTGAGGTTGTCAGTGTGTGTGTGTGAGGTTGTCAGTGGGTGTGAGTGTGAGGTTGTCAGTGTGTGTGTGTGTGAGGTTGTCAGTGTGTAAGTGTGAGGTTGTCAGTGTGTGAGTGTGAGATTGTCAGTGTGTGTGTGAGGTTGTCAGTGTGTGTGTGAGTGTGAGATTGTCAGCCCGTGTGTGTGAGGTTGTCAGTGTGTGTGTGAGTGTGAGGTTGTCACAGTGTGTGAGTGTGAGGTTGTCAGTGTGTGTGTGTGAGGTTGTCAGTGTGTTTGTGTGAGGTTGTCAGTGTGTGTGTGAGTGTGAGGTTGTCACAGTGTGTGAGTGTGAGGTTGTCAGTGTGTGAGTGTGAGGTTGTCAGTGTGTGTGTGTGTATGTGAGGTTATCAGTGTGTGTGAGTGTGAGGTTGTCAGTGTCTGTGTGAGGTTGTCAGTGTGTGTGTGTGTGAGGTTGTCAGTGTGTGAGTGTGAGTGTGAGGTTGTCAGTGTGCGAGTGTGAGGTTGTCAGTGTGTGTGTGTGAGGTTGTCAGTGTGTGAGTGTGAGGTTGTCAGTGTGTGTGTGAGTGTGAGATTGTCAGTGTGTGTGTGAGTGTGAGGTTGTCAGTGTGTGTGTGAGTGTGAGGTTGTCAGTGTGTGTGTGAGGTTGTCAGTGTGTGTGTGAGTGTGAGGTTGTCAGTGTGTGAGTGTGAGGTTGTCAGTGTGTGTGAGTGAGGTTGTCAGTGTGTGAGTGTGAGATTGTCAGTGTGTGAGTGTGAGGTTGTCAGTGCGAGTGTGAGGTTGTCAGTGTGTGTGAGTGTGAGGTTGTCAGTGTGTGTGTGAGGTTGTCAGTGTGTGTGTGAGGTTGTCAGTGTGTGAGTGAGGTTGTCAGGGTGTGTGAGTGTGAGGTTGTCAGTGTGTGTGAGTGTGAGGTTGTCAGTGTGTGTGAGTGTGAGGTTGTCAGTGTGTGTGTGTGAGGTTGTCAGTGTGTGTGTGAGTGTGAGGTTGTCAGTGTGTAAGTGTGAGGTTGTCAGTGTGTGTGAGTGTGAGGTTGTCAGTGTGTGTGAGTGTGAGGTTGTCAGTGTGTGAGTGTGCGGTTGTCAGTGTGTGAGTGTGAGGTTGTCAGTGTGTGTGTGTGAGGTTGTCAGTGTGTGTGTGAGTGTGAGGTTGTCACAGTGTGTGAGTGTGAGGTTGTCAGTGTGTGTGTGAGTGTGAGGTTGTCAGTGTGTGAGTGTGAGGTTGTCAGTGTGAGTGTGAGGTTGTCAGTGTGTGTGTGTGAGGTTGTCAGTGTGTGAGTGTGAGGTTGTCAGTGTGTGTGTGAGTGTGAGGTTGTCAGAGTGTGTGAGTGTGAGGTTGTCACTGTGTGTGTGTGTGAGGTTGTCAGTGTGTGTGAGAGGTTGTCAGTGTGTGTGTGTGTGAGGTTGTCAGTGTGTGAGTGTGAGGTTGTCAGTGGGTGTGAGTGTGAGGTTGTCAGTGTGTGTGTGAGGTTGTCAGTGTGTGTGAGGTTGTCACTGTGTGTGAGTGTGAGGTTGTCAGTCTGTGTGTGAGGTTGTCACTGTGTGTGTGTGTGTGAGGTTGTCAGTGTGTGTGTGTGTGTGAGGTTGTCAGTGTGTGTGTGTGAGGTTGTCAGTGTGTGTGAGTGTGAGATTGTCAGTGTGTGTCAGTGTGAGGTTGTCAGTGTGTGTGTGTGAGGTTGTCAGTGGGTGTGAGTGTGAGGTTGTCAGTGTGTGTGTGTGTGAGGTTGTCAGTGTGTAAGTGTGAGGTTGTCAGTGTGTGAGTGTGAGATTGTCAGTGTGTGTGTGAGGTTGTCAGTGTGTGTGTGAGTGTGAGATTGTCAGCCCGTGTGTGTGAGATTGTCAGAATGTGTGAGTGTGTAATTGTCAGTGTGTGTGTGAGATTGTCAGTCTGTGTGAGTGTGAGGTTGTCAGCCTGCGTGTGTTTGAGATTGTCAAAATGTGTGAGTGTGAGATTGTTAGTGTGTGTGAGATTGTCAGCCTGTGTGAGTGTGAGATTGTCAGTGTGTGTGTGAGATTATCAGTCTGTATGTGAGTGAGATTGTCAGTCTGTGTGTGTGTGTGTGAGATTGTCAGCCTGTGTGAGATTGTCAGCCTGTGTGAGTGTGAGATTGTCAGGCCGTGTGAGTGTGAGATTGTCAGTCTGTGTGTGTGAGATTGTCAGCCTGTGTGAGATTGTCAGCCTGTGTGAGTGTGAGATTGTCAGTCTGTGTGTGTGTGTGTGAGATTGTCAGCCTGTGTGAGTGTGAGATTGTCAGTCTGTGTGAGTGTGAGATTGTCAGTGTGTGTGTGTGAGGTTGTGAGTGAGGTTGTCAGTGTGTGTGATGTTGTCAGTGTGTGTGTGTGAGATTGTCAGCCTGTGTGAGTGTGAGGTTGTCAGTGTGTGTGTGTGAGTGTGAGGTTGTCAGTGTGTGTGTGTGAGGTTGTCAGTGTGTGTGTGTGTGAGGTTGTCAGTGTGTGTGTGTGAGGTTGTCAGTGTGTGTGTGAGTGTGAGGTTGTCAGTGTGTGTGTGTGAGGTTGTCAGCCTGTGTGTGTGTGAGGTTGTCAGTGTGTAAGTGTGAGGTTGTCAGTGTGTGTGTGAGTGTGAGGTTGTCAGTGTGTGTGTGTGAGGTTGTCAGTGTGTGTGTGTGAGGTTGTCAGTGTGTGTGTGAGTGTGAGGTTGTCACAGTGTGTGAGTGTGAGGTTGTCAGTGTGTGTGTGTGAGGTTGTCAGTGTGTGTGTGAGTGTGAGGTTGTCACAGTGTGTGAGTGTGAGGTTGTCAGTGTGTGAGTGTGAGGTTGTCAGTGTGTGTGTATGTATGTGAGGTTATCAGTGTGTGTGAGTGTGAGGTTGTCAGTGTCTGTGTGAGGTTGTCAGTGTGTGTGTGTGTGAGGTTGTCAGTGTGTGAGTGTGAGGTTGTCAGTGTGTGTGTGAGTGTGAGATTGTCAGTGTGTGTGTGAGGTTGTCAGTGTGTGTGTGAGTGTGAGGTTGTCAGTGTGTGTGTGAGGTTGTCAGTGTGTGTGTGAGTGTGAGGTTGTCACAGTGTGTGAGTGTGAGGTTGTCAGTGTGTGAGTGTGAGGTTGTCAGTGTGTGTGTGTGTATGTGAGGTTATCAGTGTGTGTGAGTGTGAGGTTGTCAGTGTCTGTGTGAGGTTGTCAGTGTGTGTGTGTGTGAGGTTGTCAGTGTGTGAGTGTGAGTGTGAGGTTGTCAGTGTGCGAGTGTGAGGTTGTCAGTGTGTGTGTGTGAGGTTGTCAGTGTGTGAGTGTGAGGTTGTCAGTGTGTGTGTGAGTGTGAGATTGTCAGTGTGTGTGTGAGTGTGAGGTTGTCAGTGTGTGTGTGAGTGTGAGGTTGTCAGTGTGTGTGTGAGGTTGTCAGTGTGTGTGTGAGTGTGAGGTTGTCAGTGTGTGAGTGTGAGGTTGTCAGTGTGTGTGAGTGAGGTTGTCAGTGTGTGAGTGTGAGATTGTCAGTGTGTGAGTGTGAGGTTGTCAGTGCGAGTGTGAGGTTGTCAGTGTGTGTGAGTGTGAGGTTGTCAGTGTGTGTGTGAGGTTGTCAGTGTGTGTGTGAGGTTGTCAGTGTGTGAGTGAGGTTGTCAGGGTGTGTGAGTGTGAGGTTGTCAGTGTGTGTGAGTGTGAGGTTGTCAGTGTGTGTGAGTGTGAGGTTGTCAGTGTGTGTGTGTGAGGTTGTCAGTGTGTGTGTGAGTGTGAGGTTGTCAGTGTGTAAGTGTGAGGTTGTCAGTGTGTGTGACTGTGAGGTTGTCAGTGTGTGTGAGTGTGAGGTTGTCAGTGTGTGAGTGTGCGGTTGTCAGTGTGTGAGTGTGAGGTTGTCAGTGTGTGTGTGTGAGGTTGTCAGTGTGTGTGTGAGTGTGAGGTTGTCACAGTGTGTGAGTGTGAGGTTGTCAGTGTGTGTGTGAGTGTGAGGTTGTCAGTGTGTGAGTGTGAGGTTGTCAGTGTGAGTGTGAGGTTGTCAGTGTGTGTGTGTGAGGTTGTCAGTGTGTGAGTGTGAGGTTGTCAGTGTGTGTGTGAGTGTGAGGTTGTCAGAGTGTGTGAGTGTGAGGTTGTCACTGTGTGTGTGTGTGAGGTTGTCAGTGTGTGTGAGAGGTTGTCAGTGTGTGTGTGTGTGAGGTTGTCAGTGTGTGAGTGTGAGGTTGTCAGTGGGTGTGAGTGTGAGGTTGTCAGTGTGTGTGTGAGTGTGAGGTTGTCAGTGTGTGTGTGTGAGGTTGTCACTGTGTGTGAGTGTGAGGTTGTCAGTCTGTGTGTGAGGTTGTCACTGTGTGTGTGTGTGTGAGGTTGTCAGTGTGTGTGTGTGTGAGGTTGTCAGTGTGTGTGTGTGAGGTTGTCAGTGTGTGTGAGTGTGAGATTGTCAGTGTGTGTCAGTGTGAGGTTGTCAGTGTGTGTGTGTGAGGTTGTCAGTGGGTGTGAGTGTGAGGTTGTCAGTGTGTGTGTGTGTGAGGTTGTCAGTGTGTAAGTGTGAGGTTGTCAGTGTGTGAGTGTGAGATTGTCAGTGTGTGTGTGAGGTTGTCAGTGTGTGTGTGAGTGTGAGATTGTCAGCCCGTGTGTGTGTGAGATTGTCAGAATGTGTGAGTGTGTAATTGTCAGTGTGTGTGTGAGATTGTCAGTCTGTGTGAGTGTGAGGTTGTCAGCCTGCGTGTGTTTGAGATTGTCAAAATGTGTGAGTGTGAGATTGTTAGTGTGTGTGAGATTGTCAGCCTGTGTGAGTGTGAGATTGTCAGTGTGTGTGTGAGATTATCAGTCTGTATGTGAGTGAGATTGTCAGTCTGTGTGTGTGTGTGTGAGATTGTCAGCCTGTGTGAGATTGTCAGCCTGTGTGAGTGTGAGATTGTCATGCCGTGTGAGTGTGAGATTGTCAGTCTGTGTGTGTGAGATTGTCAGCCTGTGTGAGATTGTCAGCCTGTGTGAGTGTGAGATTGTCAGTCTGTGTGTGTGTGTGTGAGATTGTCAGCCTGTGTGAGTGTGAGATTGTCAGTCTGTGTGAGTGTGAGATTGTCAGTGTGTGTGTGTGAGGTTGTGAGTGAGGTTGTCAGTGTGTGTGATGTTGTCAGTGTGTGTGTGTGAGATTGTCAGCCTGTGTGAGTGTGAGGTTGTCAGTGTGTGTGTGTGAGTGTGAGGTTGTCAGTGTGTGTGTGTGAGGTTGTCAGTGTGTGTGTGTGTGAGGTTGTCAGTGTGTGTGTGTGAGGTTGTCAGTGTGTGTGTGAGTGTGAGGTTGTCAGTGTGTGTGTGTGAGGTTGTCAGCCTGTGTGTGTGTGAGGTTGTCAGTGTGTAAGTGTGAGGTTGTCAGTGTGTGTGTGAGTGTGAGGTTGTCAGTGTGTGTGTGTGAGGTTGTCAGTGTGTGTGTGTGAGGTTGTCAGTGTGTGTGTGAGTGTGAGGTTGTCACAGTGTGTGAGTGTGAGGTTGTCAGTGTGTGTGTGTGAGGTTGTCAGTGTGTGTGTGAGTGTGAGGTTGTCACAGTGTGTGAGTGTGAGGTTGTCAGTGTGTGAGTGTGAGGTTGTCAGTGTGTGTGTATGTATGTGAGGTTATCAGTGTGTGTGAGTGTGAGGTTGTCAGTGTCTGTGTGAGGTTGTCAGTGTGTGTGTGTGTGAGGTTGTCAGTGTGTGAGTGTGAGGTTGTCAGTGTGTGTGTGAGTGTGAGATTGTCAGTGTGTGTGTGAGGTTGTCAGTGTGTGTGTGAGTGTGAGGTTGTCAGTGTGTGTGTGAGGTTGTCAGTGTGTGTGTGAGTGTGAGGTTGTCAGTGTGTGAGTGTGAGGTTGTCAGTGTGTGTGAGTGAGGTTGTCAGTGTGTGAGTGTGAGATTGTCAGTGTGTGAGTGTGAGGTTGTCAGTGCGAGTGTGAGGTTGTCAGTGTGTGTGAGTGTGAGGTTGTCAGTGTGTGTGAGTGTGAGGTTGTCAGTGTGTGTGTGAGGTTGTCAGTGTGTGTGTGAGGTTGTCAGTGTGTGAGTGAGGTTGTCAGGGTGTGTGAGTGTGAGGTTGTCAGTGTGTGTGAGTGTGAGGTTGTCAGTGTGTGTGAGTGTGAGGTTGTCAGTGTGTGTGTGTGAGGTTGTCAGTGTGTGAGTGTGAGGTTGTCAGTGTGTGTGTGTGAGGTTGTCAGTGTGTGAGTGTGAGGTTGTCAGTGTGTGTGTGTGAGTGTGAGGTTGTCAGTGTGTAAGTGTGAGGTTGTCAGTGTGTGAGTGAGGTTGTCAGGGTGTGTGAGTGTGAGGTTGTCATTGTGTGTGAGTGTGAGGTTGTCAGTGTGTGAGTGTGAGGTTGTCAGTGTGTGAGTGTGAGGTTGTCAGTGTGTGTCAGTGTGAGGTTGTCAGTGTGTGAGTGTGAGGTTGTCAGTGTGTGTGTGTGAGGTTGTCACAGTGTGTGTGAGTGTGAGGTTGTCAGTGTGTGTGAGGTTGTCACAGTGTGTGTGAGTGTGAGGTTGTCACAGTGTGTGTGTGTGAGGTTGTCACAGTGTGTGTGTGTGTGAGGTTGTCAGTGTGTGTGTGTGAGTGTGAGGTTGTCACAGTGTGTGAGTGTGAGGTTGTCACTGACCCTGGTGAATCTTCGTCGTTGTCAAGGCCGCAGGCTTCACCTCCCTCACGACTCTCAAAATGGCGGCGAGCGAGGAGGAGCCAGAAAACTCCGCGTCACGTGGGAGGGGAGAAACTGAAACTTGATTGGCTCCAAGGCGGAGAGATTTTTATTTTTTTTCGGGGAAATTGTTTTTCTTTTTAACCGTACGACGGATTTACAAAACTCACCATCAACAATAAACACTCGCGTTGGCATTGGCGCGGTCTGAAAAAAAAACCAAATTTTTATTGGTTATGTAAATATTTAAAAAAACGCAGTAATATCAGAAATCTCATCTTGAGTAACAAAAAAATGACCCAAATGATATTCCGTATTCTTAGCTCTTTCGGTAAAGTCACGTTGAAGGGAAACAATAAAATAATAAAATATATATGAAACAATAAAAATTCTCACGACGTTTTGACCATAACACAAACGGTCGTCATCAGGTGTGTCGGTTTGCATAAATGTATTTATTTTTAAACGGTGTATTTATTTATTTATAAACGTTAGCACCACGCGCAGCGATTTGGCAGTTTATTTAGAAGGACTAGTCCATCTATGTTCTGAAAAGAGGAGGGAGGAGACGAAAAATTTAATGTATGCTGTCTGAATGCCACTGTAAGCGTGAACAATCAATTAAGACCTGAAATGGTTAATCAAATCTTTCCAATGCCAGAATCCATCTTCTCGGTTTAAATTGTCTCTGTGTTTGTATATGTGGATAGCCTCATGAACGAATCTCTCATGGTAGCCAGATGGCTTACAAAGAACCTCTGTTTGGAAAAGTCAATGTCATGTGAGCCTCGCTAGTGACGTCATGTCACCAAGGTATTCACCCCACCCCCGTCCACCGCGCCCTTGAGCGTGACGTCACCTCCGCATGGGTCACTGCCGATATCGGTCCAGTGGCAATCCTTATTTGGGCAAAGCTACGCCCAGTGACTGGTGGCTCATTAACATAATGTGTCCGTTAAAGCCGTCGCGAGTTTTTTGCGACTGGTTCAGCGCCCACGCCCCCATCCCTCCACGAATGGGCCGGCCTCATTAACATAATTTATTCAGTTAGAGAGCCGCTCGTCGGAGGGAAGTGACGTCATGCTACTTCCTGCTGTCGCGAGGTGACAGGAAGCTGCCGTGTGCGCGCTTGCACTGAAATCCGAGGTGAGAAATTCTCATCGTTGTGGTGGTGGTGGTCGTGGTGGTGGTTGTTGTTGTTGTTTACCAAGGTAGAGCCTCTCTCGTAGGGATGTCAGTTGAGTATCAGCGAGCATGGGAATCGATGTCCAGGTTGGAACTTTACAACGCGGGGCCTAGCCACGCGGGGCCTTGCCTCCTGCCCTCGCCTGATTGCATTCACTTTAATAATCTCGCTTAAGTTTAATTTGTCTTCACCCGGCTCGCCACTTTGTAACTTTGTTTTATTGTAAATATTCACGCAGTTTTTATTTTTTTCACCAGGCCAAGCCCGCTTGAGCTGCTATACCGCTCTTGTTATCAGAAGCGACCTGCCCACAACAACACAAGGTGAGGCTTTGTCAACGTGTGTGAATGTTTTGACTTAAAACTTTGGTGACTGCAGGAATTAATATTCTTGGTTCTTTCGGTAAAGTCACGTAGATATAAAATAAAATTAAAATAACAGCTAATAAAATGAAAAAATAATTGTAAATAAAGAAAAAAAACTCACGTTTTGATCGCAACACAAGTGGTCTTTATTTAATGTAATTATATTATCTGTTATTGTTATTTTCTATCTACGTAACTTTACTGAAAGAAACAAGAATACGTGTGTTAATGTCTATCGGTCAAAGACACTCATCGGAGAGACGCGCAAACTCCAAATAGACAGCAGGCGTCAGGGTCGGGATCGAACCCACGACTTCCTGTATACCAGGTGAGGTCGTTAACATCTCACCACGGAGAGAGACACGCAAACTCCAGTTAGCCTCGGCTGTGTTCGTTGAACCTCAATGAATTACTTGGTGGAGTGAGGAAGCATTCATGCCAAGCAGATGAAAGGTGGCCAGGCATGATTCTAGACATGCCACCGCCTGTTTACCCAGTGACAGTGTACAGTTTGTGTTTGCAGTAACGTCTATTAACTCTGTTGAACACGGACGTCATAGCACAACAATAGTTTACTTTTGTTTTCCTCTGGAACTCTTTATAAGAATGGAAACTGGAGGTGAACACAGCACACACATTCAGCTGAAGTCGGAACTGTTCATCCCAGCATTTAAGGACATCTGAGCCTGGATTCACACCTCTAAGTTGCGATTGAACATTAATTTATGCATAGCACAAATGGTATTGTTTTCAACACCCTTTGCTATGTCAGCTGAATTTAGCTCCCATAAATATTCCTTTTGTAGCCAGACAGCCGAAATTGTGTGCTCGGAGTTTTGGGTGAACATTCATTTTGAAGATACGAGGGCTTCCAGGCACGTTTATGACCATTTGCCCTCTCATTGTGTGCCATAACAGCCCTGTGATGAATTTGGGAAACTTTTTCACTGCATCATGAATATATGAATAAGTATAGACGTGTAAGTCACATGTGACTATATATGCATTCATCTGTGCCTCGATACTGACGTGTAGATGGTGTGGATATTATTTTTTTCTGTCTGCAGCTGACGCTTCCTCTGACGCTTCCTCTGCAGAATTGGTCTGATGGAGCAAATGCACTCAGCGCAGCTCGGTATGACAAGTCAACAATGCGACCAGCGTGCATACAGCACGGATCGGACTGGAAATTTGACACGGCACCAGAGAACTCGCACAGGAGAGAAACCCTTCAAGTGCACTGTGTGTGGGAAGGCGTTTTCACAGTCATCTGTTGTTAAAAAACACCAGAGAACACACACGGGAGAGAAACCGTTCAGGTGCACTCTGTGCGGGATGGCGTTTGCACAGTCTCCACATCTTCAAGTACACCAGAGAACACACACGGGAGAGAAACCCTTCAAGTGCACTGTGTGTGGGAAGGCATTTGCAAGTTCATCTAATCTTGTAATACACCAGAGAACACACACAGGAGAGAAACCCTTCAAGTGCACTCTGTGCAGGAAGGCGTTTGCACATTCATCAAATCTTCAAGTACACAAGAGAACACACACGCATCAGAAGATCCACAAGGAGTGCAGTCTGATATCGGCTTGTGAAAGTCAAAGTGCCACCATGAGCCCATCCCTCATGAAACACGAACCGGAAAAAAATCCCAGCTTGGACACTGTTAAAGTTATTGAGGTGAAATATGAAGAGGTGATGGTGAAATGTGAAGAAGTGATGGTGAAGAGTGAAGAAGTGATGGTGAAGAGGGAAGAAGTGAAGGTGAAATGTGAAGATGAAGATTCAACTCCAAAATGGGACCTTCACATCGATGGAGGCAACGTGAAGCAGGAGGAGAATTCTGACTGTGAGGCAGAGCGAGGCAACTCCCAGCAATTCGTGGAAGTGGAGGTGTGGCTGGACTTGCTCCTAGACAATACAAAGTCAAGTGGAGACCCGGTAGATGTGTAAGCCAGAGACGATGTCGCTACAATAGATGCACCTTTGTCACAGGCCTTTAATGAAAAGAACGCGAAGTTGAACACTCAGTTCTTAGGTTCAACCTGCAGAGTAAGAGCGGCCAGTCTTTGTGGACCTGTGGGTTGGGTTAATCTCTAACCAGGAGCGAGAGCCAATAAGCTCCCAAGCATTCACTATTTTATCAATTGCATTTATATGGTGCTTGCTTAATCGCCTCTACGTGGCTTTACCGAAAGAACCAAGGAGAATGGATCCCTGCAGTCACAAACTTCAAATCAAGATTGCCTCAGCAACTCAGAGTTTTGTATCTCGTTTCAGACACTCGAAGAGCATCCCCAAGTAGCAGCTGCCCCTGTGTGGCACAAGGTGGTGGCCCTGCACCGGCCTGCATGTGGACAAGAGCCTGTCAGTAGGGGGCGTTGGTTGATGTGGCGTCTTAGTTGTGGAGTTTGTTGGTAATGTTTCGATTTAAAGCTTTCGTGACTGCAGGGATTCATCTTCTTGGTTCTTTCGGTAAAGTCACGTAGAAGGGAAACGATAAGATAATAAAAATGAAACAATAAAATAAAATTCTCACGACGTTTCGGCTGCTTGCGAACGTCGTGAGAATTTTATTTGATTTTTTTATTATCTTATTATTTCCCTTCTACGTGAATTTGTAGGTAATGTTTAGAATGTTATCAAGTTTTGACCGAGATGCCAGCATGCAAATGCAATAGTACGTTGTACATACACTGTAAAGCAGATGGTGCATATTTTTTTAAAAACAGCTTCTTGTTAATACGATGTAACCTGATGCAGTCTATTTCACTGCAGTAATTCAATTTTGTAAAAATGCCTGTCAATAATTTAGAATGAATACTTGTGTGATTGTGCGTGTGCATGTAACATTTTGTCTGAGGGTCAAACATTGAATAAGTGATGTTAGGACAAAGTGTGTGTGTGTTTGGAAGTAACCTGTACAGAGAACTCAGGTGAGACACGTTGTTCTTGTGATACAGGTCAAAGGGTACTTTTGTGTTTCACGAAGCGTCGGCCTCTGAAGCAACTCATTGTCTTTGAAATAGGGAGCACGCTCGGAGCATTCATCAGTTACAAGGCATACCACTTAAAAGTTACACGTATAGGAGGAGGTACATTCTCTACAACACGAATTGTCTTACGTGTTGACGTAGATTTTGTCTAACTGGGACTAGAAATGCTCCTTGCTGATTGACGTCTGGATGTTCGTACCTATCGGTTGAAGCAAACCCCACTGCTGTTGTTGAGACGCTGTGCACCAATAAGGGTCCAAGCATTTTAGGGCCTTCGGCCAGGAAAGTCACAACGTTTACGGCACACGAAGGACGCATTCACGCAAGTACCCCATGCTCCGTTTTGAAGTTTTAAAATGAAACATCTTTGAATCGTGTTGTGTTTTGAATTAGATTATTGTTATTTCTTCATTAAAAGTTTATTTCATTTTACATCCGGAAGGCTTCATTGAGAAGGACATTTCGAGTGAATGTTCTCTCGTCGTTAAGTAGACGGCCTTGCCGGGGGTTCGGTTCGATGTGGACTTTCACCTGGTTGGGATTGCGGGATCGAGATAAAGCGACACGGAGCTGCTGGCCGTCTGCAGATCGATTCCAACGTAATCGAACGTCTGTCCCTGCGCCTCCGTCGTTGGTACAGGGGGTGCTGGATAATGTTTGGAATTACCCCAATTTTGACCGTGACACCAACATGCGTTGTGAATGACGCAACGTTATGTTTTACATCTGCCGTTTAGCAGACTGCGCATATTGTGGTGAATGTTACTGGGGTAGCCAGGTGTGCCTGTCTGTCGTTCGCATGCAGGGGGCGCGTGTAGGTTTACAGCGCCCCCTGCGTGAAAACGACAAAGTGCAGCGTTCCATCACGGATAAAGTTGTGCGCTTATATTTAAAATGTTATTCTTTTATAAGGTGATGTTGATATCGAAAACTGACACATAGCTGGCATGCCATGAATAGGAAATTAACTCTGCTTATTCGAATCAATGTATTCATATATGTTGATAAACTGTTTTCAAGCAGATTGTCTCTAACGGCGACTACAGGGACCACGTGATTGTTTAAAAATGTCTTTGATTGTAACTATAATTGCCTACAATTCGTCATGTGTAGCTTATTTAGACTATAATTTATTCACTACCCAAAATGTATTTACTTGAAAACATAGAGCTGATATTTATTCTTGGTTCTTTCGGTAAAGTCACGTAGAAGGGAAACAAAATAACAAAAATATAAAACAATTCTTACGACGTTTCGACTGCAACACAAGCAATCATCATCAGGTGTCACACACAGGCACACACACAGAGACACAGGCACACACAGATACAGGCACACAGTGTGTACACACACACAGTGTACACACAGTGTATACACAGTGTACACACACACAGTGTATACACACAGTGTGTATACACACAGTGTGTATACACACAGTGTACACACAGAAATAGTGTGTACATACAGAAACAGTGTGTACACACAGAAACTGTGTACACACAGTAATGTCCACGTTGTAGTTGCTGAGCTCACGCACGCAAGGGGCCTCTGTTCAAGAGATGGAGCAATGGAAAATGAATCAAAACTTAAACTCCATCCCCGCTCTGTGACGTCACCACTCAGCATGACCTCATCGGTGTGAAACGCCAGGGGGAGGTGTGCCTCGCTAATGACGTCATGTCACCAAGGTTTCACCCCACCCCCGTCCACCGCACCCTTGCGCGTGACGTCACCTTTGCTTGGGTCACTGCCGATATCTGTTCCGGTACAATTCTTATTTGGGCAAAGCAACGCCCAGTGACTGGCGGGTCATTAACATAATGTGTTCGTGAAAGCCGTCGCGAGTTGATTGCGACGGGTTCAGCACCCACGCCCCCATCCCTCGACATATGGCTCGGACTCATTAACATAATTTATTCAGTTACAGAGCTGCTCGTGGGAGGGAAGTGTCTTGTACCCCGGAGGTGACGTCATGTCACCTTCTGCATGGCCATCAGTTTTTCAGAACCACCAGAGAACACACACGGGAGAGAAACCCATCAGGTGCACGATGTGCGGGATGGCGTTTACACAGTCATGTAATCTTGTAACACACCAGAGAACACACACGGGAGAGAAACCCTTCAAATGCAGTGTGTGTGACAAGGCATTTGCATGGCCATCAGTTCTTGAGACCCACCAGAGAACACACACAGGAGAGAAACCCTTCAAGTGCACTGTGTGTGGGAAGGCATTTTCATGGTCATCTGTTCCTAAAAAAACACCAGAGAACACACACGGGAGAGAAACCCTTCAAGTGTACTCTGTGCGGCAAGGCGTTTTCAGATTCATGGCATCTTGTAACACACCAGAGAACACACACGGGAGAGAAACCCTTCAAGTGCACTCTGTGCAGGAAGGCGTTTGCACAGTCACCACATCTTGAAGTACACCAGAGAACACACACGGGAGAGAAACCCTTCAAGTGCAGTGTGTGCGTGAAGGCATTTGCACAGTCATCTGCCCTTGTAAAACACCAGAGAACACACACGGGAGAGAAACCCTTCAAGTGCAGTGTGTGCGTGAAGGCATTTGCACAGTCATCTGATCTTGTAAAACACCAGAGAACACACGGGAGAGAAACCCTTCAGGTGCAGTGTGTGCGGGATGGCGTTTGCAGATTAATCAAATCTTCGAAGACACCAGAGAACACAAAAGCATCACAAGGAGCGGAGTCGGAGTCTGAAATCAGCTTGTGAAAGTCAAAGTGCCGCAATGTGCCCATCATGAAACACGAACCGGACGAAAATCCCAGCTTGGACACTTTTAAAGGTATCGAGGTGAAATATGAAGAGGTGATGGTGAAATGTGACGAAGTGATGAGCGAAGAAGTGAAGGTAAAATGTGCAGATGAAGATTCAACTCCAAAATGGGACCTTCACATCGTGAAGCAGGGGGAGAATTCTGACTGAGGCAGAGCGAGGCAACTCCCAGCAGTTTGTGGAAGTGGAGGTGTGGGTGGACTTGCACCTAGACAATACAAAGTCAAGTGGAGACCCGGTAGATGTGTAAGCCAGAGACGATGTCGCTACAATAGATGCACCTTTGTCACAGGCCTTTAATGTCAAGAATGTGAAGTTGAACACTTTGTGGGCCTGTGGGTTGGGTAGATCTCTAACCAGGAGCAAGAGCCAATAAGCTCCCAAGCATTCACTGTTATCATAATAATTTATTTTACATCGTGCTTGCTTAATCGCCTCAGCAACTCGGAGTTTTGTGTCGTACCTCGTCTGAAACATTCGAAGAGCATCCCCAAGTAGCAGCTGCCCCTGTGTGGCACAAGGTGGTGGCCCTGCACCGGCCTGCATGTGGACAAGAGCCTGTCAGTGGGGGGCGATGATTGACGTGTCATCTCAGTTGTGTAGTTTGTAGGTAATGTTTAGAATTTGCTACATTTTCACTCAGACGCCAGCATGCAATGGCCTACTCGTTTTGAATGACACAATAGTATGTTTTACATACACTGTGAAGCAGACTGTGCAACTTTTTTGTAAAAGCTTCTTGTTAATACAATGTAACGTGATGCAGTATATTTCACTGCAGTAATCCAATTTTGTTAATATGCCTGTCAATAATTTAGAATGTATTCTTGTCTGGTTTTGTGCATACTTGTAACATTTGATCTGTAAGGGTCAAACATTGAATAAGTGATGTTAGGACAAAGTGTGTGTGTGTGTTTGAAAGTAACCTGTACAGAGAACTCAGGTGAGACCCGTTGTTCTTGTGATACAGGTCAAAAGGTATTTTTGGGTTCCACGAAGCATCTGGAGCAACTCATTGTTTTTGAAATAGGTAGCACGCTCGGATCATTCATCAGTTACAAGGCATACCACTTAAAAGTTACACGTATAGGAGGAGATACATTCTCTACAACACGAATTGTAGTTTTGTCTTACGTGTTGACGTAGATTTTGTCTAACTGGGACTAGAAATGCACCTTGCTGATTGACGTCTGGATGTTCGTTACCTATCGGTTGAAGCAAACCCCACTGCTGTTGTTGAGACGCTGTGCACCATTTAATGGTCCAACACATTGACGGCCTTCAGTCCAGGAAAGTCACAACATTTGCACACGATGGACGCATTCACGCAAGTACCCCATGCTCCATTTTGAAGTTTTAAAATGAAGCATCTTTGAATTGTGTTGTGTTTTGAATTAGATGATTTTATTTCTTCATTAAAAGCTTGTATCAATTTACATCTGGAAGACTTCATTGAAAAGGACATTTCGTGTGAATTTTCTCTCGTCATTAAGTAGATGGCCTTGCCGGGGGTTCGGACACAGTGTACACACACAGTGTACACACACAATGTACACACAGTGTACACACAGTGTACACATGCACACAGTGTACACACACACAGTGTATACACAGTGTACACACAGTGTACACGCACACTGTATACACTGTACACATACACAGGGTATACACTGTACACACACACAGTGTACACACACGGTACACACACTGTATATACACACACAGTGACACAGTGTGCACACGCAGTGTACACACACTGTGTGTACACAGTGTACACACACAGTGACACAGTGACACAACAACCGCCATTCGCCACTAAGTGGCGGTGACGTCACCACGACGCTTGTGCCAGGCACAGTGACACACACAGTGACACACACAGCGACACACAGTGACACACACAGTGACACACAGCGACACACAGTGACACAGTGTCACACACAGTGTATATACATAGTGTACACACACACAGTGTACACACACACACAGTGTATACACAATAATGTCCACGTTGTTGCTGAGCTCACACCAAAGGGAGGGAGCAATAGAAAATGAATCTAAATCAACTTAAACTCCAACTCTGTGACGTCACCACTCTGCATTACCTCATCGGCGTGACACGCCAGGGTGAGGTGTACCTTGCTAGTGACGTCATGTCACCAAGGTATTCGCCCCTCCCCGTCCACAGCTCTCTTGAGCGTGACGTCACCTCCGCTAGTGTCACTGCCGATATCGTTCCAGTGGCAATCCTTATTTGGGCAAAGCTACGCCCAGTGACTGGTGGCTCATTAACATAATGTATCCGTTAAAGCCGTCGCGAGATTATTGCGAGGGGTTTGGCGCCCACGCCCCCATCCCTCCACATATGGGCCGGCCTCATTAACATAATTTATTCATATTCTTAGTTTTTTCGGTAAAGTCACGTTGAAGAGAAACAACAAAATAACAAAATATATATAAAACAATAAAAAAATTCTCACGACGTTTCGACCATAACTCAAACGGTCATCATCAGGTGTGTCGGTTTGCATAAATGTATTTTGAAAACGGCATATTTATTTATATATATAAAAATAACGTTTGCGTCACGCGCAACGATTGGCTGTTTGCCAGGACTAGTCCATCTATTTTTTGAAAAGAGGAGGGGGGAGACGAAATTTGTTTTTATGTATGCTGTCTGAAAGCCACTGTAAGCGTGAACAATCAATCAAGAACTGAAATGATTTATCAAATCTTTCCAATGATTGCTAAGATAGAATCCATCTTCTCGGTTGAAATTGTCTCTGTGTTTGTATATGTGGATAGCCTCATGAACGAATCTCTCATGGAAGCCAGATGGCTTACAAAGAACCTCCGTCTTGGAAAAGTCAATGGCATGTGAGCCTACTGAATTAGAACAATGATCTGCTACGGCCGAGGTGTTGGTCCTACCGTGTTTAAGGTCTGCTTTATGTTCACGAATGCGGTCCGAGATATGGCGTTTGGTTTCTCCAATGTAACTACTACCACAGAGGCAACTTAGTTTGTAGACACCAGGGTATTGTATGTCCGGAATCACATCTTTTACAGACGGAACCAGATCACGGATTTTATGTAATGTGTTGAAACGGACCGCATTCGTGAACATAAAGCAGACCTTAAACACGGTAGGACCAACACCTCGGCCGTAGCAGATCATTGTTCTAATTCAGTAGGCTCACATGCCATTGACTTTTCCAAGACGGAGGTTCTTTGTAAGCCATCTGGCTTCCATGAGAGATTCGTTCATGAGGCTATCCACATATACAAACACAGAGACAATTTCAACCGAGAAGATGGATTCTATCTTAGCAATCATTGGAAAGATTTGATAAATCATTTCAGTTCTTGATTGATTGTTCACGCTTACAGTGGCTTTCAGACAGCATACATAAAAACAAATTTCGTCTCCCCCCTCCTCTTTTCAAAAAATAGATGGACTAGTCCTGGCAAACAGCCAATCGTTGCGCGTGAAGCAAACGTTATTTATATATATATAAATAAATATGCCGTTTTCAAAATAAATTTATGCAAACCGACACACCTGATGATGACCGTTTGAGTTATGGTCGAAACGTCGTGAGAATTTTTTATTGTTTTATATATATTTTGTTATTTTGTTGTTTCTCTTCAACGTGACTTTACCGAAAAAACTAAGAATATGAATTACTGCAGTCACGAAAGCTTTAAATCAAAATTTAATCGCCTCTACGGGGAGGGTTTTCACATAACTTTAAGATCCTTCAACAAACTCCGGGATAAGAAAGCTCAGCTGATCGAGTCTCTCACCTTCCTGAAGAGATGCCGCGACTCTGGGGTAATACCAATCGCATTTACACTCACCTCTGCTACTGTAACTTCTTCTAATGCGAAACGAATTCTTTTCAAAACTAGCTTAGCTCTTATCTCAGAAAAAATCAGACTTATACGCACAGAACTAGATCAGTTAGACAAGACACTCTACAAATCACACTTATCATTGACGGCAATAATGTCCACATCGGATTGGGAACATGTAGACAATATGACTGCCTCTTCAGCTGCTACTATGTCGACCAAATGTAAGGAAAACCTGATTTCCAAATTTAACCTCCTCTTAAACAAAAGACCGGACCCACACACCAAAAAGTTAGACGTTAATAAAGTCGTAATTAATCGCAGTAACAGTTCTATTTCCGATGGTCTGAAATCCGTTTTAGCTAAAGGTCTAAACTTTGCAGTCACACCTAAACACATACCAGTTAATGATATAATTGCCCAAGTAGACGTTGCTCTCAGGGGCCTGGGTCACATCGCTGCAGACGTAGCAAGATCTGAAATCGCTGCAACCCTCAAAAACGCTAAGATGCCAGCTAGCAACCTCAGCAAAGATGAGCGTTTTGAATTATATAAATTAAAAAAGAGGAATGATATTGTAGTTCTCTCAGCTGACAAAGGCAATGCTACTGTTATCATGGATAAAATAGAATACAACAACAAAATTAAAGAATTACTCGACGATGGTAGTTATACAAAAATAAAAAGAGATCCCACCAACAGCCTCGTCACACAAACCAACAAAATAATTTCTGATTCAACCGCATTAATTGATCAATCTAAACAGTTTTCGTTGAAACCTTCTGCTGCCAGGCCACCAAGATTATACGGCTTACCAAAAATACATAAAGTTGATACACCTCTTCGTCCCATAGTCTCTACTATCAGCTCCCCCACCTACAAACTAGCTCGTTTTTTGTCTGAAATCCTGCGTCCTTTCACTGGAAAGACCACCTCTGCGGTACAAAATTCTACTCACCTGGTATCAACAATCAAGGGTATTTCCCTGTCCCCAGACGACCTGCTTGTCAGTTTTGATGTAGTTTCCTTATTCACCAAGGTTCCTGTACCTGACACCATTGCAATCATTGAAGACTTGGTTCATCAAGGACTAAACACTGAGGTACCCCCCCTGGTGAGACACTGTTTAACCAATACATACTTCACTTGGAATGGAACTTTCTACAAACAAACTGAGGGCACCCCAATGGGCTCCCCCCTTTCTCCAGTTATAGCTAACATTTTCATGGAGAAATTTGAGACTGACGCCATCCAGACTGCCACTCTGCGCCCAACCTTATGGAAGAGGTACGTGGATGACACTTTTGTCATCTGGCCACATGGCCGGCCTGCTCTAGACCAATTCTTCGACCACATCAATTCCATACACCCAGCCATCAGATTTACCATGGAAGTCGAAATAGATGGCAAGATACCTTTTTTGGATGTCCTAATTAAAAAGAGACCTGATGGTTCAATGAGCCACTCTGTCTACAGGAAAGCTACCCATACGGATGCTTATCTGAAACCGGATTCCCACCACCATCCATCACAGAAGAATTCTCTCATCAAGACTCTGTATCATAGAGCCCAATGCATATCCGACCAGGAACACATAAGCAGTGAACTCAAGCACGTACACCAAGCTCTTAGGGCTAATGGTTACTCCGACTATACAATCCGCAAAGCTATCACTCAAACCATGAAGAAGAACCCTCTTGAGGAGCCTTTCAAAACCATCACTTTACCCTACATTGCTGGGATCACAAAAAAGATCTCCAAAATCTTGAATAAACACAAGATCCAGGTCCGTTTCAACACATTACATAAAATCCGTGATCTGGTTCCGTCTGTAAAAGATGTGATTCCGGACATACAATACCCTGGTGTCTACAAACTAAGTTGCCTCTGTGGTAGTAGTTACATTGGAGAAACCAAACGCCATGTCTCGGACCGCATTCGTGAACATAAAGCAGACCTTAAACACGGTAGGACCAACACCTCGGCCGTAGCAGATCATTGTTCTAATTCAGTAGGCTCACATGCCATTGACTTTTCCAAGACGGATGTTCTTTGTAAGCCATCTGGCTTCCATGAGAGATTCGTTCATGAGGCTATCCACATATACAAGCACAGAGACAATTTCAACCGAGAAGATGGATTCTATCTTAGCAATCATTGGAAAGATTTGATAAATCATTTCAGTTCTTGATTTATTGTTCACGCTTACAGTGGCTTTCAGACAGCATACATTATAAAAAATTTCGTCTCCCCCCTCCTCTTTTTTAAAAAAAATAGATGGGCTAGTCCTGGGCAAACTGCCAATCGCTGCGCGTGACGCCAACGTTTTTTTAAATAAATAAATAAATGTGCCGTTTTTTAAATACATTTATGCAAACCGACACACCTGATGATGACCGTTTGAGTTATGGTCGAAACGTCGTGAGAATTTTGTATTGTTTTATATATATTTTGTTATTTTGTTGTTTCTCTTCAACGTGACTTTACCGAAAAAACTAAGAATATGAATTACTGCAGTCACGAAAGCTTTAAATCAAAATTTAATGTCACTTACCTCTTAATGTCGCCTAATGATGTCACTTCCCTGTTAATATCGCCTGATGATGTCACTTCCCTCTTAATATCGCCTGATGATGTCACTTCCCTCTTAATGTCGCCTGATGATGTCACTTCCCTCTTAATGTTGCCTACCGATGTCACTTCCCCTCTCAATGTCACCTGATGATGTCACTTCCGTCTAAATGTCGCCTGATGTCACTTCCTTCTTAATGTCGCCTGATGATGTCACTTCCTGCTTAATGTCACCTCATGATGTCACTTCCCTCTTAATGTCACCTGATGATGTCACTTCCCTCGCATTCAATGCAAACATGTCCAGGGCCCCGAGCCCCCCACCTCCGTCTGAAATGTCCAATGCGCCCATCGCAGAAAGCTGGTGCTACACACAGGTAACTTGTTCCCCTGTGGCCAATCACATTCAACGGGTCTCCGTCTTGTGCCGGTCAAAGTATGCGCATGGCTAATGCATTTAACTTTTACACGTTTTTTGTTCATCGCAAAGCCATCCAAAATGGTTTCATAATTATGTGTAAGTGCAATTATGGATTATCATTTTACAGGCTATTTTTGTACATCAGATTGCAAAGTTCATAGAATTGCACTAACAACATTATACTAGATAATTGTCTCTGATTTTGACTGGTAGTGTATTTTTACAAAAGGGGCAGCAGTTTTTATCAAATAAAAAAAATAAAAAGGCCTTTTATTGCACACTCTAATCTATGACATGTTGAGACTTGTGTTAACGCTGTGCAGTAATGAACATGCAAGGTAATCCCAGAACACTAATAAGACCCTTTCATTTACAGTAATGTTTCTTTCCTTATAGGCAGTTTGTGTTTTTGAGCACAATATTCAGATGTGTGGGTGAAATACTTGAGGGTTTGTCAATGGTCATGTATTTATGGTAATGAATGAGCTTTATAGCTGTTATGTGCTCGTGTATTTCAGGTTAAGGTTGTAAAGTTCTCTTATATGTGGACCATCAACAATTTCAGCTTCTGTCGTGAAGAAATGGGCCAAGTTCTCAAGAGTTCTACATTTTCAGCAGGCACCAATGATACATTGAAATGGTACAGTAAATTCTGGCTATTTTATGACATTAAAAAAAAATCACAATGCTCACGGAGGTGCTTTACTAGAACAATTTTGCATAGTGCATGTTTTAGTTCATACTATATTGTTTTAGCAATGTAGTCTGCGCATACATACACACCTAATATGTCTTGTTTATATGTTCAATCAGGTGCCTACGCATACACCCCAAGGGTCTTGACGAAGAGAGTAAAGATTACCTATCGTTGTACTTGTTATTGGTCAGCTGTCCCAAGAGTGAAGTCTACGCCAAGTTCAAGGTTTCTATTCTTAATGCCAAGGGAGAGGAAACCAAGGCTATGGGTGAAACTACTTGTATTTAAGTATCAATTCACGTCATATGTGTATTTGGTAACAGGATTATATCATAATCAGCCATTATTTATCGACTGCTTGAAACATTGTATAAACCTTACGAACACGATCCCTCATCCTTCACATGAGCTGATCTAATATCTCCTTGTCTACGTTTGACATCGTCTTGGGCATGTACTCTACTTTTCTTCCTATTCGACCACTAGTCTCATCCATCAACCATCCCATTTAGCGATGTGTCCTGTCCAAGCCCAATCTATATTTACAACAGTCAATATGTTGTCTCTAATTTGCCGTTTTGATTTGACCAACGTGTTCCTCTTTCAGTTTCTCACTGTAATTCTCAACATACTTCTCTCCACGCTTTGTGTACTTTTTGGTTTTGTTCCATTTGTCAGTGTTTCTGTTTGTAATCAGTGTTTCATAGTAGGTAATATGCACTAGATTGGAATCTTTCATCCTGTAGCACATTGCAACTTTTCATTATCAAATTCATATTCCAAAAGTGCTCTTGATCCTGTTCCACCTTCAGAAGTTGCCATTATGCATATTTTTTGTGTTTTCCATGATATTGACCCTCCAATAATTATTTTATTTTGCTTAGTGTACCTGGACATTGTCATTCACGGACATTTCTTTTCCTAGTTTTACAATCTTCACCATGTGTTATTCCATTGTAATTTATCAAGTGACGGCTTTATTTTTCTGCTTGCACTCACTGTTTATTACAACTTCATTATTTTTGTTTGTATTCTCATCCATTTTTTTATTCATTTCTGGTGGTTTTACAAAGGTTGGCATTTTCATCCCATTTCACACTTCTCCTTTACCTTGCTTTAGTGGTTCATATTGTTTGTTTTATAATTGCCTTATTACTTTCAGGATACTCTTTCAATGCGCGATAACTATTTTAAGTGATGACATCCATACATTTACTGTGCTTTGCTAAGGCTATTAACATGTTTCTGAGAGTCTAAATCTATCTTTTTGTTTTAAACTTTCATGTTTTTTTCTTATTATTTGCTTTGGTGTTGTCTTTGGTAATGTTAACATGTAACTCACGTCACACAACCATGTTTACAAAGACAAGCATTATTAATACACAAACACATTCAACTAATCCATATGAACTATATATTCATACACTTAAATCCAGGTCTGATTTTCATCTACCTTGAAGTTAAAAGCTAAACTGAACTATTTTTATTTTACCAGGCAAGGCCCACTGAACTACAGTGTGGGAAAAAATATTTGATGCCCTGCTGATTTTGTACGTTTGCCCACTAACAAAGAAATGATCAGTCTATAATTTTAATGGTAGGTTTATTTCAACAGTGAGAGACAGAATAACAACAACAAAATCCAGAAAAACGCATGTCAAAAATTGTATAAATTGATTGGCATTTTAATGAGGGAAATAAGTATTTGACTCCCTCTCAATCAGAAAGATTTCTGGCTCCCAGGTGTCGTTTATACAGGTAACGAGCTGAGATTAGGAGCACACTCTTAAAGGGAGTGCTCCTAATCTCAGCTTACCTGTATAACAGACACCTTTCCACAGAAGCAATCAATCAGATTCCAAACTCTCCACCATGGCCAAGACCAAAGAGCTCTCCAAGGATGTCAGGGACAAGATTGTAGACCTACACAAGGCTGGAATGGGCTACAAGACCATTGCCAAGCAGCTTGGTGAGAAGGTGACAACAGTTGGTGCGATTATTCGCAAATGGAAGAAACACAAAAGAACTGTCAATCTCCCTCGGTTTGGGGCCCCATGCAAGATCTCACCTCGTGGGGTTGCAATGATCATGAGAACGGTGAGGAATCAGCCCAGAACTACACGGGAGGATCTTGTCAATGATCTCAAGGCAGCTGGGACCATAGTCACCAAGAAAACAATTGGTAACACACTACGCCGTGAAGGACTGAAATCCTGCAGCGCCCGCAAGGTCCCCCTGCAAAACAAAGTACATATACATGCCTGTCTGAAGCTTGCCAATGAACATCTGAGTGATTCAGAGGACAACTGGGTGAAAGTGTTGTGGTCAGATGAGACCAAAATGGACCTCTTTGGCATCAACTCAACTCGCCGTGTTTGGAGGAGGAGGAATGCTGCCTATGACCCCAAGAACACCATCCCCACTGTCAAACATGGAGGTGTAAACATTATACTTTGGGGGTGTTTTTCTGCTAAGGAGACGGGACAACTTCACCGCATCAAAGGGAAAATGGACAGGGCCATGTACCGTCAAATCTTGGGTGAGAACCTCCTTCCCTCAGCCAGGGCATTGAAAATGGGTCATGTATGGGTATCCCAGCATGACAATAACCCAAAACACACGGCCAAGGCAACAAAGGAGTGGCTCAAGAAAAAGCACATTAAGGTCCTGGAGTGGCCTAGCCAGTCTCCAGACCTTAATCCCATAGAAAATATGTGGAGGGAGCTGAAGGTTCGAGTTGCCAAACATCAGCCTCGAAACCTTAATGACTTGGAGAAGATCTGCAAAGAGGAGTGGGACAAAATCCCTCCTGAGATGTGTGCAAACCAGGTGGCCAACTACAAGAAACGTCTGACCTCTGTGATTGCCAACAAGGGTTTTGCCACCAAGTACTAGGTCATGTTTTGCAGAGGGGTCAAATACTTATTTCCCTCATTAAAATGCAAATCCATTTTTGACATGCGTTTTTCTGAATTTTGTTGTTTTTCTGTCTCTCACTGTTCAAATAAACCTACCATTAAAATGATAGACTGATAATTTCTTTGTCAGTGGGCAAACGTACAAAATCAGCAGGGAATCAAATACTTTTTTCCCTCACTGTACATAGCTCTTTTTCAGAAGTGCCCCGGCCACAAACGATAGCTTAACGAGATGGCTTATTGTGTGGAAATGTATAGCAGCCAAATACTCTGGATTTTTATAAATATGGAGGGAAAAACCGGAAGATCTGGATAAAAATACATGCAACCACAAGGAGAACATGCAGATTCCAAATATACAGGCATCAGGGTTGAGATCGAACCCCATGACCTATATACCAGGCGAGGTAGTTGACTGCCACCGTGGCGCAGGGCTTTAGAATACATTGCTGTCTTTACACTTTGAAAATAGAATAACATTTTTTTTTCCTATTACATGAAATTACCACCGTTTATTGTAAGAACTGGTGAGTATTGTTTGAAATCTATTTTTTTACAGAGAGCCCGCGAGCATACCGCTTTTTCCAAGGAAAAGACTGGGGATTTAAAAAATTCATTCGAAGAGATTTTTTGCTTGATGAATCTAATAGCTTGCTTCCAGATAACAAACTGACACTCTTTGGTGAAGTAAGTATGACATGCTGCAGCTAATGTGTAATTTTCTATTTTAGTCATTACAATTGCACAGTTGGAGTCAATATTCTACTTAATTGATGATTGTAATAATTACTTTCCCTGTTCCATACAAGGAAATTGTTAACATGAGTTTTACAAGCACGTTTTTCCTCCACTGGTGCTAGAGTTAACATAGCACAACAATTAAATAATCAAGCGTAATTTTTTTTAGGTTTTCTCCCTCTGGATAGTGTTTATATTTAAACCTTGACATTTTTATAAACTAGAATGTCAGGTATTACATAAAGTGTTTTGTTTAAATGTCGCCACATGAATTCCTTTTCCTATTCTCGGACATCAGCCAGTTTGATGTAAATGTTTCTTGTCCTTAGGGGGGTCCTTTTAATCAGCCAGATTTATATTTTTTACCTTTAAAATACTTTACAAAATACAAGCATTTTTGATAATGAAAGGAAGCACATCAAGAAGGGCTGTTCACTTCCTCTGTTGTTGTGCAGAACCCATAATTAGGGGCCTCACTACCTGTTTAAACTGTTTATACAGTGTAAAATAACTTGACAAAAATATAGAATGAAAATTGATTAATATGAAAAACATTTCACGGACCTCTATTTTGGCATTATTCACAACACTTGTTCTGATATAGGATGTCTGTGCAGATTTGCTTGCTTGATTGAACCAAAGCCTACATCTTCATGCAAAATGTGTAGTTAAGTGAGGATTTGTAAAAAAAATTCATCAAATGCCTTCTCAAAGCTGGTTGATGTCTATGCAGGTTAGTGTGGTGCAGGATTCCGTGAACATTTCTGGTCAATCCAGCATGAGTACATTGATAGTGCCAGATTGCCGGCTGGCAGTTGACTTCGGGGAGATCTGGGACAATTCCCGCTTCACTGACTGCCTGCTTCGTGTTGGTGGCCAGGAGTTTAAAGCACACAAGGCCGTATTGGCAGGTCTGTGCCACAACAAGCAACACATGCGTCGTTTAGTGTACAATAGAACCATATAATTAATGATACTGTAATTAGTTTGGGGTAATCAACTACAGCCATTTCCTGTTTTACACTGAATTTTATTAACTAACACTGGCAAATGCTTACGTCAATTTGTAATGCTTTTTGTTAAAGGATACATCAGTAAATATGTGTAATGAATTCAACTGAGTCACAGACGCACTTCTTCAACCGACACACGGGGTACTACCCCGTAACACATGAACAACCTATGGTGGTGGACCACCAGGCTATCTACACTAATTACACGGGAATTAGCTACGACGGACCGGACCCTGGCCGGGGTCCGGGTCCACGTGTTGGTGACTCTTGTAGGACGTAGATTCTTCAGGATGAACAACAGCAGCCGGTCCCTCTCAGGGACCCGGCTTTTATCCTCTGTGGCGGGGGTGGCCCCGCCCTTGGCCACGACCACCTTCTGGAATCCTCTAGCGGGTTCCCGGCCCTGACACGTGACCACCCCTAGCCCCCACCTGGGGGCCCTGTGTACACTTTACCGGTCACGTGTCCTTCGTGGTCAAGTGCCATGGCCCTTGGTAACCCCATTCCCATGGCCAGCACTCTCACACCCTATCCTGTAGGGGTCGGCACCCCACGCAGAGCGTGGTGCCACTCAGCACTGTCAGACAGCGCTCACCATGCCCCTCTCGGGCCGGTACTGCACCCACATCCACATGGTGCCCGCGATGTTAATACATCGCACGCCGTGCCTCTCTATAGCCGGCATTACACAGTGACATTCGCGATGTCACTACATATATAAATGTAATATTGTATTGTGTGAGAGATGAACATATTTAATTAGCCTGTTGCTAAAGTTTTTATTCCGTTTTTATTTACTTCACTATATCGTTGTTGTGCAGGAATTCATTTTTCACAATGCAGTTATGGTGTAGGTTTTGAGCCTCTAATTTGGACATTTATTTGCGTCCATGTTTGACAAATCTGTAATGGATATGCCATATGAAATAAAATATGGATCTGGATTTTACCTCTTTTGTATCTAGATTATTTAATCTCTAGATATAACATCTAAATGTGTCTGTACCACATTCTGGTGTTTTTCCAATTCACTGTACAGTAAAACCTTGAATTGCGAGTAACTTGGTCTGCAAGTGTTTTGCAAGACGAGCAAATTTTTTTAATAAATATTAATTTGATAAACGAGTGAGGTTTTGCAATACGAGTAGTACGTATACGCTTTGTCTGCCGAGCGTCACGTGATCACAACTGATATACGAGTGCTTTGATATACGAGTGCTTTGGATTACAAACACGTTTCCGGAACAAATTATTCTCGCAATCCAAGGTTTTACTCTATTTGTTAACAGTTGCTTTACCTTTTTCAGGTCGGTCACTTGTTTTTAATGCTATGTTTGAACATGAAATGGAAGAGAGCAAAAAGGTATCTTTAAATGCAATCTTAATACAGCACATTAATACTGTGATCATACATTTCCAAGGTGCATTTGTCACAATGGATCGGTTGATAAGTATCTCTTGAGAGTGCTGTCAAATGTTGAACTATTACCCTAGTAACTCTTTTGGCGCATTGCACATTTATTATCAAAAAGTATTCATTCCGAGGGAATGTTAGATTGTATTTTATAGCTATTTTTTATACAACATTTCACAGAAGGCCATTGCATGTGTGTCAAGAATGGATTTATTACGCGCAATAAATAGTCATCGGCAAGTTGAATACAACTTGAATGGAGCCACTTTACATGTGTTGTGTAGATATAAAGGATGTTTATTTAATTTAATGCTATATTTTCGTCTCCCAATATATGCCGAAGTTAATTTGAATATATTGTGTTGCTACCTTGCAGAATCGAGTGGAGATTAATGATGTGGAGCCTGACGTGTTCAAGGAAATGATGAGTTTTGTCTATACGGGAAGGGCTCCAAACCTGGAGAAGATGGCTGATGAGCTGCTGGCCGCTGCTGACAAGGTTACACGCTTAAAATATTAACATGAGATCGCACCACCTTGTGATGTATCGGTATGCAGTTGTAGGTCGCAAGTGAAATTAAAACAGCATTTAGGTATTTTCTAAAGCCCGTGTCACAAATAATATGAATAGCAAATGTATATGATGTAGACGTTCACATTAGTGCTTTCAGGTTTTGGAATTGATGTCCTGGGAGATGATTGAATTTTCAACAAAAAATATAAATTGTCATGCAATTTCACAATTGAATTGAATGTCAAACTGGTATTAGTCCATGCTAGAGGCTAGTACGTGTGCATTGAAGTGCATTCACATGCAGCATTTTTATCCTAAGTGCAACCATTTGGCTGTGTGTTCTTGTATTGAGGGTTTTTTGTTAATCACATTAACAATTGATACAATTAGTAATAAAATAAAGGGAAGTGTTTTAAAAGATTGTTTGATATGGCATGGCTGTATAGAAATAAATTGGAACAAATATACTTTTATTAAGGAAACGGATATCCTGCTGTTCCTGAAGATCTGCCAGATAATCAGTTAAGAGTCATTACTCTCCCTTCTGGAACATCATATTCAATAGTTCCTAAAGCGATTGTAATGAAATAAGAATACAAATCGTATAAAGTCGCATGTTCAAGCTTTGTTCATTAAAGTTTAATATTCTGCTAGAGTTGAAATATGGTGGCTTGCAGTTGCATTGTTTATCAGCTTAACAACCAAACTCTTTAAGCTCTTGGAAAACAACATCTCACCTCCTTTGTAATTTGCATGACTTTGTAACCAATATAATAAAGTTTAGGACAAGGACCCCTAATTATAGTAGAGATCAATAAATACATGACTTAAAACATAAATATGCTGAAAGGTTGATGCCATGTTTTAAGAAAATTCTCAAACATTTGACTGCTATATACTGCGTTTATAAAGTAGTTCATGGGGTGAGGGAATGTTATACAAGCGAAATAGGTAGAGAAAATAGTGTTCTTAATACTGAAATTGCACTTTGTTTTTACTTTTCTCAAGTATGCATTAGAGAGGTTGAAGGTGATGTGCGAGGAGGCACTATGCACAAACTTGTCGGTGGAAAATGTTGTAGAGACTTTGATCTTGGCCGATTTGCACAGTGCAGAGCAGTTGAAGGCCCGGGCCATTGACTTCATAATAAACAGGCAAGTCTAGTGAGAGTGTGACTGTCACTGAGCTGCGTAACATTGATGATGTTACCTGGCAATTTGCATTACAGTCCCTTTTAATGGAGACTAACCGTTTGCCCCAATCCTTATAGACACTGCTTATTAGGAGCTCGCTTAACCCTGACTTGTACTTGCAGTCATGCGATGGACGTAATGGAGACGGCGGGCTGGAAGTCCATGGTTCTGTCTCGCCCTCACCTGGTTGCGGATGCTTTCCGTGCCTTGGCCACGGCCCAGTCTCCACAGCTGGGACCTCCATGCAAGCGTCTCAAACAGACTTAACGGTGGCAGGCAAAGAACATCTATGACCAGGAAAACTTTGGCTGCACGGTGCGGTTATTTACCTGTGGCCTCCATGCAAACAACCGTGAAGACTTTGCATCAGACTACCAACTTTCCTCTGCTTTGAAAATAATGTTAATTTAAGCAAATATGTTTACTTTCACAAAAAGGTGGCCAAATTCACTTTACCATGTAATATAGTGTTACATCTATACATCTACAACTCTATAAACAAGTATATATGTAGAAAAAGTGGAAAACTACAACCTAATAAACACCACGACATATCCCAATTGAGAGAGTGTAAAATAAAACGTTCGATGTGATTGTCCCTAGGTGGCAGGACAATTTGGTTCAATTGTTTAGTTAAGCAAAAACAGAATGGTCTAAAACCCTGCAATGTCTACCTTAACGTGAAGGATGAGTATTCGTCCAGTGTCTGTGTACTCAAGGTTACAGATAGTGGTATAGGGAACAACCAGTTCTGAAAGATAAGAATGTGCCAAGCCATATAAGGCCTTAATTCAAGAGGTAAACTTTTCAGATTGATTTTTCATTGCACAGACAGCTTATGCATTGACTAGAACAGGAGTACTATGATTGCGCGAGTTTGAAGACTGACAAAGATAATATTGCAGTCGTGTATCCTGCGTATAACAAAGCATGGATGGAGTGCTCGGTGTAAGAAAAGGCAAGGCACAGCATCAATTTGGCCATGTTACGCAGTTGATAACATTTCACTTTTTTGCTCGTATGGGCTTTCATGTATGACCCAAAGGTTTTTGACTTACAACAAAAGTAAATCTTATGTCCATCAATTTAGTAGTTTGTATTCACGGAAACAAGATGTGCTGTTTTCTAAGTTTTGTTTCGTATTATATTGTAATGATTTGTTTTTATTATGAATTTCATCTATTACCAACTCGTAGCATCATGTCAACCCAGAGTTTTACGTGATTGGAAGGACCATAATTTTTGCATCAGCGCTGTTTTACGTAGCCTCTCACTTAAAATTAAATTGTACATAAAATTGCATAAGCTTTGAAGGATTACACACATAGATTTGGAAGCACAGATATAATATGAAAGTACAACAAATGAGCAGTGTCATGGATTTGAGTCGATTTTAAGAATATTACAATCTAATGCAATGTGTTGGGATATGAACAAATGCAAACGACGAGAATGTTGGAGTTTTTTTTACGTGTTAAACGTACAAAACAAGTTGGATAATACATGCAAAATTAAGGATAGCCAGTGTTGTAAGCAGTCTATTTATTTTGTTATTTGTTTAATATTTTAGTTTCGTCCTTATATATATATTTGATGCTAAAGATGTATATGGTACATTGCACTCTACCTATTCAATTAAAAACTGATTAGGTGATTCGGGGAAGTTATTTGTTGTCATGGTGAGAGTTAAAGCATTGAAATCTGATTGGGGTTCTAATCTGCAGCAAGTCTATGCTGTCATAAGTGAGTGTGAGTGCGGTGGACTAATTGACCCCTGAAATATATCAGGCAGTTACCGATAATGTACTCTTCAAATTGTTGCCTTGTATGACTTCCGAAATTGAAAACACTTTGCGCCAAATGTAAATGTTTATTGGAAAATGGATATACTGTAACTGCCAAAAAATATATATAATTGCAGAAATAATAATATGGTCTTTGTAAAAAGTGTGTGTTTTGAAAAAGTGTGATTGCATGCAAGACAGTTTTGGGTTCTTCCCACGAGTTTTTTTGCATATTCAGAGATGAAAATATGTTAATTGGTTAAATTAAAAAAATTTGCTACAATTGTAATACAAAAATATAAACTGGAAGCTAGAAATGCGGTATAGTGCCCCAATGTTTGACCTTTTTATCTTTTTCCATTACAGATAATACTGTTTTGGATGTAATATAAATGTTTTGTAAGGCCCTTTTACAATGAATTGTCAGCAGATGATTGGAATTGCAAAATGAACCATTCTTGTATATTACGTGTTTTCTAAATTGATTTGCATTATAAATGGCAATATAAACCCTTTTCATGTGGTAAATATATTACCGTTATCTGATCTCTTCTAGAAATCAGTATTTGGATATAAGAAAAAAAGCTGCTTTTAGCTCTGCACCACTTATTCCACATTTTTTTCATTAAAATTGTTTTTGATGTTAATATTTTCATTCATGACATTTTGCAGTGTTACACTTTTTATTTTCGGTAAAGTCTCGTCGAAAGAAATTACTACACTTTACCCGAAAGAACCAAAGAGTCATTCCTGCAGTCACGAAAGCTTTGAATCTATTTTGCTGTGTATTTAAAAGTTGAAAAAACATGAATGTACCTGGAAATATGTCCAGTTTAAGTTGTCATGTTCTTTACTCTGGGAATGTTACAGATATGTGGATATGTCAAATTTCAATTGACACCCAACAACAACATTTTAACAAGTTGTATTTTGGAGCCTTGCCACTTTTATAGGCATGTTTACCATGTGTTGATAAACAGTTCACTGGAGAATTGTAATGTGTTCACTGTTCATCATTTACAGCGTTTTGTCAACCCACTGCTTAAACGAAGGCCTCACCACACCATGTCGGTCATTCTTCACCCACTGATGTTAACTGTGGCTGGGAATTGAACTGGTTGTTTCGTCAGTTTCCTAGTGCCATCACTCCATTCAATTACATCCTGTTTAATGTGTATAATTATAAGTGGCATTCTTACTCTTTGGTTCTATTCGGTAAAGTCACGTAGGTAAAAAAATTAAAACAACAAAAATCACGACGTTTCGGCCACAACACAAGCGGCCTTCATCAGGTGAAGGGACCAACCTGTCCAGCGGGCAGCGTTGGAGTGAAGAAAGCCAAGCGCTGGTCGCCTCCCTTTAAGCTGTGAGGGGGCAAACAGCAAACGCTCTGACAAAGGAAATTAGCATGAAACGCACCACTGACAAAGTTTGGAATTAGCACAAGATGATAATACACCACCCTGGGAGTTTGAAATACCACTATGCATGTTGTTGTTGCGTTGCAACAACAACATTCATAAATACAAACTGACAATTTCATCCTTGCAGTCACGAAAGCTTCAAATCTAGAAGTCGCATTCTATTTTTGGTGATCATACGTTCAGTATTTTCTGCTGAACTGAGTGTTGGATTTATTCATTTTAAATGTACTTTTTGCTTGGTTACATTTTGCTCAGGTAACAGCTCGCATTTGCGGTAACTGGTGCCATACATCAATGTCTTGTATGGCATTAGACACGTCTGTACGAACAGTGTTTTCATTAGCCTCCATTTATCAGTTAGGGGAACAACTAAGCTCGAAGGGGCAGTACGTGTCGTTCTGGTCACTCAACACGACGTGTACTGTTCACGGACCACTGAGAAAACGCGTTGCAACAACAACATGCATAAATACAAACTGACAATTTCAGCCAGTGCAGCAGCTTTATATAGCATGACCACATCGATTCAAGTTTCACAAACATCTTATTCGTATGTGCAGACGTGTAGCAACTACAATAATGTTTCTTTGAGGTGGTAGAGCCGGATGACTGCGTCAGCTGTAGCAGATTGTATCACTGTAATGCCTCCATTATGTTTGTGAATCGGGCATTGAATTGTTATATGTTCCATGGTTCTGGGTGAGCCCAGTCGCACACTGGAGAGTTTTTTCTATTTTCCTTTTTTGTGCATCGACCGGATGTTGTTTAGGGTAGCCCGTAAGCTTTACGGAAGATTGAAGCCAGGTACCTTTTACATCGGGTCTTTCATGAGGTGTTTGTGTCTTGTGGACTTCATTCGGATTTCCAAGAATCACGTTTGAATGTTGCCTTAAAGCTTTCGTGACTGCAGGAATTCACATTCTTGGGTCTTTCGGTAAAGTCACGTAGATAGGTTTAAATAAAATAACAAAAAAAACTACGACGTTTCGATCACAGCACAAGCAATCGTCATCAGGAGAGCAATCTTATTATCCCTGAGATCAGGGCTAGGCCAGCCCTGAACAAGATCCGTTTACCATTGGGAGAAGTGACAACAGCAGATGTCAGTGTGAAGGCGATCGGTATTACCTTAGTGTCGCGGCATCTCTTCAGAAATGTGAGCGACTTGATCGAGTCGACGGATCTTGTTCAGGGCTGGCCTAGCCCTGATCTCAGAGATAATAAGATTGCTCTCCTGATGACGATTGCTTGTGTTGTGATCGAAACGTTGCAGTTTTTTTTGTTATTTTTTGTTATTTTCTTTGAACCTATCTACGTGACTTTACCGAAAGACCCAAGAATATCACGTTTGAAGTTACATTGTTGAAGGTTAAGCGCGTGGGTCCAAAAAGGCTTGCGCGACTCGAGTGCTGGCGAGGGACTGTATTGAGATCCGAATGGATGGGGAGACGTTCGTTTTTCCACGATTTGCTGTGCTTCCTGGACAGTTGCAGTATTGAGGCAAATGGATGGGGAAGTGATGCGTGGCAACTCGAGAAGCCAGGATTTTGGATCCTGCTTTAAGGTTCAAGTGCCACCGCATTGCATTGTTCAATTGGACATCAACAAGCCGGGTGTGTGCCGAGCTATTTATGGTCCATGCCGTTGCACAGAATACACAAGGACAATGGCTTATACCATAGCACCGGTGATAAATAAGAATTATCAAACAAGAACATGGAACAAAAGCTGAAAAGTATTTAGGAAAAAAGCGTGGAGCGGTGCATGCTGAGAGTTACTCTGGGATGGAAAGAGGAATGCAGATGTACTGACATCGCAGACGTCGCTGTTTAATGCCGGCGCTAGAGGTGCACGGTGTGCGATGTACTCACATCGTGGACACCACGTATATAGTGACATCGTGGATGTCACTGTGTAATGCCGGCCCTAGAGAGGCACGGAGTGCGATGTGCTCACATCGCAGACACCACTTGTATGCGGGTGTCGTGCTGGCCCTAGAGGGGCTCTGTGAGCGCTGAGTCATAGCGCTGAGTGACACCACGCTCAGGTGTGCATTGCCGACTCCTACAGGATGGGATGTGAGAGTGTCAGCCATGGAATCGGGTTACTATAGGCCATGGCACTCTGGTTGACCCCGGAGAACACGTGACTGGTAAAGTCTACACAGGGTCCCCAAGTGGGGGGCTAGGGGTGGTCACGTGTCGGGGCGAGATCCTGCTTGGGGATTCTAGAAGGTGGTCGTGGCCAAGGGTGAGGCCAGCCACGACCACGGAGGATATAAGCTGGGTCCCCAGAGTTGCTGTTGTCATCCTGAAGATCTACATTCGACGTCCGTGAAGAGTCACCAACACGTGGACCTGGACCCAAGCTGGGGTTCTGTCCGTTGTAGCTACTCCCAGTGTAGTTAGTGTAGTTAGCCTGGTGGTCACGTAGCTAGTTACGGTGTAATTAGTGTAGTTAGCCTGGTGGTTACGTAGCTAGTTACGGTGTAATTAGTGTAGTTAGCCTGGTGGTGACGTAGCTAGTTACGGTGTAGTTAGTGTAGTTAACCTGGTGGTCACGTAGCTAGTTACGGTGTAATTAGTGTAGTTAGCCTGGTGGTCACGTAGCTAGTTACAGTGTAATTAATGTAGTTAGCCTGGTGGTTACGTAGCTAGTTACAGTGTAATTAGTGTAGTTAGCCTGGTGGTGACGTAGCTAGTTACAGTGTAATTAGTGTAGTTAGCCTGGTTACGTAGCTAGTTACGGTGTAATTAGTGTAGTTAGCCTGGTGGTGACGTAGCTAGTTACGGTGTAATTAGTGTAGTTAGCCTGGTGGTTACGTAGTTAGTTACGGTGTAATTAGTGTAGTTAGCCTGGTGGTCACGTAGCTAGTTACAGTGTAATTAGTGTAGTTAGCCTGGTGGTCACGTAGCTAGTTACGGTGTAATTAGTGTAGTTAGCCTGGTGGTCACGTAGCTAGTTACGGTGTAATTAATGTAGTTAGCCTGGTGGTCAGGTAGCTAGTTACGGTGTAATTAGTGTAGTTAGCCTGGTGGTCACGTAGCTAGTTACGGTGTAATTAGTGTAGTTAGCCTGGTGGTGACGTAGCTAGTTACGGTGTAATTAGTGTAGTTAGCCTGGTGGTTACGTAGCTAGTTACGGTGTAATTAGTGTAGTTAGCCTGGTGGTCACGTAGCTAGTTACAGTGTAATTAGTGTAGTTAGCCTGGTGGTCACGTAGCTAGTTACGGTGTAATTAGTGTAGTTAGCCTGGTGGTCACGTAGCTAGTTACGGTGTAATTAGTGTAGTTAGCCTGGTGGTCAGGTAGCTAGTTACGGTGTAATTAGTGTAGTTAGCCTGGTGGTCACGTAGCTAGTTACGGTGTAATTAGTGTAGTTAGCCTGGTGGTCACGTAGCTAGTTACGGTGTAATTAGTGTAGTTAGCCTGGTGGTTACGTAGCTAGTTACGGTGTAATTAGTGTAGTTAGCCTGGTGGTGACGTAGCTAGTTACAGTGTAATTAGCGTAGTTAGCCTGGTTACGTAGCTAGTTACGGTGTAATTAGTGTAGTTAGCCTGGTGGTGACGTAGCTAGTTACGGTGTAATTAGTGTAGTTAGCCTGGTGGTTACGTAGTTAGTTACGGTGTAATTAGTGTAGTTAGCCTGGTGGTCACGTAGCTAGTTACAGTGTAATTAGTGTAGTTAGCCTGGTGGTCACGTAGCTATTTACGGTGTAATTAGTGTAGTTAGCCTGATGGTCACGTAGCTAGTTACGGTGTAATTAATGTAGTTAGCCTGGTGGTCAGGTAGCTAGTTACGGTGTAATTAGTGTAGTTAGCCTGGTGGTCACGTAGCTAGTTACGGTGTAATTAGTGTAGTTAGCCTGGTGGTGACGTAGCTAGTTACGGTGTAATTAGTGTAGTTAGCCTGGTGGTTACGTAGCTAGTTACGGTGTAATTAGTGTAGTTAGCCTGGTGGTCACGTAGCTAGTTACAGTGTAATTAGTGTAGTTAGCCTGGTGGTCACGTAGCTAGTTACGGTGTAATTAGTGTAGTTAGCCTGGTGGTCACGTAGCTAGTTACGGTGTAATTAGTGTAGTTAGCCTGGTGGTCAGGTAGCTAGTTATGGTGTAATTAGTGTAGTTAGCCTGGTGGTCACGTAGCTAGTTACGGTGTAATTAGTGTAGTTAGCCTGGTGGTCACGTAGCTAGTTACAGTGTAATTAGTGTAGTTAGCCTGGTGGTTACGGAGCTAGCGTTATTTATAAATGTGTCGTAACCCTCCACCACCCGACACGGCCAATCAGCAAAAAAAGTGTCACATTGACAAAAGAGTTTCACTACATCAGCCCACCGGTGTGTTGAAGAGTGAATCCACAACATTTACAGTTTGAATACGACGTTTCGCTGGTAATTACATCCAGCATTATCGGGCAATTCGCCAGAATGGTAAAGCCCTCACTTACTCCCGGTCTTAAATAGAGCAGCAGCAGGGTGACGTCTTCATTTAACTCATTCAGGTGCAGTGATTATATAATCGATTGGTGATCAGTGACAGCGCCGTGACTACACGGGACGTCGCGCTTGACTTGAGCAAAAGGCAGACGGCACAAAGAATGAAGACGCACAATGTGACACTGTGAACTTGCGAGACGATTTCGTTTTGAGCGTGCAACAATCACCGCCATTCTGCTGGGTAAAATGTGTAGTATTCTTTGGTTCTATTGGGTAAAGTCACGTAGGTGAAAATAAAATAACAAAAAATCACGACGTTTCGGCCACAACACAAGCGGCCTTCATCAGGTGAAGGGACGAGATTGTCTGGAGGATAGCGCTGACTTTACCCAATAGAACCAAAGAGTATGGATCCTAGCAGTCACGAAAGATTTAAATCTAGAATTAAAATGTGTAGTCCAATCGCTTGGCACTAAACATTTTATTTAAATGTGAAGACATTTGTCGATCCACTGCTGGATAAATTCCTCCACCACGATGTTTCTGCCATGGGGGTTGTTTGACCATCATTCACCACATTGGTCAGTGTGGATTGGTGAAGGACAGGTAGGTGCCCGGAATTAGTTCAGATATCACTCGCTACTGATGTCATCCGTGATCAGTAATCAAACTTGACTCGCTGCTGGGTTCATAGTGCATTGTGCTAACAATTGCACCGCTACTACACCTTAAACATTGAATGTCATCATTGACCACGATCAATCCACAGCTGGATGAAGACCTCCCGGTGCTATCCGTGTACCTGCTTGAGTCCCGAGTGGTTGGGGTCATCTGAGTGCAAGTGGTGTGTGGTTATCCACGTCGGGTGAGTTTCCTCACCAACCTGCATTGACCAGGGTATAATGACTAACGGTCACGTATCTTCCCCACAATTTTAACGCATCTTGATACATTAACCTGAATCTGAAAATTTGAAATATTCATCATTACGAGGAAATAAAACAGGAAGGAGACAGACTTCTAAACATGGATTTCTCTGTTAGATGCAGTCATTTGATGCCACTATTTGTGATGTCTCAGGGAACACGATGTGACAAATCAAGCATACCAGCTTATATGGAAGAATGTCTCGATTCCAGCTCTCAAATCAACAGATAGACACGATGCTTATATAAATAACCACATTGTACAGCTTACCGACCTACCAAGGAGTTGACGCGTTCTTTCGCTGTCTTCTAGTACACAGGTAACTATAGGCTACAACAGGTGTTTCGTAAAGCCAGTAGATACACCTTTCTGCGGCCCACTTTTCACTTCCCACAAAATCAGCAGCCTGCAATACAATGCAGCGATACGGTCCAATTTACACTTCAATGGCGACTAATGGGAGATGCGAATGGACCGTGGAAGACTGGCCCACAAACTTCAGTTTGAGAATGCAGAGGACTGGAGGGAAAAATGCCAAGGAAATCCCGATCGGATACCCCCCCCCCCCAATCTCTCTCTACGAAGAGTTGACGGCGGGGATTTGAGAGGCGGCAGCAGCAGCAGCAGATGGTGGCCGTACGCTTGTGGCAGCGAAGCCCCGAGTAGCCGTCCCTGCAGGTGCACACGCCAGGGAGCCGCGCAGCGCCCGCCGTTGACGCAGCCATCTCGGCACAGCGCTGTTCGGGGGGCATCGCCAGAGGCGCACGGGAGGAGGAGCCTTTAGCCGTCGGCAGAATCCTTGCATCGGGTAGAGTGGCCCCAGACATCGTCGTCGTCGTCGTTGTCGTCGGCCGCTAAGTGATCGGAGTGGCGATGATGACGCATTGGCGAATGTTCGTGCGTGTGTATGTGGTCACAACAGTGACTTCCTGGGCCTTAATTATGTCGGCTCAGACTTAAATGAGTACCTGGTGTGCTGTGGATACGTCAGCATTGGGGCGACAAAAGCGGCTTTGGGGCCGTCCATAAATGACGTCACGCGATTTTGGACGATTTTTGACCCCCCCCCTCGTCATTGTCACAAATGTCTGACCCCCCCCCCCCCAAAAAAAAAGATAAAACATGCTTCAAATCGCTTTAAACGATTGTCATTGTAGTGCGTATTTATTGTGCCGCTGCACTCTGATGTTGTAGGAGAAAACATTTATTAACAAGTCTATTTAATTAAGTGGAACGTGTTGTCTATATTTATTTAAAGTTGCGCATTTTGATGTGACGTCACATTGCTCACCCCCCCCCTCGTCACACATCGTCACAAATGTCTGACCCCCCCCCCCCCAGGTGCGTGACGTCATTTATGGATGGCCCCTTTGGCGTGGTGTTGGCCACACCACCTACTCGATACAAGACGTACACAAGCTGAAGAATCAGACTGGCGAACGAGAGGCACAATTGAAATAAATACATCGTGACACGGTTGGCATAGATGAGGTGAGAAGGAAAGGAGAGCACCCCATACCTCTGAAGAGTGGCATAACCTTTCCCATCATAGGGGCACAGCTGACAGTAATTCTAGAGGAATGGGATTATATTATTGCTGTCTCTGAGAATCGCACTTCGTGTTTGATCGCTCTCATCGGATAGGGCGACCTGAAACACTGGCGGTGTACTTTCTCACTCTCGCTTGTGTACAATTACGGGTTACCAGAGCACAGAATGCAAGCTCACATTCACTCGGGTAAGATGGGCTGCAAGCACAGTGGCCAGATGTTAACTACCTCGCCTAGTATACAGGAGGTCGTTGGTTCGATCTCGACCCTGACGCCTGCTGCTGTATATTTGGATGTTCTCCCCTTGGTCGTGTGGCTTTTTCTCCGAGTCCTCCGGTTTTTCCCTCCCAATTCAGAAGCATGCGTTTGGAGTATTTGGCTGCTAGAAATTTTCACACAATAAGCCACTTCGTTGAGCTATCATTTGTGGCCAGGTCGCTTCTAAAAAAAAGAGCTTTACAGCTCAGTGGGCCCTGGTAAAATAAAAAAGTTTTAATTTAGTATGAGAGGGCAACATTCTCGTCGGTAATGGCATAAGACAGGAGGCGGCAGTGTATACGTGGTGCATCTGCGTTCGAGGCTTAGCCAATTTTCACAGCCTCAGATCAATCCACTGCTGGATGATGCCTTTCCCCATATTATATGGGTTACTTGACCATACTGCACCACACTGGTCAATGCGGTTTGTTTGAAGGGGTCCAGATATCACTTTCAATTCATGTTATAGTCATTCCCTGTAATCGAACTTACAGTGAGGGAAAAAAGTATTTGATCCCCTGCTGATTTTGTACGTTTGCCCACTGACAAAGAAATGATCAGTCTATAATTTTCATGGTAGGTTTATTTGAACAGTGAGAGACAGAATAACAACAACAAAAATCCAGAAAAACGCATGTCAAAAATTTTATAAATTGATTTGCATTTTAATGAGGGAAATAAGTATTTGACCCCTCTGCAAAACATGACTTAGTACTTGGTGGCAAAATCCAGGAGTGTCCCACTTTTGTAGAGGAAACCTTTACAGCAAAATCATCAAACACCCACCACCCCCACCCCACTACCATTCCCAAAGTCCGCCGAGTGGAAGGTCATGGCAACGCAAGAAAGTCGACTGATCTTTCACGAGGCCAGGACTCCCCACGCCCGTGTCTGAGGGTTCTAAGGTCAACTGTAGTTTAGATTAACAAAAATATCTGAATGCAACCACAACTCACAAAATAACAAAATTAACCCAGAATGCACCAAATCTCGTCAGATCTTTGAAGCTCAGCCGGGGAAGAGCCTGGGTTTAGTGCTTAATTTGAAGACTGTCTGGGAAAAGCAGACGTTTTAGGCCTTGCGCTGCAAGTTGGCCAACAGATGTCGGTGTACGGTGACGCTTTTTATATTCTTGGTTCTTTCGGTAAAGTCACGTAGCAGGGAAACAATAAAATAATAAAAATATAAAACATCTATGCAGTTGTCGAGTGTTACCCCCCCCCACCACCTTTCGTATGCACAGGTAATCTCCGAGTTACTCCGGTTTCCTCTCACGAGCCAAACAAGCTACAAAGGAATTGGTCGAACATCTGAACGCTGGAACTTCATGAATACAAAATCTCAGAAACAAGTCAGGATTTCCTGAGTAAATGAACGGGAAAAAAATATTCTGACAGTATTATTATTATCACCCACGGATGCGCATATGAACGCCGTTTTGTCAACAGCGCTGGATGCAGCAACAATACGTTCCTAACCTGAAGCCACGAAAAACCTCCCCTATGCATTAAGTGCCTGGCATGAGCAATTCACATTTTTCAGATTCCGTATTCAAAGATCGCACGTGTCCAAAACCAACGGCGCCACGTTCAAGTTGAAACCGGTTCCTTGCGAAGCCTCGGGAGGTACCGGTGGGGCGAGTGGGAGGACGTGTCTCACGGTGGGCCCCCTCCCACCCCAAACTCCCCCTTCTCTCTCCTCGCCGTCCGCTCGATCTCCACCGCGGTTCTAGTTTCTGTACCGTGCCGCAACATCGGACCACAGCCTCTGCATGTCCTCCAGGCCCCTGGTCCAGAGCTCGCGTAGCTTCACCCAGCCGGTGCGCGCCGTTATCAGCAGGTAGTCGGCGTTCTGCGGGTATCGCAGGATCGTGTAGCGGGCCATGACCAGCGACTGGCAGAACCTGCGGGGAAAAGTAGACCATGTTGTTGTTGTCGCCGTTGCTGTCATGACGGTTAATATCGTTTGTTATTCAAGAGGGTTTTTGCTGCCGACTTGTTGATCGGCTGGGATTTTAGCGTCCAGGAATCGCAGCCATAGTTGGATCAAGTCTCGTGGTCAGCAGCAGAAGTGCCAGCAGAAGGAAAGTCGCCGTCTTCATCTTCCTCGTCTCCAGCAGCAGCAGCAGCAGCAGCGTGATCAGCAACATGATCGGAAACAACATCGCTATGAGTGTCTTTTCTATAATCATCATCACCGCCATCAGCAGCATCCGTAGAAGTGCTGTTAGCAACATCATGGTAATCAGCATTATTATGTCTTAACTGTTACTGATCCCCCCCGTTCACCAATACACATTAACCAACATGGTGAAGTATGGTCAACCACCGCGACGATCGACATGGCATTGGCAAGACCTTCATCATTGGTCTGATGAAGAGCTTTAAATAAATAATAAAGCACTTTTTTTGCCGCACAATCATCGAGTTTATCGGATTCTCGCCAGACCTGGATTAATTCTCGTTACGTAACCGCCACAGGTTTTTGAAGCCAACGTTTCCCGATGCGGCCAACGGCGATCGGGGCAGACCCGACCAAACCTGCCCCGGCCCCCCTCCCCACCTCCGCTCTCACCTGCACGCCACCAGGAAGTAAACGGCCCTCCTCTCGTCCTCGGTGAGGGCCTGCACGCTCTCGTAGCCGGCCAGGACGTGACCCCCGGCCTCCATCGCCTCTCCGCTCTCCACCATCATGTACATGATGGCCATGGCCAGGTCGTACACGTGGTAGCCGAACATCATCGAGTTGAGGTCCACAATGCCGGAGACGCGGTGCCGCGGCGCTCCCTCCGCCGACTTGGGCCCCTGCTGCTGCTGCTGCTGCTCGCTTCCCGCGGCCACCTCCTGCACCAGGATGTTGTCGTCATTGAAGTCACCGTGGATTATGCCTGCGGCGAGGGGGAAACGTCGAATTTGATTTCGTCCGTTGTCTTTTATTGTTGACCGTCCTCCCCTCGTCGCCGTTGTCATCGTTCGTGCCCGTGCCGTTTTTATTCCGGCCGCACGATTGGTGTTGCGCAAGCCGCGTGTGCGAGTCTAAGAACGGCCCCCGCAGAGTCTCAGTGAATCACCGACTTCTCCTGCCTTCAAAGACACATAATTACAATAACCCACCAGCGTCGTACAACCCTGTACAGGGGCGAGATATGGAGCGGTGTGTAGTGGTATGCACACCGCATCACGAGCCCTTGATTCCCGGCCATGGAGAATATCACTGATATCTGAACCAGTCCTGGGATCCTACCTACCTCCTCACCGACCAGCATGGTGAAGGAGGCAAAACAACCCCCATGACCCTACACAGCCTGGGAATGCCTTCGTCCAGATAGTGCATTGACAAAGGGCTGTACATTATTATTATTATGAGTATATGTGTAACAAAAACTGTTGAACACAATTTAGCATCCATTGAAAAATGATTTGGTAGAAATTACAATTATGATTTATATACAGTAGCGTCTGAATGTAATAACCCTGTCATTTGATTTCACCTGTGATCAGTGTCTGTGCGAGTGTCCCCCATTACATGCATGCCTTGTAATGCATCTGTGTATGCTGGGTAAAAGTAATCACGTGAAGCACATTGCAAAGAAAATGCTTGCCACAAATGAATCACAATACCTTGCTGATCTCGTCAAGCAGCATAAACCATCACGCGAATTCGGGTGATCCTCGCAGCGGCTTTTGGCTAACCATCGAACAAAGAAAGACGGTCACCGCATCGCGCGCTTTCAGATGCACTTCTGCGGCCGTCTGAAAAGCTCTTCTTTCCGATATTAGGAAGGCACTGGAGCTATGCACTTTTAAACCTAGATTGAACACTAATTTATTTTTGAACTGATTTTTTTGTGTTTAGTTTGTTGTCCTTCCCCCGCACCTCCGATTAGCACGGTTGGCTACGTACGGTGCGAAAGAAGTTCAACGTACACACGTACGTGGCACCCGTTGTGGCTTCAAGGCCTCGTCGGTGGCCTGAAGCGCCCCTCGCCCCCTGAGGCATGGAGCTACGTCCCGGGTGAAGCTGCGAGGCGAGCATACATCTGGTAAACTTGTGCAGGTTGGGTTGGATCTCCTCGCGGAACTTGGCGATGACCTCCCTGACCAGACCCTGGTTGGGGTCGCCGTCCAGAGTGAAGAGGTAGGACTCGAGCAGGTGGGTGTTTGACAGGTTCCAGATGAAATCGTCTCGTTGCAGGGAGTGCAGGAACGGGTGCTCAAACTATGCAGATGTTTAAAAACGAAGGCGGTAAGATGACAAAAAATGCAATACGAGATTAACATCGCATTGACCAGTTGAGTACACATGTAAGTTAAAGGCAGCAAAACGTCAAGCTTAGCAAAGGATAGTCTTCGTTTCAGAAAAGATGTTCTCCTTGACTTATTTCTCTTTGTTTTTTTTTCGGTAAAGTCACGTAGGTAAAACTATAAAATAAAAGAATAAATGAAAAAACAACTACATTTTTTTTCATTCTATCATTTTATAGTTTTACCTACGTGACTTTACCGAAAAAACCAAAGAGTATGAATCCTTGCAGTCACGAAAGCTAAAAATCTAGACTTATTATGCAGCTGAGGGTGGGGCTGCCCAAGTCGTGCGTGCGGCTGGCAAATGTTTGATTGGTATTTGTGAATAACAGGACACTTGAATGGATCTGAGAAGTAGTTTTGTGAGATCACCTTCTGTGGGCCATTCTCTAACCAGAGGTGATGCACAGAATGAGATGTTTTTTTCCATCTCATGACATGGCACCAATTAGCACAACTCATACAGCCCTTATCAAGGCACTGCCGTATTCAGTGTTGGTCATGTAGGGTGTTTGACCATACTTCGCCAAACTGGTCAGTGTAGGTTGGTGAAGGATAGAGGACAAGGGGGGGGGGTGGGGGGGGCAGGACTGGTTCAGATATCATTTGCCACGAATGTTAGCCGTGGCCGGAAATAAAACTCAGGTGGCCGGGTTCGTAGCGCAGTGTGCGCACAACTGCGCCACCGCTCCACCCCGACGCTTGGAATAAAATTTGGGGGGGGGGAAACAACAAAAATACGTTGTTCATAATAAAGGTTTTTGGGTTAGATCGCGTTTATTTATGAATGTGTTGTAACCCTCCACCACCCGACACGGCCAATCAGCAAAAAAAAGTGTCACGTTGACAAAAAGACAAATAATTCACTACTTTAGCCCACCGGTGTGTTGAAGAGTGAATCCACATTTACAGTTTGAGTACGACGTTTCGCTGGTAAATACATCCAGCATCATCGGGCAATTCGCCAGAATGGTAAAGCCCTCGCTTGCTCCCGGTTTTATATAGAGCAGCAGGGTGACGTCATCACTTAACTCATATCAGGTGCAGTGATTAGAGGCGGAGGGGAGGGGGTATTGTAATTATATAATCGATTAGTAATCAGTCATTGGTTATGATTAGTAATGAGTTGTAGATTAGTAATTCTTTAAATCAAAATGTAACGTGTATTATTTAATAATACGCTTCCAGGCCGCACTAAGCCTGTAGCTGTCAGAGCGATTAAAGTTATTCTTGTTCCTCTCAATTTCAATGGATTATCTAATTAGTCTTTGCCAGTAATAATTAATTTTACACACCACTGCAACATTGTCAAAATCAATTGAGTGTCCTTGTTGACAAGCATGTTCTGCCACTGCCGACAGTTGTGTTTGAGATAATTTAATATTTCTCTGATGTTCTTTTAGTCTTACGCTGATGTTACGTCCCGTCTGCCCAATGTAGCAGCTGCCACATAAACAATTAATCCGATATACACCTTCTGTTGATAGTTAGGTAATGCGTCTTTAGTGCAAGATACTAGTTTTTGAATTTTGTGTACTGTACCAAATCTTACTGTAATGTTTTGCTTTTGCAAAACACGGGCTAATTTGTCAGTTACTCCTGAGATATATGGAATTTTTATTGTTTTAACAATCTGGTCGCTTTCAGCAGTATTGCTTTGCGATCGTGATTTGGCATTTAGTGCTCTGTTAATTTGAGCATTATTGTAGCCATTCTGTCGTAGTGCGTCTTTAACGTGTTTAATCTCTCTCACTAGACTCTCACCATCTGAGACTGTTTTAGCCCGATGTATGAGCATCTTGATAAGAGAGGATTTCTGAGCTGGATGATGATGTGATTCTGCATTCAGATAGGCATCAGTGTGCATTTGATTTCTGTAAACGCTGTGTTATTTTATACATCGGGCTAAAACAGTGTCAGATGGTGAGAGTCTAGTGAGAGAGATTAAACACGTTAAAGACGCACTACGACAGAATAGCTACAATAATGCTCAAATTAACAGAGCACTGAATGCCAAATCACGATCGCAAAGCAATACTGCTGAAAGCGACCAGATTGTTAAAACAATAAAAATTCCATATATCTCAGGAGTAACTGACAAATTAGCCCGTGTTTTGCAAAAGCAAAACATTACAGTAAGATTTGGTACAGTACACAAAATTCCAAAACTAGTATCTTGCACTAAAGACGCATTACCTAAATTATCAACTGAAGGTGTATATCGGATTAATTGTTTATGTGGCAGCTGCTACATTGGACAGATGGGACGTAACATCAGCGTAAGACTAAAAGAACATCAGAGAAATATTAAATTATCTCAAACACAACTGTCGGCAGTGGCAGAACATGCTTGTCAACAAGGACACTCAATTGATTTTGACAATGTTGCAGTGGTGTGTAAAACTAATTATTACTGGCAAAGACTAATTAGAGAATCCATTGAAATTGAGAGGAACAAGAATAACTTTAATCACTCTGACAGCTACAGGCTTAGTGCGGCCTGGAAGCGTATTATTAAATAATTCACATTACATTTTGATTTAAAGAATTACTAATCTACAACTCATTACTAATTATAACCAATGACTGATTACTAATCGATTATATAATTACAATACCCCCCCCTCCGCCTCTAATCACTGCACCTGATATGAGTTAAGTGATGACGTCACCCTGCTGCTCTATATAAAACCGGGAGCAAGCGAGGGCTTTACCATTCTGGCGAATTGCCCGATGATGCTGGATGTATTTACCAGCGAAACGTCGTACTCAAACTGTAAATGTGGATTCACTCTTCAACACACCGGTGGGCTAAAGTAGTGAATTATTTGTCTTTTTGTCAACGTGACACTTTTTTTGCTGATTGGCCGTGTCGGGTGGTGGAGGGTTACGACACATTTAGAAATAAACGCGATCTAACCCAAAAACCTTTATTATGAATAATATTGGTCGCGAAAGCCTACATGTTAAACTGACTAACTTCTATGGGGAGGATACTTTTCTTAAAACCAGAAAATTGGAGAAGCTCCGCATTAAGCGGATGAAATTGATATCTTCACTGGCGTTCCTCAAAAGGTGCAGAGATTCAAAGGTAATACCAAACGCAGTTAAAATAACACATCACATAAAGTCTTCTAAAGCTAACCAAATACTACACAGAGCTAGCGAATTATTATTAATAGAGAGAATACAGCACAATAGGAGTGAACTATCTTACATTTCGGAATCGCTAAAGCAGTTACACTTAGATATAAGCAATAGTGTATCTATGCATTATTGGAATATAATCGATAACATAACACAACAATCGGCTCATAATGTGTTTAAACTAACAAAAACTAACCAAATTAATCAATTTTCTAGACTACATAATAAACAAATCCCTACTGAAAACCAAAAATTTAAAAACAAAACCGTACTGAACTTGACTAACACTGTATTAACCGGTGACATGGTCTCTATCCTTTCTAAAGGCCTTAACTTTGCCGTTACCCCACGCACAATTCCAGTGGATGAGATCATTGCTGAGGTAGAATCAGCAGTTAGACTCCTTCCACATAATGAGGCAGAGATGACTAGACATGAGGTTGCTAAAATAATTGAGAATAGCAAAGTTCCAAAAGTAAATATTAGCTCTAACGAGGCAAAAGCCTTAAGAGAGCTGCGTGTAAACAAGGATATCCAAATCCTAGCAGCTGATAAAGGCCGCACTACTGTAGTGATGTCACGAGCCGATTATGATAATAAAATTAGAAATTTACTAGAAGAAAGCACCTACATTAAAATTAAACGAGATCCAACTAATACTTTAGAACGTAAGACCACTGCAATAAGTGCAAATTCATTAATCCCTAAAAATGAGCAATACCAAATTAAGCCAAGGGCCTCAAAACCACCTAGACTCTATGGGCTACCAAAGATTCATAAAATCGGCATCCCATTACGACCCATAGTCAGTACAATTGGCTCTGCCACATATCAATTAGCAAAATATATAACCCAACAAATACAGCCCTACATCGGTAGGACATCTTCATTCATAAAAAAAAATTCAGAACATCTTGTGAATGTGCTTAAAGATATTAAACTTACTCCTGATGATATTCTGGTAAGTTTTGATGTGATTTCTCTATTCACTAAGGTTCCAGTGGACGAATCGCTTAAATTACTTGATACACTAGTAAAGAATACCGGTTTACCAAAATATATTCCGAAACTTGCTGGCCATTGTTTAAATAACACTTACTTCTTATGGAGAGGGGATTTCTTTAAACAAAAGGAATGAGCAGCAATGGGTTCTTCTTTATCCCCTGCTACAGCAAATGTGTACGTGGAAAACTTTGAAATAAGAGCACTTGCCTCGAGCACATTAAAACCATCCTTTTGGTTTAGATATGTGGATGACACTTTGGTTGTCTGGCCACATGGTAAAGATACACTGAATGATTTTCTAAATCATCTCAATGCACAAAACCCGGCCATCCAGTTCACCATGGAAATGGAGGTGAATAACACACTCCCATTCCTAGATATTTTGCTTGGACATGGCCTAAACGGTAAAATAACACACAGCGTTTACAGAAAGCAAACGCACACTGATACCTATCTGAATGCAGAATCACATCATCATCCAGCTCAGAAATCCTCTCTTATCAAGATGCTCATACATCGGGCTAAAACAGTGTCAGATGGTGAGAGTCTAGTGAGAGAGGTTAACCACGTTAAAGACGCACTACGACAGAATGGCTACAATAATGCTCAAATTAACAGAGCACTGAATGCCAAATCACGATTGCAAAGCAATACTGCTGAAAGCGACCAGATTGTTAAAACAATAAAAATTCCATATATCTCGGGAGTAACTGACAAATTAGCCCGTGTTTTGCAAAAGCAAAACATTACAGTAAGATTTGGTACAGTACACAAAATTAAAAAAACTAGTGTCTGGGACTAAAGACGCATTACCTAAATTATCAACAGAAGGTGTATATTCGATTAATTGTTTATGTGGCAGCTGCTACATTGGACAGACGGGACGTAACATCAGCGTAAGACTAAAAGAACATCAGAGAAATATTAAATTATCTCAAACACAACTGTTGGCAGTGGCAGAACATGCTTGTCAACAAGGACACTCAATTGATTTTGATAACGTTGAAGTGTTGTGTAAAACTAATTATTACTGGCAAAGACTAATTAGAGAATCCATTGAAATTGAGAGGAATAAAAATAACTTTAATCGCTCTGACAGCTACAGGCTTAGTGCGGCCTGGAAGCGTATTATTAAATAATACATATTACAATTCCTTATAGGGGAAACACATACTAATTAACGGATTACTAACATAGCATATAATCACTAACACACATTACAACTAATTACTAATCTACAACCCATTACTAATCATAACCATTGACTGATTACTAATCTATTACATAATTACAATACACCCCCCCCAATCCGCCTCTAATCACTGCACCTGATATGAGTTAAATGATGACGTCACCCTGCTGCTGCTCTATATAAAACCGGGAGCAAGTGGAGAGGGCTTTACCATTCTGGCCAATTGCCCGATGATGCTGGATGTATTTACGAGCGAAACGTCACAGTACTACTCAAACTGTAAATGTTGTGGATTCACTCTTCAACACACCGGTGAGCTAAAGTAGTGAACTATTTGTCTTTTGTCAACGTGACACTTTTTTGCTGATTGGCCGTGTCGGGTGGTGGAGGGTTACGACACATTTATAAATAACGCGATCTAACCCAAAAACCTTTATTATGAATAATATTGGTCGCGAAAACCTACGTGTTAAACTATATAAACTCGAAAAATCACAATGAACTTAAAGAGAAACCCAAGAAACTGTGTCCTGACTTTTGTACCGCCCTGTATAATAATCATTACCCCTCACCCCCTGTACCCCCCCACCCTCCGCAGTACCCCTCCTCACTCATCCACTCACTCACCGAGTCGCTCACACATTCACCCACCCATTTACTCACCCACTCACTCAGCCACTCACCCAATCACTCACCTGCTGGCTCACCCACTCACTCACTCACCCACTCACTTGCTCACTTACTCGCCCACTCACTCAGCCACTCACCCACCCACACACTCACCCATCCACTCATACACTCACTTGTCCAGTCGCTCACATACTCATCTACACACTCACCCACACACTCACCCAGTCGCTCCCTCACTCACACACTCACCCATTCGCTTACACACTCACACACCCACTCACTCACCCAGTCGCACACACACTCACTCACACACCCACTCACTCACCCAGTTGCTCACCCAGTTGCTCACTCACTCAAACAGTCACCCACCCACTCATCCACCCACACACTCACCTAGTCGCTCACCTAGTTGCTCACACACTCACCTCACACACTCACTCACTCACCCACTCACCCACACACTCACTCACCCAGTCGCTCACACACTCACCACCCACTCACCCACCCACTCACCCAATCACTCACCCACCCACTCACCCAGTCGCCAACACACTCACCTCACACACTCACTCACCCAGTTGCTCACCCAGTTGCTCACTCACTCACACAGTCACCCACCTACTCATCCACCTACACACTCACCTAGTCGCTCACCCAGTCGCTCACATACTCACCTCACACACTCACTCACTCACCCACTCACCTACACACTCACTCACCCAGTCGCTCACACACTCACCACCCACTCACCCACCCACTCACCCAGTCGCCCACACACTCACCTCACACACTCACTCACTCACCCACTCACTCACTCACCCACCCACACACTCACTCACCCAGTCGCTCACACACTCACCTCACACACTCACTCACTCACCCACTCACTCACCCACCCACACACTAACCCAGTCGCTCACACACTCACCACCCACTCACCCACCCACTCACCCAGTTGCCCACACGCTCACCCACTCACTCACCCACTCTCTCAGCCACTCACCCACTCACTCACCCACTCGCTCACCCAGCCACTCACCCACTCGCTCACCTGCTCGCTCACCCAGCCACTCACCCAGCCACTCACTCACAACAATCGCCACTAATTGGCGGTGACGTCACCACGACGCTTGTGCCAGGCTCACGTGGTTAGCGGTAATCAATTGAAGGTGGAGGGGTTAATTAATTGAAGGTGGAGAGGGGCTTAATTAATTAATTACTGCTAACCACGTGAGCCTGGCACATGCGTCGTGGTGACGTCACCGCCAATTAGTGACGATTGTTGTGAGTGGCTGGGTGTGTGGGCGACTGGGTGAGTGGGTGGATGTGTGTGGGCGGGTGAGTGAGTGGGTGGTGAGTGTCTGGGTGAGTGTCTGGGTGAGTGGGTGGGCGACTGGGTGAGTGGGTGGATGTGTGAGTGTCTGGGTGAGTGGGTGGGTGAGTGGGTAGCCCCTCCACCTTCAATTAAGTAAATGAAGGTGGAGGGGTTACCAGCCCCTCCACCTTCAATTAATTAGCCACTATAGTGGTCGCAAATGCACCTGACAGAAGAGGCCGATTGGAATTGGCCCTCCACCCCACAGCACTGTCCGGCACCACGTGGAGGTAGGGAGTTGTTTTTGACAACAACAACAACAACCGCCATTCGCCACTAAGTGGCGGTGACGTCACCACGACGCTTGTGCCAGGCTATGTGCACCCTGAGGCCACGTGAAGTGTCGAACGCCCGCTGGCAGGTCACGGGGCAGACCCAGATGCCACGGGTCGACTGACTGAGATGAGTGGCTGATGCACCACCTGTGCCTCCTACTGCGCCAAACTCACCCACTCACCCAGACACTCACCCAGTCGCTCACCCACCCACTCACCCAGACACTCATACACTCACTCGTCCAGTCGCTCACATACTCATCTACACACTCACCCACCCCCTCACTCACCCAGTCGCACGCACACTCATCCACCCACACACTCACCTAGTCGCTCACCCAGTCGCTCACACACTCACCTCACACACTCACTCACTCACCCACTCACCTACACACTCACTCACCCAGTCGCTCACACACTCACCACCCACTCACCCACACACTCACCACCCACTCACCCACTCACCCAGTCGCCCACACGCTCACCCACCCACTCACCCACTCTCTCAGCCACTCACCCACTCACTCACCTGCTCGCTCACCCAGCCACTCACCCAGCCACTCACAACAACCGCCACTAATTGGCGGTGACGTCACCACGACGCTTGTGCCAGGGTCACGTGGTAAGCGGTAATTAATTGAAGGTGGAGATGGTTTAATTAATTAATGCTAACCACGTGAGCCTGGCACAAGCGTCGTGGTGACGTCACCGCCAATTAGTGGCGGTTGTTGTGAGTGGCTGGGTGAGTGGGCGGGTGGGTGAGTGGGTGGCTGACTGCCGGGAGATCCGTCTCTGCATGTTCCATCCGAGCCGGATCCCGTTTCCAGGCCCTTCGCCTTCGGGTAGTAGGTCTCCATTTCTTAAGCTTTGCTCCGTGTGCGTCTCTCTCTCTCTCAATGCCCCTCCTTCCTAAGAGTGAAACGACTTCCCGTCCTTTAGCCGGCGCGGCGCGTCCATAATGAACACCGCATGCAGTGGGCCCGCCTATTTATGTTTTCTGCACCCTCACGGAACCCCCTCCTCCACCTCCCCCTTCACCCCCACGGATCAACAGCAGCACGAACGACGTGACAGCTTAAATGCCCCTACGCGTATGACAAGACGGCCAGCGCGAACGATCACAGCGAGCGTGGTTCGCCACGTGCGCACGTGCGAAGAAGTTCAACGCCGCTCGAACCATTCAGCGCGCGCTGATCCTGTTTATCTCGGAGACCAACGAAGTTGATTATTGAGTCCTCTGAAGTGCGCCACGAGGGGGTTGCGTTCGGCGGCGCCTTTCCCTACATCGCACGGCGTTGCGACCATTTGGCCGACTGGTGCGGCTGCAGACATAAGCGACCCCACGACATCAACACCCACGTCTGGGTTATATTATTATTGTTGTTGTTATAGCGTTGCCACCTTGTCCTGGTTTTCTCCCATAATCGTGGCTGTGCTGGGAATCCAGTAAACTGTTCCCCCCGGGGAAAGTTAAAAGTCTAGTTTTTTTGTCAGTTACGTAAGATTACAACTACACGAGATGATGCATTAACACGTGGTTTCTCCCATTTTCAGCTCATACAACGTATTATTCTCACGATATGTTTAAGTGGTTTGTCCCTCAGAGATGGCAACCCAAATCATATAAGTAGAATGACTGTGGAAGAAGACGTCGCTATTTCATCGTATTCATTACTTCGCCCAGTGTTGGTGTGCGTGTGTGTGTATCTTTGTGTGTGTGTGTGCATGCATCTGTGTCCCATGTAGTGTAGCGGTTAGTGCACTGCATCACGAACCCGGCTGCCCAAGTTCGATTCCCGCTCACGGCCAACACCGGTGACGATTATCTGAACCGGTCCTGGGTCTCCCCGAGGTCGACTCGGACTCAAATTAGTATCTGATGAGGTGTGTAAACATCGCCACTGCGGGGAGACAAAGGTGGCGACCGGGCGTGGTGCTGCCCACCCCCTCGCGTGCCACAGTGCCGACCTTCATAGACGCTGGCTAGCAGCACTTGCCCCAACAGTCTGTTAATGCTATACGAGGGGACCTTTGTGTTTTTTTTTGTGTCCCACATTACCTTCAGCCCGGTCGTGGGGCAGACGTCCTGGTAAGCAAACCGGGGCGAAGCTTTAGTCTTGCCGATAGCCTAAGTGGACCCCGACCTCTCCTGCACAGCGAAGAAGAGTTGGGCCCCGTGTGTCGACTGAGTGGGGTCGTCAAGGACACGGGGGTCGTCTAACGTTGACCTCGTCTCAAGTAATCTCGGCCAAAAGTCGCCCCCCGCCTCTACCGCAAAAAAAAAAAAACCTCTACCTTTGGGCGTTTTTTTTTCGCGTTCCCAGTTTCAGGTTGCAAGCGATGAATTTATAATCAGGAACTTTGTGGTAATGTAGAAACTCGTGGCTGATTGTTACGGCTGCCGCTGTGGTGCTCACCTCCGTTGAGTCAGCGGTGAACACTCCCCATTCCCCATGGTGGGGAGTCAGTCCTCTCGAAGGCAACCCGCTATCTATAATGGGATCCTCGTTTTATTGTGCTTGCAGAGATGAGGGGCTAAATTGATCCCAGACTCGGGTGTGAACTCATCGCCTTGATTGTGAGATGGATTGTGAGTTGGATGCTCACTGCAGAAAAGCTGAGTGGACTTCATTCCTACCTCCTGGAAGAAGCTCTGATGAAGATATTGCCTCCGCATTCCAAATGTTCCAGGAAAGCACTTGGCCCATAAACAACTGATGCTGGCAAAGCAAAGATGGCATTTTCCAGCTACCGTATTAACCCACCAATTGGAGCCACACATGCCACCGTTTCATAAACATAACTCCTGTCCCACCGCCCGACCACCTTGCGACACATTGTTCCGCACATCCGATCAGCACAGTTGGCTACGTACGGTGCGAAAGTTCAACATATATGATTATTTTAATGGCTTAGTTGCCTATCACTTCACATCATTAGCCCCAAAGTTTCGCTACTCAGTAATATACGTACAGTGAGGGAAAAAAGTATTTGATCCCCTGCTGATTTTGTACGTTTGCCCACTGACAAAGAAATGATCAGTCTCTAATTTTAATGGTAGGTTTATTTGAACAGTGAGAGACAGAATAACAACAACAAAATCCAGAAAAACGCATGTCAAAAATGTTATAAATTGATTTGCATTTTAATGAGGGAATAAGCATTTGACCCCCTCTCAATCAGAAAGATTCCTGGCTCCCAGGTGTCTTTTATACAGGTAACGAGCTGAGATTAGGAGCACACTCTTAAAGGGAGTGCTCCTAATCTCAGCTTGTTACCTGTATAAAAGACACCTGTCCTAATGTGAATCCATTTCATTAGAACAAATCACTATAATTCCCATGTTATCGAAAATGTATTCGATTACATTTTCCACTCACGACCAACGTCAATTCCAATGCAGTCCCAATAGGGATCGATGCCATCGGCTTCATTTTTGACCACTATCAATTCGCATTTGTTATCCCCATAGAATCGATCCGAGTTTTAATTTAACCTTGAATCGATTTTCTCAGCACATGGCTTGGGTGAGGAGAACGCGTGGCTGCGTGTGGGGTTCATGGCGATGTCGAAACTCTACAAACTTGGCCTACTCTTCTCCTTCATCCTGCCTCTCCTCCTCCACCACCACCACCTCGTCACGTGCAGCAGCCACGGTGAGCAGAGCCGGAGGTGATCGATAAATCGGGTGCCAGTTTGTGTGATTGTGGGGGGAGCGGTGGTGCAGTGGTTAGCGCACTGTGTGTGAGTGAGTGTGTGGGGAGTGGTGGTGCAGTGGTTAGCGCAGGGGGAGTGGTGGTGCAGTGGTTAGCGCAGTGTGTGTGAGTGGTGGTGCAGTGGTTAGCGCACTGTGTGAGTGTGTGGGGAGTGGTGGTGCAGTGGTTAGCGCACTGTGTGTGTGGGGAGTGGTGGTGCAGTGGTTAGCGCACTGTGTGTGAAGGGGAAGTGGTGGTGCAGTGGTTAGCGAACTGTGTGTGAAGGGGGAGTGGTGGGGCAGTGGTTAGCACACTGTGTGTGTGTTTGGGGAGTGGTGGTGCAGTGGTTAGCGCACTGTGTGGGTGGGAAGTGGTGGTGCAGTGGTTAGCGCAGTGTATGTGTGTGGGGAGTGGTGGTGCAGTGGTTAGCACACTGTGTGTGTGAGTGTGTGGGAAGTGGTGGTGCAGTGGTTAGCGCACTGTGTGTGTGGGTCTTTGTGTGGTCTTCCCACCCAGCCCCTCGTGTGGGTGTTGAAACGGACGGCCAGGTCACGGCGGTCGTCGGCCAGAAGGTGGCGGTGCTGCGCTGCGTCCTGTGGGGTGCGGCCGTGGTGGTGGTGCAGGCCAACTGGCTGAAGGCCTCCCGTGACGACGTCTGGGCGGGGGCCAATTTGGCCGCGCTCAGCCCGCTGCACGGCACGGCGTACTCCAACTCGTCCCTCGCGGGCCGACTGCGGTTCCGCAGTGGGGGGCCGCCCGGCGACGTCTCGCTGGAGCTGCTGGACGTGCGTCATGGCGACGGGGGCCTCTTCCTCTGTCGTGTGGCCACCTTCCCCCACGGCAACTTCGAGGGGAGGGTCAACCTCTCTGTCATCGGTGAGAATTGGCACTGCCCCACACAGAGACCCATAGACTCATCACACAGAGACCCATAGACTACTCACACAGAGACCCATAGACTCACCACACAGAGACCCATAGACTCATCACACAGACACCCATAGACTACTCACACAGAGACTCATAGACTCATCACACAGAGACCCATCGACTCATCACACAGACACCCATAGACTCATCACACAGAGACCCATCGACTCATCACACAGACACCCATAGACTACTCACACAAACACTCATAGACTACTCACACAGAGACCCATAGACTATTCACACAGAGACCCATAGACTACTCACACAGAGGCCCATAGACTCATCACACAGAGACCCATCGACTCATCACACAGACACCCATAGACTACTCACACAGACACTCATAGACTACTCACACAGAGACCCATAGACTACTCACACAGAGACTCAGACTACTCACACAGACACCCATAGACTACTCACACAGATACCCATAGACTACTCACACAGAGACCCATAGACTACTCAGACTACTCACACAGAGACCCATAGACTCATCACACAGACACCCATCGACTCATCACACAGACACCCATAGACTACTCACACAGAGACCCATAGACTACTCACACAGAGACTCAGACTACTCACACAGACACCCATAGACTACTCACACAGAGACCCATAGACTACTCACACAGAGACCCATAGACTACTCACACAGAGACCCATAGACTCATCACACAGACACCCATCGACTCATCACACAGACACCCATAGACTACTCACACAGAGACCCATAGACTACTCACACAGAGACTCAGACTACTCACACAGACACCCATAGACTACTCACACAGAGACCCATAGACTACTCACACAGAGACCCATAGACTACTCACACAGAGACCCATAGACTCATCACACAGACACCCATCGACTCATCACACAGACACCCATAGACTACTCACACAGAGACCCATAGACTACTCACACAGAGACCCATAGACTACTCACACAGAGACCCATATACTCATCACACAGAGACCCATAGACTACTCACACAGAGACCCATATACTCATCACACAGAGACCCATCGACTCATCACACAGACACCCATAGACTCATCACACAGAGACCCATAGACTACTCACACAGAGACCCATAGACTCATCACACAGAGACCCATCGACTCATCACACAGACACCCATAGACTCATCACACAGAGACTCATAGACTACTCACACAGACACCCATAGACTACTCACACAGAGACCCATAGACTACTCACACAGAGACTCATAGACTACTCACACAGACACCCATAGACTACTCACACAGAGACCCATAGACTACTCACACAGAGACCCATAGACTACTCACACAGACACCCATAGACTACTCACACAGAGACCCATAGACTACTCACACAGAGACTCATAGACTACTCACACAGACACCCATAGACTACTCACACAGAGACCCATAGACTACTCACACAGAGACCCATAGACTACTCACACAGAGATCCATAGACTCATCACACAGAGACCCATCGACTCATCGCACAGACACCCATAGACTCATCACACAGAGACGCATAGACTGCTCACACAGACACCCATAGACTACTCACACAGAGACCCATAGACTACTCACACAGAGACCCATAGACTACTCACACAGAGACCCATAGACTACTCACACAGAGCCCCATAGACTACTCACACAGACACCCATAGACTACTCACACAGGGACACATAGACTCATCACACAGAGACCCATCGACTCATCACACAGACACCCATAGACTCATCACACAGAGACCCATAGACTACTCACACAGACACCCATAGACTACTCACACAGAGACCCATAGACTCATCACACAGAGACCCATAGACTCATCACTACTCACACAGACACCCATAGATTACTCACACAGAGACCCATAGACTCATCACACAGACACCCATAGACTACTCACACAGAGACCCATAGACTACTCACATAGAGACCCATAGACTCATCACACAGACACCCATAGTCTACTCAGACAGAAACCCATAGACTCACACAGAGACCAAAAGCTCGTTATCTTCTGCAGATGTAGATGCCACTGGTTCTTCACGCTCTGCAGATGTAGATGCCACTGGTTCTTCACGTTCTGCAGATGTAGATGCCACTGGTTCTTCACGTTCTGCAGATGTAGATGTCACTGGTTCTTCACCTTCTACAGATGTAGATGCCACTGCTTCTTCATGTTCTACAGATGTAGATGCCACTGGTTCTTCACGTTCTCTTCACATTCCACAGATGTAGATGCCACTGGTTCTTCACATTCTACAGATGTAGATCCCATTGTTTCTTCATGTTCTACAGATGTAGATGCAACTCGTTCTTCATAATCTGTAGATGTAGATGCCACCAGTTTTTCATATTCTGTAGATGCCACTTGTCCTTCTCGTTTTGCAGATGTAGATGCCACTGGTTTTTCACGTTCTACAGATGTAGATGCCACTGGTTCTTCACGTTCTACAGATGTAGATGCCACTGGTTCTTCTCGTTTTGCAGATGTAGATGCCACTGTTTCTTCACGTTCTGCAGATGTAGATGCCATTGGTTCTTCTCGTTTTGCAGATGTAGATGCCACTGGTTCTTCACCTTCTGGAGATGTAGATGCCACTGGTTCTTTACGTTCTGCAGATGTACATGCCACTGGTTTTTCGTATTCTGTTGATGTTAATGTCACTGGTTCTTCTCGTTTTGCAGATGTAGATGTCACTGGTTCTTCACCTTCTGGAGATGTAGATGCCACTGCTTCTTCACTTTCTGGAGATGTAGATGCCACTGGTTCTTCACGTTCTACAGATGTAGATGCCACTGGTTCTTCACGTTCTACAGATGTAGATGCCACTGGTTCTTCACGTTCTACAGATGTAGACGCCACCACCGCCGTCTGTTGCACGCCAGTTGAACTCACGACTTTCGGTCCGAACAGGCAACTCGACACACAAACAGGTTTGTTCGCATCTCTGAATGTTGCATGCGTGTGTGTCCTAGTATGTGTGTGGGTGCAACCATGTGTGTTGGTGCGTGTCTGTCCGTGTGCATGCAAGTGTGTCCGTGTGCATGCATATCTGTCCGTGTGCGTGTGTGTGTGCCTGTCCGTGGGCGTGTCCCTGTTCTGGCCACCCATCCCCTCGTTTGTCACAATCAAGGCCTTCATAGTTGCTGATACTCGCTAGCGGCACCTGCCCCAACAGTCTGCTAGGGCTTTTACGGGGGAACTTTGTCTCTGTCTGTCCTTCATCTCACTCCCTCAACCCGCAACGCCTGGGTGCAAGCAGCACGAGCCTTAAAGTGCACCTAGCCTGGCGCGTGTTGTCATTGCGGTGGTTGTTGTCGCGATGGTTGTTGTCGTCGTGCTACAGCAGCACGCTAACGCCACGCGGGGGATCGTTGTGCCACGCAGAGAAGGTGGCGGAGGCGGCGGCGGCGGGCTGGGCCAGCTGGGCCATTCCGGCCGCAATCCTCGCCGTGTCCCTCGCCCTGGCAGCCAATCTGCTGCTCTGCTGCCGCCACCGCCGGCAGCGGTAGCGTCGTCACGAGCCCTGGGGCCCCACGTGAGTCGCTCGCTTCTCTCGGACGTCGGGCGGACGTTGGCGGTGCCTGCGGGGTTACCTGTGTGACGACCTGCCGCTGTGCCCCCCCCACCACCCCCCCCGCTACCTCACCACCCCCCCCCCCCGCTACCCCCCCACCACCCCTCCACTACCCACATGCGTGCAGGGAGGAACCCCCCACTCTCCCCAAGCCACCGCGGAGAAACGCGGAGGACGACCTTGGCTACGTGAGTGGCACACCGCCCGCGCACAGAGGCCCATTCCATCCGTGTCTCTCTCTGTATTCTGTGTAGTGTATAGTGTAGTGTATAGTGTAGTGTATAGTAGTGTAGTGTATACAGTGAGGGAAAAAAGTATTTGATCCCCTGCTGATTTTGTACGTTTGCCCACTGATAAAGAAATGATCAGTCTATAATTGAATGGTAGGTTTATTTGAACAGCGAGAGACAGAATAACAAAAAAAATCCAGAAAAGCGCATGTCAAAGATGTTATAAATTGATTTGCATTTTAATGAGGGAAATAGGTATTTGACCCCCTCTCAATCAGAAAGATTTCTGGCTCCCAGGTGTCTTTTATACAGGTAACGAGCTGAGATTAGGAGCACACTCTTAAAGGGAGCCATTGGTGGGCGGGCGAGCGGTGAGCAACTTCTGGCCACCCCAGGGGCGGGGGGGGGGGGGTGGAGTCGGTCACCGTCTCTCTTATTTATTCTGACCCGCGCAGGTTTTCAAAGACGAAGATGACGACGAGGAAGGGGAGGAAGATGTTTGAGAAGCGGCGTGGGGGGGGGGGGTGCCCGAGGAGGGAGAGTGCTCCACCTTGCCGTGCTCCACCTTGCCGTGCTCCACCCTGCCGTGCTCCACCTTGCCGTGCTCCACCTTGCCGTGCTCCACCTTACCGTGCCTCCAGTTGCCGGGGCAACGCTGGGGATTGTCGCCGTGGGCGGCTTCACGAGCGGATGAACCCCCGCGTGCGACGATCTGGACTGTAGCGGAGACTGCAGGGATTCATCTTCTTTGTTCTTCCGGTAAAGTCACCACGTAGAAGGGAATTAATAAAAATAAAACATAACGTGATAAGATTCTCCCGACGTTTCGGCTGCTTGTGTTGTGGCCGAGACGTCGTGAGAATTTTATTATTTTATGTTTTATTTTTATTATTGTATTATTTCCCTTCTACGTGACTTCACCGAAAGAACCAAGAAGATTTGTTGTTGTTGTGTGATCCCAACAATCAGTGCCAAAGTTTGGCTTTTGACTTTTGTTTTTTTGGGGGGGGGGGGATTTTTTTTTACGAAAGAGCTCTCTGTTACTGGACACAGTTTTTTATTATTTTATTTTAGACTCGTGACGGTCTCTCACCTGCCAGTGCTTTCCCCCGGCATGTGCCGTTGGAAGGGAGGCGACTGGGCATGGTGCCAGGGAGCCAGGGAGAGGGGGGTGGGGGGGGGAGAATTTAAATTCGCCCTCGCGTGGCTGGGGGTCAACGAGCGGCGACATCGGCACGGTCCGTCACGACGTCCGGCACGAAGGGAGTTCCACATGTGCCGGCCGGCCGGCGGTTTATATTATTGTTTTATCGAGGCAACAAGCGGCGTCACGAGGCGCGTACAACGCCGTGAGCCTTCGTGCGCCCCGTCAGCGTCTCAGTTTTTTATTTCTCCCCGAACCCGGCCAGTTTCATCGGCCGCTCCCGCGATGCCGCGGTACTTTCATAGTTTGACACTGTTGGTTTTCGGCGAACCGATATCAGCCGGGTTAGATTGTGTAAAAAAATCAATGTACAAATGTGGCTGTCGCCTGATGAAGCTGGTTGTTGTGATTGCTGGCGAAATGTCACGGTATCCAGAGTGCAAATGTTGTTGCTTGGCTCGCTAACCCACCAGTGTGCTGTACTAGTGTACTACACTACACACTACACTACACACTATATATACTACACTATGTATACTACACTATACACTACACTATACACTACACACTATATATACTACACTATGTATACTACACTATACACTACACTATACACTACACACTATATATACTACACTATGTATACCACACTATACACTACACTAGACACTACACTATACACTACACTATACACTACACTATATATACTACACTATATATACTACACTACGCACTATACACTACACACTATATCAGGGGTCGGGAACCTTTTTGACTAAGAGAGCCATGAAAGCAAAAAATTTGGAAATTTATTTCAGTGAGAGCCATATAATATATTTTAAAAGTGAATTCAACTAAATGTCAGTATAATAAGCCTCTGAATGTATTCTTTTAAATAATGTTGTTATAACACTCACCATTAATGCGACTTCTGGTGCTGCATGGATTTGCTGATGTCTTTGTAGTCAGGTTGGTACTTGGTGAGGTTAAGCTTCATGCAAGCGTTGAGGCTTTCATCCGTTAAACGTGATCGTAGGTTGGACTTGATGTTTTTAAGATGTGAGAATGACTGCTCACATGCATACGTAGATCCAAACATGGTCAATACAGCAATACTCACACGCTGCAGTGTGTGGTATGTGACAGGAAGCGCGTTACAAGTTTTGAGAATCAGCTGGTCTTCGGGTTGGAGTTTTTTCATTTCTGTCCACATGTGCTTGCTCGCCAACTCCGCTTTCTGTCGTGTGATTCTTTCCAAATCTTCATTCAGTGACTTGAACTTATTCACCCACATGTCTGAGGCCTTCAGGTCAGCCACTTCTGCTTCAAAATCTCTGACGGAGACACCAGGGATGTAATTCAGGTCGGCTGTGTTCAGTGAACACTCGTTTGGATGGGTGATGAACTTAAAAAGACGAGTGTGCTCACGAAATTCTCCAAAGCGTGCTTTGAAGGACTGTAGGAGACTGGATGTGCAGCCAGCTAGTTGGTGGAGATCAAGGTTTTGAATGGGCTCACTTGCTGTGCATGCATCTTTAAATTGGCTCAGTTTTTCAAAATGTAATAAACGACCTGTTTCAAGATCCGTGATGAAAAGCTCCAGCTTGTTTTCAAAAGCAAATACAGCTTGTTGAAGGGATAACACTGTATTTCCAATGCCTTGCATTTTCACGTTGAGCTGGTTCAGATGTTCAGTCAGATCTACGAGATAGTAAAACTTGAGGAGCCACTCGGTGTCGGCTAGCTCAGGATGCCCGACGCCTTTCATTTCAAGGAAAGTCCGGATTTCGTTCAGGCAAGCCGCAAAACGGCTAAGCACCTTCCCTCTTGACAACCAACGCACATTGCTGTGCAAAAGCAGACCAGGATAGTTATTTACAACTTCATCCAGCAGTGTTTTAAACTGGCGATCATTTAAGGCTCGGGCAACAATAAAGTTGATCACACGAATGACCAGCGACATCACTTCGCCAAACTGCCTGTCACACATCTGAGCACAAAGTGCCTCCTGGTGTATAATGCAATGGAAACTTAGGATGGGTCTATTTTCATGTTCACGGAGAAGCGCCACAAATCCTTTGTTTTTCCCCACCATACACGGAGAACCATCAGTACACACTGAGAGAAGTTTATCCATAGGTAGACTTTTTTCTTGAGCAAACTCCATGAAAGACTTGAATAAATCCTCACCTCTTGTGGACCCTTTTAATGGCAGAACAGCAAGACTTTCTTCGCGCAGTGTGACACCAACAGCATATCTTGCAATCACGCTGAACTGCGACAAATGGCTCACGTCTGTTGACTCATCCAAAGCCAGAGAAAAGAACGGCGCTGCATTTATGTCCTTCACTTGCGTTTCCTCCACTTTGTTTGCCATCACGATGGTACGATCATGAACAGTTCTTGCCGACAGAGGCATGTCTTGTATCCGTTTGATTATCTTGTCTTTGTTCGGAAGATCATCAAAAAGTTCATTGGCTACATCCAGCATGAACGTTTTAGCATACTCGCCATCTGTGAATGGTTTTCCGTTCCTCACTATTGCTAAAGAACCAGCAAAGCTAGCCGAATTATAGTCACCTTGCCGGGTCCATACGCGGAGTTGCTGCTGGCTAGCTTGCACCCTGCTCAGAAGCTCTTGGCACGCTTTCTTTCTGCTGTCTCCCGCAGGGTATTTTGATGCAAAGGTAGCGTGGCGCGTGTCGAAGTGCCGCTTTACATTCGACCGTTTCAACGATGTAATTTTGTCATTGCAAATTAGACACACCGCAGAACCCGCTCTCTCCACAAAGGCGAATTCTTCGGTCCATTCGTCCTGAAATGTACGATACTCGTCGTCTTTTTTTCTTTTCGCCATCTTCTTCGTCGAAGGGGTAGCTTTGAGCTAATGACCGAGCAGACGCAGTCTCAGACTGATTCAAAAGGGGGCGTTTACCTGTTTTACCCAGCAACGGCAAACGTAGGCCAGTATCATCCAATTAAAATAATGGACAATTGCTCCTGCAGCCCTGAACAGGACATGCGCAGTGAAAAATCGATGGATGGATTAAAACAAGTGAGAATATTTTGTTTTATCTGCGAGCCATATGCAATCATCAAAAGAGCCACATCTGGCTCGCGAGCCATAGGTTCCCGACCCCTGCACTATATATACTACACTAGACACTACACTATACACTACACTATACACTACACTATATATACTACACTATATATACTACACTACTTACTATACACTACACACTATATATACTACACTATACATTACACTATACACTACACTACACACTATATATACTACACTACACTATACACTACACTATACACTACACTACACACTATATATACTACACTATACACTACTATACACTATATATACTACACTATACTACACTGCACACTATATACACTACACTATACACTATATATACTACACTATATATACTACACTATACACTACACTACACACTATATATACTACACTATATATACTACACTATACACTATATACTACACCACACTATATACACTACACTATACACTACACTACACACTATACACTACACTATACACTACACTATACACTACGACACACTACATTAGTAGGATCCGTCGATAATTGTTCACGTCATTGTTTTGTGATGTTCTTACTTCTGTCCGTTCACACAGAGCCTTACCGCTTATTCATATTCTGTTTTTTTCAGTAAAGTCACGTAGATAGAAAAAAATAAAATGAATAAAAAATACCACGACGTTTAGATTGCAACACGGAGAGCCATCGACTCACACGGAGAGCCACAGAATCAGAGACATAGACTCACACGGAGAGCCATCGACTCACACAGAGATCCACAGAATCACAGAGCCATCGACTCACACAGAGAGCCACAGACTCAGAGCCATAGACTCACACAGAGAGCCATCGACTCACACAGAGAGCCATCGACTCACGCAGAGAGCCACAAAATGACAGAGCCATCGACTCACACAGAGAGCCACACACTCACAGAGCCATCGACTCACACGGAGAGACAGAATCACAGACTCACACAGACTCACACAGAGACCCATAGACTCGCGCGCAGCCAAAACAAACTACAAATCAATTCACGGCCAAACACATCTGAAGAGAGGCGCCCGACAGACACCCGAGTTCGATTCCCGCTCACGGATGCGCCCTACCCAACACCATCAAAGACGTAACCGGTCCCTCTGGGGTTGGGGGGGGGGGAGAGACAAAGGCGGCCGGGCGTGGTTGCTGGCTCACACACCACCCCCCCCCCCCGTCTCGTGTGATGTCTTTAAATTCAAAAGCGCTGAAGCTTGCGCGTGGCTTGACAATGGCGCTTTTTAGTGGATGCACACGCGTGGTGATCGCACTTTGTTGAAACACATTCCTGCGGAGGGAGCTGGTAGGAACGTTGGGTTGCTCGGTCAATGGCCAGGGTCAACGGCGGCACCACGTGGTGCATTCAGCAAATATGCCCGTCTGTGAGGGCGGGCACAAGCCGGCGTGAGTAGGTTAAACGTTGAGTTTTATAAGGGCACCACGGGGTGACCAGCCCCTCCCCACCCAGCTCCACCCCTCCCACCCCCACCCAGCCCCTACCTCCCCACCCAGCCCCTCCCCACCCTCCCCACCCAGCCCCTCCCCACCCAGCCCCACCCCTCCCACCCCCCACCCAGCCCCACCCTCCCCACCCAGCCACTTCCCACCCTCCCCTCTCCACCCAGCCCCACCCCTCCCATTTTATCCGGGTGTTCGGATACATGCGTACAGACATCCACAGACATCCACAATTAATCCCCTGCCTCCTGTGAGAATTAACCCCGGTTGGGCTTCCGGTACTGCGCTGTGCCGCCCACGCGCTCTGCCTCACGGCACGGGGGGGCCGCGCGGCACGAGCCATGAAGAAAAAACAAAAACATAAAAAAAAATCCTAGAAAAGAAGAGAAGGGGGGGGGTGGGGTTACGTTAAACAAAGCATAAAAAAATCCCCCAAAAAACGAAATGATGAACGGAACCAAGTTGCCGAATCCAGCGAGCATCTTGTTTCTTCTGATCGTTAAAAAAACGAGAGAAGGACAGTGACAGAGGCAGGCAGGGAGAGAGGCATGGCACAGGGAGAGAGAGAGAGGGGCAGTGAAAGCAGCAGCAGCAGCAGCAGAGGGAGAAAGAAGCTCGTCATTGAAGAGGAGTGAGGAGGCGAAAAAAAAGAGATGGAGAGAGGCGAGGGGGGAGGAAGAGGAACGGAACGAGAGGCATGGAGGGGAGGAAGGGGAGAGGGACCAGAGAATCCTCCTCCCACACGATATTTTATTACGTGGCGGGCCATCGCCAGGTCAGGTGAGAGAGTTGATGGTGGTGGTGATGGCGATATTGTCGACGATGTTAATGATGGTGGTGATGATGGTGATGGTTGTGATGGTTATGATGGTGATGATGGTGATGATGGTGACGATGGTGGTGATGATGGTAGTGGTGGTGGTAATGGTGGTGCTGGTGACGGTTGTGATGGTGGTGATGCTGGTACGTTGACGACAATAACGGTAAATCGTCCTCTGCAGACTGAGGGCTTCCAAGCTGCAGATCGTGGGGATGAAAGGGCTTGGAGCTGAGGTTGTGAAGAACCTCATTCTGGCTGGAGTGAAGTCCGTGACGTTTCTAGATAACAAGGTATGGTACTATAATAAAGCTTGATTCCAAGCACTACTTACAAATATTTTTCATTATAACTGCTATTTGTGCACACACTCAGTTCTCAGTGGTCTGGATACGGCCTCAGAGCTTTTGCACAAATACATTCACACGTTTACGTGTTAAATGTTATGTTGTGGAGTTGTGGTGCCGCCGCAGCGGAGCCGCGCCCACCACCGTGATGCCGTCACCGATGCCTCGGATTTCCTGCCACTCTCCCGGAGCCGGTGCCTTCTCAGACGTCCGCGTTTTGGCCCCTGCACAGTCGTGAGGCCGCTGCAGCAGGGCCGCTCTGCCGAGGTCGTGCCCACCGCCGCAAAGCCGCCACCGGGGGATGTCGACGCCGACGCTGCGCACCCTCACCACCCCCCCTTCCCCCCCACACGAACGTACACACGCCCCACGTAGAGCCAGAAGGGGAGGTCACCCGGCTGATTGGTTTTTGTCCAGAAGTCCCTAATGGGATCAAACTTCATGGTTTCCTGCGGCCGGGAAATTGGGCGATCTTCCCCCTGTAGCTGACATGCACTGCGGCGCCGCGACCTGATATTAAAGTTGCATGGTCACGGCAAGGGCCATCGAACCACCGCGAGTGGAGCCACGCACGCACAAGCGCGGGTCAGTGGACTGGTAGCGGGAGAACAGAGAGCGGACGTCGGTGAGATCACTGCGGCGACGTCACCCGAGCTGGGATCTGGGCATCGATAGGGCGGGAGAATCCGAGCCCCTGATTGGACGGGAGGCCAAGGGTCTGAAAGAGCAAAAATGCCTTTGTTGTAGGTAGGATAAAAGGAGGGGGATTGGGGTAGCAGGGGGGTTCTTCTTGTTCAAGATCATTGCGGTCCCGGGAGCAGGAGAGTCAGCCATCCGAGACGTCCGTGAGACGTACTCCAGCATCGGCAGGCTCGCCGCCTCATTCCCTTACAGCGGTCAGTACATCGGGGAGAAGTAAGTACGAGTGAGAGAGGCGTAAGTTCAGCCGTTTTAAATCCAGGATAGAGAGCGGGGCGAGCGGTAGGGGAAATCGACTCGAAGACCTCCGAGGGAAAGATTAGCTTCCACTGACCATACCATCACAGGTAAATAAAATTCGCTAGTGGGGGAATAAAACTGTGTTGCGTGGTCTTTTGGGAGTGTGAAGTGGAGGGCAGTGTGCGCTGGGTGTCTACATGTATGCGCGGCTGTGCACCTCGAGACGAAGCGTGGGGTGTTTACATGCCCGCACGATTGCCCACCATAGTGCTTAGCGATCGCGTACCTGGGTGGCGGTGCCGCGGTCACGCACCCGCACACGGGTCTGGTCGCGAGATAGCGAGTTAGAGCGCCGAGCGCGCGCAAATTCGCGCGACTGTTTGAGCGGGATCTTTAACTCAGAGCCAAGCGAGCGTCCCCAATCAGCGGTGCGCGCACGGCAGAAACCCCGCCCGCCCGCCCCCCGGCTCCAACCCCCTCGCGTGCGATTGGTCTGTTTACGGGCAGAGGGAAGGGACGTGTTTGTTATTGTCGGCACACGTGGAGCGCGGGTGGGAGGGAAACACGCGCCGCGCCTGTTTGTTTACGGGCGGTACGGAGATTTACTGGTGAGCGCGCTTACAGCCCCACCCCGCCGTTGCACAGTGTAGTGCATCGCAAGCGCGAAGCGTACGAGCCGCTAATTAAACTATGCAAACGCGGTCGACATCCCAGGCAGAGGTACAGGGGGGCGAGACGTTAGGGGTCGTTAGTCTGGACCTGACAGAGCAGCCGGGGGGTAGCGGTGTGAGTGGAATGGGGGAGTCGGTGGGCAGCGGCCCCGACAATTCAGTGATGGCGGGGGACGGTAGCCCCCACAGTTTGGCGTCAGAAGCGGTACGAACCCCCGCATTACCCCACGCGAAAATAAGGCATATATTCACAGGCCGGGGTACACCTTCGTGGAAAGCATTTGCCCGCAACGTCCTAGGGGCTAAGGAAATTAATTGGTGGACGGACGCGCAGGCGTTACGTCAACTTAATATGAATCTGGATGGGCGGGCAGCCGATTTTGTGGAAGCCCTACCCGCAAGCGCGCAGACACAGCTAGAGGAGCTGATGCGCCGACTTGATCTGCGTTTCGGTACGCGCGATGAGGAGGCAAAAGCGGCCTTAGAGGCTCGCCGTCGCCAACCCGGCGAGGACCTGCGCGATTATGCCGAGGATGTGCGCGAGCTAACAAAGATCGCACGCCCGGGGTACACAACGGAAGTGATTGAGGAGCTGGCCGCAGAGAAAATCCAGCGATACTTAACGCGCACGGCGTGGTGGCAGCCAGACATGAACTGTACGCGCCTCCCCTTTAACGCCCTTGTCGAGCGCGCGCGCAAATGTGAAAGAATTTCTAGCGAACGCGCACAGCTCCGAGGACTGGGACGGGAGCGCACCATCGCAAGTCTGTCCACCGAGGAGGAAGAGGAGGAACAGGGGCTCGCCAGGACGGTAAGGGGTCGGGAAAGGGAGCCTCCGGCATCCCGCGAGACAACCCCGGGATGGGTAGCAGGGATACAGACGGGCATTGGGGGGATCGACAACAAGGTAACCCAAATGGACACAAGGTAACCCAAGTGGGTGAGAGAGCAACCCAAGTGGACAACAAGGTAACCCAAGTACGGGCACATATGACTGCGCTGCAGACTACGGTAGAGACGGTTCAGACCGAGTTGGGAGGGCTGGCCGAGAGGGTAGCCTGACTAGAGGCAGAGTCTGGGCAGCGGCGTACGGGAGGGGAAAGAGGGAGCGGGCGGGGAGGCTCCTACGGGGCCGCCGCCCTTCCCCGAGCATGCTACCTGTGCGACCAGCGAGGGCATCTGGTGAGGGACTGTCCCCAGATCGCCCGCGCTAGAAAGGCGCCAGGGTTAAACGCCAACGCCCCCTAGAGAGTGGACCACCTAGGGTTGCAATCAACGAGGTCCCGAAACAAAACGGCGATAATAATAATGGTGAGCAAGTGACACCCACACAGGTCCCGGCCACAACACCCAAGGACGCGGTGAGGACGGGCAACTGGCTACGGGAGCTGGTGGCAGGAATCACGGGGGCCACGTCGCTGGTGGAAGGACAGGTGAACGGGCAGCGCACCCGGATCCTACTGGACACGGGGGCCGTAGCCTCACTCGTGAGCGCCACGCACTGCAGCGTGCTCGGGGTTGACGTGAGCCGCCTGCAGGCCCCGGATTGCGCGCTGCACACAGCAAGCGGAGCCGGGATGGGGTTGCTGGGAAGGATCTCCCTCGAGGTCCGTCTCGGAAACCAGTTGTGCAACCAGGAATTCTACGTCTCGAGTGTGTTGTGCCATGAGTGTATTGCAGGTACGGACCTCCTGGAAAAGCTGGGGCTCAACGTGCAGCCCCGCCAGCGATGCGCCACCGTGGAGGGCAGCGGGGAGCGGATTCCGTTCCTGGGACCCGAGCCGAATCGCCCTCGCTTCACACCCGTGGCCGCTACGCTGGTGTCAGCCCTCACCATCGGGCCACTCGCCGAGATGCTGGTGCCAGTGGCAACCCCCTCCGCCGACCCCACACACCGACCATCGGGTGAGGTAATGCTAACTCCTCACCCGGAGTTGGCAGCGCGGTACGGAGTCGTAGGATCAGCCACGCTGGTAAACGCAGATGGGGGCTGACTGTTCATGCCGGTGTTTAACCCACACAGTACCCCGGCGATGCTACGACGACGCACCACAGTAGCCACCATACACCCCCTGCACGCGCACCACTCTAACGACTCGGTGTTTGCACTCTGGGCGGAAGACCCTGGCCACTCTGAGGACAACCAGGATCTGGCCTGGCGGGTCGGCCCAACCCCCCGGGCCGAGATCGCTCCCCTACATGATGCGTTACATGTGCCTTGGGCAGATTTACCTAGGGGGGAGGCCGATCAGCTGCGCGGGTTGTTACGGGAGTACGCCGACGTGTTCAGCGAGCACGATTCAGATGTAGGCCGAACAGACCTTGTTAAGCACCAAATTGACACAGGTGCAGCCCGACCGATCAAACTCCCCGCATACCGGGTGGGCGCGCCTGAACGGACCCAGATCAAGGAGGCAGTCGCGGACATGCTACGTGATAACATAATTCAGCCCTCGACGAGCCCCTGGTCTGCCCCCGTGGTGCTAGTGACGAAAAAAGACGGGTCGACCCGATTCTGCGTTGATTACCGAAAATTGAACGCAGTCACCCTCGGCGACGCCTTCCCCATACCGCGCATCGACGACACCTTTGACAGCCTCGCAGGGGCACGGTATTTTTCCACCCTCGATCTGGCGTCCGGGTACTGGCAGGTGGAGATGGCGGAGGAGGATCGGCTGAAAACCGCGTTCACCACCCCGATGGGGCTGTTCGAGTTTCGAGTGCTTCCGTTCGGACTCACTAACGCACCCGCGACATTCCAGCGGTTGATGGAGTTGGTAATGCGGGGCTTACAGTGGGAACAGTGCCTGATTTACCTGGATGACGTGATAGTGTTCAGCAGATCTCTGTCCGAGCACTGGTCAAGGTTGCGAGAGGTGTTCCAGCGACTACGAGCAGCCCATCTCAAGCTCAAGCCGCGTAAGTGCTACATTGCGCAGCGCGAGGTAGGGTACCTCGGACACCGAGTCAGCGAGGCAGGGGTGTGCACCGATCCGGAAAAGGTGCGCGCCGTAGTGGAATGGCCACGGCCCAGGAATCTGACGGAGATCAGGTCATTCTTAGGACTCGCCACCTATTATCGTCGATTTGTAAAGGGATTCAGCGAGATTGCACGCCCCCTCACCCAACTCACCTCCCCTAAGAACCCCTATCGATGGACGGAGGCCTGCGAAACGGCCTTCACCGCCCTCAAAGACCACCTCACCCACACCCCCACCCTAGCTTTCCCAGATTTCACCACGGATTTTATCTTGGACACCGACGCCTGCAGCAGTGGGCTGGGCGCGGTGCTGTCACAGGTGCAGGGTGGGACAGAGCGGGTCATCGCATACGCCAGTCGGACCCTGAGTGGGGCCGAGCTGAATTATTGCGTGACCCGTCAAGAACTGTATGCCGTGATCTTCGCGTGTAAACAGTTCCGACCGTATTTGTACGGCAGGAAATGTCGGGTGCGCACTGACCATTATGCCCTGCAGTTTCTCCTTACATTCAAGGAACTGCGGGGGCAGATGGCCCGATGGCTGGCGCAGTTGCAGGAGTACAACCTGCAAATAGAGTACCGAGCTGGGCGTACGCACGCAAACGCGGACGCCTTGTCGAGGCAGCCCGCGGTGTGTGCCGAGACAAGGTTGGAGGAAGTCTGCCCGTGCTTCACGGGAGGCCGTTGCTGGCAGGTGGCAGGCCCCCAGGAGCGCACCGAGACTAACCCTCCCCCGGTGAGAGGCAGTGCAGTATGTGCCACAGAGACCCCGGTAGGAGGAACCAGGGACCCGGGGGACCACTCGACAGGCACGGGGCCCACACCCTGGGGCCCAACGGGTCGCGCAACCCCATCCGATCGGATCCAGGAGGACGTCGGCTGCGCCTTTCCGGGCCTGGACCACGCGCAGCTGATACGGACCCAGCTGCGGGATCCGGATCTGGCGGCGGTGGAAGCGGCTCTACGGGAGAAGAAGGACGCCCTACCAGGACCCTGGAGTGGTTTGTACGCCCGGTTGTGCGTGCAGAACGGGGTAGTACGAGAGCTGACAGAAGCCGGCCAGCCTGGGTGCATCTGTGTTTCCGCCCAGGTGCGACCCCAGCTGCTAAGACTGGTGCACCACCACCCGCTCGGGGACCATGACGGGGAAACGGCGCACTCGGGAAACCCTGCATCGCCAGTATCTCTGGCCCAAGTTAGCACAAGACGTGGCCGCCTGGGTACAGGGCTGTCGCGCGTGCCAGCAATGTGGGCCGAAACCGGCACGATACCAGGTACCCATGAGACTGTTCCGCGTCAGTCGAACGAATCAGCTGGTTGGGATCGACCTGCAAGGGCCATTCCCGCGATCCCACCGGGGCAACCGATATATTCTCGTAGCGGTGGAGTACTTCACACGCTATCCCGTAGCGGTGGCCATCCCCGATAAGACAGCCCTCGTAGTAGCCCGAGCGTTCTTGGAACACTGTGTACTTAAGCACGGGATCCCTCACAGAGTCATTACTGACCAGGGTAGTGAGTTCGAGGCAGAGCTATTCCAGGCGCTGTGCCGGGAGTTCGGGATCCAGAAGGACCGAACTACGGCGTATCATCCCCAGGCAAATGGGATGGTAGAGAGAATGAACCAGACCCTAGCCGGGAAGCTTAAACGCATGGCGGCCGCGAATCAACGGGACTGGGACGAACACCTCCCCTATGCTCTGTTCGCCTACGCCACCACAGTACACACCTCCACGGGACAGACCCCGCTCCTAATGATGTTTGGTCGTGAGTCTCGCCTGCCTACAGATCTGCTGTTCGGTGTCCCTCCACCGCAATGGGAGGAAGGGAGCCGCCCCGTGGAGGACTTGATGGGGACCCTGCGAGAAGCTAGGGTCCGGGCCTACCCGCAAGGTGAGACCGCGCACCAGTGGCAGGAGCGGGGCACCCGACCCCGAATGGAGCCCCCCTTCTACTCGGCGGGCTCTCAGATGTGGCTGCACACCCCTCGCGTCGGGGCCAGGCAGGTGGGGAAGTAAACCACCTACTGGCGGGGGCCCTGGACGGTGGGGCGACAGATCTCCCCTTGGATGGTACTGATTCAAGGGGGAGAGGGGGGCTGGGAGATGGTAGTCAGTGTCCGGCGACTGAAACCATGGAGGGCGGCCCCAGCAAGGGAGAACCCCGCCGCTCGAGGACGCCGGAACCTCCCCCCCCCACACCCCCCATACCCGGGGGCCTTGTGCCGTATATGGGCCCCACGGGGCCCTGGGCCCCAGGGGGTACCGACCCAAGCCAAGGGAGACGAGGACGACGGCCCCTGAACCCTACCGCCCCCGAGTTTGTCTCCCAGCCCGCAGGTACCCAGGACCGGAAAGAACCCCTGGAGTGGAGGAGGAGACCGCCGCCAGAACCCCGAGAGACGGACCCGCCACCGCCGAGACCAGCCACAAGAGCCGGACGAGTCCCGCAGACCCCGCGGCGCTACCTCGTAGGGGCAACCCAGGCGAGGTGCTCCAGTCAACCCGGAACGGGGACTGGCACCTCGGGGGGCTGTGTGGTGCCGCCGCAGCGGAGCCGCTCCAGCGGAGCCGTACCCATCGCCGCGACGCCATCACCGATGCCTCGGATTTCCCGCCACTCTCCCGGGCCGGTGCCTTCTCAGACGTCCGCGTTTTGCCCACTGCACAGTCGTGAGGCCGCCGCAGCAGGGCCGCTCTGCCGAGGCCGTGCCCACCGCCGCTCTGCCGCCACCGGGGGATGCCGACGCGGTGCACCCTCACCACCCCCCCCCCCCCCCCCCCGCACGAACGCACACACGCCCAACGTAGAGCCGGGAGGGGAGGTCACCCGGCCGATAGATTTTTTTCCAGAAGTCCCTAATGGGATCGAACTTCATGGTTTCCTGCGGCCGGGAAATTGGGCGATCTTCCCCCTGTAGCTGACATGCACTGTGGCGCCGTGACCTAATAGTAAAAGTTGCATGGTCACGGAAAGGGCCATCGAGCCACCGCGAGTGGAACCACACACACACAAGCACGGGTCAGTGGACTGGTAGCGGGAGAACAAAGAGCGTATGTCGGAGAGATCATTGCGGCGACGTCACCTGAGCTGGGATCCGGGTATCGAAAGGGCGGGAAAATCCGAGCCCCTGATTGGACGGGAGGTCAAGGAAGCGAAACGCCGAAATTCCTTTGTTGTAGGTGGGATAAAGGGAGGGGGATTCAGGTAGCAAGGCAGTTCTTCTTCAAGATCATCGCGGTCCACGCAGGAGGGGAGTCAGCCGTTCGAGACGTCCGCGTGACGAACTTCAGCGCAGCCAGGCTCAACCCTCTACTGATCGCTTTTCTACAGCTTCCAGTGCAGCAGAGTGGAAGTACGCATGAGTAAGAGAGAGGTAAGTTTGGGCTATTTGATTGAGGGTAGAAAGCAGAGCGATAGGCAGGGGAAATACAGTCTAGGATCCCAAGGGGAATAGGCTGACATCCACTTACCCACAGAATTACGCGTAGCTTAACGGGTTGCTCGCGGTAAATAAAATAACTGGTAGGGGAATAAACTGTTTCGTGTGGTCCTTTGGAGGGTGAAGAGGAGGGTGGAGAGTGTTTTGTGTTCGCGCGCACACGCGGCTGTTTGCGGCGAATAAGGGAGTAGAGCGTGCTTGGTGTCCGTACCTGTACGATCGTTTCCAGTATTGTTCAGCGCATACCTACACGACTATTTTCGGTGGTGCCCAGCGCTCGTGTACCTGCGCAATCACCTACAGTAGCGCTTTGCGCTCGCGTGCGTGCGCGGTTGTTTTCCACGAAGCGGAGTGTTCAGTGTACGCGTGCCTACGTGTTTGGTTTCGGTGGCGTTTAGCGCTCGCATACCTGTACGATTGTTTACAGTAGGGCTTAACGCTCGCGCATCTGTGTGACGGGGTGGCGGTCGCGCACCCGCGCGATTGTCTAATAGCGAGGGAGCGAATTAAGCGCCTAGCGTGCGCGAAAACGCAGCTGTGTAAACAGCCCGTTAAATCGGAGCAAAGTAATCGCGGCGTGTTTGTTTTTGCTCAAGCGGGTGGAGCGTGGGTGGGAGGGAAACCCACGGCGGCGCGCCGCACCTGTTTATTCCCGTGCAGGACGGGGTTTTACTTTGTGAGCGCGCTCACTGTGGCACGCCGCCATTGAACAGGGTAGCGCATCGCAAGCGCAAAGCGTACGAGCCGCTAATTAAGCTACGCAAACACGGTCGACATCCCAGGCAGAGGTACAGGGGTGCGAGACATTAGGGGTCGGCAGTCTGGACCTGACAGAGCAGCCGGGGGGTAGCGGTATGAGTGGAACGGGGGAGTCGGTGGGCAACGGCCCTGACAATTCAGTGATGGCGGGGGACGGTAGCCCCCACAGTTTGGCGTCAGAAGCGGTACGAACCCCCGCGTTACCCCACGCAAAAATAAGGCATATATTCACCGGCCGGGGTACCCCTTCGTGGAAAGCGTTTGCCCGCAATGTCCTAGGGGCTAAGGAAATTAGTGGGTGGACGGACGCGCAGGCGTTACGTCAACTTAATATGAATCTGGATGGGCGGGCAGCCGATTTTGTGGAAGCCCTACCCGCAAGCGCGCAGACACAGCTAGAGGAGCTGATGCGCCGACTTGATCTGCGTTTCGGTACGCGCGATGAGGAGGAGGCAAAAGCAGCCTTAGAGGCACGCCGTTGCCAACCCGGTGAGGACCTGCCTGATTATGCCGAGGATGTGCGCGAGCTAACAAAGATCTTACACCCGGGGTACACAACAGAGGTTTTTTATTGGTTAGATGGCGTAGATATATGAATGTCTTCAAACCCGCCACCACCCGACAGCCCATTTAGTCAGGTTCGTCACGTAAACAGAATGTGCCAATTCGTTACCTGCACGGCACACCAGTTGTGTGTTGGAGAGCTAAAGCCACGACATTGATGATCTATGTTCGTGTTTGAGTACAGATGAAGCTGTCACGTTTTTAATTCATTAATGTTTTATCGTTGAAGCGATTTGTGGATCGAGTACGCCAGCCCCACATTTAGGTCGCCCCTTGACGCTGGTTGGCTTGCCACTTCATCAACGCACATTTATCGTAAATTCTGTCGCGTTTTTGATCCACAAATCGTCGCATTGAACGCGGCAGTCGCGTGACAGGAAATTACTTGGACAATTTAAGAAAAAAATTGCTCACAAATGCACTTCACCTACCTCTCATCTCACTCCACTCCACTCACTCTCCTGCCTCTCCCTCTCAATCCACTCCCCTCCACGCACTCTCCTGCCTCTCCCTCTCACTCCACTACCCTCCACTCACTCTCCTGCCTCTCCCTCTCATCCCACTCCACTCCACTCACTCTCCTGCCTCTCCCTCTCATCTCACTCCACTCACTCTCCTGCCTCTCCCTCTCATCTCACTCCACTCCACTCACTCTCCTGACCCTCCCCTCTCATCTCACTCCATTCCCCTCACTCTCCTGCCTCTCCCTCTCATCTCACTCCCCTCCACTCACTCTCCTGTCTCTCACTCCCCTCCACTCACTCTCCTGCCTCTCCCTCTCATCTCACTCCACTCACTCTCCTGCCTCTCCCTCTCACTCCACTCCACTCACTCTCCTACCTCTCCCCTCTCATCTCACTCCACTCCACTCCCCCCACTCTCAGACCCCTTCCCCTCTCGTCTCTCCGTGGCCGCGTGTATTTTCACTCGCGACACGTTATTAACATTCACGTCTTCAGCTCCCAGTCCCCCGAGCTTGGAGAACTTCGCTCCCCATTCCGGCGTCAGTGGGAGCCGTCGCTCTCCCAGCTTTGGCATTTCCCGTGCCTCCAGGCGCACCTCGTCGGGGCCTTTGGGAGGAAGTTTGGGGGAGCGACCGCCCTCCGTGTTACCGCCACCACCGCCGCCATCGCCGCCGCCGCCCAAGTCGTTAGCTATCCAGGAAACTTCCCTGGGCCGGCGCCTGAGACACCGCGGCCGGCAGCGGCGGCCTACGGCCAGGCCGCTCAGCAGGCAGACGGCCAGCGACAGGGGGAGCAGCACAGGCAGCAGGGAGCCTGGGGGAGGGGAGGGGGAGGGAGGGGGATGGAGGGAGGGGGGGGGAGGAAGGGGATTGAGACCACAAACTCCAAATACTCCCCTACTTAGGTACCATGCAATTGCAGGCGGACAACTCTACTAACGAACAAGTAACGTTCCAGAGCTCCGTGTGTTCCTAAGTCTCAACGTCACCACCATCACGGTCAACTACTCAGTCCCCTATCACCCCCCCCCCCCACTCACCATCCACGCCGGCGGAAGCCGGGGGGACGAATCTGCCACCGTCGATGGTCGTGACGCCCTCGCTGGACTCACACGAGGAGCCAACACCGTCAACGCTGCTGCACTCCTCCACCTCCTCCACCTCCTCCTCCTCGTTGTCGTCGTTGTCATCGTCCACCTTCTCTCCTGATGGCGCACAAAAAACACAGGAAGGCCGTAGGTACGTCTATGGGTCTCTGTGTGGTGAGTCTATGGGTCTCTGTGTGATGAGTCTATGGGTCTCTGTGTGATGAGTCTATGAGTCTCTGTGTGGTGAGTCTATGGGTCTCTGTGTGGTGAGTCTATGGGTCACTGTGTGATGAGTCTATGGGTCTCTGTGTGGTGAGTCTATGGGTCTCTGTGTGATGAGTCTATGGGTCTCTGTGTGATGAGTCTATGGGTCTCTGTATGGTGAGTCTATGGGTCTCTGTGTGATGAGTCTATGGGTCTCTGTGTGGTGAGTCTATGGGTCTCTGTGTGATGAGTCTATGGGTCTCTGTAAGGTGAGTCTATGGGTCTCTGCGTGGTGAGTCTATGGGTCTCTGTGTGGTGAGTCTATGGGTCTCTGTGTGGTCAGTCTATGGGTCTCTGTGTGGTCAGTCTATGGGTATCTGTGTGATTAGACTCTGGGTCTCTGTGTGATGAGTCTATGGGTCTCTGCGTGGTGAGTCTATGGGTCTCTGTGTGATGAGTCTATGGGTCTCTGCGTGGTGAGTCTATGGGTCTCTGTGTGTGATGAGTCTATGGGTCTCTGTGTGGTGAGTCTATGGGTCTCCGTGTGATGAGTCTATGGGGGGGATCGGCAACAACACACCACACACTCACCACACTCACCACACTCACCACACACACTCACTACACTCACTACACTCACCACACTCAACATACACACACCACACTCACCACACACTCACCACACACTCACGACACACACACACACTCACCACACTCACCACACTCAACACACACTCACCACACTCACCACACACTCACCACACACTCACGACACACTCACCACACTCACCACACACACACCACACACACACACCACACACTCACCACACACTCACCTATCTCGCAGCTCATGCCGGAATACCCTTGGGGGCAGTTGCAGGTGAACTCATCCGGCTTGGCGTTGATGCAGCTGCCTCCATTCAAGCACGGCTGGTGGCTGGCGCAGTAATTCAGATCTAGCGAGAAGCGAGGGAGGGGAACGGCAACAACAACATCCACCACCGTGTGACAATTGGGTTTCCCCCTTTTATTTGGCAGCAAAACAGCGACGTTAAGATGTTAAAACACCAAATTGTGAAACCCTTTTACAAGGAATCACGTCACTGCATTAACCAAAATGCTTGTGGTCAGAATGCAAACAAAACACATCATCTGATAGTAGATGATGATGATGCGCTGTCCTTGAAGCTGATTGGTCCACACCAGAGACGGCTTTCTTTAGAGCCTCGTCTCAAACGGTGTGAGACCAGAGGTGACCTCTAGACCAGAGGTGACCTCTAGACCAGATGTGACCTCTAGACCAGAGGTGACCTCTAGACCAGAGGTGACCTCTAGACCAGAGGTGACCTCAAGACCAGAGGTCACCTTAGACCAGAGGTGACCTCTAGACCTGAGGTGACCTCGAGACCTGAGGTGACCTCGAGACCAGAGGTGACCTTTAGACCAGAGGTGGCCTCTAGACCAGAGGTGACCTCCAGACCAGAGGTGACCTCTAGACCAGAGGTTCATTCTGAACCGCAAGGCATTGTGGTTTGTGCAGTGACGTCATGCCTTGTAAAAGGTTTCACAGTTTGGTGTTTTAACATCTTAACGCCGCTGTTTTGTTGCCAGAAAAAAAGGGGAAAAACTTATTGTCATATTTTGGTACTGGCAGAGGAGGTCCCATGATGTAACATCCACAACCACCACAACCACAACAACCACCACCACATCCACCAACACCATCACCACAATCACCACCACCACAACCACAACCACCAACACCACCACCACCAGCACCACCACCACCAACACCACCACCAACACCATCACGACTATCACCATCACCACCACAACCACCACAACCACCACAACCACCATCACCACCACTATCACCACCACTATCACCACCACCACTATCACCACCACCATCACCACCACCATCACCACCACCACCAGCACCACCATCACCACCACCATCACCACCACTATCACCATCACCACCACTATCACCACCACCACCATCACCACCACCACCATCACCACCACCACTATCACCACCACCACCATCACCACCACCATCACTACCACTATCACCACCACTATCACCACCATCACCACCACCACCAACACCACCACCACTATCACCACCACTATCACCACCCCCACCGCCACCACCACCACCGCCACCACCACCACACACTCACCACACTCACCACACACACCACACACACCACACACCACACACTCACCACACTCACACCACACACCACACACTCACCACACTCACCACACACACACCACACTCACACCACACACACCACACACTCACCACACACACCACACACTCACGACACTCACCACACACACACCACATACTCACCACACTCACCACACACTCACCACACTCACACCACACACTCACCACACTCAACACACACACAACACTCACCACACTCACCACACACTCACTACACTCAACACACTCACCACACACACACCACACTCACCACACTCACTACACTCACCACACTCACCACACACACACCACACACTCACCACACACTCACCACACACTCACTACACTCAACACACACACACACCACACTCACCACACTCACACTACACTCACCACACTCAACACACACACACCACACACTCACCACACACTCACCACACTCACCACACACACACCACACTCACCACACAATCACTACACGCACCACACTCACCACACACACTCACCACACACTCACCACACTCACCACACTCACCACACACACACCACACTCACCACACACTCACTACACTCACCACACTCACCACACACACTCACCACACACTCACTACACTCAACGCACACTCACCACACTCACCACACTCACACTACACTCACCACATTCACACACACACACACCACACACTCACCACATACTCACCACACTCAAAACACACACACCACACTCACCACACAATCACTACACGCACCACACTCACCACACACACTCACCACACACTCACCACACTCACCACACTCACCACACTCACCACACATACTCACCACACACTCACTACACTCAACACACACACACCACACTCACCACACTCACCACACTCACACTACACTCACAACACACACACCACACTCACCACACACTCACCACACACTCACTACACTCAACACACTCACCACACACACACCACACTCACCACACTCACTACACTCACCACACTCACCACACACACACCACACACTCACCACACACTCACCACACACTCACTACACTCAACACACACACACACCACACTCACCACACTCACACTACACTCACCACACTCAACACACACACACCACACACTCACCACACACTCACCACACTCACCACACACACACCACACTCACCACACAATCACTACACGCACCACACTCACCACACACACTCACCACACACTCACCACACTCACCACACTCACCACACACACACCACACTCACCACACACTCACTACACTCACCACACTCACCACACACACTCACCACACACTCACTACACTCAACGCACACTCACCACACTCACACTACACTCACCACATTCACACACACACACACACCACACACTCACCACATACTCACCACACTCAAAACACACACACCACACTCACCACACACTCACCACACACTCACAACACTCACCACACTCACCACACATACTCACCACACACTCACTACACTCAACACACACACACCACACTCACCACACTCACACTACACTCACAACACACACACCACACTCACCACACACTCACCACACACTCACGACACACTCACCACACTCACCACACTCACCACACACACAACACACACTCACCACACACACCACACACACTACACTCACCACATACACTCACTACACTCACCACACTCACCACACACTCACCACACGCTCAACACACACTCACCACACACTCACCACACTCACCACATTCACCACACACTCACAACACACACTACACTCACTACACACTCACCACACACTCACCACACTCACCACACTCACCACACACACACCACACTCACCACACACTCACTACACTCACCACACTCACCACACACACTCACCACACACTCACAACACTAACCACACTCACCACATACACACCACACTCACCACGTACTCACTACACTCCCCACACTCACCACACACACTCACCACACACTCACCACACACTCACGACACACTCACCACACTCACCACACTCACCACACACACCACACACACTACACTCACCACACACACTCACTACACTCACCACACTCACCACACACTCACCACACGCTCAACACACACTCACCACACACGCACCACACTCACCACACTCTCACCACACACTCACCTATCTCGCAGCTCATGCCGGAATACCCTTGGGGGCAGTTGCAGGTGAACTCATCCGGCTTGGCATTGATGCAGCTGCCTCCATTCAAGCACGGCTGGTGGCTGGCGCAGTAATTCAGATCTAGCGAGAAGCGAGGGAGGGGAACGGCAACAACAACATCCACCACCGTGTGACAATTGGGTTTCCCCCTTTTATTTGGCAGCAAAACAGCGACGTTAAGATGTTAAAACACCAAATTGTGAAACCCTTTTACAAGGAATCACGTCACTGCATTAACCAATATGCTTGTGGTCAGAATGCAAACAAAACACATCATCTGATAGTAGATGATGATGATGCGCTGTCCTTGAAGCTGATTGGTCCACACCAGAGACGGCTTTCTTTAGAGCCTCGGCTCAAACGGTGTGAGACCAGAGGTGACCTCTAGACCAGAGGTGACCTCTAGACCAGATGTGACCTCTAGACCAGAGGTGACCTCTAGACCAGAGGTGACCTCTAGACCAGAGGTGACCTCAAGACCAGAGGTCACCTTAGACCAGAGGTGACCTCTAGACCTGAGGTGACCTCGAGACCTGAGGTGACCTCGAGACCAGAGGTGACCTCTAGACCAGAGGTGACCTCTAGACCAGAGGTGACCTCCAGACCAGAGGTGACCTCTAGACCAGAGGTTCATTCTGAACCGCAAGGCATTGTGGTTTGTGCAGTGACGTCATGCCTTGTAAAAGGTTTCACAGTTTGGTGTTTTAACATCTTAACGCCGCTGTTTTGTTGCCAGAAAAAAAGGGGAAAAACTTATTGTCATATTTTGGTACTGGCAGAGGAGGTCCCATGATGTAACATCCACAACCACCACAACCACAACAACCACCACCACATCCACCAATACCACCACAATCACCACCACCACAACCACAACCACCAACACCAGCACCACCACCACCACCAACACCACCACCACCAACAACACCATCACGACTATCACCATCACCACCACAACCACCACAACCACCACAACCACCATCACCACCACTATCACCACCACTATCACCACCACCACTATCACCACCACCATCACCACTACCATCACCATCACCACCACCACCAGCACCACCATCACCACCACCACCACTATCACCATCACCACCACTATCACCACCACCACCATCACCACCACCACCATCACCACCACCACTATCACCACCACCACCATCACCACCACCATCACTACCACTATCACCACCACTATCACCACCATCACCACCACCACCACCAACACCACCACCACTATCACCACCACTATCACCACCCCCACCGCCACCGCCACCACCACCACCGCCACCACCACCACACACTCACCACACTCACCACACACACCACACACACCACACACCACACACTCACCACACTCACACCACACACCACACACTCACCACACTCACCACACACACACCACACTCACACCACACACACCACACACTCACCACACACACCACACACTCACCACACTCACCACACACACACCACATACTCACCACACTCACCACACACTCACCACACTCACACCACACACTCACCACACTCAACACACACACAACACTCACCACACTCACCACACACTCACTACACTCAACACACTCACCACACACACACCACACTCACCACACTCACTACACTCACCACACTCACCACACACACACCACACACTCACCACACACTCCCCACACACTCATTACACTCAACACACACACACACCACACTCACCACACTCACACTACACTCACCACACTCAACACACACACACCACACACTCACCACACTCACACCACACACTCACCACACTCAACACACACACAACACTCACCACACTCACCACACACTCACTACACTCACCACACTCACCACACACACACCACACTCACCACACAATCACTACACGCACCACACTCACCACACACACTCACCACACACTCACCACACTCACCACACTCACCACACACACACCACACTCACCACACACTCACCACACACTCACTACGCTCACCACACTCACCACACACACTCACCACACACTCACTACACTCAACACACACTCACCACACTCACCACACTCACACTACACTCACCACATTCACACACACACACCACACACTCACCACATACTCACCACACTCAAAACACACACACCATACTCACCACACACTCACCACACACTCACAACACTCACCACACTCACCACACATACTCACCACACACTCACTACACTCAACACACACACACTCACCACACTCACCACACTCACACTACACTCACCACACACACACCACACTCACCACACACTCACCACACACTCACGACACACTCACCACACTCACCACACTCACCACCCACACAACACACACTCACCACACACACCACACACACTACACTCACTACACTCACCACACTCACCACACACTCACCACACGCTCAACACACACTCACCACACACTCACCACACTCACCACATTCACCACACACTCACAACACACACTACACTCACTACACACTCACCACACACTCACCAGACTCACCACACACACACCACACTCACAACACACTCACTACACTCACGACACTCACCACACACACTCACCACACACTCACAACACTCACCACACTCACCACATACACACCACACTCACCACATACTCACTACACTCACCACACTCACCACACACACTCACCACACACTCACTACACTCAACACACACACACACCACACTCACCACACTCACCAGACTCACACTACACTCACCACACTCACACACACACCACACTCACCACACACTCACCACACACTCACGACACACTCACCAAACTCACCACACTCACCACACACACCACACACACTACACTCACCACACACACTCACTACACTCACCACACTCACCACACACTCACCACACGCTCAACACACACTCACCACACACACACCACACACACCACACTCACCACACACTCACCAGACTCACCACACACACACCACACTCACCACACACTCACTACACTCACCACACTCACCACACACACTCACCACACACTCACAACACTCACCACACTCACCACATACACACCACACTCACCACATACTCACTACACTTACCACACTCACCACACACACTCACCACACACTCACTACACTCAACACACACACACACCACACTCACCACACTCACCAGACTCACACTACACTCACCACACTCACACACACACCACACTCACCACACACTCACCACACACTCACGACACACTCACCACACTCACCACACTCACCACACACACCACACACACTACACTCACCACACACACTCACTACACTCACCACACTCACCACACACTCACCACACGCTCAACACACACTCACCACACACACACCACACTCACCACACTCTCACCACACACTCACCTATCTCGCAGCTCGTGCCGGAATACCCTTGGGGGCAGTTGCAGGTGAACTCATCCGGCTTGGCGTTGATGCAGCTGCCTCCATTCAAGCACGGCTGGTGGCTGGCGCAGTAATTCAGATCTAGCGAGAAGCGAGGGAGGGGAACGGCAACAACAACATCCACCACCGTGTGACAATTGGGTTTCCCCCTTTTATCTGGCAGCAAAACAGCGACGTTAAGATGTTAAAACACCTAATTGTGAAACCCTTTTACAAGGAATCACGTCACTGCATTAACCAAAATGCTTGTGGTCAGAATGCAAACAAAACACATCATCTGATAGTAGATGATGATGATGCGCTGTCCTTGAAGCTGATTGGTCCACACCAGAGACGGCTTTCTTTAGAGCCTCGTCTCAAACGGTGTGAGACCAGAGGTGACCTCTAGACCAGAGGTGACCTCTAGACCAGATGTGACCTCTAGACCAGAGGTGACCTCTAGACCAGAGGTGACCTCCAGACCAGAGGTGACCTCCAGACCAGAGGTGACCTCCAGACCAGAGGTGACCTCTAGACCAGAGGTGACCTCCAGACCAGAGGTGACCTCCAGACCAGAGGTGACCTCTAGACCAGAGGTGACCTCTAGACCAGAGGTTCATTCTGAACCGCAAGGCATTGTGGTTCGTGCAGTGACGTCATGCCTTGTAAAAGGTTTCACAGTGTGGTGTTATAACATCTTAACGCCACTGTTTTGTTGCCAGAAAAAAAGGGGGAAAGTTATTATCATATTTTGGTACTGGCAGAGGAGGTCCCATGATGTAACATCCACAACAACCACAACCACCACAACAACCACCACCACATCCACCAACACCACCACCACAACCACCATAACCACCACCAACACCACCACCAGCAGCACCACCATCACCACCACCAACACCACCACCAACACCATCACAACTATCACCATCACCACCACCACAACCACCACAACCACCACAACCACAACCACCATCACCACCATCACCACCACCAACACCACCACCACCCCCACCATCACCACCACCACCATCACCACCACCCCCACCATCACCACCACCACCATCACCACCACCACCATTACCACCACCACCATCACCACCATCACCACCACCACCACCATCACCACCACCACCATTACCACCATCACCATCACCACCACCACCATCACCACCACCACCATCACCACCACCACCATCACCACCACCACCACCATTACCACCATCACCATCACCACCACCACCAACACCACCACCATCACCACCATCACCACCACCACCATCACCACCACCACCATCACCACCACCACCATCACCACCACCACCATTACCACCATCACCACCACCACCACCAACACCACCACCATCACCACCACCCCCACCATCACCACCACCACCACTATCACCACCACCACCATCACCACCACCACCCCACCACCCCCACCATCACCACCACCACGGATGATGGTGATGATGATGATAGGTAAATATTGATGGACACATCCGAGCGTTGGATGGGGAGCGAGTGGAGGGAAATTCACCGGGTGACTTGGGGGGTGGAGGGGGGAGGAGGGGGGGGGGAGGAGGGGAGGTAGGTGGAGGAGGTGGGGAGAGGGGGTAGGTGGAGGAGGGGGGGTAGGTGGAGGAGGGGGGGGGGAGGAGGGGGGGGGAGTAGGAGGAGGGGGGTGCGGTAGTGGCACCTTTGTCACAGAGGAGGCCTCCCCAGCCACTGTCACAGCTGCAGCGCCAGGGCTGCTGTCTGCAGCTGCCGTGGCCACAGCCTGGGTAGGGGACGCAGCGCTGGCACAGCTCGCCCTGCCACCCGGAGCGGCACCTGCGGACACGCGGGCAGTGCTGAGTCTATGGTGCAGTGTTGAGTCTATGGGCAGTGTTGAGTCTATGGGCAGTGTTGAGTCTATGGTGCAGTGTTGAGTCTATGGGCAGTGTTGAGTCTATGGTGCAGTGTTGAGTCTATGATGCAGTGTTGAGTCTATAGTGCAGTGTTGAGTCTATGGTGCAGTGTTGAGTCTATGGTGCAGTGTTGAGTCTATGGTGCAGTGTTGAGTCTATGGTGCAATGTTGAGTCTATGGGCAGTGTTGAGTCTATGGGCAGTGCTATGGTGCAGTGTAGAGTCTATGGGTAGTGTTGAGTCTATGGTACAGTGTTGAGTCTATGGTGCAGTGTTGAGTCTATGGTGCAGTGTTGAGTCTATGGTGCAGTGTTGAGTCTATGGGTAGTGTTGAGTCTATGGTGCAGTGCTGAGTCTTTGGTGCAGTGTTGAGTCTATGGGTAGTGCTGAGTCTATGGTTCAGTGTTGAGTCTATGGTGCAGTGTTGAGTCTATGGGGAGTGCTGAGTCTATGGTGCAGTGTTGAGTCTATGGGCAGTGTTGAGTCTATGGTGCAGTGTTGAGTCTATGGGCAGAGTTGAGTCTATGGTGCAGTGTTGAGTCTATGGGCAGTGCTGAGTCTATGGTGCAGTGTTGAGACTATGGTGCAGTGTTGAGTCTATGGTGCAGTGTTGAGTCTATGGTGCAGTGTTGAGTCTAGGGTTCAGTGCTGAGTCTATGGTGCAGTGCTGAGTCTATGGTGCAGTGTTGAGTCTATGGTGCAGTGTTGAATCTATGGCTAGTGTTGAGTCTATGGTGCAGTGCTGAGTCTATGGTGCAGTGTTGAGTCTATGGTGCAGTGTTGAGTCTATGGTGCAGTGTTGAGTCTATGGGCAGTGTTGAGTCTATGGTGCAGTGTTGAGTCTATGGGCAGTGTTGAGTCTATGGTGCAGTGTTGAGTCTATGGGCAGTGCTGAGTCTATGGTGCAGTGTTGAGTCTATGGTGCAGTGTTGAGTCTATGGTGCAGTGCTGAGTCTATGGGCAGTGGTGAGTCTATGGGCAATGTTGAGTCTATGGTGCAGTGCTGAGTCTATGGGCAGTGTTGAGTCTATGGGTAGTGTTGAGTCTATGGTGCAGTGTTGAGTCTATGGGCAGTGTTGAGTCTATGGTGCAGTGTTGAGTCTATGGGCAGTGCTAAGTCTATGGTGCAGTGTTGAGTCTATGGTGCAGTGTTGAGTCTATGGGCAGGGCTCAGTCTATGGTGCAGTGTTGAGTCTATGGTGCGGTGTTGAGTCTATGGTGCAGTGTTGAGTCTATGGTGCGGTGTTGAGTCAATGGTGCAGTGTTGAGTCTATGGGCAGTGTTGAGTCTATGGGCAGTGTTGAGTCTATGGGCAGTGTTGAGTCTATGGGCAATGTTGAGTCTATGGTGCAGTGCTGAGTCTATGGTGCAGTGCTGAGTCTATGGTGCAGTGCTGAGTCTATGGGCAGTGTTGAGTCTATGGTGCAGTGTTGAGTCTATGGTGCAGTGTTGAGTCTATGGTGCAGTGTTGAGTCTATGGGCAGTGTTGAGTCTATGGTGCAATGTTGAGTCTATGGGCAGTGCTGAGTCTATGGTTGAGTCTATGGTGCAGTGTTGAGTCTATGGGCAATGCTGAGTCTATGGTGCAGTGTTGAGTCTATGGTGCAGTGTTGAGTCTATGGTGCAATGTTGAGTCTATGGTGCAGTGTTGAGTCTATGGGCAGTGTTGAGTCTATGGTGCAGTGTTGAGTTTATGGTGCAGTGTTGAGTCTATGGGCAGTGTTGAGTCTTTGGGGCAGTTTTGAGTCTATGGTGCAGTGTTGAGTCTATGGTCCAGTGTTGAGTCTATGGTGCAGTGTTGAGTCTATGGTGCAGTGTTGAGTCTATGGGGAGTGCTGAGTCTATGGTGCAGTGTTGAGTCTATGGGCAGTGTTGAGTCTATGGTGCAGTGTTGAGTCTATGGGCAGTGTTGAGTCTATTGTGCAGTGTTGAGTCTATGGGCAGTGCTGAGTCTATGGTGCAGTGTTGAGACTATGGTGCAGTGTTGAGTCTATAGTGCAGTGTTGAGTCTATGGTGCAGTGTTGAGTCTAGGGTTCAGTGCTGAGTCTATGGTGCAGTGCTGAGTCTATGGTGCAGTGTTGAGTCTATGGTGCAGTGTTGAATCTATGGCTAGTGTTGAGTCTATGGTGCAGTGCTGAGTCTATGGTGCAGTGTTGAGTCTATGGTGCAGTGTTGAGTCTATGGTGCAGTGTTGAGTCTATGGGCAGTGTTGAGTCTATGGTGCAGTGTTGAGTCTATGGGCAGTGTTGAGTCTATGGTGCAGTGTTGAGTCTATGGGCAGTGCTGAGTCTATGGTGCAGTGTTGAGTCTATGGTGCAGTGTTGAGTCTATGGTGCAGTGCTGAGTCTATGGGCAGTGTTGAGTCTATGGGCAATGTTGAGTCTATGGTGCAGTGCTGAGTCTATGGGCAGTGTTGAGTCTATGGTGCAGTGTTGAGTCTATGGGCAGTGTTGAGTCTATGGTGCAGTGTTGAGTCTATGGGCAGTGCTGAGTCTATGGTGCAGTGTTGAGACTATGGTGCAGTGTTGAGTCTATAGTGCAGTGTTGAGTCTATGGTGCAGTGTTGAGTCTAGGGTTCAGTGCTGAGTCTATGGTGCAGTGCTGAGTCTATGGTGCAGTGTTGAGTCTATGGTGCAGTGTTGAATCTATGGCTAGTGTTGAGTCTATGGTGCAGTGCTGAGTCTATGGTGCAGTGTTGAGTCTATGGTGCAGTGTTGAGTCTATGGTGCAGTGTTGAGTCTATGGGCAGTGTTGAGTCTATGGTGCAGTGTTGAGTCTATGGGCAGTGTTGAGTCTATGGTGCAGTGTTGAGTCTATGGGCAGTGCTGAGTCTATGGTGCAGTGTTGAGTCTATGGTGCAGTGTTGAGTCTATGGTGCAGTGCTGAGTCTATGGGCAGTGTTGAGTCTATGGGCAGTGCTAAGTCTATGGTGCAGTGTTGAGTCTATGGTGCAGTGTTGAGTCTATGGGCAGTGCTCAGTCTATGGTGCAGTGTTGAGTCTATGGTGCGGTGTTGAGTCTATGGTGCAGTGTTGAGTCTATGGTGCGGTGTTGAGTCAATGGTGGAGTGTTGAGTCTATGGGCAGTGTTGAGTCTATGGGCAGTGTTGAGTCTATGGGAAGTGTTGAGTCTATGGGCAATGTTGAGTCTATGGTGCAGTGCTGAGTCTATGGTGCAGTGCTGAGTCTATGGTGCAGTGCTGAGTCTATGGGCAGTGTTGAGTCTATGGTGCAGTGTTGAGTCTATGGTGCAGTGTTGAGTCTATGGTGCAGTGTTGAGTCTATGGGCAGTGTTGAGTCTATGGTGCAATGTTGAGTCTATGGTGCAGTGTTGAGTCTATGGTGCAGTGTTGAGTCTATGGGCAGTGTTGAGTCTATGGTGCAGTGTTGAGTCTATGGGCAATGCTGAGTCTATGGTGCAGTGTTGAGTCTATGGTGCAGTGTTGAGTCTATGGTGCAATGTTGAGTCTATGGTGCAGTGTTGAGTCTATGGGCAGTGTTGAGTCTATGGTGCAGTGTTGAGTTTATGGTGCAGTGTTGAGTCTATGGGCAGTGTTGAGTCTTTGGGGCAGTTTTGAGTCTATGGTGCAGTGTTGAGTCTATGGTCCAGTGTTGAGTCTATGGTGCAGTGTTGAGTCTATGGTGCAGTGTTGAGTCTATGGTGCAGTGTTGAGTCTATGGTGCAGTGTTGAGTCTATGGTGCAGTGTTGAGTCTATGGTGCAGTGCTGAGTCTATGGTGCAGTGTTGAGTCTATGGTGCAGTGCTGAGTCTATGGTGCAGTGCTGAGTCTATAGGTAGTGTTGAGTCTATGGTGCAGTGCTGAGTCTATGGTGCAATGTTGAGTCTATGGTGCAGTGCTGACTCTATGGGTAGTGTTGAGTCTATGGTGCAGTGTTGAGTCTATGGTGCAGTGTTGAGTCTATGGGTAGTGTTGAGTCTATGGGCAGTCTTGAGTCTATGGGCAGTGTTGAGCCTATGGTGCAGTGTTGAGTCTATGGGTAGTGTTGAGTCTATGGGGAAGTGCTGAGTCTATGGTTAGTGTTGAGTCTATGGTGCAGTGTTGAGTCTATGGGCAGTGTTGAGTCTATGGTGCAGTGTTGAGTCTATGGTGCAGTGTTGAGTCTATGGTGCAGTGCTGAGTCTATGGTGCAGTGCTGAGTCTATGGTGCAGTGCTGAGTCTATGGGCAGTGTTGAGTCTATGGTGCAGTGTTGAGTCTATGGTGCAGTGTTGAGTCTATGGTGCAGTGTTGAGTCTATGGGCAATGTTGAGTCTATGGTGCAATGTTGAGTCTATGGGCAGTGCTGAGTCTATGGTTGAGTCTATGGTGCAGTGTTGAGTCTATGGGCAATGCTGAGTCTATGGTGCAGTGTTGAGTCTATGGTGCAATGTTGAGTCTATGGGCAGTGTTGAGTCTATGGTGCAGTGTTGAGTCTATGGGCAGTGCTGAGTCTATGGTGCATTGTTGAGACTATGGTGCAGTGTTGAGTCTATGGTGCAGTGTTGAGTCTATGGTGCAGTGTTGAGTCTAGGGTTCAGTGCTGAGTCTATGGTGCAGTGCTGAGTCTATGGTGCAGTGTTGAGTCTATGGTGCAGTGTTGAATCTATGGCTAGTGTTGAGTGTATGGTGCAGTGCTGAGTCTATGGTGCAGTGTTGAGTCTATGGTGCAGTGATTGGTCTATGGTGCAGTGTTGAGTCTATGGGCAGTGTTGAGTCTATGGTGCAGTGTTGAGTCTATGGGCAGTGTTGAGTCTATGGTGCAGTGTTGAGTCTATGGGCAGTGCTGAGTCTATGGTGCAGTGTTGAGTCTATGGTGCAGTGTTGAGTCTATGGTGCAGTGCTGAGTCTATGGGCAGTGTTGAGTCTATGGGCAATGTTGAGTCTATGGTGCAGTGCTGAGTCTATGGGCAGTGTTGAGTCTATGGGCAGTGTTGAGTCTATGGTGCAGTGTTGAGTCTATGGGCAGTGCTAAGTCTATGGTGCAGTGTTGAGTCTATGGTGCAGTGTTGAGTCTATGGGCAGTGTTGAGTCTATGGTGCAGTGTTGAGTCTATGGGCAGTGCTAAGTCTATGGTGCAGTGTTGAGTCTATGGTGCAGTGTTGAGTCTATGGGCAGTGCTCAGTCGATGGTGCAGTGTTGAGTCTATGGTGCGGTGTTGAGTATATGGTGCAGTGTTGAGTCTATGGTGCGGTGTTGAGTCAATGGTGCAGTGTTGAGTCTATGGGCAGTGTTGAGTCTATGGGCAGTGTTGAGTCTATGGGCAGTGTTGAGTCTATGGGCAATGTTGAGTCTATGGTGCAGTGCTGAGTCTATGGTGCAGTGCTGAGTCTATGGTGCAGTGCTGAGTCTATGGGCAGTGTTGAGTCTATGGTGCAGTGTTGAGTCTATGGTGCAGTGTTGAGTCTATGGTGCAGTGTTGAGTCTATGGGCAGTGTTGAGTCTATGGTGCAATGTTGAGTCTATGGGCAGTGCTGAGTCTATGGTTGAGTCTATGGTGCAGTGTTGAGTCTATGGCCAATGCTGAGTCTATGGTGCAGTGTTGAGTCTATGGTGCAGTGTTGAGTCTATGGTGCAATGTTGAGTCTATGGTGCAGTGTTGAGTCTATGGGCAGTGTTGAGTCTATGGTGCAGTGTTGAGTTTATGGTGCAGTGTTGAGTCTATGGGCAGTGTTGAGTCTTTGTGGCAGTTTTGAGTCTATGGTGCAGTGTTGAGTCTATGGTCCAGTGTTGAGTCTATGGTGCAGTGTTGAGTCTATGGTGCAGTGTTGAGTCTATGGGGAGTGCTGAGTCTATGGTGCAGTGTTGAGTCTATGGGCAGTGTTGAGTCTATGGTGCAGTGTTGAGTCTATGGGCAGTGTTGAGTCTATGGTGCAGTGTTGAGTCTATGGGCAGTGCTGAGTCTATGGTGCAGTGTTGAGACTATGGTGCAGTGTTGAGTCTATGGTGCAGTGTTGAATCTATGGTGCAGTGTTGAGTCTAGGGTTCAGTGCTGAGTCTATGGTGCAGTGCTGAGTCTATGGTGCAGTGTTGAGTCTATGGTGCAGTGTTGAATCTATGGCTAGTGTTGAGTCTATGGTGCAGTGCTGAGTCTATGGTGCAGTGTTGAGTCTATGGTGCAGTGTTGAGTCTATGGTGCAGTGTTGAGTCTATGGGCAGTGTTGAGTCTATGGTGCAGTGTTGAGTCTATGGGCAGTGTTGAGTCTATGGTGCAGTGTTGAGTCTATGGGCAGTGCTGAGTCTATGGTGCAGTGTTGAGTCTATGGTGCAGTGTTGAGTCTATGGTGCAGTGCTGAGTCTATGGGCAGTGTTGAGTCTATGGGCAATGTTGAGTCTATGGTGCAGTGCTGAGTCTATGGGCAGTGTTGAGTCTATGGGTAGTGTTGAGTCTATGGTGCAGTGTTGAGTCTATGGGCAGTGTTGAGTCTATGGTGCAGTGTTGAGTCTATGGGCAGTGCTAAGTCTATGGTGCAGTGTTGAGTCTATGGTGCAGTGTTGAGTCTATGGGCAGTGCTCAGTCTATGGTGCAGTGTTGAGTCTATGGTGCGGTGTTGAGTCTATGGTGCAGTGTTGAGTCTATGGTGCGGTGTTGAGTCAATGGTGCAGTGTTGAGTCTATGGGCAGTGTTGAGTCTATGGGCCGTGTTGAGTCTATGGGCAGTGTTGAGTCTATGGGCAATGTTGAGTCTATGGTGCAGTGCTGAGTCTATGGTGCAGTGCTGAGTCTATGGTGCAGTGCTGAGTCTATGGGCAGTGTTGAGTCTATGGTGCAGTGTTGAGTCTATGGTGCAGTGTTGAGTCTATGGTGCAGTGTTGAGTCTATGGGCAGTGTTGAGTCTATGGTGCAATGTTGAGTCTATGGGCAGTGCTGAGTCTATGGTTGAGTCTATGGTGCAGTGTTGAGTCTATGGGCAATGCTGAGTCTATGGTGCAGTGTTGAGTCTATGGTGCAGTGTTGAGTCTATGGTGCAATGTTGAGTCTATGGTGCAGTGTTGAGTCTATGGGCAGTGTTGAGTCTATGGTGCAGTGTTGAGTTTATGGTGCAGTGTTGAGTCTATGGGCAGTGTTGAGTCTTTGGGGCAGTTTTGAGTCTATGGTGCAGTGTTGAGTCTATGGTCCAGTGTTGAGTCTATGGTGCAGTGTTGAGTCTATGGTGCAGTGTTGAGTCTATGGTGCAGTGTTGAGTCTATGGTGCAGTGTTGAGTCTATGGTGCAGTGTTGAGTCTATGGTGCAGTGCTGAGTCTATGGTGCAGTGTTGAGTCTATGGTGCAGTGCTGAGTCTATGGTGCAGTGCTGAGTCTATAGGTAGTGTTGAGTCTATGGTGCAGTGCTGAGTCTATGGTGCAATGTTGAGTCTATGGTGCAGTGCTGACTCTATGGGTAGTGTTGAGTCTATGGTGCAGTGTTGAGTCTATGGTGCAGTGTTGAGTCTATGGGTAGTGTTGAGTCTATGGGCAGTCTTGAGTCTATGGGCAGTGTTGAGCCTATGGTGCAGTGTTGAGTCTATGGGTAGTGTTGAGTCTATGGGGAAGTGCTGAGTCTATGGTTAGTGTTGAGTCTATGGTGCAGTGTTGAGTCTATGGGCAGTGTTGAGTCTATGGTGCAGTGTTGAGTCTATGGTGCAGTGTTGAGTCTATGGTGCAGTGCTGAGTCTATGGTGCAGTGCTGAGTCTATGGTGCAGTGCTGAGTCTATGGGCAGTGTTGAGTCTATGGTGCAGTGTTGAGTCTATGGTGCAGTGTTGAGTCTATGGGCAGTGTTGAGTCTATGGTGCAATGTTGAGTCTATGGGCAGTGCTGAGTCTATGGCTGAGTCTATGGTGCAGTGTTGAGTCTATGGGCAATGCTGAGTCTATGGTGCAGTGTTGAGTCTATGGTGCAGTGTTGAGTCTATGGGCAGTGTTGAGTCTATGGTGCAGTGTTGAGTCTATGGGCAGTGCTGAGTCTATGGTGCATTGTTGAGACTATGGTGCAGTGTTGAGTCTATGGTGCAGTGTTGAGTCTATGGTGCAGTGTTGAGTCTAGGGTTCAGTGCTGAGTCTATGGTGCAGTGCTGAGTCTATGGTGCAGTGTTGAGTCTATGGTGCAGTGTTGAATCTATGGCTAGTGTTGAGTCTATGGTGCAGTGCTGAGTCTATGGTGCAGTGTTGAGTCTATGGTGCAGTGTTGAGTCTATGGTGCAGTGTTGAGTCTATGGGCAGTGTTGAGTCTATGGTGCAGTGTTGAGTCTATGGGCAGTGTTGAGTCTATGGTGCAGTGTTGAGTCTATGGGCAGTGCTGAGTCTATGGTGCAGTGTTGAGTCTATGGTGGAGTGTTGAGTCTATGGTGCAGTGCTGAGTCTATGGGCAGTGTTGAGTCTATGGGCAATGTTGAGTCTATGGTGCAGTGCTGAGTCTATGGGCAGTGTTGAGTCTATGGGCAGTGTTGAGTCTATGGTGCAGTGTTGAGTCTATGGGCAGTGCTAAGTCTATGGTGCAGTGTTGAGTCTATGGTGCAGTGTTGAGTCTATGGGCAGTGCTCAGTCTATGGTGCAGTGTTGAGTCTATGGTGCGGTGTTGAGTCTATGGTGCAGTGTTGAGTCTATGGTGCGGTGTTGAGTCAATGGTGCAGTGTTGAGTCTATGGTGCAGTGTTGAGTCTATGGGCAATGTTGAGTCTATGGTGCAGTGCTGAGTCTATGGGCAGTGTTGAGTCTATGGGTAGTGTTGAGTCTATGGTGCAGTGTTGAGTCTATGGGCAGTGTTGAGTCTATGGTGCAGTGTTGAGTCTATGGTGCAGTGTTGAGTCTATGGGCAGTGCTCAGTCTATGGTGCAGTGTTGAGTCTATGGTGCGGTGTTGAGTCTATGGTGCAGTGTTGAGTCTATGGTGCGGTGTTGAGTCAATGGTGCAGTGTTGAGTCTATGGGCAGTGTTGAGTCTATGGGCAGTGTTGAGTCTATGGGCAGTGTTGAGTCTATGGGCAATGTTGAGTCTATGGTGCAGTGCTGAGTCTATGGTGCAGTGCTGAGTCTATGGTGCAGTGCTGAGTCTATGGGCAGTGTTGAGTCTATGGTGCAGTGTTGAGTCTATGGTGCAGTGTTGAGTCTATGGTGCAGTGTTGAGTCTATGGGCAGTGTTGAGTCTATGGTGCAATGTTGAGTCTATGGGCAGTGCTGAGTCTATGGTTGAGTCTATGGTGCAGTGTTGAGTCTATGGGCAATGCTGAGTCTATGGTGCAGTGTTGAGTCTATGGTGCAGTGTTGAGTCTATGGTGCAATGTTGAGTCTATGGTGCAGTGTTGAGTCTATGGGCAGTGTTGAGTCTATGGTGCAGTGTTGAGTCTATGGTGCAGTGTTGAGTCTATGGTGCAGTGTTGAGTCTATGGCGCAGTGTTGAGTCTATGGGCAGTGTTGAGTCTATGGGTAGTGTTGAGTCTGTGGGCAGTTTTAGTACCTCCATCATCCCCAACTCCCTCCCTCCCCCCATCCACGGTGCCTATTGTGGCCTGTTGGACACCACGGCCCTGACGAGACCCCACGTGGACATCGCCAGGTATGGCTGCGAGACGGTGCAGCGCTGACGTCGTCAGGGAACGGTTGCAAATGGTTTAAAAATGCAAATCCTGTTCATTCCTTCACTATACACTACGCTATACACTATACTATACACTACACTATACACTACACTATACACTACACTATACTATACACTACACTACACACTACACTATACACTACACTACTATACACTACACTATACACTACACTACTATACACTACACACTACACTACTATACACTACACTACTATACACTACACTACTATACACTACTATACACTACACTAAACACTACACTACTATCCACTACACTACACTATACACTACACACTACACTACACTACACACTACACTATACACTACACACTACACTATACACTACACTATACACTACTATACACTACACTATACACTAGTATACACTACACTATACACTACACTATACACTACTATACATTACACTATACACTACACTATACACTACACACTACACTCTACACTACACTACACTATACACTACACTATACACTACACTATACACTACACTACTATACACTACACTATACATTACACTACACTATACACTACACACTACACTACCCTATACACTACACTACACACTACATTATACACTACACTATATATTACACTTTACACTACACTATACACTACACTACTATACACTACACTATACATTACACTACACTAAACACTACACACTACACTATACACTACACTACACACTACACTACACTATACACTACACTATACACTACTATACACTACACTATACACTACACTATACACTACACTATACACTACACTATACACTACACTATACTTTACACTACACACTCCACTACTTGACACACGACGTCGGTACGCTCAGCGGCAGGTCGTCCAACGCCTCGCTGGGAGTGCATTGCGGCGTTGTTGGCGTCAAAGTTTCGCTCACCGGCATTGTCCGGGGACGTCGCAGCCTCCACGCAGCGAATCGCAGCCAGGCCTGCAAATTGCTGAGGCAGGAAGCCGAAGAGAAAATTCGTCGCCATTCTGGCAAATCGCCCGACCACAGCGACGATTCCACTGGTTGATGTAACGGCGAAACGTCACGGTGCTCACACACATTGTCAATGTCGTGGATTTACTCTGCAAACACACCGGTGGGCTCATGTCGTATACTACACTATACACTACACTACTATACACTACAATATAAACTACACTACAATATACTACACTACTATACACTACACTACAATATACTACACTACTATACACTACACTACTATACACTACACTATACACTACACTACAATATACTACACTACTATACACTACATTATACACTTCACTACAATATACTACACTACTATACACTGCACTATACACTGCACTATACACTACACTATACACTACACTATAATATACTACACTACTATACACTACACTATACACTACACTATAATATACACTACTATACACTACACTATACACTACACTATACACTACACTACTATATACTACTATATACTATACGACATTACTATACACTACACTATACACTACACTACTATACACTACACTACTATACACTACACTATACACTACACTACTATACACTACTATACACTACACTATAATATACTACACTACTATACACTATACTATACACTACACTACTATACACTATACTATACACTACACTACTATACACTACACTACAATACACTACACTATACACTATACTATACACTACACACTACACTATACACTACACTACTATACACTACACTACTATACACTACACTACTATACACTACACTATACACTACACTACTGTACACTATACACCACACTACTATACACTGCACTATACTTTACACTACAATATACTACACTACTATACACTACTGTACACTTCACTATACTATACACTACTGTACACCACACTACTATACACTATAAACTACACTATACTTTACACAATACTTTACACGATACACTACACTAATATACACTACACGACTATACACTACTATACATTACACTATATACTGCACTATATATTACATTAAACACGACTATACACACACTATGCACCGCTAGACACTGCACTACTATACACTATACTGTACACTACACTACTATACTATGCACAACTATACACTACACTATACTATACACAACTATACACTACACTACTACACTATACACTACACTATACACTACACCATACACTACTATACACTACACTATACAGTACACTTTACACTACACTATACTATACACTACACTATAAACTACACTATACTATGCACTACACTATACACTACTATACACTACACTATACACTACACTATACACTATACTATACACCACACACTACTATACACTACTATACACCACTATACACCACACTATACACTACACTATACACTACACTATACAATACACAACTATACACTACACTATACACTACTATACACTACACTATACACTACACGATACACTACACTACTATACACTACTATACACTACACTATACACTACACTATACACTACACTATACACTACACTATACACTACACTAAACACTACTATACACTACACTACTACACTATACACTACTATACCCTATACTACTATACACTATACTGTACACTATACACGACACTATACACTACACTATACATTACTTTAAATTATAATAGTAACAAATTGGCATTTTGTTGACGTTACAAATCCCTTACTGATTGGTTGTGTCGGGTGGTGGAGGGTTACGACACAACATCGATACTTATGCAATCTGATACCAACAAACCTTTGTTATGACAAATATCGGTCGTGAAAGGCTCCCTACGCATCAAGCTTGAGAAAGAATTCACTTCTAAAGCAACGAGGTCGTCAATTCGGGGCGGCGGTTTCAGAGTGCACGGCCTCCCAGCGGCTCCCCAAGATATCGGCAGGAAAGAACACTCCAGAAGGCCGCTGCTGCTGCGAGAATGAGCGGAGTTGGCGTGGTGGTGGTGGTGGTGGTTCATGCTCCTTGACGAGCTCAGCAGCAGCGAGGGAGGTGTCGGGGGTTTATTTGTGTCAAGGATTGTGTTGTGTGTGTGTGCTTCATCAGGGCCTCACGTCACCACCGCTACCACCACCGCTACCACCACCGCTACCACCACCGCTACCACCACCAAAACTACCACCACCGCCACCACCACCACCACCACCGCCACCACCACCGCCACCACCATCACCACCACCGCCACCACCACCACCACCACCGCCACCACCACCACCACCACCGCCACCACCACCGCCACCACCACCGCTACCACCGCTACCACCACCGCTACCACCGCTACCACCACTGCTACCACCATCACCACCGCTTCCACCACCACCACCGCCACCACCGCCACCACCACCACTACCACCAACACCACCACCACCACCGCCACCAGCGCACCTCTGTCACAATATTCCCCCGCCCAGCCCGGCATGCACTCCTTGCGTCCGTGGGCGTCGCACTCGTTGTGGCCGAAGTGGTCGTCACGGCGACGGCACCACCGCTTGCAGTCGACGCCGTAGTAGTCGGCGTGGCAACGCACGCGGACGCGGTACTCCAGGGCGGTGGCGTTGGCGGCGGCCGCGTGGTGCAGCGTCCGCCACGGCTCGCCGGGGCGGTCGCCGATGACGTGGACGGCTCGCGTCACCTGCCGGAGATCTCCTCCTGTGGGGGGGGGTGGAGGAAGAGGAGGAGGAGGATGTCGCGTGACGATTCAAATAAATAGCGAAATAAAAATGTGCAAAATAAAAGCATGCGAATATTCATTGAAATATTTACATGAATATTTTTTGTTTTTTTTTACGTGACTTTACCAAAAAGAACCAAAGAGTATAGAAATATTACATGAATATTTATAGAAATATTTACATGAATATTTACGTAACATTTTTTTGCTGTATTATGTAACTATGTAAATACATATCTAGATAAATATATGAACAATAAATACGTGTTATATGAAGATTTAAATAAATATGGTCGTAAATATTTAAACTATATTCATTAAAAAAAAAATTCAATATTGGCTGCGAATTTTAATAGCGCGGTGAGCTAACCACTGCACCACCGCTCATCATACGTGAGCAATATGCACGTACACACACGCGTACACACACAAAGACAAAGATCCCCCATATAGCCTTAACAGACTGTAGGGGCAAGTGCTGTTAGCGAGCACCTATGAAGGCCGGAACGGTACACGAGGGGGTGGGTGGCCAGCACCACGCCCGACCGCCTTTGTCTCCCTAGTGGCAATGTTTACACACCGCACCAGGTACTCATTTGAGGCTGAGTCGACCTAGGGGAGGCCCGGGACCGGTTCAGATAATCGTCACTGGTGTTGGCCGTGAGCGGGAATCGAACCCGGGTCGCCAGGTTCATAGCGCAGCGCGCTAATCGCTACACTATCGCTCCCCACACACACACGTACACACACACGCGTACACGCACACACGTACACACACACGTACACACGCACACACGTACACACGTACACACACACGTACACACGCACACGTACACACGCACATGTACACACGCACACGTACACACACACAAGTACACACACACACACGTACACACACGCACGTACCTGGCGCGGTGCCGTTGTGCTGTTCCCACACATCCACAGCCAGCGAGCACCACAGCTGCAAAGTTCAAGCTCACCGTCAATGAGTCACTCATTGATGGCGAGGTCACGGCGAGGTCACGGCACTCCCTCCCCTCTCTCACTTCCCTCCTTCCCTGCCTCCCTCCCCTCCCTCCCTCCCTGCCTCCCTCCCCTCCCCTCTTACTTGGAGAAAGCTGTGAATTGTTATACAAAGGAGGTTACCCTTCACCCGTGATAGCTCAAAACCGCAAATGGCAACCACAAGCCCCACCACCACCACCACCACCGCCACAACCCCCACAACCCCCACCACCTCAACCACCACCACAACTCCCATCCCCACCACTGCCACAACCACCACCACCACAACCCCCACCACCACAACCGCCACCACAACCACCACCACAATTCCCACTACCACAACCCCCGCCAGGTGAGCGTCTCACCCTCACCAGGTGAGTGTCTCACCCCCACCAGGTGAGCTTCTCACCGTCTCCAGGTGAGCGTCTCACCCCCACCAGGTGAGCGTCTCACCCCGACCGGGTGAGCGTCTCACCCTCACCAGGTGAGCGTCTCACCCTCACCAGGTGAGCATCTCACCCTCACCAGGTGAGCGTCTCACCCCCACCAGGTGAGCGTCTCACCCTCACCAGGTGAGCGTCTCACCCCCACCAGGTGAGCATCTCACCAGGTGAGCGTCTCACCAGGTGAGCGTCTCACCCTCACCAGGCGAGCGTCTCACCCTCACCAGGTGAGCGTCTCACCAGGTGAGCGTCTCACCCTCACCAGGTGAGCGTCTCACCAGGTGAGCGTCTCACCCTCACCAGGTGAGCGTCTCACCAGGTGAGCGTCTCACCCTCACCAGGTGAGCGTCTCACCCTCACCGGCCACGCGAAGTCGAAGGCCACTGACAGGAGGAGCCCCGCACCGCCTTCGCCGCGAGCGGTGGCCGAGCCCAAGGGGCACGGGCGGAGGCCCGTCGAGGGCCTCAGCCCGTGGGACGCCTCCCCGAGGCAGACGCGGACCACGAAGGAGGAGGGGAAGGAGCCACGCAGAGCGTCGCCCCCGCTGGGCAGGGCCTGGAGAGAAGTCACCTGCAGGGAGAAGTCGCCAGAGGCGTCGCACTGCTGGGGGGGAGGGGGGAGGGAGAGGAGAGGAGGAGGTGAGGGGGGAGGTGAGGGAGGTGAGGGGGGGACATTGTAAGGAGCAACAGCAGGGGCAGAAGCAGCAGCAGGGGCAGCAGCGGCAGGGGCAGCAGGGGCAGGGGCAGCAGCAGGAGCAACAGCAGAAGCAGCAGCAGGGGCAGCAGCAGCAGGGGCAGCAGAAGCAGCAGCAGGGGCAGCAGCAGCAGGGGCAGCAGCAGCAGGGGCAGCAGCAGCAGGGGCAGCAACAGGAGCAGCAGCAGGGGCAGCAGTGGCAGCAGCAGCAGGGGCAGCAGCAGCAGGGGCAGCAGGAGGCCGGTGCAGTACGAACTCCGCACAGCGGCAGCAGCAGCAGGGGCAGGAGGAGGTAGCGGACAAAGTTCCCTGCTGCGTGGGGCCGCTGCAGATGCAGTTCACCCATCCTCCTCCTCTCCCTCATCCTCTTCCTCCTCTTCCTCCTCCTCTCCCTCCTCCTCTTCCTGCTCTTCTTCCTCTCTCCTCTTCCTCTTCCTGCTCCTCTCCCTCCTCCTCTCCCTCCTCTTCCTTCTCTTCCTCTTCCTCCTTCTCACCTTTCTCCTCCTCACTTCACCTTCCTCCACACCTCCTCCGTCTTTCGAGTAAGCTCCTCTCTGCACCACCGCCACCGCCTCCCCTCTTCTGCCTCTCCACACGTGATGATGGTGGTGGTGATGGTGGTGATGGTGATGGCGGTGGTGGTGATGGTGGTGCAGGGATATGACATCAGCATTGGACGCGAGATGATTGTGGTGGTGGTGGTGTTAATTTGCATTATCCCAGCCACGCGTTGTGCTACAGGTGCCCAACCCCCCAACCCATCACCTTAATTCACTGAGTGGTTAATTGCTTCGGCCAGGTGCGGCCGTCAAACCGCGTGCCGCTTCAACAGCTGCGAACCAGGTGGGGGGAGGGGGGGTGGGGGGAGGGGGGCGGCGTTGTTGTCGACTCATTGTTTGAGATTCTGTGGCAACGCATTGACCGCTTGGATTGGTGCAAAGTGTCTGTCTCTCTCTCATCATCACCATCATCATCACTACGGTGGCTAGGAGGTTAACTCTCTCGCCTGGTACACGGGGGGTTGTGGGTTCAATACAGACCATGAGGATGTCTGCTGCTGTACATTTGGAGTTATTTCTCTCTCTCTCATCACTCATCATCACTACGGTGGCTAGGAGATTAACTCTGTCGCTTGGTATATGGAGGTCGTGGGTCAATACAGACCCTGATGATGTCTGCTGCTGTACATTTGGAGTTATTTCTCTCTCTCTCTCTCATCACTCATCATCACTACGGTGGCTAGGAGGTTAACTCTCTCGCCTGGTACACGGGGGGTCGTGGGTCAATACAGACCATGAGGATGTCTGCTCCTGTACATTTGGAGTTATTTCTCTCTCTCTCATCATCATCATCACCACTACAGTGGCTACGAGGTTAACTCTCTCGCCTGGTATAGGGGAGGTCGTGGGTCAATACAGACCCTGAGGATGTCTGCTGATGTACATTTGGAGTTATTTCTCTCTCTCATCATCATCATCACCACTACGGTGGCTAGGAGGTTAACTCTCTCGCCTGGTATACGGGAGGTCGTGGGTCAATACAGACCATGAGGATGTTTGCTGCTGTACGTTTGGAGTTATTTCTCTCTCTCATCACTCATCACCACCACCACGGTGGCTAGGAGATTAACTCTCTCGCTTGGTATACGGGAGGTCGTGGGTCAATACAGACCCTGAGGATGTCTGCTGCTGTACATTTTGAGTTATTTCTCTCTCTCATCATCATCATCACCACTACGGTGGCTAGGAGATTACCTCTCTCGCCTGGTACACGGGGGGTCGTGGGTTCAATACAGACCCTGAGGATGTCTGCTGCTGTACATTTGGAGTTATTTCTCTCTCATCACCATCATCACCACCACCACGGTGGCTAGGAGATTATCTCTCTCGCCTGGTATACGGGAGGTCGTGGGTCAATACAGACCATGAGAATGTCTGCTGCTGTACATTTGGAGTTATTTCTCTCTCTCATCATCATCATCACCACGGTGACTTGGAGATTAACTATCTTGTCTGGTAGTACAGGAGGTCGTGGGTTCCATCTCGACCTTGACGATATCTGCTGCTGTACATATGGAGTTTTCGTGGTAGTGTATAGTGTATTTTTACGCGTGCATGGTGTGGTGTACACATAAAACAGCGTATCGTGTAGTGTATAGTGTACACTACGCGATACACTACACCAGTGGCGTCGCTAGGATTGGTGTCACCCAGTGCGGTGACCCATGTTGTCACCCCTCATGGACCTCTGCCCGCACCAGACCATACAGACTCCTGAGATTTTTGTACCGTTACTCGTACATCGTAATTCCCATATATCACTGAATGCAATGGCAATATTAGTGACGTAAACAACGAGCAACATTAAAATTACACCTTTAAATGACAATATCGCTTTTAATTACTACTTCATTCTCAAAAACGTTATCGATATAGGTTCACAAAAACTAAATGGCGCAATATTGTAGCTAAAACACCAGAAAATCTGACAAAATTCAGCGACTATAGAAACACCAGCAGTGACCGAAACCGGCAGCGCGTGCAGACGAAACCACGTGACTTCGAAGCGTCACTGTGATTGGGTAGTAACGACAGCTCTGACCGGGGCGCATTAGGTTAAAAAGTAAATTAGCATAGAGTTTTAGCCTTTGTAGGTGTATTGTACACGTGTAGAGGTGCTAACTACTCACTGTTCGGTAACCTGCATGGCCACTAGGTATCAAAGGGGCAGTGCAGCGTTACCTCGGTGTAGATAACGGTTAGGGTCAGACGAGGTGAAGTGGGTCGTAGCCACGGTTTGGTAAGAACCAATCAGACAGTTCCACGTGTGAATGTGGGATTGGTTACACCTGGCCACAAACGGGTATAAGGGTGAGTTCTCTCCCTACACGAAGACCGAAGCCCGGGCTGAAGATAGCCAGGACCCTGGACCCGGCTTCCCGGCCCTTCTGAGGGCTAAGGCTCGGCGTATCCAGTGGTCAAGACCCGCCAGGCCAGCGGTGGGTCAGATAGCCTCCCTAGGTCCAAGCCGGAGGACTGTAGGATAGCGGTAGACATGTAAGTCCCGCCAAGACAGGATGCTGTACCTCCTTAGGTTAGCAAGAGACTTGTGTGTAGGTCCCGCTAAGTCCGGACGCTGTACCTTCTTAGGGTATCGGTTGAGGGGACCGTATACCCCTCTGTGTGTGTTAAGGACTGTGTAAGAGAAGACAATAAACAGAGTGTGCCTCGTAAGAAGTTTACTCGTCATTATACAACACAACACACGTGTGGCGATGTCAATGGGCTGTGTACACTTACCTGCAGGGGCAGGCAGGGTCCAGCAGGGGCAGTCGCTATATCCCCAGCCCCAAAGCAGGAGGGGGCTATGGGGTGTCCTGGGATCCCCCAGAGCCCCCTCTGGAACTCTCTGGAAGGTGGGCGGAGTCAGGGGCTGACGCACCGGTGCTGGGTATAAAAGCCGGACCACGGGAAGGGTCCGGGGCCAGTCCAAGACAGAAGCCAGAAGACCGGCTGGCTAGTGCCCTGGGACCCCCTAGCCCCGCTGCCCTTGTAAGGACCGGGACTCTGTGTGGCTCAGTTGTGAGACCCTGGGATACCCCCGGCCCGATGTCTTTGTGAGGGCCGGGTCCGAGTGGGCCAGTGGTCGGAACCCGCACCTTGGCTGGGTCGGGTCGGTGCAGCCTCCTCTAGGGCACCCGTAGCCGGAGGACCCAGAGTTGTAGCCCCGTGACAGGGCAACGCTTGCCCGGAGGCAGTAACTCCCCAGGCAGTGGTTGGAAGGGCCCATCGCCCTGTGTGAGACTGGGACTGTACTGCCGGGTGTTTATGTTGCATAAAAGTGTCGCCTCCAAGATTTGTCTCTGACTTCCATAAAACCCGCTGCGCGTGTAAGCTGGACTTAGCTATAGAACTGCAGGAATATATTTATTTATTAAAATAATAAATTTATACTGAAACACTGAACAGAAATTGTACAGTCATTTTGGTGTCACCTCCTCTGATGGTGTCACCCTGTGCGGTCCGCACCCCCCGCACCCCCCTAGTGACGCCACTGCACTACACTCCTATGCACTACCCTATACACTAACCCATACACAACCCCTGTTGTGGGTGTGTGATCTTGCTGATCCTAAACGGGCTACGATTTGCTAATGCGTCATAGTCATTGGGAGCGTAATGGGGCGGAAGCTTTACAAACGACAAACATTTGAGAGTGATGCCAGTCTTTATTAACACCGGAGGAATCTGAAGAGCTGTAAAGCTCTTGGTGTGTCACAGATGTCCAGTAGGGGGCACGGTGTCAGAACGTTACAACAAAAACAACACAAGACACAAACACGATAGGACTTTAACAGTATAGGAAAGGTTGATGGTCACTCATCCAGCTGTGGATTGACCAGTGAGGCCTAGTGGAGTCTGTTCAGTCAGGCCTAGTAAAGACCCAAACACCTCTATTATGGCTAGTAAAGCCTGTTTAGTAAGGCCTAGTGAAGCCTGTCCAGTCAGGCGTAGTAAAGCCTGTCCAGTCAGGCCTAGTGAAGCCTGTCCAGTCAGGCCAAGTGAAGCCTGTCCAGTCAGGCCTAGTGAAAAAGCCTGTCCAGTCAGGCCAAGTGAAGCCTGTCCAGTCAGACCTAGTGAAAAAGCCTGTCCAGTCAGGCCTAGTGAAGCCTGTCCAGTCAGGCCTAGTATAAAAGCCTGCCCAGTCAGGCCTAGTGAAGCCTGTCCAGTCAGGCCTAGTGAAAAGCCTGTCCAGTCAGGCCTAGTGAAGCCTGTCCAGTCAGGCCTAGTGAAAAGCCTGTCCAGTCAGGCCTAGTGAAGCCTGTCCAACCAGGCCTAGCAAAGCCTGTCCAGTCAGGCCTAGTGAAGCCTGTCCAGTCAGGCCTAGTGAAGCCTGTCCAGTCAGGCCAAGTGAAGCCTGTCCAGTCAGGCCTAGTGAAAAAGCCTGTCCAGTCAGGCCTAGTGAAGTCTGTCCAGTCAGGCCTAGTGAAGCCTGTCCAGTCAGGCCTAGTGAAAAGCCTGTCCAGTCAGGCCTAGCAAAGCCTGTCCAGTCAGGCCTAGTGAAAACAGCCTGTCCAGTCAGGCGTAGTAAAGCCTGTCCAGTCAGGCCTAGTGAAGCCTGTCCAGTCAGGCCTAGTGAAAAGCCTGTCCAGTCAGGCCTAGTGAAGCCTGTCCAGCCAGGCCTAGCAAAGCTGATGGTCATTCGTCCAACTCATGGGGTACCCCCCCCACCCCTACCCACCGCGCCCGCCCCGGCCTAGAGGCTCGACTCCTCGATGGGGGCGACAAGGAGGAGGAGTGAAGGGGGTGTCGGGGTGGAGAGACGGACAACGACGCCGGGGTCGGAGCAGAAGGGCCTGGCGGTGCCGGTGGTGGGTGGAGGGGCGGTGACGGTGGCGGTGGTGGTGGTGGGTGGAGGGGCGGTGACGGTGGCGGTGGTGGTGGGTGGAGGGGTGGTGACGATAGTGGTGGTGGTGGCGGTGGGTGGAGGGGCGGTGACGGTGGCGGTGGTGGGTGGAGGGGCAGTGGTGGTGGTGGGTGGAGGGGCGGTGACAATAGTGGTGGTGGTGGCGGTGGGTGGAGGGGCGGTGACGGTGGTGACGGTGGCGGTGGGTGGAGGGGCAGTGACGATAGTGGTGGTGGGTGGAGGGGCGGTGACGGTGGTGGTGGTGGTGGTGGGTGGAGGGGCAGTGACGATAGTGGTGGTGGTGGTGGGTGGAGGGGCGGTGATGATAGTGGTGGTGGTGGTGGGTGGAGCGGCGGCTGTGGTGCCACCGCTGCCACCAGGCAGCCCCGGGTCAGTCCGCAGCTGCGCCAGACGCTCCTCCACGCAGTGCGCCGAGAGGCGAGCCTCCGCGTCCTTGTCCCAGCACTCCTCCATGGTGACACACAGCTGGGACAGTCCCTGGGAGTCACGCACCAACATCGTCACCACCACCGCTACCACCACCACCACCAAGCCACCACCACCACCAAGCCACCACCACCACCAAGCCACCACCACCACCAAGCCACCACCACCAAGCCACCACCACTGCCACCACCACCACCACTGCCACCACCACCACCAAGCCACCACCACCAAGCCACCACCACTGCCACCACCACCGCTACCACCACCACGCCACCACCGCCGATAGCGAAAGATCAAAATCAATCACCGATTGACAGACCGGGAGAGACGATGGTAAATGTGACATCAGTCGTGGTCAATCCACTGCTGGATGAGTGACCATCATCAGAGGTTAAAACGCAACTCCAAATACAGCAGCAGACATCGTCAGGGTCTGGATCGAACCCACGGCCTCCTGTAGACCAGGTGAGGTAGTCAACATCTCATAGCCACCGCTGCACCCTAGGAACATTGACCAGGAGGTGCGACAGAGGAGGCTAAGAGAGAAGGGAGACGACATAGAGGGAGGGAGGAGGGGAGGGAAAGAGTGAGTGAGCGAGTGACTCAGGAGTGAGTGGGTGAGCGAGCGAGTGACTGAGTGAGTGAGGAAGTGAGTGAGCGAGTGAGTGACTGAGTGACTGAGTGAGTGAGCGAGTGAGTAAGCAAGTGAGTGACTGAGTGAGCGAGTGAGTGACTAGTGAGTGAGTGACTGAGTGAGTGAACGAGTGAGTAGGAGGGTGAGTGAGTGAGTGAGTGACTGAGTGAGTGAGTGGGTGAGTGAGTGACTGAGTGAGTGAGTGAGTAAGCAAGTGAGTGACTCAGTGAGTGAGTGGGTGAGCGAGCGAGTGACTGAGTGAGTGAGGAAGTGAGTGAGCGAGTGAGTGACTGAGTGACTGAGTGAGTGAGCGAGTGAGTAAGCAAGTGAGTGACTGAGTGAGCGAGTGAGTGACTAGTGAGTGAGTGACTGAGTGAGTGAACGAGTGAGTAGGAGGGTGAGTGAGTGACTGAGTGAGTGAGTGGGTGAGTGAGTGACTGAGTGAGTGAGTGAGTAAGCAAGTGAGTGACTGAGTGAGTGAGTGGGTGAGTGAGGGAGTGAGTGGGTGAGGGAGTGAATGAGTGAGCCAGTCAGTGAGTGAGTGACTGAGTAAGAGAGTGAGTGAGGGAGTGAATGACAGAGTAAGTGAGTATTGTGAGCGAGTTAGTGAGCGATTTAGTGAGTGAGTGAGTGAGCGAGTTAGTGAGTGAGTGAGCGAGTTAGTGAGTGAGTGAGCCAGTCAGTGAATGAGTGAGTGAGGGAGTGTGTGAGTGAGCCAGTGAGTGAGTAGGAGAGAGAGTGAGGGAGTGAATGAGAGAGTGAGTGAGTGACTGAGTGAGTGGGTGAGTGAGTGACTGAGTGAGCGAGTTAGTGAGTGAGTGAGGGAGTGTGTGAGTGAGCCAGTGAGTGAGTGACTGAGTGAGTGGGTGAGTGAGTGAGTGACTGAGTGAGTGAGCGAGTGAGTGAGCGAGTGAGTGAATGACTGAGTGGGTGAGTGAGTGAGGGAGTGACTGAGTAACTGAGTGAGTGAGTGAGCGAGTAGGTGAGTAAGCAGGTGAGTGAGTGAGCTAGTGAGTGAGTGAGAGACTGAGTGAGTGAGAGAGTGACTGAGTGAGTGACTGAGTGAGTGAGCTAGTGAGTGAGTGAGTGACTGAGTGATTGAGTGACTGAGTGACTGAGTGAGTGACTGACTGAGTGACTGAGTGAGTGACTGAGTGATTGAGTGACTGAGTGACTGAGTGAGTGAGTGACTGAGTGACTGAGTGAGTGACTGAGTGAGTGAGCTAGTGAGTGAGTGAGTGAGAGACTGAGTGAGTGACTGAGTGAGATGTCGACCGGGTGCTTGAGCCAGGGCTCCTGGATCGCTGGGCGGCCATTGCCGTGCACCACGATGTGCTGGAGCTCATCCAGCGTGGGGCACTCACCCACCTCGTCCTCAAAGGGAGCGCGGTGCTCACCCAGCACGCCTGGCACAACACACACAGACACACACACAGACACACACACAAACACAACACACACAGACACACAACACAGACACAACACACAGACACACACACACAGACACACACACACAGACACACACAGACACACACACAGACAACAACAACCGCCATTCGCCACTAAGTGGCGGTGACGTCACCACGACGCTTGTGCCAGGCCATGTGCACCTTGAGGCCACGTGAAGTATCGAATGCCCGCCAGCAGGAGGTCACGGGGCAGACCCAGGTGCCACGGGTCGACTGACTGAGATGACTGAGATGACTGGCTGATGCACCACCTGTGCCCCCTACTGTGCCAACCTGCTGTGCTTTAGCCACCCGGCGCTCCGCTCGTTGTTGTGAGCGTCGCTCCTCCGCCCTCCGTTGTTGTTGGAGGGCGACTACCTCCAACTGCCGAGTAGTGTCCTTCACGAGCCTCCTCCACAGAGGCCGATCTTGACACCGCTGGTACCAGTCATCGGCAAGTCCACTCAGCTCCACGTACTCCTGTACCACATCACTCCATCTCTTCTGTAGCCCATGCCGCGCCCGTTTAGCCCCCTTGATCCGGCCGAACAAAAACTGTTTCGGCATGTGGTGGCTGGGCATGCGGGCTACATGGCCCAGCCAACGCAGCCTTGCCTGCCGTAGGAGCTCACCGATGGGACTTTGTCCAGATCTTTCGAGGATTTGTGAGCTCCTCACACAATCCAGCCTGGTTAAACCCAGGATGGATCGTAGGCAGGCCACCCTAAAAGTTTATAACCGGGGGGTCCACGTTTCGCAAGCGTAGAGAAGGGAGGGAATGACCGTGGCCGAGAAGACCTGGAGATGCGGAGTGAGAGACCAGGTAGCTCCATACAGCGTTACGCAACCGATGAAAAGATATTGCCGCTCGACTGATTCGGAGTGAGACCTCTGCTGTTAAACCGGAGCCGGTCATGAGCACACTGCCCAGGTTTGAGAAACTCTCCACTCTCTCCACAACTGCCCCGTCACCAATTGGGAGTTGTGGGGGTGGATTGACCGATGGTACAAAATACCCAGGCAGGTGCTTAGTTTTGGTGGGGCTGATGGTAAGGTCCTACCTCTTAGTGGCAAGCTCCAGGTTCAGCAGCAGCGCCTCCAACTCCTCCTCTGAGTGAGCAACTATCACCAGATCGTCGGCATACGTAACATTGTTGAGCAATAGGGAGCCATCCCTTGACCGCACCCGGGCATCGATCAGCCTCCCATTATATCTGTACCCGATGGAAATTCCACCGGTACAGCTATTGAAGGGCTCATGAACTACGTGGTCAAAATAGATGTTAAATTATGTGGGAGCCAGAGGACATCCCTGTCGCACCCCAAGGTGTACAGCGAATGGCTCCGACTCCCAGCCACGTAGTTTTACCCGGGCCCGCTCATCATCATGAAGGTCCTTAATGATTGTGAGCAGAGGGTCAGGTACTCCAAAAGCACGAAGAACAACCCAGAGCCCAGGCCTACTGATGGTATCATAGGCCTTGACCAGGTCAATAAAGCAGAGATGTAGGTCTTGTTGGAATTCCCTACACCTCTGCTGTAGCAGACAGACGTAAAATATGGCATCAGTGCAGGACCGCCCTTTCCTGAAACCGCATTGGGGCTCCGCAAGCCTCTCCTCAGCGTGCCTGGCAAGGCGATGTCGAATAATCCTTGCCAGGACCTTTCCCGGCACACTGAGGAGTGAGATGCCCCTGTAGTTGTTCCAGTCTGTGTGGTCCGCCTTCTTAAAGAGGGGGACCACCAGAGCATCCTTCCAATCCTGCGGAACCCATCCAGTGGTCCAGACTGTTGTTATGATGTCATGTAGGGCAGTTTGTGCACAAACGCCACCCTCCCTCAGCATTTCGCTTGGGAGATCATCTCTGCCCGGTTCCTTTCCTGGTCTCAGACTCTGGATCGCCTTCAGTACTTCCGCAACAGATGGCACCTCAGCCAGCCACTCACAGGGGGTGACTTCTTCCTCCAATATTTGAGGCACCGCAGCCTCGCCAGGGTCATCCCCACTTTGTCCCATGTTCTTTTCCTGGGTGAGGGATTTCCCCTCCCCTAGGACCTCACAGAAATGCTCAACAAATCTGCAAACCTGTTCCTGGGGGTCAGAGATTGGATCACCGTTCTTTCCCTTAATGATGGTATTACACACACACACAGACACACAGAAACACACACACACAAAGACACACGCACAGACACACGCACAGACACACACACAGACACACGCACACACCACACACACACAGACACACGCACACACCACACACACACAGACACACGCACAGACACACACACACAGACACACACAGAAACACACACACACAGACCCACACACAGACACACGCACAGACACACGCACAGACACATACACACACAGACACAGAAAAAGATACACACACACACCACACACACAGACACACGCACAGACCCACACACAGACACACGCACAGACACACGCACAGACACACGCACAGACACACGCACAGACCGACACACAGACACACGCACAGACCCACACACAGACACACGCACAGACACACCCACACATAGATCCCCCCCACACACATCACGTGGTGTCGGCACCGTGGTATCGGGGTGGGCGGGGTCGGCCAGCACCACGCCCCGGCGGCCTTTGTCTCCCCCGGGGCCACGCTGCCTCCGCCACCGCCACTCACCGCCACCGGCCGTGCAGCGTGTGGCGATCTCCCACAGAACCAGCCCCAGGGCGTAGACGTCGATGCGAAGGAAGGCGTCGCGCCGCAAGCAGACGGCGCCCTCCAGCAGCTCGGGGGCCATGTAGCAGAGAGTGCCGACCTGCAGGGCGCGACGCTCGGGTTTCACGTTCGGCGCGACGCTCTCCGGTCTCTTGGCGGGTAACGAACGGCGGCGGCGTCCGACGCTCGGCGTCTCCGACGAGCAAGCGGCGACGGCGTTTACCCGCGGGATGTCGCCGAGCGGGCGGCCCGGCTGGAGTTTGAGCGCCAGGCCGAAGTCGGCGATGACGGCCGACAGATCGCTCCTCAGCAGCACGTTGTTGCTCTTCAAGTCGCTGTGGGTAGAGATGGACGGGGGGGGGGGGGGGGTGGGGGTATTGGGGTGATATAATAACAAAAAGAGTTTCAAGATTAGATTAGTTTTTAGTTTTCTCTCATCGCGTTCGAGCGGTCGAAGGGTCAGAGAGAGCAGCGTGAGCAGCAAGCGGAGTCTGAACCCAAGGTTGGCAGGGCCCCCCCCCCCCACCCACTCCGCCACCCACGGTGATCCGTGGGTGGCCTGCTACTGACATACCGATGGGCGATGGCCGGCTTGCCTCCATGAACGTGGTGGTGCAGATGGGCGAGGCCGCATGCCAACGTCTCGCCAATGTGGCACAGCTCGGCCCACGACAACGTGGAGCACTTGAGGTGATCGGACAGGGAGCCCTGGGGTGATGAGAGGGGAGCAGCAGCAGTGGTGGTGGTGGTGATAGTAGTGGTAATGGTGGTGGCAGTGGTGGTAGTGGTGATGGCAGTGGTAGTGGTGGTGGCAGTGGTGGTAGTGGTGATGGCAGTGGTAGTGGTGGTGGCAGTGGTGGTAGTGGTGATGGTGTTGATGGTGGTGATAGTGGTGGTGGTGGTGATAGTAGTGGTAGTGGTGATAGTAGTGGTAGTGGTGGCGGCAGTAGTGGTGATAGTGGTGATGGCGGTGATAGTGGTGGTGGTGGTAGTGGTGGTGGTAGTAGTGGTGGTGGTAGTGGTGGTGGTGGTGATAGTAGTGGTTGTAGTGGTGATAGTAGTGGTAATGGTGGTAGTGGTGATGGTGGTGGTAGTAGTGGTAGTAGTGGTGGTGATGGTGGTGGTAGTGGTGGTGGTAGTAGTAGTAGTGGTTATAGTAGTGGTGGTAGTAGTGGTAGTGGTTATAGTAGTGGTGGTTGCAGTGGTAGTAGTAGTGTAAGTCTTTGGATGAGTAGTCTATGGGTCTCTATGTGAGTAGTCTATGAGTCTCTGTGTTGCTCTTTTCCTCGCACTTTCTGTTTATAGGTGGCGTTGTATCGCCACTTTGGAAGGGTCTAGCCAGAGATCAATCGATCTAATTTTTGGTCCGCGTTTTGGGCAACTGAGAAAATGGGAGACGTCTTCTGGCGTTGCTTGGCACAAAGGGCAGCAGCAGTTTGGGACGTTTGGGTCGATTCGATGTTGGTATTCGGCTAGCACGGAGCAGCAGTCACCTGAACGGAGTCGAGCCGGTCTTGTGCGAGTTGCCCGGGTCTGGGGATTTTTCATCGTCTGCTATGGGTGGGGGCCAACCCCCTAGCACGACATTGGGGGCTTGTAGGCGTTCAGTCGGTGCACGGTGGCGGCGGTGCACAAGTGGTTCTACATTGATTTGGTGGTGCTATTTGGTGGAAGAGCGTTTAAAGTTTATTGCACGTTGGCGGAGCTGAAGTAAAGGAAGGTGGATTTCATTTCCCTAGCAGGTGCAGGGGGGGGCTCTGAGTAGCTTTGTGCAAGGATGCGTTGTCGAGTGGCATGATGCCGGATATTGATCGGTGAGAAGCTTGCAGTGTTCTTGAATCGGAAGAACTTTGGTTTCTTGGTGGAGATGGTCAATGGGCGCCACGAGGTGGCATCCTGTAGCTAGGCGAAGTGCCTGGTTTTTTGAGGTTTGGAGCTTTTGGTAACCTGTAGAGGAGTGGTTTGGGCACCAAATGGGACTGGCGTAATTGATGATGGGACGTCCAATGGCTTTGTGGGTTAGGAGTAAAGTCTCCTTTTGTTGACCCCAAGATGTGCCGGCTAAAGCTCGTAAGATGTTATTTCGTTTGTTAACCTTTGCATGGACGTTTCTGCCGTGTTGAGCGAAGCTAAACATGGTGTCAAAGGTTACACCTAGAATTTTGGGGGTTTTTGCTAGTGGGAGGCGTTGGTTGTAGCAACCCGCCGGGGTGGTGTGCTTGGTGGTGGTTGCGATGATGCTTATGAAAATATTTTCAGAGTTATGTGCGGATGTGTGGATATGGTTGATGTTGTCGGCGAATAATGCTTCTGATTCTGAAGTAAAAAGTGGCCAGTTGGTTTTTTTAAAAGTTGTAATACAAGCGATGTTCAGGAGTTTGTGAAGGCTTGGCGGCATTGAGGGTCAACACAATTGGTAGGTGGAAGGATCCAAGGGCCCTAAAGACTTACCAGCCGATTGACGACAGGAGGTTTCCTGATGCTATTGAGATATCTGGTGAGGATGAAGGGCCAGATAATGGAACTCTGGTTTGATTTTCACCGAGTACCCCATAGGGGGAGCCGTTCAAGATATTTTACCCTTTTATCTGGCAACAAACCTGACACATTTTTCACAAGGAGTCACGTTTGCTTTGACCACAATACCTGCGGTCAGAATGCAAACAAAAAACACACAACTCTGATAATGTATTGACACTGTACTTGAAATTGATTGGTCCACACCCGAGACAGTTTTCCTTAGAGCCCTCGTCTAACATGGGTGTTGGACCGCAGGTATTGTGGTCAATGCAAACATGACTCCTTGTAAAAAAAAGGTGTCAGTTTGTTGCCAGATATAAGGGTAAAAACCAATTATCATATTTTGCTACTGGCAAAGGAGGTTCCAATGGTGTAAATTGAGTCGTTGTTTGGTAAAAGTAGATTTATCTTGAACTGATAGTTACGAGGGCAAGAACTGGTCGGTTGGGGTGTAGACGTTGATCACAGTGAGTGGGCCGAGATGGGATTTGATACGGACGCTTAAGACTTCTGTGGCGATATCGGAAGGAGGCATTGGGATTTTAATTTCTTCAAATTGAATGCTGTTATGGTCGGTCTCGACGGAGGAAAGTGAACTTTTAAAATTTGGGCGGTCTCTGGGAATCAATCCGCCATCTTCAAGCCTGGGTCCTCGGTCTCCGGTCTTCGCGCGCGTGGACCAGGCAGCGTGTTCGCTGTCCTGGTCCGACTTAGTAATTATCCCGTCCAGCATGTAGATAGTCAGCCGTGGTGGTCACCACCCTAAGTATATATTCAGCCATGGTGGTCACCACCCTAAGTATATAGTCATCTGTGGTGATCACCATCCTAAGTATATAGTCAGCTGTGGTGGTCACCATCCTAAGTATATAGTCAGCTGTGGTGGTCACCATCCTAAGTATATAGTCATCTGTGGTGATCACCATCCTAAGTATATAGTCATCTGTGGTGATCACCATCCTAAGTATATAGTCATCTGTGGTGGTCACCATCCTAAGTATATAGTCATCTGTGGTGATCACCACCCTAAGTATATAGTCATCTGTGGTGGTCACCATCCTAAGTATATAGTCATCCGTGGTGGTCACCACCCTAAGTATATAGTCATATGTGGTGGTCACCATCCTAAGTATATAGTCATCTGTGGTGGTCACCATCCTAAGTATATAGTCAGCTGTGGTGGTCACCATCCTAAGTATATAGTCAGCTGTGGTGGTCACCATCCTAAATATATAGTCAGCCATGGTTGTCACCATCCTAAGTATATAGTCAGCTGTGGTGGTCACCATCCTAAGTATATAGTCAGCTGTGGTGGTCACCACCCTAAGTATATAGTCAGCTGTGGTGGTCACCATCCCAAGTATATAGTCAGCTGTGGTGGTCACCACCCTAAGTATATAGTCAGCTGTGGTGGTCACCATCCTAAGTATATAGTCATCTGTGGTAGTCACCATCCTAAGTATATAGTCATCTGTGGTGGTCACCATCCTAAGTCATTATCCTGTGAATGTTAACCTGTGGTAATAAACATGTTGCCTCCAAGATCAAGTGTGCACCTCGGTTAAACGCACTACATGTGTGTCTTTGTGCGTGTGTGTTTGTGTGAGTAGTCTATGAGTCTCTACGTGAGTAGTCTATGAGTCTCTGCATGGTGAGTGAGTCTATGAACCCGCTCGTGGAAGGCGGTGATGATCCACAGCTCGGCTTCGGCGTTCCCTTCCCGTCTCTCCGCGCCGATGAACTCCAGCAGGTTGCGGTGACTCAGGCCGGGCGTGCCGAAAATATCCACCTCGTTCTGCCACAGCCGTTGGTTCTGCTGAGCGTCTCTGACGAAGACAATGCCGATGACGACGGCGGGGAGAAGAGGAGGAGGGAGCAAACGCGTGAAGTTACCCAGTCCGAGGTCACGTCCAGAGGCGCAGAAGTCTCGCGGGGGGAAGCAGAAATGCACGCGGAGACGTGGGGTGACACACGTGGCGAGATCCGCAGACACACGCAGACACACAGGAGACACGCGGAGAAATGGAGACATATGGAGACGCATGGAAACACACGCAGACACACGCAGTGCGTTTCTGTGGGTCTCTGGGTTTCTGTGAATCTCTGAGTATGGGTCTCTGTGGGTCTCTATGTGTCACTGTGGGTCTCTAAGGGTCGTCTCTGTGGGTTGCTGTGAGTCTCTATGGGTCTCTATGGGTCACTGTGGGTTTCTGTGGGTTGCTGTGGGTCTCTGTGGGTTGCTGTGGGTCTCTATGGGTCTCGATGGGTCTCTGTTGGTTGCTGTTAAGTCTCTATGAGTATGGGTCTCTGTGGGTGTTTATGGGTCTCTCTGAGTATGGGTCTCTATGGGTCCACTGTGGGTCTCTGTGGGTCTCTGTGGGTTGCTGTGAGTCTCTATGGGTCTCTATGGGTCACTGTGGGTCTCTGTGGGTTGCTGTGGGTCTCTGTGGGTCGCTGTGGGTCTCTCTGAGTATGGGTCTCTTTGGGTCTCTATGGGTCACTGTAGGTCTCTGTGGGTTGCTGTGGGTCTCTGTGGGTTGCTGTGGGTCGCTGTGGGTCTCTCTGAGTATGGGTCTCTATGGGTCTCTATGGGTCATTGTAGGTCTCTATGGGTCACTGTGGGTTTCTGTGGGTTGCTGTGGGTCTCTGTGGGTCCCTGTGGGTCTCTCTGAGTGTGGGTCTCTTTGGGTCTCTATGGGTCACTGTAGGTCTCTGTGGGCCTCCGCCAGTCTGTAGAAACACGTGTCGTGTAGGGTCTGTGTGTGTGTGTGTGGGGTCTCACCACGGGCTGGACAATCTTCACCGCGACGATTTCAGACAGGAGCTGAGCGCGCCAGATGCAGCCGAAGCGACCGCCGCCCCTAAACTCCAGCAGGCGCACCGGCCGCAGCAGCAGCAGCGCCGTCAGGCTCACCGCCTCCTGTTGGCGAAGTGGACCGTCAGCCACCCTTGCTGCCGTTAACGGCAGAGACCCCCCGTCGCGTAGCCTCGACAGACCGGCAGGGCAAGTGACTACACTATACACTACTATACACTACACTTTACACTACATTATACACTACACTATACACTACACTATACACTACACCATTCACTACACTACTATACACTACACTACTATACACTACACCATACACTACTATACACTACACTATGCACTACACTATACACTACACCATACACTACACCATACACTACACTATACACAAGATATACAACACTATACACTACCATACTATACACTGCACTATACACTCAAGTTTACACGATACACTGCACTATATTCCACACTACACTATACACTACACTATCCACCACTTCACTATACACCACTACACTATACACTACTATGCACTACACTGTCCACTACACAACTATACGCTACACTATACACTATTATACACTACACTATTATACACTACACTATACACTACTATACATGACACTCTGCACTACACTATATACTAGTAATGAATTGGCCACGTCTTGTTTACGTGACACTAACCTTACTGATTGGCCGTGTCGGGTGGTGGTTGTTTTAACGAAACAACGTTTTTATTTGACTCAAAACAATTCTCTTTTCTGGAGGGGGAGTTGCCCAGCACCATGCCCGGCCGCCGTTGTCGCCCCGATGGCAATGCTCACACATCGCACCGGGTACTCATTTCAGGCTTAGTCGATCTAGGGGAGGCCCAGGACCGGTTCAGATAATCCACGCGGTGTTGGCCGTGAGCGGGAATCGAACTCGGGTCGCCAGGTTCATAGCGCAGCGCGCTAACCACTACACTGCCGCTCCCCACAGACACACACACACACAGACACAACAACAACCGCCATTCGCCACTAAGTGGCGGTGACATCACCACGATGCTTGTGCCAGGTTATGTGCACCTTGAGGCCACTAGAAGTGTCGAACGCCCGCTGGCAGGAGGTCACGGGGCAGACCCAGCAGGTGCCACGGGTCGACTGACTGAGATGACTGAGATGACTGGCTGATGCACCACCTGTGCCCCTTACTGTGCCAACCTGCTGTGCCTTAGCCACACAGCGCTCCGCTCATTGTTGTGAGCGTCACTCCTCCGCCCTCCGTTGTTGTTGGAGGGCGACTGCCTCCAACTGCCCAGCAGCGTCCTTTACGAGCCTCCTCCACAGAGGCCGATCTTGACACCGCTGGTACCAGTCATCGGCAAATCCACTCAGCTCCACATCCTCTTGTACCACATCACTCCATCTCTTCTCTAGCCCGTGCCGCGCCCATTTAGCCCTCTCGATCCGGCTGAACAAAAGCTGTTTAGGCATGCAGTGGCTGGGCATTCGGGCTACATGGCACAGCCAACGCAGCCTTGCCTGCCGTAGGAGCTCACCGATGGGACTTTGTCCAAATCTTTCAAGGATTTGTGAGCTCCTCACACAATCCAGCCTGGTTAAACCCAGGATGGATCGTAGGAAGGCCAGCCAAAATGTTTCTAACTGGCGAAGATGTTCCATTTGGGGGGGTCACGTTTCTAAAGCGTAGAGAAGGGAGGGAATGACTGTGGATTGGGAGATCATCTCTGCCCGGTGCCTTTCCTGGTCTCAGACTCTGGATCACTTTTAGTACTTCCTCAACAGATGGCACCTCAGCCAACCACTCACAAGGGGTGACTTCTTAAAATATTTGGGGCACCGCAGCCTCTGCAGGCTCATCCCCATGTCGAGGGATTTCCCTTCCCCCAGGACTTCACAGAAATGCTCAGCAAATCTGCAAACCTGTTCGTGGGGGTCGGAGATTGGATCCCCGTTTTTCCCCCTAATGATGGTAATAGGTATGGCGCTGCAGGTTACTTTTTTGATGGAGTTAAATAGGGATTTGTGATCGCGGGCCATTGAGGCAGACTCCATCTCCACAGCAACACGCGACCACCACCCATCCTTCTAGCGCCTCACGGCTCTCCGAACCTCTGAGCGAAGGCTACGGTAAGCCTCCTCATTCTCTGACGTGGGATGCTGTAGACAATTCGAGTGGGCCTGTCGCTTTATCTCAACTATCCTGAACACCTCCTCTGTCAGCCAGGGTTTCTGGGAGGTCTGGACCGCAGTCACAGTCCTAAACCTCACCCATGTACCCTAGACATCTGGAGGAGTGGGGGACGATGCTAACCCCAGCCGCAAGCGATGATTAAATTCTTGCTTGCAACTTTCATCAGCTAGCTGAGACCAGGCCACCTTAGGTTGGAATGGGGTCCTGGGTGTATACCCACCACCCGAGTGGAAGAATGGCAGGCGCATCTTACAGATGACAAGTCGATGGTCAGAGGGCAGATCAGCTCCACGGTAGGTCCTGGTGTCAAGGACATGGACCCAGATCCGCTGATCCGTCACTATGTAGTCCAGCAGATGTTCTTGCTTGGACCCGGCATGCGTCCATGATGTTGTGTGGATGCGCCGATGCCTGAACAGCGTGTTGGTAATTTAAAGCCCATGGGCTGCACAAAAATCTAGCAGCCTCCTACCGTTGTTATTGAGCTGATCTGGCCCATGCTTTCCAATCACTCCAGACCAGGTGCCAGCATCATGACCAACTCGGGCATTAAAGTGACCCAACAAGATGACTCTATCCCGAGGGGCCACTTTAGCCAGCACCTATGACAGGAGGTCATAGAAGGCATCTGACTCATCGACCTTGCCAGCATCCCTCCACGGATGTTCGTCTTCGGTGGGGGCATAAGTAACCCTGACCACCACTCCTCGCCTCCGGTTGATGGGAAGGCGAGCCCAAAGTAGCCTGGGGCTTACAGCTTCCCACAAATCACCGCCACGCTCCCACGCCCCCTTCATTCTTTTGTTCAGAAGAAGAGCCACTCCCTGTTGTTTAGTAGTCTCCTCCCCGAGTAGAGGACTGTCCACTCCTCATAGTGGCAGGAGCCATAGCTGGTCCACCGGACCTCCTGATTGCCACAGAGATCCAGACGGTACCGGCCCAGCTCCCGACAGAGGAGTGGCAGCCTCTCCTCCGCAGTGAGCGTTCGAACATTCCACGTGGCCATCCGTAGTGGCTTTTTGTTGTTTATGGAGGAGCCCCGAGGGTAAAGAATCAATCTCCTGGCTCCGCCAAATGGGGTTTGGCCAGGAGACGTCAAAGACGCCTGTCCCCCCGGGGCCTCCGGCACAAGCTTATTCATTAGATATTTTAGACATGGTTTAGTGGTAATTTATTGAAGGTGGAGGGGTTACCAGCCCCTCGCACCCGTCCAGAGCCCCCATTTAGCTGCTGTGGTGGACACAGACGCAATGAGGGGAAAGGCCAATCGGAATTGGCCCTCCCCCCACGGCACTGCCCATGACGTTGCCCGTCCGGCACCACGAGGAGGGAGGGGGTTGTTCTGCCAGACACAGACACACACACACAGACACACACACAGACACACAGACGCACACATAGTACCACCACCACCTGCGGAGGCGTTGTGGCGTGCGTCAGCTTGCGGCATTGCCGGTACATCCACACGGAGAGCAGCAGCAGCAGCAGGAGCAGCAGCAGCGTCGTGACGGCCAGCAGGGCCACCGGCGTGGGCACCGGCCTGGCCACCGGCGTAGGCTGCTGAGTGCCCTCTGCAACAGGAGGCTCAGCTGTGAAGCCACTCACAGGGGCTGCTCCCATAGACTGCAATGTTAAAGGCTGCCATAGACTTCAATGTTAAATCCTCCCATATACTTAAATGTTAAAGGCTGCCATAGACTTCAATGTTAAAGGCTCCCATAGACTTCAATGTTAAAGGCTCCCATAGACTTCAATGTTAAAGGCTCCAATAGACTCCATTGTTAAAGGCTCCCATCGAATTTGAAGCTTTCGTGACTGCAGGAATCCATACTCTTTGGTTCTTTCGGCAAAGTCACGTAGGTATAAAATAAAATAAATCACGACGTCATCAGCTACCATTCCTGGATGTTTTGATCGAGAAGAGACCTGATGGCTTGTTGGGACATTCGGTCTACAGGAAAGCCACCCACACGGATGCCTATCTAAAGCCTGACTCCCACCACCATCCAGCCCAGAAGAATTCCCTCGTCAAAACACTACACCATAGGGCCCGTTGCATCTCCGACCAGCACCACCTAGCCAGTGAGTTGGAGCACGTACACCAAGCCCTCAGGATGAACGGATACTCGGACCGTACATCTGCAAAGCTGTCTCCCCAGCCATGCGGAGACAACCTTCTGAGGATCCAACCAAGACCATCACTTTACTGTACATAGCAGGGGTTACCAAATAGATTTCCAAAATCTTAAACAAGCACAAGATCCAGGTTCGTTTCAACACAGTACACAAAATCAGTGATTTAATCCCATCTGAAAGGGATGTGATTCCTGACATGCAATACCCTGGTGTCTACAAACTGAGTTATGGTTGAGGCAACAGTGACATTGGGGAAACGAAACGACATGTCTCGGACTGTGTTCGTGAACACAAGGTAGATCTGAAACACGGTAGGACTAATACCTCTGCCGTTGCCGATCATTGTTTTAACGCTGTGGGTTCACACGAAATTGATTTTTCCAAGACGGAGGTACTCTGCAAACCTACCGGCTACCTTCAGAGATTTGTTCATGAAGCCATCCAGATACATAAACACAGACACAACTCCAACCAAGAAGATGGGTACGAACTGAGCAATCATGGGAAGGACGTTATTAACCAGGTACAGTCTTAACTGACTGTGATGTTTCCATCCTACCTGCCTATGTCAGCTGTTATTTCCGACTCTCTGTGTGTATCTCTCTATGCATCTCTCTTAGATATCTCATGCTCACATGTCCTTTTGATTGCACTCTCATGCTCACATGTCCTTTAGATTGCACTCTCATGCTCACGTGTCCTTTGCATTGCACTATCATGCCTTTGGATTGCACTAACATACTCACATGCCCTTTGGATTGCACCCGTTGGGTTTGCACGCATGCCTTTGGATTGCACCACTCTTCGATTTTACAATAACATCACGCTAATCTCTCACATTAACATCGCCACTTCCATGCCCTCGTCGAGGAGGCCACTCTCCTATCTTAAATTTCGATTTAAAGCTTTTGTGACTGCAAGGATTCATCTTCTTTGGTTCTTTCGGTAAAGTCACGTAGAATTAGAATAAAATAATAAATTAATAAAATAACACAATTAAATTCTCACGACGTTTCGGCCACAACACAAGTGGCCTTCTTCAGGTGAAAGGAACAGACCTGTCGGGACGACAGAGCTTCAATGAACGTTGTTAAGATTCGTAGCGTCTTTTAAGCTGGTTTACAGAAGTGAGGCACCTTGACCCTTTCAAACCTTGACAAAGGTGCCTCACAATTTAAGGCCACACAAGCAATTGTTTACTTTGAGGCTAAAGCAACCTATTAGTTAATGATTCCTTAACACTGCGTTTTTTGTTTGCCTCCACGAGTGTGCAAGGACTCTAAGTTATATTTATTTAACGATGAGTGAATGTATTTAATAAACACATTTTTCTAAAAAGTAGATTTGTTTGCAAAATACATTAATTTATTTAACACGCAAATTTATAATTAGATATCACTATCAAATTATTTTTTCATTTACTGCTTCATAATTTATTCAATAAAAATAGTTTATTGAATAAATATATCTCTTTCCTTTCTTTTTTCCTTTCATTATTTTCTTAAACGAGGATTCTTTATTCATCCTCAGTTTACATTCTCTCAAGGGGAGCTCTGAACAGAAGCGCAGCACCACAGTCAGGTAGAAATTGAAGGCAGCAGGAATAAAATGGCCACCTACGCAAAGGTCGCAGCTGCCAATCTGCCTGGAGTCACGAGGCCCCCCACTAGGGCCTCTCCTCCAAAGCGAACCCCCCCAAGCGCGCAGCGACCACTGCCGCTGCGCGAGAACGGCATCCGCTGCTACACCTCGAGCTCCGTCACGATCGAGGCGTACGTCGAGGCCCTGGCCGCCATCGTCCCGCCAGCCACCATCACCCACGCCTCGAAGGTCAGCGGGAAAGCCGTCTTCTTCCTGACGACGAAAAAGGTGGCAGATGCGGCCGTCGAGAAGGGGATGACCGTGGGGGGACTCCACGTCCAGCTGGAACCCATCGCTTCGGTGGCGGCGCGAATAGTCGTTTGGAACGTGCCGCCCTACATCCCCGACAAGGCCGTGTTGGAACACGTGTCCAAGCTGGGCACCATCGTGGTGCCAGTACGTGCCCTGGCACTGGGGTGCAGAAATCCTGCTCTCAATCATATTTTATCTTTCAAGAGGCAGGTGCACGTCCTGCTGACTACCGGACAGCAGGAAGAGGGCTCGTTTGTCATTGTCAATGCAGGCATTGCCCATAGACTGTTTTATGCCAAAGATTGCATCAGATGCAATCTTTGCAAAGAAGAGGGGCACTTACGAAGGGATTGCCCTAAACCAACGACGGCGAGGGTCGGAGAAAAGAGCGGGGAGGAGGGAGGCAGAGCAAGGGGGGCAAAGCAGCAAGAGCCCCTATTGCAACAAGCCCCCCAACAGCCCACACCGGGCCCGCGAGCCACGAATCCTCCTACACCTGAAGTCGTGGCCCCAACTTCGCCTCCTCAAGGAACAAATCGCAAGAGGAAGAATACAGAAGGACCCGGATCTCAAGGGTCAAATTCAGAGGAGGAACCCCTCCCAGACCTCGAACAGGAAGAAGCAGTGAAACCCCCCACACCAGGGGAGGAAGCAGAACAGCTGCCAGACGCCGAAGACGCGGTTTTGCCTTCCCGGATGCCACGCCGAGTGACGCGTGGGCGGCGAGGAAGAAACCCGCCAAGAGGAAGAAGCAGCGTGCGTCTGGGGAAGGGTTTCTACAGCAGGAGACCGTCGACGATGAAGGCGACATCACCACGGAAATCGACCCGCCTACTGTTGTCATAGAGACTCACTCCCCACCAGCTATACAGGAAGCCCTTGACCAAGAGGTAGAAGTTGGCATAGAGACACTCACCAAGGGCAAGGACGAAATGGATGGGAATGAGGAGGAAGGTCCCCGTCCCACTGCTGATCCAAAACCAGCGGAAGAGACACCGGGCCATCCACCCGAAGAGCCTGAGCAGGAGCCATCCCAGGCCATCCCTGACACTGGGGGAGAGGACGCTGCTGGGCCATGCGCCAGCTCAGCCGCTGCAGCCCTTCTAGCGGAGCCGGACGCCGAGGAAATCGATTCAGATCGGGATGACTGCTTCAGCATGGGGAGCGAGAGCAGCCAGGGGTCTACACTCCTTGACCCTCAGACTCCCCTGATCTCCTCGGAAGATCTCTGGAAATTCCTCGACGAGACCAACATGAGGAAAGACAGAGCAGACATTGCCTTGGCTCGATGGAAGGACAGCAAGGCAATAAAGGCCTCTGTGACTCAAGCAGAGAGACTCCTTGCCAAGCAGAGACTCGAGTCCCGGGGCAAGGAGAGGGCAAAGCTGACATTTTTCCGCAAACAAATTATAAGGTGGGAGGCCACGGGGGAAAGGAATAAGCAATGCCTATGTACATCGGCTCCCTGAACGTGAACGGGTGCAGGGAGGCAGTGCGGAGGTTTTCCGCAATGTCTCTTGCGAGGAAACAGGCTGCCTCTGTCTTCTTCATTCAGGAGACGCATCTCACGGTCGAGGACGAGGATGACTGGAGGAAGGAGTGGGGAGGGGACTCCTTCTACAGCCACCTTGACAACACCTCCTGTGGAGTCGCGACCCTGTTCGCTAAAGGGTTTCATCCCGAGCTCATCATCCACACCCAAGTGGTGAAGGGAAGGCTGCTCGCGGTAACGGTCAGGGTGGGCGATGTCACCACCCACCTACTGAACATGTACGCGCCTGTGACCAACAAGGAGAAGATCCCGTTTCTGCACCTCCTGAGGAGGCACCTGGCCGGGATTCCGGACGACGAGTGCGTGATTGTGGGTGGCGACCACAACTGCACACTTGGCGCCCTGGATCATTCGGGGGGGCAGCCGGGGGGAGTAGGGCCTAAGAGGGAAATGCAGGGACTCCTGGAGGACGCCGCCTTGGTGGATGTGTGGCGCATACATCACCCGGGCCAACGCCAGTTCACATACACGAGGACGAGGCGCGATGGCTCGGTGACGCAGTCCAGGCTCGACAGATTTTACATCTCTAAGAGCTTTGTGATGTGCGCCATAACGACTGGCATCAGGGCGGCACCCTTCACGGACCACAACCTCATCGTGCTCCGTGTCAGGCTGGAGAGGGCCCGTGAGGGCGCGTCCCACTGGCATTTTAACAACTCACTGCTGGAGGATGGCACCTTCTTAGAAATGTTCGAGGACTTCTGGGAAGAGTGGCGAAAAAGCAAAACGCAGTCCGACTCTCTGGCCCAGTGGTGAGATATGGGCAAAGTGCACACCAGGCTGTTGTGCCAACAATACACCTGGGGGAGCACCGGACTGAAGAACGTGGACATCACCGACATGGAAGCCCGAGTCCTCAATTTGGAGGGTCGCCTCGCCGAAGACAGCGACCCTGCTCTTCTCCAAGAATACGAGGAGAATAGGGAGCGTCTCAAAGGGCTACATGAGGAGCAGACGAGGGGAGCGTTTGTGCGATCCCGGGTGAAGCTCATCACGGACCTCGACACGGGATCCCCGCTTTTCTACTCCCTCGGGAGGCAGAATGGGAGACACAAATCCATGGAGTGCCTCTTTTATGGTGACGGTGTCCTGGTGCACGAACTCCAGCAGAAGTCGACCATCATCAGAGACTTCTACGGCAACCTGTTCTCCCCTGAAGAAACATCGGAACCGGCCCAGGCGGAGGCATGGAGTGGTCTACCCACCCTGGGGGAAGACGGGAAAGAGCTGCTAGAGCAAAAGCTCACCAGGACTGACCTTGACGCAGCTGTAAGAGGACTGGCCCCGAATAAATCCCCAGGGTTAGACAGGCTAACAGGGGAGTTTTACGCCGCTTTTTGGCCATACCTGCAGGAGGACTACAGAGAGGTGCTGGAGGAAGCCTCAGTCGCCGGGGTGATGCCTCACTCTTGGAGGAGGGCGGTGCTCACTCTGCTTCCCAAGAACGGAGACCTGAGGCACCTACAAAACTGGCGTCCGGTGTCCCTCTTGAACACAGACTACAAAATATTGACGAAGGCTCTCTCCCTGCGACTGAAAGGGGTGATTGCACAAGTCGTAAACGGGGACCAGTCCTACACCATCCCCGGACGAACCATCCACGACGGCATCTTCCTGGTCAGGGACCTCATCGCGGTGTCCCAGAGGTTGGGCATCCCAGTCGCGTTTCTGGCTCTTGACCAGGAAAAGGCTTTTGACAGAGTGGACCACAAGTACCTGCTGGGAACCCTCAAGACCTTGGGTTTTGGGGATGCCTTTGTCCGAACGATTTGCCTACTCTACACCAAGGCGGAGTGCATGATCAAGATCAACGGTGCCCTCACTGCCCCGGTCAAATTCGAGCGAGGAGTGAGACAGGGATGCCCATTGTCGGGCCAACTTTATGCCCTGGCATTAGAGCCTTTCCTGAGTCTCATAAGGCGGAGACTCAGCGGCCTGGTGCTGAGGGAACCAAGCGTCAAGTTGGTCCTGACGGCATACGCCGACGACGTCCTCCTCATCCTGCGCTCCCTGGCTGATGTCGCCCTGCTGCATGAGTGCCAGGAGGTCTTTTCGAAGGCCTCCTCATCAAAAATGAACTGGCAAAAGTGCAGCGGCCTGCTGGTTGGAGCGTGGGACATGACCGAGTGTCCCGAGAAGGCAAAAGCCATCAATTGGAGCACAACATCGCTGCACCACCTGGGAGTGTTCCTCGGACCAGAGGAGGAACCACCGCAGAGGAACTGGGTCGAGCTGGAGGAGAAGGTGAAGGAGCGGCTGGGCACCTGGGGTCGCCTGTGCAAGTTCCTCACCTTCAGGACAAAGACGTTGGTGGTGATCCAGCTGGTGACGTCCATGCTGTGGCACCGACTCTTCTCCCTGCACCCCCCCATGAGCCTCGTTAACGCACTTCAGAAGCGAGTCCTCGACTTCTTCTGGTCGGGTGGAGGACACCGGGTCGCGGCTGGGGTCCTGGTCCTGACACTGGACGAGGGCGGTCACGGGCTGGTGTGCGTGCGGAGTCAGCTGGCCACCTTCCGACTGCAGGCGGCGCAAAAGTTCCTGCACGCCGCCCCTGCACCGGCCTGGAGCATCACGGCCTCCTTCCTCCTGAAACAGCTGGGGGGTCTGCAGTGCTCAAAACAACTATTCTACATGGACCTGCAGGGCCTCCCACTGGGACAGCTGCCACCCTTCTACAGAAGCGTCCTGCAGACATGGAGCTCCCTTGCCGTCAGGAGGCTGAACCAACCGCGATCCGCCGTGGATTTGGTCTTCGAACCGATCCTCAGGAACCCACAGACAAAGCTGCCATCCACCACCACCACGCCTGGCATGGAGAGGCACCTCGCCAACGCACGGCTCACCAGGATGGGGGATCTGGTGGAGCCTGAAACACGGGGCCGGTGGCTCGGACCAGCAGACATGGCCGCAAAGACAGGGCTGCAGCCGCTCCGGGTGGCTGCCCGGATCCTGGCCGAAGCCAAGGGGGCCTTCTCAGCGGCAGCGGGGAGAACGCCCCCCATCGGCGTTGGGGATGACGAGGCCCCTCTCGATCCCCCTCCACCGGAGCTCTCAGTCGTGCCACTGCATCGTCAATGCCGACAAACGAAGGCGGATCACAACCTGTGCCAGCTAGAAGACCTACCGGAGGTGGCCTTCGCAAATGTAAAGAGGAAGGTGCTCTACTCCTACATGGTCCGGTTCCACCAACAGGACACCCTGAGGAGCCACAAGGACCATGCCTGGAGGAAAGCCCTGCCCTGCGTCTCTCCGGAGAGGCCTCGCTAGAGGCAACTCTACTCCAGCCCGACGTACAACCGCATCGGCGACCTCAGCTGGAGCATCGCCCATGGCACCGTCACCACCAACGTCTCCCTGGCGCGCTTCACCGACACGTCCCCGGAGTGCCGGTTCTGCGGTAAAGTGGAGATGGTGGTGCACCAATACATGGAGTGCAAGAGCCTGGACTCGCTGTTCAAGGTCCTGAGAAACATCCTCCTCAGGTTCAGCCTCCACTTCTCCCCGACGGTCCTCATCTTTGGATACCCGAAGGGCGACGGACCCCAACATCTTCAGGGGCTGGTCAACGTGCTCTTCGGCTACGCCAAGCTCGCCATATACAGGGCGAGGAAGGTGGCCCTGGAGGGGCAACGTCCAGCCAGCAGCCTGGGCATCTTCCGCACTCTGGTCGGAGCCAGGGTGTGGCTGGAGTTCCGCCACGCGCGACTGACCCACGCCGCGCCGGCCTTCAAGGAGCAGTGGGCGCTGGAGGAGGCCGTGTGCTCGGTGGCAGATGACGGAGAGCTCTGCATGCAGATCTAAGCTACCCGTCGGAGGCCATTTGACTGTGGGAAGGGCTGCGTGCAGATGCAGCACTTGTCATAGTTATAAAGAAAAGAGAGAGAGCGCGAGAGAAAGCCAAATGGAGTAGGACGAGAGAGGGCAGAGAGAGAGGGGGGGCAGAGAGGGGGGTAGAGAGAGAGGGGGGCAGAGAGGGGGGTAGAGAGAGAGGGGGGGCAGAGAGGGGGGTAGAGAGAGAGGGAAGGGGAAAGGAGGGAAGAAAAAAATATATATTGTTGGGTCTTTCATTTAAAAGGGGGGGGGGGGGATTTACATAAAGCAAAGCATTAAAACAAAACAAAAAAAAACGAAATGATGAACGGAGCAAAGTGCCGACTACACCGAGCATCTTCTTGTTTCCTCTGATCGTAAAAAAAGAGAGAGAGAGCGAGAGAGAGCGAGAGAGAGAGAGCGAGAGAGAGAGAGCGAGAGAGAGAGCGAGAGAGAGCGAGAGAGAGAGAGAGCGAGAGCGAGAGAGAGAGCGAGAGAGAGAGAGCGAGAGAGAGCTTGAATGGCATCAACTCTCCCGGCCTCACGAACCATCTCCAGCGTCTCTCCCGGCTCGAAACTGACCGTGGGCCCTGGGCCGTAGGGCGAAGTCGATGTTACAGAGGTCCCTGTCACAGCAGCAGAAGTAGACGAACGGGTTGCTACTGGACTCCACGCACTTGCTCCTGGTCACAGTGGGAAACCGTGAGGGGGACGAGGGAGCAGGAGGTGGGGGGGGAGGAGGAGGTGGTGGGTGGGAGGAGGAGATGAAGGTGAGGAGATGGTGGGGAGGAGGAGGAGGAGGAGAAGGGGAGATGGTGGGGAGGAGGTGGGGGGGAGGAGATGGTGGGTAGGAGGAGGGGGCTGCTGTGTGCTGGTCTGACCGGTCTGCCTCCTCACCTTCCACGGCAGTCGTGGACCCAGCAGCCCTGACGCTCCAGCAGGATGTCGCCCGACACGTTGCGCCACGCCGCGTAGCAGAACCCGTGACGACTCTCCCCCTCCTCCTCCCCCTCCTCCCCCTCCTCCCCCTCCTCCTCCCCCTCCTCCCCCTCCTCCTCCCCCTCCTCCTCCCCCTCCTCCCCCTCCTCCTCCTCGCCGCCACCGCTGCCGACACCGTCACAAACCACGGTGCCTCCGGCCGCCGACCGCCCCCCCACCGCCTCCTCCTCCTCCTCCTCCGCGTCGCCGTAGCGGCTGAAGGAGAAGCAGAGACGGTGGCGGCGCTGCTGCTGCTGCTGCTGCTGCGTCTCCACGGCCGCGGGCGGCCAGGCGAGCGCCAGCGACGAGGGCGCGCCTAGAAGGGGTCGTCCAGACGGGGGTCGAGCCGTGATCCGTCAACCCCGCGGGTGTTGCCTTGTTCCACCACCACCACTCCCCACACTACTACACACAGTGACCTAACCACTGCACCACCACTCCCCCACACTAACCACTGCACCACCACTCCCCACACAGTGAACTAACCACTCCACCACCAATCCCCACACAACTACACACAGTGACCTAACAACTGCACCACCACTCTCCACACCACTACACACAGTGACCTAACCACTGCACGACCACTCCCCACACAGTGACCTAACCACTGCACCACCACTCCCTACACCACTCCCCACAGTGACCTAACCACTGCACCACCACTCCCCACACTACTACACACAGTGTCCTAACCACTGCACCACCACTCCCCACACAGTGACCTAACCACTGCACCACCACTCCCCACACCACTCCCCACAGTGACCTAACCACTGCACCACCACTCCCCACACTACTACACAGTGACCTAACCACTGCACCACCACTCCCTACACCACTCCCCACAGTGACCTAACCACTGCACAACCACTCCCCACACTACTACACACAGTGTCCTAACCACTGCACCACCACTCCCCACACAGTGACCTAACCACTGCACCACCACTCCCCACACCACTCCCCACAGTGACCTAACCACTGCACCACCACTCCCCACACTACTACACAGTGACCTAACCACTGCACCACCACCCCCACACTACTACACAGTGACCTAACCACTGCACCACCACTCCCCACACTACTACACAGTGACCTAACCACTGCACCACCACTCCCCACACTACAACACAGTGACCTAACCACTGCATCACCACTCCCCACACAGTGACCTAACCACTGCACCACCACTCCCCACACAGTGACCTAACCACTCCACCACCACTCCCCACACTACTACACACAGTGACCTAACCACTGCACCACCACTCCCCACACTACTACACACAGTGACCTAACCACTGCACCACCACTCCCCACACAGTGACCTAACCACTGCACCACCACTCCCCACACTACTACACAGTGACCTAACCACTCCACCACCACTCCCCACACTACTACACACAGTGACCTAACCACTACACCACCACTCCGCACACTACTACACAGTGACCTAACAACTGCACCACCACTCCCCACACCACTACACACAGTGACCTAACCACTGCACGACCACTCCCCACACAGTGACCTAACCACTGCACCACCACTCCCTACACCACTCCCCACAGTGACCTAACCACTGCACCACCACTCCCCACACTACTACACACAGTGTCCTAACCACTGCACCACCACTCCCCACACAGTGACCTAACCACTGCACCACCACTCCCCACACCACTCCCCACAGTGACCTAACCACTGCACCACCACTCCCCACACTACTACACAGTGACCTAACCACTGCACCACCACTCCCTACACCACTCCCCACAGTGACCTAACCACTGCACCACCACTCCCCACACTACTACACACAGTGTCCTAACCACTGCACCACCACTCCCCACACAGTGACCTAACCACTGCACCACCACTCCCCACACCACTCCCCACAGTGACCTAACCACTGCACCACCACTCCCCACACTACTACACAGTGACCTAACCACTGCACCACCACCCCCACACTACTACACAGTGACCTAACCACTGCACCACCACTCCCCACACTACTACACAGTGACCTAACCACTGCACCACCACTCCCCACACAGTGACCTAACCACTGCACCACCACTCCCCACACAGTGACCTAACCACTCCACCACCACTCCCCACACTACTACACACAGTGACCTAACCACTGCACCACCACTCCCCACACTACTACACACAGTGACCTAACCACTGCACCACCACTCCCCACACTACTACACACAGTGACCTAACCACTGCACCACCACTCCCCACACAGTGACCTAACCACTGCACCACCACTCCCCACACTACTACACAGTGACCTAACCACTCCACCACCACTCCCCACACTACTACACACAGTGACCTAACCACTACACCACCACTCCGCACACTACTACACAGTGACCTAACCACTGCACCACCACTCCCCACACCACTACACAGTGACCTAACCACTCCACCACCACTCTCCACACTACTACACACAGTGACCTAACCACTGCACCACCGCTCCCCACACTAACCACTGCACCACCACTCCCCACACGACTACACACAGTGACCTAACCACTGCACCACCACTCCCCACACCACTACACACAGTGACCTAACCACTGCACCACCACTCCCCACACTACTACACAGTGACCTAACCACTGCACCACCACTCCCCACACTACTACACACAGTGACCTAACCACTGCACCACCACTCCCCACACAGTGACCTAACCACTGCACCACCACTCCCCACACTACTACACACAGTGACCTAACCACTGCACCACCACTCCCCACACCAACCACTCCACCACCACTCCCCACACTACTACAGTGACCTAACCACTGCACCACCACTCCCCACACCACTACACACAGTGACCTAACCACTGCACCACCACTCCCCACACTAACCACTGCACCACCACTCACAACGTCCACCGCAACTTGGTACCCGATTTATCGACCAACTCGGCTCACCGTAGTTACACGTGACGAGGTGGAGGAGGAGGAGGAGAGGCAGGACCAAGTGGAAGAGTAGGCCAAATGTGCAGAGTTTGCGCATCGCCATGAACCCCACACGGAGACAAAATCGATTGGGACGTTGGGGGGGAAGGGGGGCGGGGCGAATGGGGGCGGGGGGAATGGGAGGGAAAGGGGGCGGGGGGAAGGAGGGCGGGGCGAAGGGGGGCGGGGGGAAGGGGGCGGGGCGAATGGGGGCGGGGGGAAGGGGGGCGGGGGGAATGGGGGGAAAGGGGGCGGGGGGAAGGAGGGCGGGGCGAAGGGGGCGGGGGGAAGGGGGCGGGGCGAAGGGGGGCGGGGCGAAGGGGTCATCGCCTTCACCTGCTCGCCGCGTGTATCCCTCCGCGCGGTGCAGCGCCCCCCACACCCCCCCTACGGGAGAGGTGAAGCGGCTCTCGTCCCCCCCACGTGACCTCCGCGCACTTCCGCGCAGCCAGAAGAAGTAGAAATCAGCATCTAGGAGAAGGAGACGAAGAAGTAATGTTAGAAGAAGAAGAGAGATAAACAGACGGACGACAACAACAGCAGCAGCAAGGCGCGAGTTCGGTGCAAGAGGAAGCTCGCGGATTTCCCTCCCTGGTGAAGAAAGGCGGCGAGGAGGATGGTGATGGGGGAGGATGGTGATGGGGGAGGTGGTGATGGGGGTGATGGGGGAGGATGGTGATGGGGGAGGTGGTGATGGGGGATGTGGTGATGGGGGTGATGGGGGAGGATGGTGATGGGGGAGGTGGTGATGGGGGTGATGGGGGAGGATGGTGATGGGGGAGGTGGTGATGGGGGATGTGGTGATGGGGGTGATGGGGGAGGATGGTGATGGGGGAGGTGGTGATGGGGGTGATGGGGGAGGATGGTGATGGGGGAGGTGGTGATGGGGGATGTGGTGATGGGGGTGATGGGGGAGGTGGTGATGGGGGTGATGGGGGAGGTGGTGATGGGGGATGTGGTGATGGGGGAGGTGGTGATGGGGGAGGATGGTGATGGGGGAGGTGGTGATGGGGGAGGGTGGTGATGGGGGAGGTGGTGATGGGGGAGGTGGTGATGGGGGAGGATGGTGATGGGGGAGGTGGTGATGGGGGAGGTGGTGATGGGGGAGGATGGTGATGGGGGAGGTGGTGATGGGGGAGGTGGTGATGGGGGAGGTGGTGATGGGGGAGGTGGTGATGGCGAGGATGGGGAAGGTGAGGGCGGTGATGGTGATGGGGGAGGTGATGGTGGTGAAGGGAGTTGCTGATGGGGGTGTGATGTAGTTGTGATGGGGAGGTGTTGTTGGGGTGATGGTGATTATAGAAGTTGTGATGTTAGTGGCTTCGGGAGTGCACCTAGCCTGGCACAAGTGCCACTTAGTGGCGAATGGCGGCTGCTGTTGGTGATGGTGATTCAGGTTGGGTGGTGATGGTGATTCAGGTTGGGTGGTGATGGTGATTCAGGTTGGGTGGTGATGGTGATTCAGGTTGGGTGGTGATGGTGATTCAGGTTGGGTGGTGATGGTTATTCAGGTTGGGTGGTGATGGTGATTCAGGTTGGGTGGTGATGGTGATTCAGGTTGGGTGGTGATGGTGATTCAGGTTGAGTGGTGATTCAGGTTGGATGGTGATGGTGATTCAGGTTGGGTGGTGATGGTGATTCAGGTTGGGTGGTGATGGTGATTCAGGTTGGCTGGTGATGGTGATTCAGGTTGGGTGGTGATGGTGATTCAGGTTGGGTGGTGATGGTTATTCAGGTTGGGTGGTGATGGTGATTCAGGTTGGCTGGTGATGGTGATTCAGGTTGGGTGGTGATGGTGATTCAGGTTGGGTGGTGATGGTGATTCAGGTTGGGTGGTGATGGTTATTCAGGTTGGGTGGTGATGGTGATTCAGGTTGAGTGGTGATGGTGATTCAGGTTGGGTGGTGATGGTGATTCAGGTTGGGTGGTGATGGTGTTTCAGGTTGGGTGGTGATGGTGATTCAGGTTGGGTGGTGATGGTTATTCAGGTTGGGTGGTGATGGTGATTCAGGTTGGGTGGTGATGGTGATTCAGGTTGGCTGGTGATGGTGATTCAGGTTGGGTGGTGATGGTGATTCAGGTTGGGTGGTGATGGTTATTCAGGTTGGGTGGTGATGGTGATTCAGGTTGGCTGGTGATGGTGATTCAGGTTGGGTGGTGATGGTGATTCAGGTTGGGTGGTGATGGTGATTCAGGTTGGGTGGTGATGGTTATTCAGGTTGGGTGGTGATGGTGATTCAGGTTGGGTGGTGATGGTGATTCAGGTTGGGTGGTGATGGTGATTCAGGTTGAGTGGTGATGGTGATTCAGGTTGGATGGTGATGGTGATTCAGGTTGGGTGGTGATGGTGATTCAGGTTGGCTGGTGATGGTGATTCAGCTTGGGTGGTGATGGTGATTCAGGTTGGGTGGTGATGGTGACTGTGGTAGAGTTGGCGGGAAGTGACGCGTGTTGTGATGGGAGCGGTGATGGAGGTGTCAATGGAAGTGATGTTTGGGGGGGGGGGGTGATGGGGGAGGATGGTGATGGGGGAGGTGGTGATGGGGGAGGTGGCGTGATGGGGGAGGTGGTGATGGTGGGAGTGGTGATGCTGTGGGTAGGGTGATGATGATGGGGGTAGTAACAATATTTGGTTCTCTGGAGTCTGAGAGTTGATGCATGGAGTGAAGTTACCTACGGAGTTACTTCTGAGTGAAGTTACTATAGACAGTGTTGCTATGAGTGAAGTTACTACAGTGAGTGTTGCTATGAGTGAAGTTACTACAGTCAGTGTTGCTATGAGTGAAGTTACTACAGTCAGTGTTGGTATGAGTGAAGTTACTACAGTCAGTGTTGGTATGAGTGAAGTTACTACACTCAGTGTTGCTACGAGTGAAGTTACTACACTCAGTGTTGCTATGAGTGAAGTTACTACAGTCAGTGTTGCTATGAGTGAAGTTACTACAGTCAGTGTTGCTATGAGTGAAGTTACTACAGTCAGTGTTGCTATGAGTGAAGTTACTACAGTCAGTGTTGCTATGAGTGAAGTTACTACAGTCAGTGTTGCTATGAGTGAAGTTACTACAGTCAGTGTTGCTATGAGTGAAGTTACTACAGACAGTGTTGCTATGAGTGAAGTTACTACAGTCAGTGTTGCTATGAGTATAGTTACTACAGTCAATGTTGCTATGAGTGAAGTTACTACAGTCAGTGTTGCTATGAGTGAAGTTACTACAGTCAGTGTTGCTATGAGTGAAGTTACTACAGTGAGTGTTGCTATGAGTGAAGTTACTACAGTCAGTGTTGCTATGAGTGAAGTTACTACAGTCAGTGTTGGTATGAGTGAAGTTACTACAGTCAGTGTTGGTATGAGTGAAGTTACTACACTCAGTGTTGCTACGAGTGAAGTTACTACACTCAGTGTTGCTATGAGTGAAGTTACTACAGTCAGTGTTGCTATGAGTGAAGTTACTACAGTCAGTGTTGCTATGAGTGAAGTTACTACAGACAGTGTTGCTATGAGTGAAGTTACTACAGTCAGTGTTGCTATGAGTAAAGTTACTACAGTCAATGTTGCTATGAGTGAAGTTACTACAGTCAGTGTTGCTATGAGTGAAGTTACTACAGTCAGTGTTGCTATGAGTGAAGTTACTACAGTGAGTGTTGCTATGAGTGAAGTTACTACAGTCAGTGTTGCTATGAGTGAAGTTACTACAGTCAGTGTTGGTATGAGTGAAGTTACTACACTCAGTGTTGCTACGAGTGAAGTTACTACACTCAGTGTTGCTATGAGTGAAGTTACTACAGTCAGTGTTGCTATGAGTGAAGTTACTACAGTCAGTGTTGCTATGAGTGAAGTTACTACAGACAGTGTTGCTATGAGTGAAGTTACTACAGTCAGTGTTGCTATGAGTGAAGTTACTACACTCAGTGTTGCTATGAGTGAAGTTACTACAGTGAGTGTTGCTATGAGTGAAGTTACTACAGTGAGTGTTGCTATGAGTGAAGTTACTACAGTCAGTGTTGGTATGAGTGAAGTTACTACAGTCAGTGTTGGTATGAGTGAAGTTACTACACTCAGTGTTGCTACGAGTGAAGTTACTACACTCAGTGTTGCTATGAGTGAAGTTACTACAGTCAGTGTTGCTATGAGTGAAGTTACTACAGTCAGTGTTGCTATGAGTGAAGTTACTACACTCAGTGTTGCTATGAGTGAAGTTACTACAGTCAGTGTTGCTATGAGTGAAGTTACTACAGTCAGTATTGGTAGGAGTGAAGTTACTACAGTCAGTGTTGCTATGAGTGAAGTTACTACAGTCAGTGTTGCTATGAGTCAAGTTACTACAGTCAGTGTTGCTATGAGTGAAGTTACTACAGTCAGTGTTGCTATGAGCCAAGTTACTACAGACAGTGTTGCTATGAGTGAAGTTACTACAGTCAGTGTTGCTATGAGTGAAGTTACTACAGTCAGTGTTGCTATGAGTAAAGTTACTACAGTGAGTGTTGCTATGAGTGAAGTTACTACAGTCAGTGTTGCTATGAGCCAAGTTACTACAGACAGTGTTGCTATGAGTCAAGTTAGTACAGTGTTGCTATGAGTGAAGTTACTACAGTCAGTGTTGCTATGAGTGAAGTTACTACACTCAGTGTTGCTATGAGTGAAGTTTCTACAGTCAGTGTTGCTATGAGTGAAGTTACTACATTCAGTGTTGCTATGAGTGAAGTTACTACAGTCAGTATTGGTAGGAGTGGAATTACTCCAGTTAGTAGTGCTATCAGCAGAGTTATTATTGTAATTGTTGGAGTTATTTGAGTACGATGGTGGTGAGATGTAAACTACCTCGCCTGGTATGCAGGAGGTTGTGGGTTCGATCCCGACCCTGAGTGACGCCTTGTGTATATTTTGTTGCTCTCCCCATGGTTGCGTGGATTTTTCTCCGGGTCCTCCAGTTTCCCCCCCCCTCCATATTTAATTGGCGGCTTTTGAATGTGCACGCGAAGATAAGCCACTCCATTTGGCGATCACTTGTGGTCACGTCGCTGCTGAAAGAGGCCTATATAGCTCGGTGGTGGGGCCTTACGGTGTCAAAATAAAAGTAGCTTACAGTTTTAATAGTTTGCTCTATGGCCGGGAGGGATGACGTATGATGGTCGAGACTCACGAGGGAGTGGAGGGAGCGGTATTAGCTTTTTGAGCGAACACGCCCAAGAAGACAACCACAGCCGAGGTGGGAAACGTGGCACGTGTGTCACTTCTGTGTACAGTACGTGTGTTGAAATTCTTTCGCACCCTACTTAGCCAACCCGTGCTAATCAGAGGTGCAGTGCTGATTCGAGGGGTAGTGTCAGTCTGCGGAGCAGTGTGTATGCATGTTCAACTTCTTTCGCACCCTACGTAGCCAACCCGTGCCAGTCGGAGTATGCGGACAAAGGCCAACGAACCGAACACAAAAAGCGGTTCTCAAAAAATTGAGTTTGCAATCTTGATGATTTGAAATTTGCACGGCTCCAGTGGCTTCTTAATATCGGAAGGAAGAGCGTGCCAGACGGCCGCAGAAGCCGCACCTGAAAGCGCGCGATGCGATGATCACCGCCGTCTTTGTTCGATGGCGCGCCAAAGGCGAGGATGAGCGGAGTTTGCGTGTGATGGTTTACGCTCCTCGACGAGTGAAGTTGCTCCGGTTGGTGTTGAGAGATCAGCAAGGTAGTGCGCGGTTCACTTGTGGCAAGCGCCTTGCATGTAAGTGAAATGAGTGCGTTCGTCGCCCACCGTGCTAATCGGAGGTGCCGGTACCAGATGGATAGTGACTTCGCAGGTCCTCGCGAGGTGGTGATGGTTTGGGGGGGGGGGGGCCTTCATCCGGCAATGGATAGGTCGTGAATGATGACGGCGATGATGTTTTGTGAAACTTTTAATCTTCCCAAATAACGTTTGATCGTTAACTTTTGAAACGAGTCTCCGTCACGTGAAAAGAATGGTTCTTGCTGACTCAAGAGTTGAAAATGACCACGCCATTATGAACCGAATAACTTATTTTTTTTAAACGTGACAACTCTGCCACACAACTTTATTCCTAATAGTTTTTACCTCGTTTGAGATGAGTAACAGATGTATTATAGCCGGTACAAAAATAATATACTGTAAGTAGAATTTTATCAGGGCAAGTTATACTTCTCGAACATGTATTAAGGAAACAAGAGAGTTAATGTAGACATGGCACATAGGCTAAAGTGGCCCATAGACTTACATCACCCATAAACTAACGTTGCCCTTGGACTAATGTCACCCATGGACCAACGTCGCCCATGGACCAACGTCGCCCATGGACCAACGTCGCCCATGGACCAACGTTGCCCATGCACAAATGTCGCCCCATAGACTATCAAGTTCTTGAGTAATATCATGGACAGAGCTAAGTGGAAGGAAGGCCACGATCGCCGGCGTCTTTGAGGAAGGCCATGGCTCGAAGAGAGGCATTGTGGGAAAAAGAGGCTTGGCACAAAAACGTGGGCACAGCATAGCGCCGCTCGAAGTTCACGTTTGTTATGGTCCAGGTTAAACCTGAATTGTACTCGGTTGTAAATGTTGTGGGTTTTACTCTCCAACACAACCGGTTAGTGCTGAATTAGTAACGAATTGGCTACGTTTTGTTAACGTGACAACCCCCTTACTAATTGGCTGTGTCGGGTGGTGGCGGGTTTAACGACACATTTATATTTACGCGATCTCACCCAAAAAAATATAAACCTCTTATTATGGAAATGACAATGTTGCGAAACTCCCTTCACGTGCGTGTGCCTATTTTTAACTTATTTTCGCACCGCACGTAGCTAACCCTGCTAAATCGGAGGTGCGACATCGAAATTCCATGCAGCAGAGGAGAGTGTGGACTAATGTCATCTGTCCCCCGTGCTCATGGACTCTTCCTTGTGGGGTTGCTGCTGCAGTCGGTGATACAATTTCGGTTGTGAGTGACTCTATGACTTCCTGTCTGACCGAGCAACTTCCTGATGGCCCTGAATGACTCGGCTCTGTGGATAGCTCACCACCTCCAAATAATCTGCTCTATTTAAGACCGGGAGCAAGTGAGGGCTTTAACATTCTGGCGAATTGCCCGATGATGATGGATGTAATTACCAGCAAAACGTCGTACTCAAACTATAAATGTTGTGGGTTCACTCTTCAACACACCGGTGAGGGGCTAAAGTAGTGAACTATTTGTCTTTTGTCAACGTGACACTTTTTTTGCTGATTGGCCGTGTCGGGTGGTGGAGGGTTACGACACATTTATAAATAACGCGATCTAACCCAAAAACCTTTGTTATTAGGAGGGTATTTGTATGTTTATTTATTCAAAATGTATACAACACAACACCTAAAAGCAAGAATGTGCGAAGATAAGATGTTTTAAATAATGATGAATAGTGATCAGGCGTTTTTGAAAATCCGGTGACTCCTTCCCCCATGAAGCCACCGGACTGTCGATGATCGACTGTAGTCCACGACGTTTCTGGCAGTTCCCTTTCTTCAGAGCACGTCATCTTTTGTGTCAAGGCCACCCGTGTTATTGACGAGTGTGATGTAAAAAAAACCTGATTTATTAACTGTGAAGAGTCGCTGTGTTTGTGCTGTGCATGTGTACGCTGTGTCTGTGTACGCTGTGTCTGTGTACGCTGTGTCTGTGTACGCTGTGTCTGTGCTGTGTCTGTGTACGCTGTGTCTGTGTACGCTGTGTCTGTGCTGTGCCTGTGTACGCTGTGTCTGTGTACGCTGTGTCTGTGTATGCTGTGTCTGTGTATGCTGTGTCTGTGCTGTGCCTGTGTCTGTGTACGCTGTGTCTGTGTACGCTATGTCTGTGCTGTGTCTGTGTACGCTGTGTCTGTGTACGCTGTGTCTGTGCTGTGCCTGTGTCTGTGTACGCTGTGCCTGTGTACGCTGTGTCTGTGTACGCTGTATCTGTGTACGCTGTGTCTGTGTACGCTGTCTGTGTACGCTGTGCCTGTGTACGCTGTGTCTGTGTACGCTGTGTCTGTGTACGCTGTGTCTGTGCTGTGCCCGAGTGCGCTGTGTCTGTGTACACTGTGTCTGTGTACACTGTGTCTGTGCTGTGCATGTGTACGCTGTGTCTGTGTACACTGTGTCTGTGCTGTGCATGTGTACGCTGTGTCTGTGTACGCTGTGTCTGTGTACGCTGTGTCTGTGTATGCAGTGTCTGTGTACGCTGTGTCTGTGTACGCTGTGTATGCTGTGTCTGTGTATGCTGTGTCTGTGTACGCTGTGTCTGTGCTGCGCCTGTGTATGCTGTGTCTGTGTACGCTGTGTCTGTGCTGCGCCTGTGTACGCTGTGTCTGTGTACGCTGTGTCTGTGCTGTGTCTGTGTACGCTGTGTCTGTGTACGCTGTGTCTGTGTACGCTGTGTCTGTGTACGCTGTGTCTGTGTACGCTGTGTCTGTGCTGTGTCTGTGTACGCTGTGTCTGTGCTGTGCCCGAGTGCGCTGTGTCTGTGTACACTGTGTCTGTGTACACTGTGTCTGTGCTGTGCATGTGTACGCTGTGTCTGTGTACACTGTCTGTGCTGTGCATGTGTACGCTGTGTCTGTGTACGCTGTGTCTGTGTACGCTGTGTCTGTGTATGCTGTGTCTGTGCTGTACCTGTGTACGCTGTGTCTGTGTACGTTGTGTTTGTGTACGCTGTGTCTGTGTACGCTGTGTCTGTGTACGCTGTGCCTGTGTATGCTGTGCCTGTGTACGCTGTGTCTGTGTACGCTGTGTCTGTGCTGTGCCCGAGTGCGCTGTGTCTGTGTACGCTGTGTCTGTGCTGTGTCTGTGTACGCTGTGTCTGTGTACGCTGTGTCTGTGTACGCTGTGTCTGTGTACGCTGTGTCTGTGTACGCTGTGTCTGTGCTGTGCCTGTGTACGCTGTGTCTGTGTACGCTGTGTCTGTGCTGTGCCCGAGTGCGCTGTGTCTGTGTACACTGTGTCTGTGTACACTGTGTCTGTGCTGTGCATGTGTACGCTGTGTCTGTGTACACTGTGTCTGTGCTGTGCATGTGTACGCTGTGTCTGTGTACGCTGTGTCTGTGTACGCTGTGCCTGTGTACGCTGTGTCTGTGTACGCTGTGTCTGTGCTGTGCCTGTGTACGCTGTGTCTGTGTACGCTGTGTCTGTGTACGCTGTGTCTGTGTACGCTGTGTCTGTGCTGTGCCTGTGTACGCTGTGTCTGTGTACGCTGTGTCTGTGTATGCTGTGTCTGTGTATGCTGTGTCTGTGCTGTGCCTGTGTCTGTGTACGCTGTGTCTGTGTACGCTGTGTCTGTGCTGTGTCTGTGTACGCTGTGTCTGTGTATGCTGTGTCTGTGCTGTGCCTGTGTCTGTGTACGCTGTGCCTGTGTACGCTGTCTGTGTACGCTGTATCTGTGTACGCTGTGTCTGTGTACGCTGTCTGTGTACGCTGTGCCTGTGTACGCTGTGTCTGTGTATGCTGTGTCTGTGTACGCTGTGTCTGTGCTGTGCCCGAGTGCGCTGTGTCTGTGTACACTGTGTCTGTGCTGTGCATGTGTACGCTGTGTCTGTGTACACTGTGTCTGTGCTGTGCATGTGTACGCTGTGTCTGTGTACGCTGTGTCTGTGTACGCTGTGTCTGTGTACGCTGTGTCTGTGTACGCTGTGTACGCTGTGTCTGTGTACGCTGTGTCTGTGTACACTGTGTCTGTGCTGTGTCTGTGTACGCTGTGTCTGTGTACGCTGTGTCTGTGTACGCTGTGTCTGTGTACGCTGTGTCTGTGTACGCTGTGTCTGTGCTGTGCCCGAGTGCGCTGTGTCTGTGTACACTGTGTCTGTGTACACTGTGTCTGTGCTGTACATGTGTACGCTGTGTCTGTGTACACTGTCTGTGCTGTGCATGTGTACGCTGTGTCTGTGTACGCTGTGTCTGTGTACGCTGTGTCTGTGTACGCTGTGTACGCTGTGTCTGTGTACGCTGTGTCTGTGCTGTGTCTGTGTACGCTGTGTCTGTGTACGCTGTGTCTGTGTACGCTGTGTCTGTGTATGCTGTGTCTGTGTACGCTGTGTCTGTGTATGCTGTGTCTGTGTACGCTGTGTCTGTGCTGTGCATGTGTACGCTGTGTCTGTGTACGCTGTGTCTGTGCTGTGCCTGTGTACGCTGTGTCTGTGTACGCTGTGTCTGTGTACGCTGTGTCTGTGCTGTGCCCGAGTGCGCTGTGTCTGTGTACGCTGTGTCTGTGCTGTGCCTGTGTACGCTGTGTCTGTGTACGCTGTGTCTGTGTACGCTGTGTCTGTGTACGCTGTGTCTGTGTATGCTGTGTCTGTGCTGTGCCTGTGTACGCTGTGTCTGTGTACGCTGTGTCTGTGTACGCTGTGTCTGTGTACGCTGTGTCTGTGTACGCTGTGTCTGTGCTGTGCCTGTGTACGCTGTGTCTGTGTACGCTGTGTATGCTGTGTCTGTGCTGTGCCTGTGTACGCTGTGTCTGTGCTGTGCCCGAGTGCGCTGTGTCTGTGTACGCTGTGTCTGTGCTGTGCCTGTGTACGCTGTGTCTGTGTACGCTGTGTCTGTGTACGCTGTGTCTGTGCTGTGTCTGTGTACGCTGTGTCTGTGTACGCTGTGTCTGTGTACGCTGTGTCTGTGTACGCTGTGTCTGTGTCTGCGCTGTGCATGTGTACGCTGTGCCTGTGTACGCTGTGTCTGTGTACGCTGTGTCTGTGTACGCTGTGTCTGTGCTGTGTCTGTGTACGCTGTGTCTGTGTACGCTGTGTCTGTGTACGCTGTGTCTGTGTATGCTGTGTCTGCGCTGTGCTGTGTCTGTGTACGCTGTGTCTGTGTACGCTGTGTCTGTGTATGCTGTGTCTGTGTATGCTGTGTCTGTGTACGCTGTGTCTGTGCTGCGCCTGTGTATGCTGTGTCTGTGTACGCTGTGTCTGTGCTGCGCCTGTGTACGCTGTGTCTGTGTACGCTGTGTCTGTGCTGTGTCTGTGTACGCTGTGTCTGTGTACGCTGTGTCTGTGTACGCTGTGTCTGTGCTGTGTCTGTGTTCGCTGTGTCTGTGCTGTGCCCGAGTGCGCTGTGTCTGTGTACACTGTGTCTGTGTACACTGTGTCTGTGCTGTGCATGTGTACGCTGTGTCTGTGTACACTGTCTGTGCTGTGCATGTGTACGCTGTGTCTGTGTACGCTGTGTCTGTGTACGCTGTGTACGCTGTGTCTGTGTACGCTGTGTCTGTGTACACTGTGTCTGTGCTGTGTCTGTGTACGCTGTGTCTGTGTACGCTGTGTCTGTGTACGCTGTGTCTGTGTACGCTGTGTCTGTGCTGTGTCTGTGTACGCTGTGTCTGTGCTGTGCCCGAGTGCGCTGTGTCTGTGTACACTGTGTCTGTGTACACTGTGTCTGTGCTGTACATGTGTACGCTGTGTCTGTGTACACTGTCTGTGCTGTGCATGTGTACGCTGTGTCTGTGTACGCTGTGTCTGTGTACGCTGTGTCTGTGTACGCTGTGTACGCTGTGTCTGTGTACGCTGTGTCTGTGCTGTGTCTGTGTACGCTGTGTCTGTGTACGCTGTGTCTGTGTACGCTGTGTCTGTGTACGCTGTGTCTGTGTATGCTGTGTCTGTGCTGTACCTGTGTACGCTGTGTCTGTGTACGCTGTGTCTGTGTACGCTGTGTCTGTGTACGCTGTGTCTGTGTACGCTGTGTCTGTGTACACTGTGTCTGTGCATGTGTACGCTGTGTCTGTGTACGCTGTGTCTGTGTACGCTGTGTCTGTGTACGCTGTGTCTGTGCTGTGTCTGTGTACGCTGTGTCTGTGTACGCTGTGTCTGTGTACGCTGTGTCTGTGCTGTGTCTGTGTACGCTGTGTCTGTGTACGCTGTGTCTGTGTATGCTGTGTCTGCGCTGTGCTGTGTCTGTGTACGCTGTGTCTGTGTACGCTGTGTCTGTGTATGCTGTGTCTGTGTATGCTGTGTCTGTGTACGCTGTGTCTGTGCTGCGCCTGTGTATGCTGTGTCTGTGTACGCTGTGTCTGTGCTGCGCCTGTGTACGCTGTGTCTGTGTACGCTGTGTCTGTGCTGTGTCTGTGTACGCTGTGTCTGTGTACGCTGTGTCTGTGTACGCTGTGTCTGTGCTGTGTCTGTGTTCGCTGTGTCTGTGCTGTGCCCGAGTGCGCTGTGTCTGTGTACACTGTGTCTGTGTACACTGTGTCTGTGCTGTGCATGTGTACGCTGTGTCTGTGTACGCTGTGTCTGTGCTGTGTCTGTGTACGCTGTGTCTGTGTACGCTGTGTCTGTGTACGCTGTGTCTGTGTACGCTGTGTCTGTGTCTGCGCTGTGCATGTGTACGCTGTGCCTGTGTACGCTGTGTCTGTGTACGCTGTGTCTGTGTACGCTGTGTCTGTGCTGTGTCTGTGTACGCTGTGTCTGTGTACGCTGTGTCTGTGTACGCTGTGTCTGTGTATGCTGTGTCTGCGCTGTGCTGTGTCTGTGTACGCTGTGTCTGTGTACGCTGTGTCTGTGCTGTGTCTGTGTACGCTGTGTCTGTGTACGCTGTGTCTGTGTACGCTGTGTCTGTGTATGCTGTGTCTGTGTACGCTGTGTCTGTGTATGCTGTGTCTGTGTACGCTGTGTCTGTGCTGTGCATGTGTACGCTGTGTCTGTGTACGCTGTGTCTGTGCTGTGCCTGTGTACGCTGTGTCTGTGTACGCTGTGTCTGTGTACGCTGTGTCTGTGCTGTGCCCGAGTGCGCTGTGTCTGTGTACGCTGTGTCTGTGCTGTGCCTGTGTACGCTGTGTCTGTGTACGCTGTGTCTGTGTACGCTGTGTCTGTGTACGCTGTGTCTGTGTATGCTGTGTCTGTGCTGTGCCTGTGTACGCTGTGTCTGTGTACGCTGTGTCTGTGTACGCTGTGTCTGTGTACGCTGTGTCTGTGTACGCTGTGTCTGTGCTGTGCCTGTGTACGCTGTGTCTGTGTACGCTGTGTATGCTGTGTCTGTGCTGTGCCTGTGTACGCTGTGTCTGTGCTGTGCCCGAGTGCGCTGTGTCTGTGTACGCTGTGTCTGTGCTGTGCCTGTGTACGCTGTGTCTGTGTACGCTGTGTCTGTGTACGCTGTGTCTGTGCTGTGTCTGTGTACGCTGTGTCTGTGTACGCTGTGTCTGTGTACGCTGTGTCTGTGTACGCTGTGTCTGTGTCTGCGCTGTGCATGTGTACGCTGTGCCTGTGTACGCTGTGTCTGTGTACGCTGTGTCTGTGTACGCTGTGTCTGTGCTGTGTCTGTGTACGCTGTGTCTGTGTACGCTGTGTCTGTGTACGCTGTGTCTGTGCTGTGTCTGTGTACGCTGTGTCTGTGTACGCTGTGTCTGTGTATGCTGTGTCTGCGCTGTGCTGTGTCTGTGTACGCTGTGTCTGTGTACGCTGTGTCTGTGTATGCTGTGTCTGTGTATGCTGTGTCTGTGTACGCTGTGTCTGTGCTGCGCCTGTGTATGCTGTGTCTGTGTACGCTGTGTCTGTGCTGCGCCTGTGTACGCTGTGTCTGTGTACGCTGTGTCTGTGCTGTGTCTGTGTACGCTGTGTCTGTGTACGCTGTGTCTGTGTACGCTGTGTCTGTGCTGTGTCTGTGTTCGCTGTGTCTGTGCTGTGCCCGAGTGCGCTGTGTCTGTGTACACTGTGTCTGTGTACACTGTGTCTGTGCTGTGCATGTGTACGCTGTGTCTGTGTACACTGTCTGTGCTGTGCATGTGTACGCTGTGTCTGTGTACGCTGTGTCTGTGTACGCTGTGTACGCTGTGTCTGTGTACGCTGTGTCTGTGTACACTGTGTCTGTGCTGTGTCTGTGTACGCTGTGTCTGTGTACGCTGTGTCTGTGTACGCTGTGTCTGTGTACGCTGTGTCTGTGCTGTGTCTGTGTACGCTGTGTCTGTGCTGTGCCCGAGTGCGCTGTGTCTGTGTACACTGTGTCTGTGTACACTGTGTCTGTGCTGTACATGTGTACGCTGTGTCTGTGTACACTGTCTGTGCTGTGCATGTGTACGCTGTGTCTGTGTACGCTGTGTCTGTGTACGCTGTGTCTGTGTACGCTGTGTACGCTGTGTCTGTGTACGCTGTGTCTGTGCTGTGTCTGTGTACGCTGTGTCTGTGTACGCTGTGTCTGTGTACGCTGTGTCTGTGTACGCTGTGTCTGTGTATGCTGTGTCTGTGCTGTACCTGTGTACGCTGTGTCTGTGTACGCTGTGTCTGTGTACGCTGTGTCTGTGTACGCTGTGTCTGTGTACGCTGTGTCTGTGTACACTGTGTCTGTGCATGTGTACGCTGTGTCTGTGTACGCTGTGTCTGTGTACGCTGTGTCTGTGTACGCTGTGTCTGTGCTGTGTCTGTGTACGCTGTGTCTGTGTACGCTGTGTCTGTGTACGCTGTGTCTGTGCTGTGTCTGTGTACGCTGTGTCTGTGTACGCTGTGTCTGTGTATGCTGTGTCTGCGCTGTGCTGTGTCTGTGTACGCTGTGTCTGTGTACGCTGTGTCTGTGTATGCTGTGTCTGTGTATGCTGTGTCTGTGTACGCTGTGTCTGTGCTGCGCCTGTGTATGCTGTGTCTGTGTACGCTGTGTCTGTGCTGCGCCTGTGTACGCTGTGTCTGTGTACGCTGTGTCTGTGCTGTGTCTGTGTACGCTGTGTCTGTGTACGCTGTGTCTGTGTACGCTGTGTCTGTGCTGTGTCTGTGTTCGCTGTGTCTGTGCTGTGCCCGAGTGCGCTGTGTCTGTGTACACTGTGTCTGTGTACACTGTGTCTGTGCTGTGCATGTGTACGCTGTGTCTGTGTACACTGTCTGTGCTGTGCATGTGTACGCTGTGTCTGTGTACGCTGTGTCTGTGTACGCTGTGTACGCTGTGTCTGTGTACGCTGTGTCTGTGTACACTGTGTCTGTGCTGTGTCTGTGTACGCTGTGTCTGTGTACGCTGTATCTGTGTACGCTGTGTCTGTGTACGCTGTGTCTGTGCTGTGTCTGTGTACGCTGTGTCTGTGCTGTGCCCGAGTGCGCTGTGTCTGTGTACACTGTGTCTGTGTACACTGTGTCTGTGCTGTACATGTGTACGCTGTGTCTGTGTACACTGTCTGTGCTGTGCATGTGTACGCTGTGTCTGTGTACGCTGTGTCTGTGTACGCTGTGTCTGTGTACGCTGTGTACGCTGTGTACGCTGTGTCTGTGTACGCTGTGTCTGTGCTGTGTCTGTGTACGCTGTCTGTGTACGCTGTGTCTGTGTACGCTGTGTCTGTGTACGCTGTGTCTGTGTATGCTGTGTCTGTGCTGTAACTGTGTACGCTGTGTCTGTGTACGCTGTGTCTGTGTACGCTGTGTCTGTGTACGCTGTGTCTGTGTACGCTGTGTCTGTGTACACTGTGTCTGTGCATGTGTACGCTGTGTCTGTGTACGCTGTGTCTGTGTACGCTGTGTCTGTGCTGTGCCCGAGTGCGCTGTGTCTGTGTACGCTGTGTCTGTGCTGTGCCTGTGTACGCTGTGTCTGTGTACGCTGTGTCTGTGTACGCTGTGTCTGTGTACGCTGTGTCTGTGTACGCTGTGTCTGTGTACGCTGTGTCTGTGCTGTGCCTGTGTACGCTGTGTCTGTGTACGCTGTGTCTGTGTACGCTGTGTCTGTGTACGCTGTGTCTGTGTACGCTGTGTCTGTGCTGTGCATGTGTACGCTGTGTCTGTGTACGCTGTGTCTGTGTACGCTGTGTCTGTGTACGCTGTGTCTGTGCTGTGCCCGAGTGCGCTGTGTCTGCGCCGTGCGTGCGCCACACGGATGCCGACCTGCGTGACGAGGTAGGACGGTTTGCGGCAGGAGGAGGCAGAGGAAGGGACCCACGGCAGGGCCCTTAGCTACGCTCGGTGGCCACTGCGTTCTCCTACGCAGCGCCCAGGGTGGTGAGGAGGGTGGTGAGGGGGGTGGCGGTGAGGGTGGTGAGGAGGGTGGCGGGGGTGGTGAGGGGAGAGCAGCGGGGGAGATGGGTACCGTGCCGGCGCTGGTGCTGGTGCTGGGAGCGCTGCGCGTGGCCGCCGAGGGGCCGCTGGTGCCCCGAGTCAGCTTCTCCTACGAAGGTGAGTGCTGGCTGCTGCGGCGGTGGTGGTGGTGGCGGCGATGGTCGGTGCGATGGGTTTTGTGCGATAACGGTGTGGGGCGTGGTGCGATGGGGTGGGTGTTGCGACGGTGGCGGGTGTGACGGTGGCGCTGTGTGCGATGATGGAAGGGCGTGAAAGCGGTTGGTGACACGATGTCGAAAGGTGGCGGCGGCGGCGGGCGTGATGGAGGACGATTTGATAGCAGCCACAGCGGCGGAGGATGCGGCGATGGTCTAGGCTGAGATGGCGGTGGGCGTGACGGTGGTGGTTTTAACTCGCACCAGCTCGCCCTCCTCGCCACGCTGTTCCCTGTCCTGCGGCGCACTACACGGGCGGTTGGATTGCCGGGTAGAAGTGGCGGTGGAAGGGGGAGAGCTTCTTATGGAGCTGAATGAGATTGCCTGTTGCTTTTTTTTTGCCTGTTGCTTTTTTGCCCGCTGTGCAGGTCAGATCGTTTTGTAAAGTTTAAATGTCCGAGCGAATGTTTTTGGCGTTTTTCGCTCATCCTTGTACCAGCCTGAGGGTTTACTCAAGTCCTCAGCGGAATACAAAAAACCCGTTTTTAACAAAATCAAACTCTTTCCCTTGCGCTGCCTCCGCCCTGGAATTCCTCCCTCCTGTCATCTCCCGCCTCTTCCCAAGCTCGCGCGAGAATAAATAAGTCGCGCGATGCCACCGGCCTCTCCGCAGGCACGGCATTCCCGTCGTCGCTCACTCTCTCGCTGCCTGTCCAACCACCCCCCTCCCCCGGTGGTGTGGGGGCGGGTGCTGGGGGGGAGGAGACGGAGTGATGATAGTAACAATTGTGACGATAGTAACAATTGTGACGATAGTAGCAATTGTGACGATAGTAACAATTGTGACGATAGTAACGATTGTGATCACGGTGGGAGGTGTTGTTAACACGGCGCCGTGATGCCAGCGGAACGAACGGTGGAAATTTCGCCTCCGATGATTATCTCTCAGCGGCAGCAGCGGTGGCCCATCAGAGATTACCCCCCCCCCCCCCCGCGTGTAGCCTGAACACACCGTCAGGGCAAGCGCCGTTGGCGAGTAGCGGGACCCGTGAAGGCCGTGGGCACGGTGGTACACGAGGGCGTGGGTGGCCAGCACCGCGCCCGGCCGCCTTTGTCTCCCCCGCTGTACCCATTTGAGGCCGAGTCGACCTAGGGGAGGCCCAGGAACCGCTTTGGATAATTGCGTCACTGGTGTCGGGCGTGAGCGTAAATGGAACTTGGCTCGCCGGTTTAGCGGCGGAGCGAGCTAACTGCAACGACGACCGCTCTCCGCAGCGCCAGCTTCGCCCCCCCCGCATTTACGTGACGCCCGCTTGTGAATATCGATAACCCCGCGGTGGGGGGGGGGGGGGGGTTCGGAACGCACGCCCCCTCCCCCCGCTTGAGTTCACGTGGCCCACGGACGGCGTGTGCCGCGCGGCCCGCGAATTCGCGACCCGTTCGTTGCTGCCCGGCGGCCACGTGAGGCCGACTGCGACGCAGCGGCGCGCAGGCAAAATTTTTTTTTTTCCCCCCGGCGATTCGCTGCTGCCGGCACTAATCGGGTTCTACACGGGGGGGGGGATGGACGGACATACGTTCGAGCTAGGGAAACGGCGCCGCATGCAAATGATTTCGCACCATCGGTTACTTCTGTCATTGCAAGGGCCTCACCCCACCCCCGCCCCGCTCCCTCCCCCCACCCCCACCCCTTCAGAGTTGGCGCGGGAGGCGGCGATGAGTTTCCGCGCCGTGCCCAACGCGTCGGCGCTGCTGCTGGTGCCGCAGCGCTCGGCGCTCTACGTGGGCGCGCGCGACGCCATCCTCGCCCTGGACGCCCGCAACGTCTCCCGCGAGCTCCACCCTGCCGTGAGTGAGGGGGGGGGGGAACCCCGCCAACGGCCGGGGGGACCCCCTAGCCGGGGCACCCGGGGCGTGGGGGCACCCGGGGGACGTGGATCTGGCGGGGACGCCACTAGCCGGGGGACCGAAGGGCACCCGGGGGACAGGGACCCGGAGAGATCTGGGGAATGTGTGGATGGGGATCCGGGGGTGACAGGGGACCGCCGTAGCCAGGGGGACCTCCGTAGAGAACGGGGACCTCCGGAGAGACGGAACCCCGACGCTCGTGACCCAGGGACTCGGTGACTTACAGGTCCTGAGACTCGCGACCTCGGGCCGGCCCGTGAATCCTGACCCCGTGACCTCTGACGCCGCGACCTCGGGTTCACGCGGGTGACCTCCCCGCGTATAACCTTCGTCTCTTTGAGGCGTCTGTTGAAGGCTCGGGCGGCGTGAACGGTCGTGGGCTTCCCTCGACATCGTGACGCCTCGTGTTGAGTAGCGTTGTTGTTGTTGTTCCCAGAGTTCTGTGTTTGTGTCTGTGAACGCCTGTGCTTGTCAAGCCGTCTGCTTGACCATCGGTATGACTGCGTTGTGCGTCTGTTCGGTCGCCCCGTCTGCGTGTCCGTCTCTCGAGCGCTCATATCTGGCCGTGACCCTCTTGCCTCTGTGTCTGTTTGCCTCTCTCTCTCTCATCAGCTCTCCTGGAAGGCTGACAGCCAAATGAAGATGTGTCAGTCGAAGAGGAACAGCCAGGTACTGTAAACTAATGCACGCTTTTCTTAAATATAGCTATTTTATTCAGATGCAGCCTGGCTATCACAAATGATAGCTCAACGAAGTGGCTTATCACGTGGAAATAATTGATAGCAGCCAAATACTCTTGAACACGTTTCTAAATGCGGAGGGAAAAACCAGAGGACCCGGAGAAAAATCCACGCGACCACGAGGAGGGACGCCGTAAACTCCGAATACAGAACGGGCGTCAGGGTCGGGATCGAACCCACGGCCTCCTGCGCACCGGGCGAGGTAGTTAACATCTCCCAGCCACCGTGGCGCCGCAATCCTTTTACATCCACGGGGGAGGCGGCGGTGGCATTGCGACCGTGTGGATTCCATAATCGCTGCGGGGGGACCCCGGTGTGTCCGTTAGGGTCTCGTGGGCGGGTGCGAATGGGGGGCCGCGTTGTGAGCGTGAGGGGTGGCCCGGTGCGAGCGTGAGGGACGCCCTGTGCCGCAGAGGGAGTGCTTCAACTTCGTGCGGGTGCTGCACCGACTCGACGGCACGCGGCTGTACGCGTGCGGCACCGGCGCCTTCCAGCCCAAGTGCGCCTACATCGTGAGCGGTGCCGCCCCCACCCCCCCCCGCCCTCCGCCGCCACCGCCACGCGCTAGGGGGGGGTGGGGACGCGTGCGTGGGTGTTCCCGAGCGTGCGCGGTTCGATTCCCTCTCACCGGTGACGGTCGTCCGAACCGGTCTCGGGCCTCCGCTCGGGTGGCTCGGCCTCAAACGAGCACCCGGCGTGGCGGCGTGCGGTAAAACATCGTCACTGGGGAGACAAAGGCGGCCGGGTGTGGTGCTGGCCACCCACCCCCCCCCCACTCGTGTGCCACGCCGGCCTTCTAAGGTGCTCGTGAACAGCACTTGTCCCAAAAGTCTGTTGAGGCTACACGGTGGGGGATCTTTGTGTTTTTCTTCTTTGGTTCTTTTGGTAAAGTCACGTAGAATGAGAATAAAATAATAAATTGATAAAATAAAATAACACAATAATATTCTCACGACGTTTCAGCCACAACACAAGCGGCCTTCATCAGGTGAAGGGACGAGACTGTCTGGTAGGACAGCGCTGGAGTGAAAAAAACACATTCAGATCACGACCTTTAAGCTGTGTGAGAGGAAACAAAGCGCCTTGACAAAGGAATTAGCATATAATTTAGCATTGAAATGGCTGAGTGATTAGCTTGTGACTGGTCACAGAAATGGCTATGTTAAAAGTTAAAGCATACACATCCGCAGAGGCACCCATTGTTAAAAGGAATTAGCATAGAATTTAGCATTGAAATAGCTAAGTTAAAGCATACACATCCGCAGAGGCACCCCTTGACAAAGGAATTAGCATAGAATTTAGCATTGAAATAGCTGAGTGGTTAGCTTGTAACTGGTCACAGAAATAGCTATGTTAAAGTCAGAGCATACACATTCACCGAGGCACTTAGTACAAATCAAACAGGAGAATTTAGCATTGAAATAACTAGGCGAATTTAGCATTGAAATAACTGAGTGATTAGCTAGTGACTGGTCACAGAAATGGCTATGTTGAAGTCAAGGCCTACACATCTGAGCTATTCACAGTACTATATAGTGAACCAATAAAAAACTAAAATATAAATTACCTTAATGTTATCAATAAACTCTATATTCTCCAATCAGCTAAGCTACCAACAATAAGTCGTTATATATCACAATGCTATATGGCGAAAAAATGGGTGGATTCTTACCCTCAACTTTAGCAACACGGATAGCTACGGGCCCTGTTCAGACGGACGAGTTCATCCATGGTCGGAACAGAGGAGGGGGAGAGAGACAGCTGCGAGGCGCTATTATACTCCATGTTGTAAACCATACCATTAACCGTGGTGTGAGAGGTATTAAGAGGCAATGCTGGCGAAAGAGCTGCGGTCTGAAGGTCATCGTAAAAATACAATTAATTAAGAACAGAAATGATTTAAAACATCTTTCCAGTGGTTACTAAGCCAGAATCCATCTTCTCGGTTGAAATTGTCTCTGTGCTTGTATATGTGAATGGCCTCATGAACGAATCTCTCATGGTAGCCGGTTGGTTTGCAAAGAACCTCCGTCTTGGAGAAGTCAATGTCATGTGAGCCCACTGAATTATAACAGTGATCTGCCATGGCAGAGGAGTTCGTCCTACCGTGTTTCAAGTCTGCTTTATGTTCGCGGATGCGGTCCGAGTATGTCGTTTGGTTTCTCCAATGTAGCTACTACCACAGAGGCACTTTAGTTTGTAAACGCCCGGGTACTGTATATCTGGAACAGCATCTTTTACAGATGGAACTAAATCACGGATTTTATGTACTGTGTTGAATCGGACCTGGATCTTGTGTTTATTCAGGATTTTGGAGATCTTTTTAGTGACCCCTGCAATGTAGGGTAAGGTGATGGTTTTGAGTGGCTCCACAAGAGGATCCTTCTTCATGACTGGAGTGATGGCTTTGCGGATTGTGTAGTCGGAGTAACCATTAGCCCTGAGAGCCTGGTGTACGTGCTTGAGTTCACTGGTAATGTGTTCCTGGTCGGAAATGCATTGGGCTCTATGGTATAGAGTCTTGATGAGGGAGTTCTTCTGGGATGGATGGTGGTGGGAATCCAGTTTCAAGTAAGCATCTGTATGGGTAGCTTTCCTGTAGACAGAGTGGCTCATTGAACCATCATGTCTCCTTTTAATTAAGACATCCAAAAAGGGTAGTTTGCCATCTTTTTCGACCTCCATGGTAAATCTGATGGCTGGGTGTATGGAATTGATGTGGTCGCGGAATTGGTCTAGAGCAGGCTGGCCATGTGGCCAGATGACAAAGGTGTCATCAACGTACCTCTTCCATAAGGTCGGGCGTAGAGTGGCAGTCTGGATGGCGTCAGTTTCAAATTTTTCCATGAATACGTTGGCTACAACCGGAGATAGGGGGGAGCCCATTGGGGTGCCCTCAGTTTGTTTGTAGAAAGTTCCATTCCAGGTGAAGTATGTGTTGGTTAAGCAATGTCTCACCAGGGGGGGTACATCAGTATGCAGCCCTTGATGAACCAGGTCTTCAATGATAGCGATGGCGTCAGGTACCGGGACTTTGGTGAACAAGGACACCACATCAAAACTGACAAGCAGGTCGTCTGGGGACAGGGAAATGCCTTTGATTGTCGATACCAGGTGAGTAGAATTTAGTACCGCAGAGGTGTTTTTTCCAGTGAAAGGTCGCAGTATATCAGCAAGAAAACGTGCCAGTTTGTAGGTGGGGGAGTTGATAGTAGAGACGATGGGACGAAGGGGTGTATCTTCTTTGTGTATCTTTGGAAGGCCATATAATCTTGGTGGTCTGGCAGCAGAGGGTTTCAACGAGAACTGTTTGATCTTATCAATTAATGCTGTTGAATCAGAGATGATTTTGTTCGTTTTGGTGACCAGGCTATTGGTGGGATCTCTTTTTATTTTTGTATAGCTGCCATCGTTGAGTAGTTCTTGAATTTTGTTGTTATATTCTGTTTTGTCCATGATGACAGTGGCATTGCCCTTGTCGGCTGAGAGGACGACAATATCATCCCTCTTTTTTAATTGAGATAATTCAAAACGTTCGTCTTTGCTGATGTTGCTGGGTGGCAACTTAGCGTTTTTGAGGGTTGCAGCGATTGAATTATCTCAATTAAAAAAGAGGGATGATATTGTCGTCCTCTCAGCCAACAAGGGCAATGCCACTGTCATCATGGACAAAACAGAATATAACAACAAAATTCAAGAACTACTCAACGATGGCAGCTATACAAAAATAAAAAGAGATCCCACCAATAGCCTGGTCACCAAAACGAACAAAATCATCTCTGATTCAACAGCATTAATTGATGAGATCAAACAGTTCTCGTTGAAACCCTCTGCTGCCAGACCACCAAGATTATATGGCCTTCCAAAGATACACAAAGAAGATACACCCCTTCGTCCCATCGTCTCTACTATCAACTCCCCCACCTACAAACTGGCACGTTTTCTTGCTGATATACTGCGACCTTTCACTGGAAAAAACACCTCTGCGGTACTAAATTCTACTCACCTGGTATCGACAATCAAAGGCATTTCCCTGTCCCCAGACGACCTGCTTGTCAGTTTTGATGTGGTGTCCTTGTTCACCAAAGTCCCGGTACCTGACACCATCGCTATCATTGAACACCTGGTTCATCAAGGACTGCATACTGATGTACCCCCCCTGGTGAGACATTGCTTAACCAACACATACTTCACCTGGAATGGAACTTTCTACAAACAAACTGAGGGCACCCCAATGGGCTCCCCCCTATCTCCGGTTGTAGCCAACGTATTCATGGAAAAATTTGAAACTGACGCCATCCAGACTGCCACTCTACGCCCGACCTTATGGCCACATGGCCAGCCTGCTCTAGACCAATTCCGCGAACACATCAATTCCATACACCCAGCCATCAGATTTACCATGGAGGTCGAAAAAGATGGCAGACTACCCTTTTTGGATGTCTTAATTAAAAGGAGACATGATGGTTCAATGAGCCACTCTGTCTACAGGAAAGCTACCCATACAGATGCTTACTTGAAACCGGATTCCCACCACCATCCATCCCAGAAGAACTCCCTCATCAAGACTCTATACCATAGAGCCCAATGCATTTCCGACCAGGAACACATTACCAGTGAACTCAAGCACGTACACCAGGCTCTCAGGGCTAATGGTTACTCCGACTACACAATCCGCAAAGCCATCACTCCAGTCATGAAGAAGGATCCTCTTGTGGAGCCACTCAAAACCATCACCTTACCCTACATTGCAGGGGTCACTAAAAAGATCTCCAAAATCCTGAATAAACACAAGATCCAGGTCCGATTCAACACAGTACATAAAATCCGTGATTTAGTTCTATCTGTAAAAGATGCTGTTCCAGACATACAGTACCCGGGCGTTTACAAACTAAAGTGCCTCTGTGGTAGTAGCTACATTGGAGAAACCAAACGACATATCTCGGACCGCATCCGCGAACATAAAGCAGACTTGAAACACGGTAGAACGAACTCCTCTGCTGTGGCAGATCACTGTTATAATTCAGTGGGCTCACATGACATTGACTTCTCCAAGACGGAGGTTCTTTGCAAACCAACCGGCTACCATGAGAGATTCGTTCATGAGGCCATTCACATATACAAGCACAGAGACAATTTCAACCGAGAAGATGGATTCTGGCTTAGTAATCGTTGGAAAGATGTTTTGAACCATTTCTGTTCTTAATTAATTGTATTTTACGATGAACTTCAGACCGCAGCTCTTTCGCCAGCATTGACTCTTAATACCTCTCACACCACGGTTAATGGTATGGTTTACAACATGGAGTATAATAGTGCCTCGCAGCTGTCTCTCTCCCCTTCCTCTGTTCCGACCATGGATGAACTCGTCCGTCTGAACGGGGCCCGTAGCTATCCGTGTTGCTAAAGTTGAGGGTTAGAATCCACCGATTTTTTCGCCATATAGCATTGTGATATATAACGACTTATTGTTGGTAGCTTAGCTGATTGGAGAATATAGAGTTTATTGATAACATTAAGCTAATTTATATTTTAGTTTTTTATTGGTTCACTATATAGTACTGTGAATAGCTCAGATATGTAGGCCTTGACTTCAACATAGCCATTTCTGTGACCAGTCACTAGCTAATCACTCAGTTATTTCAATGCTAAATTCGCCTAGTTATTTCAATGCTAAATTCTCCTGTTTGATTTGTACTAAGTGCCTCGGTGAATGTGTATGCTCTGACTTTAACATAGCTATTTCTGTGACCAGTTACAAGCTAACCACTCAGCTATTTCAATGCTAAATTCTATGCTAATTCCTTTGTAAAGGGGTGCCTCTGCGGATGTGTGTGCTTTAACTTAGCTATTTCAATGCTAAATTCTATGCTAATTCCTTCGTCAAGGGGTGCCTCTGCGGATGTGTATGCTTTAACTTTTAACATAGCCATTTCTGTGACCAGTCACAAGCTAATCACTCAGCCATTTCAATGCTAAATTATATGCTAATTCCTTTGTCAAGGCGCTTTGTTTCCTCTCACACAGCTTAAAGGTCGTGATCTGAACGTGGCTTTTTCACTCCAGCGCTGTCCTACCAGAAAGTCTCGTCCCTTCACCTGATGAAGGCCGCTTGTGTTGTGGCCGAAACGTCGTGAGAATATTATTGTGTTATTTTATTTTATCAATTTATTATTTTATTCTCATTCTACGTGACTTTACCGAAAGAGCCAAAGAAGATGAATCATTGCAGTCACGAAAGCTTTAAATTGAAAAAATCTTTGTGTTTATTGGTGGAGCAGTCGTGCAGTGGTTAGCGCATCGCATTATGAACACACACCTTGGGGTGTTGTAGTGTTTCTGCATTGGCTTGTGTGGGTGAATATTACCGTGTCTGTTGAACTTCTTTTGCACCGCACGTAGCCAACCGTGCTAATCGGAGGTGTGGGGGAAGGACAACAAACTAAACACATAAAACTGTTCTAAAAAAAAGAGTTTTCAATCTAGATGATTTAAAAGTGCACGTTAGTGCTTTGTTGTGTGTTGATGGGTGCCGGTGTGCGTTCTGGCACGAGTTCACGCGTGCTGGCGTGACCTGTGGCTGTGACCCCGTGCGACCCCCCCCCCTCCGTGCGACCCCGCGTGTAGAACGTGACCGACTTCTCGTTTGTGAAAAATCCTGGAGGGACCGTGATGGAGGAGAACGGCAGGGGCAAGTGCCCCTTTGACCCCGAGCAGAGGCACACCTCGCTGATGACCGGTGCGTGTCCATCGCAGCTCCCACACTGCCCTCCGCTCACCCACGCCACACCACACACCTCGCTTCACCACACGCACGCTCTGCATTTACCCGCACGCCACACTAAAGATCCCACGCACACACCGCTGTACGCAACGCGCATCCTACACCCACCCACCCACCGCATCCTACGCACCCTCTGCATCACCTCACCCCTGCTCGAGTCATCGCGGCCGTCCCGTCGACCTCCCGGCTGAGTTGGCTGCAGGGAGACAGCGCGGCAGTGCGGGGGACCACAGCGGAGAGGGATCGCGGCGATCTCGCGGTTGGAGAGCTCCGTGCGTCGCCGCATTCGGGGGCCGCGTCTCGCGTCTCCGTTCTCGGCTGCGCCGGCCGGTGCCGCGCAGCGCCGGCAAATTCATTCGTTTTTATCATCGGGCGCACGCCTGCCGAAACCCTCCATGGAAAACTCAACATTCCCCACGTGAAAAAAAGTCTCCCCCATCCCCCCGTCTCTAATCTTTAATCGAGCGTCGACGCCGGTGGAAGCGTAACGCTCGACGGAGAGCGACGGCCGTGACGGTGACGGCGGCATCGCGTCCCCTCCCTCTGCAGGAGGAGAGCTCTACTCGGGCACGCGCAGCAACTACCTGGGCACCGAGTCGGTGGTGCAGCGGAGCCCTAGCAGCATGTCCAGCGAGCTGTCGAGCAGCTGGCTGTACAGTGAGTTCGCCCCCCCCCCTTCTCTCTCCCTCCACCACCCCCCGCCAATTTGTGTAGAAATTCAAATCCGCAGACTTTTGCGCGTGGGCCGCGCCGTGACTCTGCACGCCGTCAACGCCGCTCCCCGCGATGCCGGCCGCAGGGAACGGCGAACACGCGGCGGTTGCTGTCCCGACGGATGTCGATTATTTCTCCGCGTGATAAATTATTATTATTGATTATATTAATCGGCGGGGGGGGGTAGGGGCAGAGGGGCCGTGATTGACAAACATCGCCTGACGCATTATTACAATTTTACGCCTGGCATTTTTGCCCGTTCGAGTCGGCCTACGCTCAGCCGCTGCGATAACTAAAACGCAGTAGACTCCGTGCTAATGACGGGCAGGACGGCCGCTGATAATTTAAAATAGCGGATAATAAAAAATTTAGAACCATTTTCCACAGATCTCTATGCTAAAAAAGCACTAATACAGCAAAACCTTGAATTGCGAGTAACTTGGCCTGCGAGTGTTTTGCAAGACGAGCAGAAATTTTAACAAAATATTAGATTGATAAACGAGCGAGGGTCTCGCAACACGAGCGGTGTACGTGTAGACGCTTTGTACTGCCGAGCATCACGCGATCGCAACCGGCGTACGAGTGCTTTGACGTACGAGTGCTTTGGATTACAAACACGTTTCCGGAACAAATTGTGCTCGCGATCCCAAGGTTTTACTCTTTTGGGGTATAAATTATGTTTAAGTTAAGAAAATTGAGGGCGATCACATTGAGAACGTATTTTTTTGGTTTAAGCACCTAAAAACAAGTGTATCAATGTGCACTTGTTTTTAGGTGCGCGCGGTTAATCCGCAAATCGGATAAACCGCCCGCGGATGATCGAGAGTCGACTGCACGTGCACGCACGACGACGTTGTCGGCGTTGTTGTTGTTGTCGGTGTTGTTGTTATTGTTGATGTTGTCGACGTTGTTGGTGTTGTTATTGACATTGTTGGCGTTGTTGTTGATGTTGTTGACGTTGTTAGTGTTGTTATTGACGTTGTTGGCGTTGTTGTTGGCGTTGTTGTTGTTGGCGTTGTTGTTGTTGGCGTTGTTGTTGTTGGCGTTGTTGTTGTTGGCGTTGTTGTTGGCGTTGTCGGCGTTGTTGTTGACGTTGTTGTTGGTGTCGTGGCCGCGCAGACCCGACGTTCGTGGCGTCGGAGTTTGTGAACGAGAGCGAGTCGCGGGAGCAGGACAACAAGGTCTACTTCTTCTTCTCGGAGACGGCCGTGGAGTTCGACTTCTACTCCAGGGTGGTGGTGCCGAGGGTCGCGCGCGTCTGCACGGTGAGGAGGCGTCGGGGCGGGGCAGGGGGGTACGAAGAGAGGGAGAGACGGCGGGCGTGCCGACCCCCGCGGCACGACGGGGGGCAGGAGGGCGGCAGCGCCGGCGGTCGCCGCCGGCGCCTCGCGGCCGGAGGAGGGGGCCTTGGGTCAATTCCAGAACTCGGGCGACTCTCCGCGTGGAGTTTTGCGCGGCAACGTAGGTGACGCACGCATGAAGCCGTCCCGGGCCTCCCCAGTGCGGTCGCGTGTAAAGCGTCGGCGCCACGCGCGGTTACCGGTCGTCCACCCCGCCTCGTGCGCCGTGGCCGTGCACCACGGGGGGGGGGCCGCTCGCTCGCTTACGGCGCTTGCCCGCGGTACTTGCCCCGTGCGAAGGACGAGCTGGGGAACGTCGTCGTCCCGCGTTCCCCAGGGTGACACGGGCGGCCTGAAGAAGCTGGAGAGGAAGTGGACGACGTTCCTCAAGTCGCGGCTCGACTGCTCGCTGGGAGGGACGGCGTTCGCCGGACTCCGGCACGTCGCGTTGACCCGCGGCCTCCGTGGCCGGCCCGGCACCGTGTTCTACGCCCTCTACACGGACCGCTGGTGCGCGACTCGCCCTCCGCCCCACGCCCCGCGGGTACCGACGCGCGGTCGCCGCGGGCTCTGACGCGCGGTCGCCGCGGGCGTCCTTGCAGGGGCGGGGGCGCCGTCTCGGCCGTCTGCTCGTACTGCGTGGACGAGGTGCGGCGCGTCTTCTCCGGACGCTTCAAGCACCGGGGAGGGGCCGACCGGCGGTGGGCCCCCTACGCGGGGGCCCTGCCCGCACAACGGCCCGGAGACGTGAGTACCGGCAGTGCGCGCCACGGTAGACTCCACGGTACACGTCACTGTACACGTCACTGTACACGTCACGGTACACGTCACGGCACACGTCACTGTACACGTCACGGCACACGTCATGGCACACGTGACTGTACTCGTGACTGTACACGTCACGGTACACTCCACGGTACACGTCACTGTACATGTCACGGTACACGTCACTATACACGTCACGGTACACGTCACGGTACACGTCACTGTACACGTCACGGCACACGTGACTGTACTCGTGACTGTACACGTGACTGTACTCGTAACTGTAGACGTGGCTGTACACGTGACTGTACACGTCACGGTACACGTCACGGTGCACGTCACGGTACACGTGACTGTACACGTCACGGTACACGTCACTATACACGTCACAGCACACGTCACGGCACACGTGACTGTACACGTCACGGTACACGTCACGGTACACGTCATGGTACACGTCACGGTACACGTCACAGTACACGTGACTGTACTCGTGACTGTACACGTGACTGTACTCGTAACTGTAGACGTGGCTGTACACGTGACTGTACACGTCACTGTACACGCGGCGCTCGCTGTGCACGCGGTGTGGACTCCAGCACTCTCTAGGACACACGGCCCTCCGCTCCCCCCCACCCCCCCTCGCAGTGTCCCCTGGGCTGGGACTCGCAGACGCTGCCCTCCGAGACGCTCACCTTCGTCTCCGACCACCCCCTGATGGACGAGGCGGTGAAGGCCGAGGGGGGCCGGCCCTGGCTGCTGGTGCCGGGAGTGGCCTACAACCGGCTGCTGGTGGTCGACATGGCGGCGCTGGACGGCAAGAGCTGGAGGACGCTGCTGCTGGGCACAGGTGGGGGGGCCCCAACACACAGAGACCCCCAACGCACGCAGACCCCCAACACACAGAGACCCCCAACGCACGCAGACCCCCAACGCACGGAGACCCCCAACGCACGCAGACCCCCAACGCACGGAGACCCCCAACACACAGAGACCCCCAACACACGGAGACCCCCAACACACGCAGACCCCCAACACACGGAGACCCCCAACACACGGAGACCGCCAACACACGCAGACCCCCAACGCACGCAGACCCCCAACACACAGAGACCCCCACACACAGAGACCCCCAACACACGCAGACCCCCAACACACAGAGACCCCCAACACACGGAGACCCCCAACACACAGAGACTCCCAACACACGAGACCCCCAACACACAGAGACCCCCACACACGCAGACCCCAACACACAGAGACCCCCAACACACGCAGACCCCCAACACACGCAGACCCCCAACACACAGAGACCCCCAACACACGCAGACCCCCAACACACGCAGACCCCCAACAAACAGAGACCCCCAACACACAGAGACCCCCAACACACGCAGACCTCCAACACACGCAGACCCCCAACACACAGAGACCACCAATACACAGAGACCCCCACACACAGAGACCCCCAACACACAGAGACCCCCAACACACAGAGACCCCCAACACACGGAGACCCCCAACACACAGAGACCCCCACACACAGAGACCCCCAACACACAGAGACCCCCAATACACAGAGACCCCCAACACACAGAGACCCCCAACACACGGAGACCCCCAACACACAGAGACCCCCACACACAGAGACCCCCAACACACAGAGACCCCCAATACACAGAGACCCCCAACACACGGAGACCCCCAACACACGGAGACCCCCAACGCACGCAGACCCCCAACACACAGAGACCCCCAACACACGGAGACCCCCAACACACGGAGACCCCCAACGCACGCAGACCCCCAACACACAGAGACCCCCAACACACGGAGACCCCCAACACACGGAGACCCCCAACGCACGCAGACCCCCAACACACGGAGACCCCCAACACGCAGGGACCCCCAACACACGCAGACCCCCAACACATGCAGACCCCCAACAAACAGAGACCCCTAACACACAGAGACCCCCAACACACGCAGACCCCTGACACACAGAGACCCCCAACAAACAGAGACCCCCAACACACAGAGACCCCAACACACAGACACCCCCAACACACAGAGACCCCCAACACACGCAGACTCCCAACACACGGAGACCCCCAACAAACAGAGACCCCCAACACACGCAGACCCCCACACACAGAGACCCCCAACACACGCAGACCCCCAACACACGGAGACCCCCAATACACGGATACCCCCAACACACGCAGACCCCCAACACACAGAGACCCCCCACACACAGAGACCCCCAACACACGGAGACCCCCAACGCACGCAGACCCCCAACACACAGAGCCCCCCCACACACAGAGACCCCCAACACACAGAGACCCCCAACGCACGCAGACCCCCAACACACAGAGACCCCCAACACACGGAGACCCCAACACACAGAGACCCCCAACACACAGAGACCCCCAACACACGGAGACCCCCAACACACAGAGACCCCCAACACACGCAGACCCCCAACAAACAGAGACTCCCAACACACGGAGACCCCCAACACACGCAGACCCCCAACAAACAGAGACCCCCACACACAGAGACCCCCAATACACAGAGACCCCCAACACACAGAGACCCCCACACACATAGACCCCTACACACGGAGACCCCCAACACACGCAGACCCCCAACACACGGAGACCCCCAACACACGCAGACCCCCAACACACAGAGACCCCCACACACAGAGACCCCCAATACACAGAGACCCCCAACACACAGAGACCCCCACACACAGAGACCTCCAACACACGCAGACCCCAACACACATAGACCCCTACACACGGAGACCCCCAACACACGCAGACCCCCAACACACGGAGACCCCCAACACACGGAGACTCCCAACACACAGAGACCCCAAGACACGGAGACCCCCAACACACAGAGACCCCCAACACACAGATACCCCCAACACACAGAGACCCCCAACACACGCAGACCCCCAACACACGGAGACCCCCAACACACAGAGACCCCCAACACACGCAGACCCCAACAAACGGAGACCCCCAACACACGCAGACCCCCAACACACGCAGACCCCCAACACACAGAGACCCCCAACACACGGAGACCCCCAACACACAGAGACCCCCAACACACGCAGACCCCCAACACACGCAGACCCCCAACACACGGAGACCCCCAACACACGGAGACCCCCAACACACAGAGACCCCAACACACGCAGACCCCCAACACACGGAGACCCCCAACACACGCAGACCCCCAACACACGCAGACCCCCAACACACAGAGACCCCCAACACACCCAGACCCCCAACACACGCAGACCCCCAATACACGGAGACCCCCAACACATGGAGACCCCCAACACACAGAGACCCCAACACACGCAGACCCCCAACACACGGAGACGCCCAACACACGGAGACCCCCAACACACAGAGACCCCCAACACACAGAGACCCCCAACACACGCAGAGCCCCACACACAGAGACCCCCAACACACAGAGACCCCCAACACACGCAGAGCCCCACACACAGAGACCCCCAACACACAGAAACCCCCAACACACAGAGACCCCCAACACACAGAGACCCCAACACACCCCTGAATTCCCAGTGTTGGGCCCCGGCCCCTGAATGGGTGCGTGTGTCTGTGCCGCGTCTCGGCCGCCCCCCCAGACGCGGGCGCGCTGCACCGCGCCGTGCTGCCGGAGTCGCGCGGAGATCCTCACCTGGTGGAGGAGCTGCAGGCGCTGGGGCAGCAGGAGCCGGTGCTGTCCATGGTGCTGACCCACGACCAGGTGACCCCTCCTAGTGCGGTGCACTCACAACTCACAACTAGTGCGGTGCACTCACAACTCACAACTAGTGCGGTGCACTCACAACTCACAACTAGTGCGGTGCACTCACAACTCACAACTAGTGCGGTGCACTCACAACTCACAACTAGTGCGGTGCACTCACAACTCACAACTAGTGTGGTGCACTCACAACTCACAACTAGTGTGGTGCACTCACAACTCACAACTAGTGTGGTGCACTCACAACTCACAACTAGTGCGGTGCACTCACAACTCACAACTAGTGTGGTGCACTCACAACTCACAACTAGTGTGGTGCACTCAAAACTGACAACTAGTGTGGTGCACTCACAACTCACAACTAGTGCGGTGCACTCACAACTCACAACTAGTGTGGTGCACTCACAACTCACCCACTAGTGTGGTGCACTCACAACTCACAACTCACCCACTAGTGTGGTGCACTCACAACTCACAACTAGTGCGGTGCACTCACAACTCACCCACTAGTGCAGTGCACTCACAACTCACAACTAGTGCGGTGCACTCACAACTCACAACTCACCCACTGGAGCGGTGCAACTCGCTACTAGTCTCAAGTACTCGCCACTACTGTGGCGCGCTTGCTAGCTCTGTCCGCCGACTGGTGGCGTTTATTGGCGTGGCCGAGCCTGACCGCAAGCTCGCGTGCGGTGCGTGTGCGGTCCTGTGCGCCGTGCGGCGTGTACGTGCGGTGTGTACGTGCGATGTGTACATGCGGTGTGTACGTGCGGCGTGTACGTGCGGCGTGTACGTGCGGTGTGTACGTGAGACGTGTACGTGAGACGTGTACGTGCGGTGTGTACGTGCGGCGTGTACGTGCGGCGTGTACGTGCGGCGTGTACGTGCGGCGTGTACGTGCGGTGTGTACGTGAGACGTGTACGTGAGACGTGTACGTGCGGTGTGTACGTGCGGCGTGTACGTGCGGCGTGTACGTGCGGCGTGTACGTGAGACGTGTACGTGCGGCGTGTACGTGCGGTGTGTACGTGCGGTGTGTACGTGAGACGTGTACGTGCGGCGTGTACGTGAGACGTGTACGTGCGGCGTGTACGTGCGGCGTGTACGTGCGGCGCAGACCTCGGTGGTCGTGGCCGGCCCCTCGGGGGTGGTGCAGCTGCCCGTGTGCCGCTGTGGCCGCTACCGCGCGTGCTGGGACTGCGTACTGGCGCGGGATCCCTGCTGCGCCTGGGACCCCCAGCGGAGGCTGTGCAGGCGTCACGGCGGGGAGACCGGCGCCGGGTGAGCGGGGCGGCAATCGCACAAAGACAAAGACACCCCCCCCCCCCCCCCCCCCCGTAGCCTTCGCAGACTGTTAGCGAGAACTTCGCACGAGGAGGTGGGCCGCCAGCACTACACCGACGGTGATGATGTTTACACATCACACCGGGTACTCATTTGAGGCCGAGTCGACCTAGGGGAGGCCCAGTACCGGTTATAATAATCGTCACTGGGTGTTGGCCGTGAGCGGGAATCGAACCCGGGTCGCCGGGCTCGTAGCGCAGCGTAGCGCTGACCGCTGCACCGCCGCTCCCCCATCCCCCTCCCCTGTGTGCCCCCCCCCACCCTCCCCACAGGTCGTGGCTGCAGGACGTGAGCGGTGGTGACGCGACGACGCTCTGCTCCGCTCACCCGCCAGGTCGGTGCTCACCGCGCTGCACTCCGCTGTCTCTCCCTCCCCGTGTCTCCACTGTTTCTTCCTCCCCGTGTCTCCACTGTCTCTCCTTCCGCATGTCTCTCCCTCCCCGTGTCTCTCCCTCCCCGTGTCTCTCCCTCCCCGTGTCTCTCCCTCCCCGTGTCTCTCTCTCCCCGTGTCTCTCCCTCCCCGTGTCTCTCCCTCCCCGTGTCTCTCCCTCCCCGTGTCTCTCCCTCCCCGTGTCTCTCCCTCCCCGTGTCTCTCCCTCCCCGTGTCTCTCTCTCCCCGTGTCTCTCCCTCCCCGTGTCTCTCCCTCCCCGTGTCTCTCCCTCCCCGTGTCTCTCCCTCCCCGTGTCTCTCTCTCCCCGTGTCTCTCCCTCCCCGTGTCTCTCCCTCCCCGTGTCTCCACTGTTTCTTCCTCCCCGTGTCTCCACTGTCTCTCCTTCCGCATGTCTCTCCCTCCCCGTGTCTCTCCCTCCCCGTGTCTCCGCTGTCTCTCCCTCCCTGTGTCTCTCCCTCCCCGTGTCTCTCCCTCCCCGTGTCTCTCCCTCCCCATGTCTCTCCCTCCCCGTGTCTCTCCCTCCCCATGTCTCTCCCTCCCCGTGTCTCCACTGTTTCTTCCTCCCCGTGTCTCCGCTGTCTCTCCCTCCCCATGTCTCTCCCTCTCCGTGTCTCCGCTGTCTCTCCCTCCCCATGTCTCTCCCTCCCCATATCTCTCCCTCCATGTGTCTCCGCTGTCTCTCCCTCCCCGTGTCTCCGCTGTCCCGTCCTCACCGTCGTCTCCGCCGCCCCCGCGTCGCGTGCAGACGTGGTGGCCGTCCGCGTGGCGCTGGCGCCGCTGCTGCTGCTGCCCTGCTCCCCCCCTCCCGCCTGGCTCGCCTCTCCTGGGAGCGAGACTCCGGCCCGGCCCCGGGGCAGCCGCTGCCCCGGGCGGGCCTGCTGCTCCGCCAGGGCGCCCCCCCGGCCCCCCGGGATCTCACGGGCACGTACCTGTGCTGGGCCGAGGAGGGCGGCCACCGGCGCCTCGTCGCCGGCTATACCGTGCAGCTTCCGGGCTCTTCCTCCTCCTCCTCGTCGTCGACCGCCTCCTCCTCCGAAACCGAGCGGAAGTCAAACGGGCGGCAGGCGAGGCCGGACCCAACGACGGGCACCGCGGCCACGTCAGAGTCGGCGCACGGCGTGCCCGGTAAAGACGCCTCCGCGTCCGATTCCCCGCCGGGGTTCGGCCCGGGGTTTTTGGTCGGCCTGCTGGCGACGCTCGTGCTGGCGGCGGCGGCGGTCGCCGCGAAGAGGCGCTTCTTCCCAAACGCCGCCTTCCCGTGCTCGCCCGGCGCGGACGACGTCGCCGACGCGCCGCCAGCGACGCCTTGAGGGCTCCCTCGTCACGAGGGGCGGTGGGGACCCTTCGGAGGTCTCTCGCCGAGGGGAGACGCGGATGCCGAAGCGCAAGGTGGGGGGGGGGGGGGGCGGGGGGGGGGGGGCGGACGGGGACTGCGATGCCCTCGCGAGCCGGAGAAGTAGGAGTGAGACGTAGAAATTCCATGGTGGTTTGAAGGTGCCAGGTTAAACTCAACCGGCTTGAAAGGATCGACAGAGACCGTACGGCAACTGTGTGATGGCTGGGTTGTGAAGGCGAGTGGGGGGGGGGGGGGTGGGGCGAGTGGGGGTGTGGGTTGGAGGATGTGATGGCGAGGATCAGCAAGTCCTGCGGGGGGCAGTTGGGGGGCTGGTGGGCCTCACCTTGCGTGGCATTGGCCGCCACCTCCGTGTGCTTCTGCAGGCCGTGCTGCAGGCCGAGCTGCGGCGAGTTGTTCGGCTCATCCAAGTACTCGAGGCACCGTTTGGTGTCCTGCACGCGCACGCAGAGCGCCTCCGTATGGCTCGCGCAGTCTGTTGGGGCAAGCGCTGTGAAGCGTAGGGGGCGATGTTTACACACCGCACCGTTTGACGCCGAGTCGACCTAGGGGAGGCCCAGAACCGGTTCAGATAATGGTCACTGGTGTTGGCTGCGAGCGGGAAACAAACTCGGCTCTCCAGGTGCATAACGCAGCGCACGAACCGTTAGCATTAGCCCTCCACCTGAACGGGTGAGAGGCTGAACCAGGTGAGAGCCTGAACCCCGTTGAGAGCCTGAAATGATGATAGCTTGACCAGGTGAGAGGCTGAACCAGCTAAGAGTCTAAATGAGAGCCTTAATGGGTGAGAGGCTGAACCAGGTGAGAGGCTGAACCAGGTGAGAGTCTGAATGAGAGCCTTAATGGGTGAGAGCCTGAACCAGGTAACGGCCTGAACCAGGTGAGAGCCTGAATGAGAGCCTTAATGGGTGAGAGGCTGAACCAGGTGAGAGGCTGAACCAGGTGAGAGGCTGAATGAGAGCCTGAAATGATGATAGCTTGACCAGGTAACGGCCTGAACCAGGTGAGAGTCTGAATGAGAGCCTTAATGGGTGAGAGGCTGAACCAGGTGAGAGGCTGAATGAGAGCCTTAATGGGTGAGAGCCTGAACCAGGTAACAGCCTGAACCAGGTGAGAGCCTGAATGAGAGCCTTAATGGGAGAGAGGCTGAACCAGGTGAGAGGCTGAACCAGGTGAGAGGCTGAACCAGGTGAGAGCCTGAACTGATGAGAGGCTGAACCAGGTGAGAGGCTGCACCAGGTGAGAGGCTGAACCAGGTGAGAGGCTGAACCAGGTGAGAGGCTGAACCAGGTGAGAGCCTGAACCAGGTGAGAGGCTGAACCAGGTGAGAGGCTGAACCAGGTGAGAGAGCCTTGAGCTGCTTCTTGGAGGTGCACGGCGGTGTCTGTGATGCCGCTGTCGGTGCAGCCACGGAGGCGCTCCGGTCCAGCCAGGCCGGTCGTGGTCACGGCCGCGCGCTGGCCCCGTGATGACGGCCCCACGCCGCGGGAACGGCGCGACTCGCTAGCCACGGGGATTATTATGAATGGGGCCACCCCCCCCCACCCACCCGCTACCCCCGGGTGTCCTCACCAGGCTGTTGAGCTTGAGAGCGAGCTTGATGTCATTGACGAGCTTCTGTACCTTGGCATCGGCTCGCGGCTCTGGGGACGCGCAACGGCGGCGGGTCGTGAACGCGCGACGCGCACAACGCGTCTGACAGCCGCTCCAACCACAACCCTTCACTAAAACCGCAACATCCACAACCACCGCCAACAGCTACAACTTACACCACATCTGCAACCGCCACCTCATCCGCAAACGCCACCGCATCCACAAACACAACGTCCAGTACATCAACAGCAGCTCCATCGAGTACAACCATAAGCACCACAACATCCACCACAACCACCACTACATCCACAACAACTGCAACATCCACAACCACCACCAAGATCCACAACTACAACATCCACAACCACCACCAACATCCACAACTATCACATCCACAACCACCACCAAGATCCACAACTACAACATCCACAACAACCACCGCCAAGATCCACAACTATCACATCCACAACCACCACCAAGATCCACAACATCCACAACCACCACCACCAACATCCACAACTATCACATCCACAACAACCACCACCAAGATCCACAACTATCACATCCACAACCACCACCAAGATCCACAACATCCACAACCACCACCACCAACATCCACAACTATCACATCCACAACCACCACCAAGATCCACAACTCTCACATCCACAACCACCACCAAGATCCACAACTATCACATCTACAACCACCACCAAGATCCACAACTACAACATCCACAACCACCACCAACAACCACCACCAAGATCCACAACTATAACATCCACAATCACCACCAACATCCACAACTATAACATCCACAACATCCACAACCACCACCAACATCCACAACCACCACCAACATCCACAACTATAACATCCACAACATCCACAACCACCACCAACATCCACAACTATAACATCCACAACATCCACAACCACCACCAACATCCACATCTATAACATCCACAACATCCACAACCACCACCAACATCCACAACCACCACCAACATCCACAACATCCACAACCACCACCAACATCCACAACTATAACATCCACAACATCCACAACTATAACATCCACAACATCCACAACCACCACCAACAACCACCACAACCACCAGCAACATCCACAACAACTACAACATCGACTGCTCGGACCTGGGCTTCGAATGCGTGGGTTCCGTCCAGGCACTCCGGTTTCCTTTCACGTGGATAATTACTCATTGATTGGCCGATAACACCCTTCATATATAGAGGACTGCAGAGCTCAGGGTGACATTTAGGCGCCGGCTGCTGCGTTCCCCGCTCGTCAGTGATTCCTCCTCGAGCCTCCGAGTGGGCCGCTCTCTCTGCCCGAGAGCGAGCGGCGGATGGTGGCGCCGCGCTGTGAGTCGACATGGCTATTTTTGTTGTCACCGGAAGCGGATGGACTTGGCGAGAAAGGGGGAATTGCCGGAGCTTCACGGCGAGCAGGGCGGTGCCGGTGCACAACGCCGAACGGCGAGCGTTGCCGGCGCGCGAGATATTCGTCGACTCGACGGTCGCTGTGGTGGAACGGCAGACGGAGCGGGCAAGGCGGCGGCAGCAACGCGCCGTGGTGAGCCAGCGGCAAATGTTTTCACCTCTGCATTCGTAGAATCAACGTCACGCGTTTAAGAGATTCAGTGAAACCTTAGATCGCGGGCACAATTCGTTCCGGAAACGTGTTTGTAATCCAAAGCACTCGTACGTCAAAGCACTCGTACGTCGGTTGCAATCGCGTGGCGCTCAGCAGTACAAAGCGTCTACACGTACACCGCTCGTGTTGCGAGACCCTCGCTCGTTTATCAAGTTAATATTTAGTTAAAATTTCTGCTCGTCTTGCAAAGCACTCGCAGGCCAAGTTACTCGCAATCCAAGGTTTTGCTGTACTTTGGCTGCTTTAATTTTGCGTGCGATCACGAGCCACTTTCTCACGAAGCTGCCGGTCGCGACAGCCAGGCCACTTACTGAAAAAGAGCCGCGTCGCTCCAGTAGGCCCTTTCCTGGTGAAAAAATAAAAAGTTATTTTTTTTCCTTCCGTCGTCGCCTGTCACTCACCCGCCTCCTCGTCGTCCTGGGACGTCTGCTCCTCTGCGGATCCCTTCGCGTCGCTGTCGGTCAGCCTGCCGTCGCCCACCGCACATCAAAGGCAAACGCCTGTAGCGGACTGCCGAGGCAAGTGCTTTCAAGTCGGCACCTATTCAGGCTGACGTGGCACACGAAGGGGTAAGGTGGCCAGCACCAAGCCCCGACCGGTATTGTTTCCCCACCGTTGATGTTTTGCACACCGCACCAGGTACTAAATTTTTTAAGGTTCGGCCAACCTAGGGGAGGGCTCGGGACCAGTTCAGATATCAGTCACCGTGTTGGCCGTGAGTGGGAATTTGAACTCGGGTCGTGGGGTTCACAGGGCAGTGTGCTAACAGCTGCACTACTGCTCGCACCAGCGCACAAAAAGACAAAGATGAAGATCCCCTGAATAGCCTTAACAGACTGTAGGGGCAAGTGCTGTTAGCGAGCACCTACGAAGGTCGGAACAGCACACGAGGGGGTGGGTGGCCAGCACCGCGCCCGACCACCTTTGTCTCCCCGGTGGCGATGTTTACACACCGCACCAGGTACTCATTTGAGGCCGAGTCGACCTAGGGGAGGCCCGGGACCGGTTCAGATAATCGTCACTGGGTGTTGGCCGTGAGCGGGAATTGAACCCGGGTCACCGGGTTTATGGCGTAGTGCGCTAACCGCGACACTAACGCTCCGCACAAGTGCACGCACACTTACACACGTACACGTACATCTCTGCACCTGACCACACATGGGGAACACATCAAAAGGAAGTGTCTACAAAACAGCCAAAACCAAAACAACGGTCTTCACACACAGCAAATCAACACATGCAGGAGTAACTACTAACTACGCAAACAATGACAATGATTGCTGTGATGATGATGCCGGCGATGATGGCGATGATGATGGTGACCCGTTTCCCTGGCCTCTTTGGCTCGCTCCTCAACCCTGCGGCCTTTCTTTGGCGGCCCCCGGGTCAGGATCCAGCTCCACGTGTTTGCGGCCGCCCTTCTCTGCGTGCTTCAGCTTCTCCGGTTTCTACGGCGGCATCGACCGCTCCAGTTAAGGTTTTCTAGAGCAGGTCAACCACCACCATCAGGACCAACACTACCAGGACCACTGACACCATCACCACCACCACGATCGCTCTCCGCAGCGCCCACGCCCCCTCCCCCCGCTTGAGAGAGCCCCTCTAGTGGATATTGATTGGAGTAAATCGACAAATGGCTGATTGGGGTGGAGTTCTTATTCAGTGGTTGGCAACACTGCACCATGAACCCAGCGATCTCGGTTCAATTCCTGGGCGCAGCTAAAATTAGTGGCGAGGAAAACTTCCCCCTTCAACCCACACAAGAAATATGCATTTAAGGGTTGTGTTTAAGAGTTGGCGTTTAAGGGCCAACTCTTTAACACAAACCCTTAAATTCAAGTAGATGCGTTTTACGGTTTGCGTTTAAGGGCCAACCCTTAAACGTAAATGGTGAAACACAATGGTTTGCATTTAAGGGGTGGAGTTTAAGGGTTAGTGTTTAAGAGTTGGCGTTTAAGGGTTGTATTTAAAGGTTTGCGTTTAAGGGTCAACTCTTTAACGTAAACCCTTAAACTTAAGTATATGCGTTTTAAACGTAAATGGTGAAACACAATGGTTTGCGTTTAAGGGTTGGAGTTTAAGCGTTGGCATTTAAGAATTGGCGTTTAAGTGTTGTGTTTAAAGGTTTGCGTTTAAGTGCCAGTTCTTTAACGCAAACTGTTAAACACGGTTTTAAGTGTTGGTTTTTAAGGGTTGTGTTTAAGGGTCGGTTTTATGGGTTGGCGTTAAATTGGTGGTGTTTGATGGTTGGCGTTTAAGGGTTGGTGTTTAAGAGTTGGCGTTTGAAGGTTGTTTAAAGGTTTGCGTTTAAGGGCCAACTCTTTAAAGCAAACCCTTAACACAAGAAATATGCGTTTAAGGGTTGGCGTGTAACGGTTGCTGTGTAAGGTTTGGCGTTTAAAGGTTGGTGTTTAAGGTTTGTTGCATTTACGGATGTTTAAGAAATTGTAGATTGTTTCCATAGGGTGTTAATAGATTTAAACATGGTAAACAACATGCGTCCACATTGGTTTATAATAACATTCCATTCCATCTCATTAATAACAGTATATTAATCTGAATGGTATAGGTAGTGGAAGTATTAACATTACAAAGTGTACCTTTTCTGAGAAACCATCTGACATTTTACCCCTTTTTAACTGTATCATCTGTGACCAACTGCATACATATGTAGTGCCTTGGATTCACTCGGACGACAATCGCCTTTCTTCCACCGTCACTTTTATTTCCATCGTTCCGCACACACACACACTATATAATTTCTCCTCTCCGCGCTCCGCCAACTCGAACACTCGAATTCCCCTCAGCACCGTCCGCTCATACTCCTTGTCTCCCCACACAGTCTCTTCTTCTCTCCCCGCACACACAGTGGTTCTATCTCTATCTTCTCACACACAGTGACTCGTCTATCTCTTCACACGCAGTGACACTGTCTATCTCTTCACACACAGTGACCAGTCTATCTCCTCACACACAGTGACTTGTCTATCTCTTCACACACAGTGACTCGTCTATCTCTTCACACACAGTGACTTGTCTATCTCTTCACATACAGTGACTTATCTATCGCTAACTCTCCCTGTACCTACCTATACCGTAATCTCCACTCTGCTAACACTAACTCTCGCTATCGCTATTTATTGTCCTCTGGCTTCGGCTCTCAATCTATTTCCCACTAACACTTGCCGGCTTCCCTCTTCGCATCTCTCTCTACCCGCTGCTGTCTCCACTTCTCGCCAACAACTCCCCCGCCGTCCAAATCAACTAGCGTTTTTATCCCCTTTCCAATCAGCCTTAATTAATTGCCACGTGTCTCGCTGGCATTTTCCCGCCTGCTCAGCACCTGTCCAACGGCCCAGACTCCGTGACGCCACTTAACGCTAGCAGCCTCTCGACCAATCACAGCCCTTGTCCCTTGACTCCCTTAATTACTTTGGCTTGCTTACACCACCCGTGACTTCATCACCTGCCCGACCTTACATGACCCACACTGTATGTACTGTACATGGCCAATTTACCCATGTGTATTTTCTACTCCACTACATCACCCCCCCCCCCCCCCCCCGTAATGAAAGAACCTAGCCGTCCCCGGCTACGCTATACTCGAATTGGAGTAGTGGCGTGAAGCGGACGGAACGATGATAACATATATACAGAACGCACTCGCAGCACATAACCATTTTGTACAACCACCCAACGCACCACACAATGACACTCACACAACACCTTTATACAGAATCCCCAAACCCCCCAAAGTCAACGTAGTGTACTTCTCCTGGAACGGGTTCCCACTGCCGGCCCATCTCCCCTGCACGGGAAACCCTGCGGTAAGGGAGGGCCTCGCTCGTCTCGCCAACGAGGGGCGCTCCTGGGCTCCACCCTGCGCCCATCCCTGTCCCAGCGACACTCTGCTGGCGGGGCTGTCCGTCGTTCCCGGTCGGGACGGACATTGGTCCGGATCTGTGGCCGTTCAGTCGGCGTCCGGTTAGCAACCCTGCCCGAAAGGGGCGATCCTGCAGGCACACGGGGGGCAGATCTCTGGGACACGCGCACTTGTGACCTCCCCACAGGTTCGTCGGACACATCCAATACAGGACGCTCTCGGATGGGGGATGACGCGTCATATGGTAACACAAATTTCTTCAGGCGCGACGGGTGAACAAACCATGTCCGACGACCGAATTTTATTCGCACACTCTGATCCCGTAAAACCTCCACAATATCAACGGGCCCCTGCCAGGGGTAGTGAAACTTTGGGGATGTTCCCACCGGCACCATGGGGCAGTGCAACCAGGCTTTATCTCCAACACTCCACGGCTCTCGTGGCTGCTGCCTGCCGTACAATCTTTCGTTAGCGGCTTGTTGTCATGCCGTATTTTTAAATGCAGCCTCCCGGGCTTCCCTCAGACAATCTAAAGCTACCTGCATTGGAGCAGGCACCGTCGTAGATTTCTCTCGCTTCCGAATTCCCAATTTAACAATAGCCGGCGCTTCTGGTTCCCGTCCATACATTAGAAAAAATGCGAGTACCCCGTTGAGGCATGCGGGGCCAATCTATACGTGGCCAGCGTCGCTGCAACATGCAGGTCCCAATCATCATGAGCGATGTTTACTTGGTGACAAAGCATGGACGTCAGCGTCCTATGCAGCCGCTCGACCATCCCATCAGTCTGCGGGTGGTACGGGGACGTCCGGATCTTTTTGGTCCCCAGCGAGTCACACACGTCTTTAATCAATTTCGATGAAAAATTTCTGCCTTGGTCAGTAAGCAATTGTTCCGGGGCCCCCTTATCTAAGACGTACCCTTTCAAGAAAGCCTCAGCGATCGACATCGCTGACTGGTCTACTAGCGGCCATGCCATCGGCCAACGAGTTAAGTATTCCATCCCGACGAGCAAATATTTGTACCCTCGGGGGGTGACGGGGAACGGACCCAAAATATCTAGTGCCACAATTTCGTTCACTCTCGAAACTTGAATCGATTGAAATGGGACACGATATGGCCGTGCCGGCGCTTTCCTCTGCGCACATTCCTGGCACGCTTTTACATGCTGTTTCACATCATTAAACATTCCCGGCCAGTAAAATTAATTCCCCACTGTCAACGCGGTCTTCTTCTCCCCCAAATGCATCAATTTCTCATGTATCTCGTTAATGAGTTTCCCCCGCAACACCCTCGGGACAACAATACATTATTTTTGTGCTTCCACATCCCAGCGAACAAGCAACCCCTCCGTCAACATCAAAAATGGGCAATCCTCCTATCCCCTTGAATGAGAGGCACGCAGCCTCATCCTGGTCAGCGAGGAATCCTCTACCTGCAGTTGCTTCCACTGTTTCAATGACAACCCCAACAATCCAATTTCTGCTCCAGGGATTATCCCTGGCACTCCCGAACCCGCTGCAGCGACCATTTGCGGAACCTCCTGCAGCGGCGGCCCGCAACGCAGCGAGCCCTCTGCGCACCGACACGTCTCAGCCGGTCGCGGCAACCTCGACAAAGCATCCATGTTTACATGGCGCGTTCCTTTCCTATGTTGGATCGTGAAAGAGTACTCCTGGAGGGTCTCAAGCCAGCGAACCATCTGCCCCGATGGCTGATCCACGCGCAGCGAGTACTGTAGTGCCGCGTGATCAGTGCGGATCAAAAATTCCCTGCCGTACAGATACGGTCGGTACTGCCGAACAAAATGGACAATCGCCAACAATTCTCTATGCGTCACACAGTATTTTTGCTCTGCCGGTGATAACACCCGGCTGCCATATGCCACCACTCTCTCGACACCATCAACCATTTGTGACAAAACCGGGCCTATGCCCGTATCACAGGCATCCGTGTCAAGTATAAACTGCTTCGTAAAATCCGGGTATCCCAACGGCGGTGCGTCCGCCAGTGCGGCCCGCAACGCTTCAAACGATTTCTGTTCAGCAATCCCCCATTGAAACTTTACACCTTTCCCGGTCAGCGTATGCAATGGTCGAGCAATCGTGGCAAAATCCTTAACGAACCGCCGATAATACGATGCAAAGCCCACAAAGCTACGCACTTCCCCTGCTGTTTTCGGCACTGGCCATGTACGCACACAACTCGTCTTTTCCGGATCAGTGGCCACTCCTGACGCACTAACGACGTGCCCCAAATACTTCACCGATGTTCTCAACAATTGGCACTTCTGTGGTTTAAATTTCAATCCAGCGCGCCGCACTCTGCCAAAAACAGCGCGCAGCCGTTGCAAATGTTCATCGAAATTCCTACTGAAAACAATCACATCATCTAAATATATCAAACATGACTCCCACTGCAGGCCCGACAACACGAGTTCCATTAATCGCTGGAAGGTCGCCGGCGCTGAGTGGAGTCCCATCGGGAGCACGTTAAATTGATACAATCCTTGTGGTGTCCGAAATGCCGTTTTAGGTCTTGACTCTTTATCCAGGGGCAATTGCCAAAAGCCCGACAACAAATCGAGGGTTGAAAAGATTCTGGCACCGGACAGGGCGTCCAGCGAATCATCAATTCGTGGAAGTGGGTATGCTTCCGCCACCGAAACTTTATTTAATTTCCGATAGTCAACACAAAATCGCATGGTTCCGTCACGTTTTTTAACAAGGACAATAGGAGCTCCCCACGGGCTGGACGATGGGGCGATAATATCCTGCTCTAGCATTTCGTCAACAGATCGCCGAATACATTCTTTCTCAAGAGGACCTACACGATGTGAATTTAACCTGATCGGGGGTGCGTTCCCTGTGTCAATACGATGCTGCAACAACGTCGTTCGACCCACGTATTTCCCTGAACTGAACACATCCTTAAATTCCACTAGCAACGCATGCAACCTCGACCGTTGCACAGGCGATAACTCTGGGTTTTGTACGTAAAGATCCCTTAACCATTCCGGATTGTCCTCCTCCCTTGACAACATTTCATCCTGCCCCGTAGCAAAACATGTTTTTGTTTCTGGACCCGGCGCACCCGTTGCGTGCACCAACGTAGTGCCCCCTTGAATAACAACCTCTTCGTGCCCCGCGTTTACAATTTGAATGAAGGGATCACAATATTTGAGGGTGTCAACAGCACAATATTTGAGGGTGTCAACAGCACTCCCTCCTGTAGCTCATCCCAAGGCAATTCCTTCTTTAACCGTAGCGGTACCAATATTTGCGATGCAGGCGGGACGCGCACGGTGCGGCTCACCACGGCCTGCACCACAGCGTTCGCCACCGCAATTTTCGAAGGCGTCCCCAAAAATTTCATACATTTCCCCGACGGTAATTCCAAACAACCTTTTTCCACTGAAATCTTAATTGGCATCTTTTGCAAAAAATCCGTGCCCAACAAACATGGTACCGCCAAGGCCGTTGAAACCAAAACACTTCCTGTCACAATAACCTCCCCAATTTGAATTGTAGCAACCACACAGCCCATAATGCCCAAACTACCCCCGTTTGCCGCTACACATGGCCCTTCCACTGGAGCTAACGATCCAGGCGACGTCGGCAGCGACCGAAAAGTTTGCAACAAAATGAGAGTTGCCGATGCCCCGGTATCCACAATAACCCGTACGATAACACCTTGAATACATGCCATCACATCCGACGATCCCGGCGCGGCCCCCAACACACGATGTACCAACGCGCCCCACATATCCCGGCTATGCGTACTATCCGAACCCGATGAATACGGTTGAGATGACGCGGATGAGTGATGTGGATAGGGCGGCCGTGTATTGAATGCATCTCGACTCACCCGGGATCCTTGGTCTTGGGGGAACCGCCCGCCGTAGTTGTTCGGCGTCCACGGAGGACCACCTCTTCGTCTCCAGCAGTCGCGGGCGAGATGACTCCTCTGCCCGCACTCGTAGCATGTCCGATGCACGCCGTCTCCATATGCCCCGGGACGACGCCGTCGGTCTCCGGTCGACACTCCGGCCGCCGCTGCCATCGGCGACGCCTCGTCCACCACCACCGCCACCGTGCTCGCAGCCCCGGCAGGGTTCGTCAGCGACGGCTGCGCTACCGCCTCCGCTGGTTCGTCTCGTATATCAAGGTTGACTTGTATGTTCCTGGCGATCAGCAACGATGACACGTCGTCGTCATCATGCTTGTCCGGGAGCGACGACGACTTTCAGTTCCTTTGCCAGCTGTAACATCTTCTCTTGCAGCAGGGAGTCCCAGCCCTCCTCGTCCATCGCCAGGTACGCAACCTGGGCGAGGGCCAGCAAGGCGCTGCGAAATGCCAGGGGGGACTCCGTGGCCTCCCGTTTCCTCTGTTGAAATCGACGTTTGGCGACCGACCGCGGCTCGTAGACCTTCCTCATTGCCGCAATAGCACCGTCCAATGTTTTTCTGAAAGCGGTAGGGAGTCCGTTAAACGTCGCCAAGGAGTCGTCATCCAATGCCGTCGGCAGTGCTCGTAACGCGGCACTCTCCGTCCACTTCAGGGACTCGTAAGCCGCATGGAATCTTCGTATGAATGCCGTCCAATCTCCCACCTTGGCCTCTAATCGTTGTACGTGTAGCCGTCGTGGCGGACCCTCCGACTGGTCGTCTTCATCGTCATCTTCTTCCAACCGCTCTGGCTGAGCGGCAACCTCCGGTGGTGGACCCGGTACGGGTAGTTGAATGCGGTTCTCCGTCAAGAAGTTCTGGAATTCCTCCGACAACTTCTCCATTCTGGCCTCCCACTGGGTCATGAGGACTCGCCAATCCTCCGGCAATCCCGGGCCTTCAGCACCACCCGAACCGCTGTCACCGTCCGGAGTACTGCCGGCCATCTGGCCGGGCTGCAAATCGTCGTTGTCGCTGTCGCCGCCCGAGTCCACTGGCACATTTCTCTTCTTTTCCGCTTTCCTTGACATCGTGGCGTGTTCCGTACTTTTTCTGACACCAAATATAGTGCCGTGAATTCACTCGGACGACAACCGTCTCTTTTTCCGCCGTCACTTTTATTCCATCGTTCCGTACACACAGTAATTCTCTCCGTGCTCCGCTAACTCGGACACTCCGATTTACTTCAGCATCGTCCGTGCATCCCCTTCCACACACAGTGTTTCTTCGCCTATCTCTTCACACACAGTGTCTTCCCTTCCACACACAGTAGTTCGTCTTCTATCTCCTCACACACAGTATCGCCGCTATCTCTTCACACGCAGTGACTTCCATCTATTCACACACAGGGACTCTATCTCCGCTAACGCTGACTCTCCCTATCGCTATTTACTGTCTTTGGGGTCCGGCTCTCTATCTATTCTTCCCTAACATTTCCAGCTGTCTTCTTCGTATCTCTTCACCCCTATCGCTATTTACTGTCTTTGGGGTCCGGCTCTCTATCTATTCTTCCCTAACATTTCCAGCTGTCTTCTTTGTATCTCTTCACCTCTCGCCAACAACTGCCCAGCAACAACCCTCCAGCAACAACTCCCCAGCAGCAACTCCTCTCCGTTCAAACCACCTCGCATTTTATCCCCTCTCGCATTAGCCTTAATTGCCACGTGGCTCGCTGGCCGTCTCCCGCCAGCCCGCACCTGTCCCCTTCATCAGACATCCAGACGCCACCACTTAACTCTAACAGCCTCTCAACCAATCACAGCCCTCGTGCCATGACTCCCTTAATTACTTCGGGTTGTTTACGCCACCTACGACTCGACCACCTGTTCGACCTCATGTGACCCGTTCTCCTTGTCTGTATGTACTGTATATGGCCAATTCCTATGCGTATTATTTACTCCACTACACTAGTACAGTACTAGTGTGTAGTGTATAGTGTAGTGTATAGTAGTTTAGTGTATAGTAGTGTATAGTAGTGCATATTGTAGTGTATGTGTATAGTAGTGTAGTGTATAGTTGTGCATAGTGTAGTGTATAGTAGTGTATAGTTTAGTGTATAGTGTAGTGTATAGTGTAGTATACTAGTACAGCACTAGTGTGTAGTGTAGTGTATAGTAGTGTATATTGTAGTGTATAGTGTAGTGTATAGTGTAGTGTATAGTAGTGCATATTGTAGTGTATATTGTAGTGTATAAGTGCATAGTGTATTGTATAGTAGTGTATAGTGTAGTGTATAGTGTAGTTTATAGTAGTGTATAGTGTAGTGTATAGCAGTATAGTGTAGTGTATAGTGTAGTGTATAGTAGTGTAGTGTATAGTAGTGTATAGTGTAGTATATAGTGTAGTGTATAGCAGTATAGTGTAGTGTATAGTGTAGTGTATAGTGTAGTGTATAGTGTAGTTTATAGTGTAGTGTATAGTGTAGTGTATAGTAGTGTAGTTTATAGTAGTGTATAGTGTAGTATATAGTGTGGTGTATAGTGTAGTGCATAGTAGTGTATAGTAGTGTATATTGTAGTGTATATTGTATGGTATAGTGTAGTGTATAGTGTAGTGTATAGTAGTGCATATTGTAGTGTATATTGTAGTGTATAAGTGCATAGTGTAGTGTATAATAGTGTAGTGTATAATAGTGTATTGTATAGTGTATAGTAGTGTATAGTAGTGTAGTGTATAGTGTATAGTAGTGCATATTGTAGTGTATAGTAGTGTATAGTAGTGTAGTGTATAGTAGTGTATAGTAGAAAACATTGCCTCGTTACGCGGTAAATGATGCGGCACAACAGGAGGGAACTGCAGGGATGAGGCTCTCCAGTCTTTGTGCTGAGAATTAAAACAGCGCCAGGGTGGAGTGTCCCGTCCCTAAAGGCTCGTAGCTGTGACGGAGAGTGATCAGCGGACAGCCACCATGGTTGCCAGGTAAGGGGAGACTTCACCCGGAACTCTCCCCCACACGTGTTCCCCTTGAACATTGTCGCAATAAACGTACGATCAGGAATCTTTAAAATATCCGACCTTTGTTGTTCCGCAAGAATATTAACGCTCAAACTCGTATCGAACTCTTCATGAATTCACTTGGTCAAACAGTTCAGGTACTCGGCAAAGCATTTCACCACCCGGTATGCAACAGTTAAACAATCTACTGCAAATCAACACCGAAATGTCAAATCATCATCCACAGTTGACTTCCACATCGATGGAAGCCATTTGCTATGACGTCCAAGCCATTAAACACCGGAACAACGAACGTGCCATTCAAGTACATCTTGAAACCCATTATCTGAAGCAGTTTGTATTAAACAATAACTAAATAATAGAAACACGTTTACAATATTGAGCGAAGTTATAGTCACGGTCATTTTCCAACTTTAGCTCAACAGGACCACAAAAGCTCAGATATGTGGTGCATAATAAATGAATCAATCTGATTGAAATCATCAACTGGCTAACCACTTTTCGATTTCAACATCACCTTATAAAAGAATAACATTTAAAATATAAGCGCACAACTTTATCTATGTGATGAGCGCTGCACTTTCCGTTGTTTTCATGCAGGGGGCGCTGCAAACCTACGCACCCCCTGCATGGACGACGGAGGCGCAGGGACAGACGTTCGATTACGTTGGAATCGATCTGCAGACGGCGGTCTTCTCGCACGGCCAGCTCCGTGTCGCCTTATCTCGATCCCGCGGTCCCAAACAGTTGAAAGTCCGCATCGAACCGAACCCCCGGCAAGGCCATCTACTTAACGACGAGAGAAAATTAACACGAAATGCCCTTTTCAATGAAGTCTTCCAGATGTAAATTGATACAAGCATTTAATGAAGAAGTAAAATCATCCAATTCAAAACATAACACAATTCAAAGATGTTTCATTTTAAAACTTCAAAACGGAGCATGGGGTACTTGTGTGAATGCGTCCTTCGTGTGCCGTAAATGTTGTGACTTTCCTGGCCTGAAGGCCGTCAATGTGTTGGACCCTTATTGGTGCACAGCGTCTCAACAACAGCAGTGGGGTTTGCTTCAACCGATAGGTAACGAACATCCAGACGTCAATCAGCAAGGTGCATTTCTAGTCCCAGTTAGACAAAATCTACGTCAACACGTAAGACAAAACTACATATTCGTGTTGTAGAGAATGTACCTCCTCCTATACGTGTAACTTTCAAGTGGTATGCCTTGTAACTGATGAATGATCCGAGCGTGCGACCTATTTCAAAGACAATGAGTTGCTCCAGATGCTTCGTGGAACACAAAAACACCGTTTGACCTGTATCACAAGAACAACGGGTCTCACCTGAGTTCTCTGTACAGGTTACTTTCAAACACACACACACACTTTGTCCTAACATCACTTATTCAATGTTTGACCCTTACAGATCAAATGTTACAAGTATGCACAAAACCAGACAAGTATACATTCTAAATTATTGTCAGGCATATTAACAAAATTGGATTACTGCAGTGAAATATACTGCATCACGTTACATCGTATTAACAAGAAACTTTTTAAAAAATGCACAGTCTGCTTCACAGTGTATGTAAAACATACTATTGTGTCATTCAAAACGAGTAGGCCATTGCATGCTGGCGTCTGAGTGAAAATGTAGCAAATTCTAAACATTACCTACAAACTACACAACTGAGATTACGCATCAATCATCGCCCCCTACTGACAGGCTCTTGTCCACATGCAGGCCGGTGCAGGGCCACCACCTTGTGCCACACAGGGGCAGCTGCTACTTGGGGATGCTCTTTGAGTGTTTCAGGCGAGTTACGACACAAACCTCCGAGTTGCTGAGGCGGTTAAGCAAGTACCGTGTAAATGCAATTATTATAACATAGTGAATGCTTGGGAGCTTATTGGCTCTTGCTCCTGGTTACAGATCTACCCAACCCATGGGCCCACAAAGTGTTCAACTTCACATTATTGTCATTAAAGGCCTGTGACAAAGGTGCATCTATTGCAGCGACATCGTCTCTGGCTTACACATCTACCGGGTCTCCACTTGACTTTGTATTGTCTAGGAGCAAGTCCACCCACACCTCCACTTCCACAAACTGCTGGGAGTTGCCTCACTCTGCCTCACAGTCAGAATCCTCCTCCTGCTTCACGATGTGAAGGTTCCACTTTGGAGTTGAATCTTCACATTTTACCTTCACTTCATCGCTCATCACTTCTTCACATTTCACCATCATCTCTTCATATTTCACCTTGATACCTTTAAAAGTGCCCAAGCTGGGATTTTCGTCCGGTTCTTGTTTCATGAGGGATGGGCTCATTGCGGCACTTTGACTTTCACAAGCTGATTTCAGACTCCACTCCTTGTGGATCTTCTGATGCTTTTGTGTTTTCTGGTGTACTTGAAGATGTAGTTTCTGTGCAAACGCTATCCCGCACAGAGTGCACCTGAAGGGTTTCTCTCCCGTGTGTGTTCTCTGGTGTACTTGAAGATTTGATGAATCTGCAAACGGCTTCCCGCACAGAGCACACTTGAAGGGTTTCTCTCCCGTGTGTGTTCTCTGGTGTACTTCAAGATTTGATGAATCTGCAAACGCCTTCCCGCACAGAGTGCACCTGAAAGGTTTCTCTCCTGTGTGTGTTCTCTGGTGTTTTTTAAGAGCAGATGACCGTGAAAATGCCTTCCCACAAACACTGCACTTGAAGGGTTTCTCTCCCGTGTGTGTTCTCTGGTGTGTTACAAGAGCAGATGACTGTGCAAATGCCTTCATGCACACACTGCACTTGAAGGGTTTCTCTCCCGTGTGTGTTCTCTGGTGTACTTGAAGATGTGGTGACTGTGCAAACGCGATCCCGCACACAGTGCACCTGAAGGGTTTCTCTCCCGTGTGTGTTCTCTGGTGTGTTTTAAGAGCAGATGAATCTGAAAATGTCTTCCCACACACTGCACTTGAAGGGTTTCTCTCCCGTGTGTGTTCTCTGGTGTGTTTTAAGACCAGATGAATCAGAAAATGCCTTCCCACACACACTGCACTTGAAGGGTTTCTCTCCCGTGTGTGTTCTCTGGTGTGTTTTAAGAGCAAATGAACCTGAAAATGTCTTCCCACAAACACTGCACTTGAAGGGTTTCTCTCCCGTGTGTGTTCTCTGGTGTATTACAAGATTACATGACTGTGCAAACGCCATCCCGCACATCGTGCACCTGAAGGGTTTCTCTCCCGTGTGTGTTCTCTGGTGGTTCTGAAAAACTGATGACCATGCAAATGCCTTGTTACACACAGTACATTTGAAGGGTTTCTCTCCCGTGTGACTTCTCTGGTGCCGTGTCAGATTTACAGTCCGGTCCGTGCTGTATGCACGCTGGTCGCATTGTTGACTTGTCGTACCGAGCTGCGCTGAGTGCCTTTGCTCCATCAGAACAATTCTGCAGAGGAAGCGTCAGCTGCAGACAGGAAAAAAGAATATCCACACCATCTACACGTCAGGCACAGAGGAATGCACACGTGACTTACACGTCTATACTTATTAATATATTCATGATGTAGTGAAAAAGTTTCCCAAATTCATCATATTTGATGAGCGTGCAAACGCCTTCACGTACAGAGTGCACCTGAAGAGTTTCTCTCCACGGGCTGCTATGGCACACAGTGAGAGGGAAAATGTCATTAATATGCCTGGAAGCCTTCATATCTTCAAGATGAATGATAACCCAAAACTCTAAGCACACAATTTCGGCTGCAAAATGAATATTTATGAAAGCTAAATTCAGCTGACATAGCAAAGGGTGTTGAAAACAATACTATTTGTGTAATGCAGAAATGCATTAATTAACGTTCAATCGCAACTCAGGTGTGAGTCCAGGCTTAGATGTCCTTGAATGCTGGGGATGAACAGTTCCGACTTCAGCTACATGTGTGTGCTGTGTTCACATCCTGTTTCCATTCGTATAAAGAGTTCCAGAGGAAAACAAAAATAAACTATTGTTTTGATATAACCTCCGTGTTCAATAGAGTTAATAGACTTAACTGCAAACACAAACTTGACACTGTCACACACTGCCATGAGTAAACAGGTGGTGGTGTGACCAGAACCATGCCTGGCCACCTTCATCTGCTCAGCATTAATTCTTCCTCACTCCACCAAGTAATGAATCGAGGATCAATCATCATAGCCGAGGCTATCCGTGTCTCTGTCTCTCTCTCCCCGTGGTGAAGGTGTTCCCCTCCACACATTCAGAGTCAACAGCGGCACGCGCTTAGCATCTTTCACCGATAGATACATTGACACACGTATTGTTGGTTCTTTCAGTAAAGTCACGTAGATAGAAAATAAAAATAACAGATTAAATTTTAATTTTGATTTAAAGCTTTCGTGACTGCAGTAATTCATATTCTTAGTTTTTTCGGTAAAGTCACGTTGAAGAGAAACAACAAAATAATAAAATATATATAAAACAATAAAAAATTCTCACGACGTTTCGACCATAACTCAAACGGTCGTCTTCAGGTGTGTTGGTTCGCGTAAATTTATTTTTAAACGGCGCATTTATTTATTTATAAAAACGTTAGCGCCACGCGCAACGATTTGGCAGTTTACCCAGGACTAGTCCATCTATATTCTGAAAAGAGGAGGGGGGAGACGATTTTTTTATAATGTAGTTATACAAAAATAAAAAGAGATCCCACCAACAGCCTCGTCACACAAACCAACAAAATAATTTCTGATTCAACCGCATTAATTGATCAATCTAAACAGTTTTCGTTGAAACCTTCTGCTGCCAGGCCACCAAGATTATACGGCTTACCAAAAATACATAAAGTAGATACACCCCTTCGTCCCATAGTCTCTACTATCGGCTCCCCCACCTACAAACTAGCTCGTTTTTTGTCTGAAATCCTGCGTCCTTTCACTGGAAAGACCACCTCTGCGGTACAAAATTCTACTCACCTGGTATCGACAATCAAGGGTATTTCCCTGTCCCCAGACGACCTGCTTGTCAGTTTTGATGTAGTTTCCTTATTCACCAAGGTTCCTGTACCTGACACCATTGCAATCATTGAAGACTTGGTTCATCAAGGACTAAACACTGAGGTACCCCCCCTGGTGAGACACTGTTTAACCAATACATACTTCACTTGGAATGGAACTTTGTACAAACAAACTGAGGGCACCCCAATGGGCTCCCCCCTTTCTCCAGTTATAGCTAACATTTTCATGGAGAAATTTGAGACTGACGCCATCCAGACTGCCACTCTGCGCCCAACCTTATGGAAGAGGTACGTGGATGACACTTTTGTCATCTGGCCACATGGCCAGCCTGCTCTAGACCAATTCTTCGACCACATCAATTCCATACACCCAGCCATCAGATTTACCATGGAAGTCGAAATAGATGGCAAGATACCTTTTTTGGATGTCCTAATTAAAAAGAGACCTGATGGTTCAATGAGCCACTCTGTCTACAGGAAAGCTACCCATACGGATGCTTATCTGAAACCGGATTCCCACCACCATCCATCACAGAAGAATTCTCTCATCAAGACTCTGTATCATAGAGCCCAATGCATATCCGACCAGGAACACATAAGCAGTGAACTCAAGCACGTACACCAAGCTCTTAGGGCTAATGGTTACTCCGACTATACAATCCGCAAAGCTATCACTCAAACCATGAAGAAGAACCCTCTTGAGGAGCCTTTCAAAACCATCACTTTACCCTACATTGCTGGGATCACAAAAAAGATCTCCAAAATCTTGAATAAACACAAGATCCAGGTCCGTTTCAACACATTACATAAAATCCGTGATCTGGTTCCGTCTGTAAAAGATGTGATTCCGGACATACAATACCCTGGTTGGTGTCTACAAAACTAAGTTGCCTCTGTGGTAGTAGTTACATTGGAGAAACCAAACGCCATGTCTTGGACCGCATTCGTGAACACAAAGCAGACCTTAAACATGGTAGGACCAACACCTCGGCCGTGGCAGATCATTGTTCTAATTCAGTAGGCTCACATGCCATTGACTTTTCCAAGACAGAGGTTCTTTGTAAGCCATCTGGCTTCCATGAGAGATTCGTTCATGAGGCTATCCACATATACAAGCACAGAGACAATTTCAACCGAGAAGATGGATTCTATCTTAGCAATCATTGGAAATATTTGATAAACCATTTCAGGTCTTAATTGATTGTTCACGCTTACAGTGGCTTTCAGACAGCATATATTATAAAAAATGTTGTCTCCCCCCTCCTCTTTTCAGAATATAGATGGACTAGTCCTGGGTAAACTGCCAAATCGTTGCGCGTGGCACTAACGTTTTTTATAAATAAATAAATGCGCCGTTTAAAAATAAATTTATGCGAACCAACACACCTGAAGACGACCGTTTGAGTTATGGTCGAAACGTCGTGAGAATTTTTTTATTGTTTTATACATATTTTATTATTTTGTTGTTTCTCTTCAACGTGACTTTACCGAAAAAACTAAGAATATGAATTACTGCAGTCACGAAAGCTTTAAATCAAAATTTAATCGCCTCTACGGGGAGGGTTTTCACATAACTTTAAGATCCTTCAACAAACTCCGGGATAAGAAAGCTCAGCTGATCGAGTCTCTCACCTTCCTGAAGAGATGCCGCGACTCTGGGGTAATACCAATCGCATTTACACTGACCTCTGCTGCTGTAACTTCTTCTAATGCGAAACTAATTATTTTCAAAACTAGCTTAGCTCTTATCTCAGAAAAAATCAGACACCGAACTAGATCAGTTAGACAAGACACTCTACAAATCACACTTATCATTGACGGCAACAATGTCCACATCGGATTGGGAACATGTAGACAATATGACTGCCTCTTCAGCTGCTACTATGTCGACCAAATGTAAGGAAAACCTGATTTCCAAATTTAACCTCCTCTTCAACAAAAGACCGGACCCACACACCAAAAAGTTAGACGTTAATAAAGTCGTAATTAATCGCAGTAACAGTTCTATTTCCGATGGTCTGAAATCCGTTTTAGCTAAAGGTCTAAACTTTGCAGTCACACCTAAACACATACCAGTTAATGATATAATTGCCCAAGTAGACGTTGCTCTCAGGGGCCTGGGTCACATCGCTGCAGACGTAGCAAGATCTGAAATCGCTGCAACCCTCAAAAACGCTAAGATGCCAGCTAGCAACCTCAGCAAAGATGAGCGTTTTGAATTATATAAATTAAAAAAGAGGAATGATATTGTAGTCCTCTCAGCTGACAAAGGCAATGCTACTGTCATCATGGATAAAATAGAATACAACAACAAAATTAAAGAATTACTCGACGATGGTAGTTATACAAAAATAAAAAGAGATCCCACCAACAGCCTCGTCACACAAACCAACAAAATAATTTCTGATTCAACCGCATTAATTGATCAATCTAAACAGTTTTCGTTGAAACCTTCTGCTGCCAGGCCACCAAGATTATACGGCTTACCAAAAATACATAAAGTAGATACACCCCTTCGTCCCATAGTCTCTACTATCGGCTCCCCCACCTACAAACTAGCTCGTTTTTTGTCTGAAATCCTGCGTCCTTTCACTGGAAAGACCACCTCTGCGGTACAAAATTCTACTCACCTGGTATCGACAATCAAGGGTATTTCCCTGTCCCCAGACGACCTGCTTGTCAGTTTTGATGTAGTTTCCTTATTCACCAAGGTTCCTGTACCTGACACCATTGCAATCATTGAAGACTTGGTTCATCAAGGACTAAACACTGAGGTACCCCCCCTGGTGAGACACTGTTTAACCAATACATACTTCACTTGGAATGGAACTTTGTACAAACAAACTGAGGGCACCCCAATGGGCTCCCCCCTTTCTCCAGTTATAGCTAACATTTTCATGGAGAAATTTGAGACTGACGCCATCCAGACTGCCACTCTGCGCCCAACCTTATGGAAGAGGTACGTGGATGACACTTCTGTCATCTGGCCACATGGCCAGCCTGCTCTAGACCAATTCTTCGACCACATCAATTCCATACACCCAGCCATCAGATTTACCATGGAAGTCGAAATAGATGGCAAGATACCTTTTTTGGATGTCCTAATTAAAAAGAGACCTGATGGTTCAATGAGCCACTCTGTCTACAGGAAAGCTACCCATACGGATGCTTATCTGAAACCGGATTCCCACCACCATCCATCACAGAAGAATTCTCTCATCAAGACTCTGTATCATAGAGCCCAATGCATATCCGACCAGGAACACATAAGCAGTGAACTCAAGCACGTACACCAAGCTCTTAGGGCTAATGGTTACTCCGACTATACAATCCGCAAAGCTATCACTCAAACCATGAAGAAGAACCCTCTTGAGGAGCCTTTCAAAACCATCACTTTACCCTACATTGCTGGGATCACAAAAAGATCTCCAAAATCTTGAATAAACACAAGATCCAGGTCCGTTTCAACACATTACATAAAATCCGTGATCTGGTTCCGTCTGTAAAAGATGTGATTCCGGACATACAATACCCTGGTTGGTGTCTACAAACTAAGTTGCCTCTGTGGTAGTAGTTACATTGGAGAAACCAAACGCCATGTCTCGGACCGCATTCGTGAACACAAAGCAGACCTTAAACACGGTAGGACCAACACCTCGGCCGTGGCAGATCATTGTTCTAATTCAGTAGGCTCACATGCCATTGACTTTTCCAAGACAGAGGTTCTTTGTAAGCCATCTGGCTTCCATGAGAGATTCGTTCATGAGGCTATCCACATATACAAGCACAGAGACAATTTCAACCGAGAAGATGGATTCTATCTTAGCAATCATTGGAAAGATTTGATAAACCATTTCAGGTCTTAATTGATTGTTCACGCTTACAGTGGCTTTCAGACAGCATATATTATAAAAAAATGTTGTCTCCCCCCTCCTCTTTTCAGAATATAGATGGACTAGTCCTGGGCAAACTGCCAAATCGTTGCGCGTGGCACTAACGTTTTTTATAAATAAATAAATGCGCCGTTTAAAAATAAATGTATGCGAACCAACACACCTGAAGACGACCGTTTGAGTTATGGTCGAAACGTCGTGAGAATTTTTTTATTGTTTTATATATATTTTATTATTTTGTTGTTTCTCTTCAACGTGACTTTACCGAAAAAACTAAGAATATAAGATTACTAAACTATTTGTGTTATGCAGAAATGCATGAATTAATGTTCAATCACAACTTAGAGGTGTGAATCCAGGCTCAGATGTCCTTGACTGCTGGGATGAACAGATTCGACTTCAGATGAATGTGTGTGCTGTGTTCACCTCCTGTTTCCATTCTTACAAAGAGTTCCAGAGGAAAACAAAAATAAACTATTGTTTTGATATAACGTCCGTGTTCAACAGAGTTAATAGATCTTCTTTGGTTCTTTCGGTAAAGTCACGTAGAATGAGAATAAAATAATAAAATAAAACAATTCAATTCTCACGACATTTTGGCCGCAACACAAGTGGCCTTCTTCAGGTGAAAGGAACAGACCTGTCGGGACGACAGAGCTACAATGAACACTGCTAAGATTCTCAGCGTCTTTTAAGCTGGTTGAGAGAAGTGAGGCACCTTGACAAAGGGGTTTACATATCAAACAGGATAATTTAGCATAGACTTTACTGCAAACACAAACTTGACACTGTCACACACTGGCACGGGTCAAGAGGCGGTGGCATGTCCAGAAACATGCCTGGCCACCTTCATCTGCTCAGCATTAATGTTTCCTCACTCCACCAAGTAATTAATGAGGATCAACGAACATAGCCGAGGCTAACTGGAGTTTGCGTGTCTCTCTCCGTGGTGAGATGTTAACTACCTCACCTGGTATACAGGAAGTCATGGATTCGATCCCGACCCAGACGCCTCCTGTATATTTGGAGTTTGCGAGTCTCTCCGTTTATCGTCTTTGACCGATAGACATTGATACACGTACTTGATGAGACCTCCTTTGCCAGTAACAAGATATAGTAATAGGTTTTACCCTTTTAACTGGCACAAAAACTGACACCTTTATTCAAGGCATCATGTTTGCAATAACCACAACACAAGCAGTCAAAATGCAAACAAAAGGGTAAAACCTATTTCAATATCTTGTTACTGGCAAAGGTTTCATAATGTAAATGCTCACCCCGAGCCCTCAATACTCTGAGAGTGCGCTGTTTTTGAGTTGTACGCCTTTTGGCGTCTTCTGGTCCAACACCAGTGGAGACTGGGCTCTAAGAAAAGCCGTCTCGGGTGTGGACCAATCAAATTCAAGGACAGTGCCAATATTATTATCAGAGTTGTCTCTTTTGTTTGCATTTTGCCTGCTTGTGTTGTGGTTATTGCAAACATGACGCCTTGAATAAAGGTGTCAGTTTTTGTGCCAGTTAAAAGGGTAAAACCTATTTCTATTGACACGTATTCTTGGTTCTTTCGGTAAAGTTACGTAGATAGGAAATAACAATAACAGATAATACAATCAAATTAAATAAAGACCACTTGTGTTGCAATCAAAACGTGGGTTTTTTTGCTTTATTTAATATTTTTCATTTTTATTATATTGTTATTTTATTTTCTATCTACGTGACTTTACCGAAAGAACCAAGAATATTAATTCCTGCAGTCACCAAAGTTTTAAGTCAAAACATTCACACACGTTGACAAAGCCTCACCTTGTGTTGTTGTGGGCAGGTCGCTTCTGATAACAAGAGCGGTATAGCAGCTCAAGCGGGCTTGGCCTGCTAACAAAAGAAAATAAAAACTGCGTGAATATTTACAATAAAACAAAGTTACAAAGTGGCGAGCCGGGTGAAGACAAATTAAACTTAAGCGAGATTATTAAAGTGAATGCAATCAGGCGAGAGCAGGAGGCAAGGCCCCGCGTGGCTAGGCCCCGCGTTGTAAAGTTCCAACCTGGCCATCGATTCCCATGCTCGCTGCTACTCAACTGACATCCCTGAGAGAGAGAGGCTCTACCTTGGTAAACAACAACAACCACCACAACCACCACCACAACAACCACAATCGCAATGAGAACTTCTCACCTCGGATTTCAGTACAGGAAGCGATAGCTTCCTGTTACCTCGTGACGTCACGCGGCAGCAGGTGACATGACGCCCCTTCCGGGAAACGGGACACGCTCCTCCCACAATGAGCTTCTCCGTAAATAAATAAATACATTTGGTGTATGAAAACATTATGTTAATGTGCCTTTCGATATAAGTTCATTTTAGTTCATTAGTTCATTTATTTTGTATAGCCCTGTGAGCTATTCGGCTCTTGAATCGGGTGCAACCGCAACAAACAAAAAACATGAACAAGAACACATCTTAAAGTGATTATGTGACTGTGCAAACAGAAAATACAGGAAAAAAATATCAAAATATTCCTGAAATAGCACCGTACACCAACTCTGTGTGCAAAAATCCCAGTGGGATGCAAGTTAAATAACAACAACAACCACAATACAACTAAGATTAAGGCCGTCAGTCTAACTCCGTACTACAATAAACATTAACATGGCCAAAACCAAAAAAAACTTTTCGAAATCACGAAAATAAAAGCCATAAATGCAATGTAACAGTGATCATAGGGAGTGTGACCGATTTTTTTTACAATAAACTACATAAATAAATTATAACACCAAAATCTAGAGCCATATTTTAGGCCACTGAATTGCAGTGGCAGCTAGGGGTGTACAACTCCTCTAGAGCAGTTTTGAGTGAAGATCTCATAGGTAGTGATTCAAGTTGCAGTTTATTGGCAATAGCATTCCAGACCCTGGGGTCATGAATAGCAAAGGCCCTTCCTCCAGTTTTTGTACGGCAATGGGAATGTGAAGCTGGTAAATGAGCGAATACCTGAGGTCAAATTTGTTCTTTGAAACAGAGAGGAGATCCAGTAGGTAGTCTGCGGAATTTTTTGTAAGTACATCGTGAATAAATAAGATCTGGTGCACAAGCTGTCGAACATTAAGAGATGTTAAGTTTGACCCAATGTAGAGATCACAGTGGTGAGTCTATGGGGCAGTGTTGAGTCTATGGGCAGTGTTGAGTCTACGGGCAGTGCTGAGTCTATGGGCAGTGTTGAGTCTATGGGCAGTGCTGAGTCTATGGGCAGTGTTGAGTCTATGGGCAGTGCTGAGTCTATGGGCAGTGTTTATCAATTCTACAGAATCTGAGCCTCGCTCGCACTGCGTGTTCGCCTATCCGCACTACGATTTATAAAAGCACCCTGCTAAGGCCTCACGTGATAACAGCCCCGCCGAGTCGCCTGCCCATGATTCGAGGCACGGAACGTCGAATCTCCTCCTCCACCACGACCACACGAGGACATTGTTTTGTTTGTAACCTCACCACGAAGGAGGATATAGCTCAAGACCCCCTCCCCAGACACCTACGCAGCGTTGCGCTGGTGAGTGCCGCGTTGAGGCCTATTCCGGGAGTGTCACCGGTCTCGGCTAGATTGCCCAGCCGGCCGAGGCGGCACTTTGGCCGGCTACAGATGCCGCTGTCATGGGATGGTCTCCATAGAGACCTGGAAGATGGTCTCTAGGTTATGTTGTGGGTTAGCAAGCTTCCAAAGGATGCCTGAAGGCTGCCGCTAGGCTTCTGTAACGAATCTTTGCTGCGTGTTTTAAACTTGAATTATTTGCAATGCACGCGTGTCAATGTGCTCTAGAGGAGTTGTACAACCCTAGCTGCCACTGCTATTCAGTGGCCTAAATTATGGCTCTAGATTTTGGTGTTATAATTTATTTATGTAGTTTATTGTTAAAAATTCGGTCACAGTCCCTATGATCACTGTTACATTGGATTTATGGCTTTTATTTTGGTGATTTCGAAAAGTTTTTTTGTTTTGGCCATGTTTTTGTTTATTGTAGTACGGAGTTAGACTGATGGCTTTAATCTTAGTTGTCTTGTGGTTGTTGTTATTTGACTTGTATCCCACTGGGATTTTTGCACACAGCGTTGGTGTACGGTGCTATTTCAGGGATATTTTGATATTTTTTCCTGTATTTTCTGTTTGCACAGTCACATAATCACTTTAAGATGTTTTCTTGTTCATGTTTTTTGTTTGTTGCGGTTGCACCCGATTCAAGAGCCGAATGGCTCACAGGGCTATACCAAATAAATCAACTATGAACTATGCGTCGCTCGAAAGACTTCACTAGAGCGCGTCGCGTTCAAGCTCGCTTTGTCTACCTTAGGAGCTTACAAAGTGCCGCCCAATAATTTACCGTGCGTCTGCCTCTTAGGCCGAGTGAATTGCTTGAACAAGTGCACATTCAGAAGCGTAAACTCTGCGAGTATCTCGTTTTAAATTTTGATTTGAAGCTTTCGTGACTGCGGTAATTCATATTCTTAGCTCTTTCGGTAAAGTCAGAGTTGAAGGGAAACAATAAAACAATAAAATATATATAAAACAAAAAAAATTCTCACGACGTTTCGACCTGATGACGACCGGTGTGTTATGGTCGAAACGTCGTGAGAATTTTTATTGTTTTATATATTTTATTATTTTATTGTTTCCCTTCAACGTGACTTTACTGAAAGAGCTAAGAATATCTCGTTTTATTCATAGTCCGTGTTTCCAAGGACAAAAAAAATTGCACATTCTCATTACCAATACATCAACCTGGCTGGCGGTCACACTTGCCAGGAGCCCCTTTCCCTGTCGGTTTGACATTTTTTTCAACTCAATTGTTTTTATTACACAGCTCTTGGACAGATGTGCGGCAGTGTTGGTTTATACCCTGGGAGGTGCTCTCACTTCAGGGGCTGTTTCATTGATGGGAAAAAACCTGAGCTGGGGCTGTAATCAATGTTGTTTTATTGATCTAGTTTAAAACATCAGCACGAACATCGGTGCCAAACTAACACGATGTGAGGCGCTAGATTTGAAGCTTTCGTGATGTGCAAGGATTCATACTCTTTGGATTTTTTTCGGTAAAGCCGCGGAGGTAAAAAAAAATCAAGTTAAACCCAAGTTAAACTTTAGCAGCCTTATAGTTTACAGCAGTATACTCTGCAAGGCAACCAGTTTGTCAGCTTAACTACTGCCTCCTGCCTCTGGTTCACGTGTGTAACGCTCTTCAACCTGCACACGGCCATCTCTCCGTCCCCAACCCCCTGCAGCATAACAGAAGGTGGCTTAACTTAGCCCCCCCCCCACGGCCCTTCTTATCCCCCCCCCCTTAACCTGTATACAATCTCGGGTGTCTTAGAGTTCTCTTCACCTGATGCAGCAATTTTGCTGTGACGGTTTCCACCTCAAGACGGAAGCTTGTGCTGCTGCCTCCGAAACGTCGTGATTTTAATTGAGTTGTTTTTTTCATTTATTTATTTTATAGATTTTTTTTTACCTACGTGACTTCAGCAAAAAAAAACAAAGAGTCCGATGCGAGGAGGCGTTTCCCCCAACGTTCGTTTTCTGCGGTGGCAAAAAATGCAGCCTCTGCGAAACGATGAGAACCTAAACATTTTGCTCAACACAGGAGGAACGTGTCCATCAGTGAGGGAGCCTTAGGCATGCATCCAATTGTCCCGTTGTGAAGGAGGAGGTCTTTAACCCGGCATGGTTGTCACCTGGTGTACAGGAGGTCGTGGGGTTTGATACCGACCCTGACACTCCCTGCTCTATCTTTGGAGTTGACGTTTCTCGCGCCCCGCGGCCGCGTGGATTTCTCTCCCAGAGTCCTCCGGTTTTTTCCCTTCCACATTCAGAAACGCCACGCGTTTAGAGTATTTTGCCCTGAATGTCCACTTGATATCAGCCCACCGTTTATGGGCCAATGTCTCTTCTTAAAAAGAGCTATGTAGCACGGTGGTGTGCTTCGCGTGGCAAGATTAAACATTGGTTAGTTTTATTAGTATATATATTTTTTTAAAGTGATTTGTTTTACTCTTCCTGTAACTCTGCACTCACGCCGTGTTTTTGTTTTGTGTTTGTTGTCATGTTTCTGACCCAGCGCCACAGCTGGACATCTGTGAAAAAAGAGCTTCATAGCGCTTTGGATTCCTCCTCTTGCAGTCTAAATAAATATCATTCCCACTGCTCCTCCTACTCCCTCCCCTTCACCCCTCCTAGCCAAGTGAAGGAAGCCGCCAGGCCGACCATCTGCCACCCCCCCCCCCCCCATGGAGACTTTCCACACCACCACCCGTTTAGTGGCCTTGCTGGTCGTTGTGCTGGGCGACCGTCACAACCCCTTCGCCCTGCCCCTTGACCGTGAGTAGCAAACAGCGCCGCTACCCCACTTGAGACGATGCCCCCTCTCAACGCTACTCCCACTAAAGGCCATCGACTAAACTCGACTCTTTTGACTTCACCAGGCAATGCCCACTGAGCTTCGTGGCTCTTTTTTTTTTCAGAAGCGCCCCGGCTCTTGCAAATGATAGCTTCAACGAAGCACTTCGACGTTCAAGCGGGGCCGAGTACTCGAAACACTTGTGGGTATTTGTTTGAGTAGTGTGTGGGTCTCTGTGTGAGTAGTGTGTGGGTATCTGTGTGAGTAGTGTGTGGGTCTCTGTGTGAGTAGTGTGTGGGTATCTGTGTGAGTAGTGTGTGGGTCTCTGTGTGAGTAGTGTGTGGGTCTCTCTGTGAGTAGTGTGTGGGTATCTGTGGGTCTCACACAGAGACCCACACACTACTCACACAGAGACCCATACACTACTCACTCAGAGACCCACAGACTACTCACAGAGAGACCCACACACTACTCACAGAGAGACCCACACACTACTCACAGAGATACCCACACACTACTCACACAGAGACACACACACTACTCATAGAGAGACCCAGACACTACTCACTCAGAGACCCACACACTACTCACACAGAGACCCACAGACTACTCACTCAGAGACCCACACACTACTCACACAGAGACCCACACACTACTCACAGAGAGACCCACACACTACTCACTCAGAGACTCACACACTACTCACACAGAGACACACAGACTACTCACACAAAGACCCACACACTACTCACACAGAGACACACAGACTACTCACACAGAGACTCACACACTACTCACTCAGAGACCCACACACTACTCACACACAGAGACCCACACACTATTCACACAGAGACCCACACACTACTCACACAGAGACCCACACACTACTCACACAGAGACCCAATACACTACTCACACAGAGACCCACAGACTACTCACACAGAGACCCACAGACTACTCACACAGAGACCCACACACTACTCACTCAGAGACCCACACACTACTCACACAGAGACCCTCACACTACTCACATAGAGACCCAGACACTACTCACTCAGAGACCCACACACTACTCACACAGAGACCCACAGACTACTCACTCAGAGACCCACACACTACTCACAGAGAGACCCACACACTACTCACAGAGATACCCACACACTACTCACACAGAGACACACACACTACTCACAGAGAGACCCAGACACTACTCACTCAGAGACCCACACACTACTCACACAGAGACCCACAGACTACTCACTCAGAGACCCACACACTACTCACACAGAGACCCACACACTACTCACAGAGAGACCCACACACTACTCAGAGAGAGACTCACACACTACTCACACAGAGACACACAGACTACTCACACAGAGACCCACACACTACTCATACAGAGACTCACACACTACTCACTCAGAGACCCATACACTACTCACACACAGAGACCCACACACTACTCACACAGAGACCCACACACTACTCACACAGAGAGACCCACACACTACTCACACAGAGAACCACAGACTACTCACACAGAGACCCACAGACTACTCACACAGAGACCCACACACTACTCACACAGAGACCCACACACTACTCACACAGAGAGACCCACACACTACTCACACAGAGAGACCCACACACTACTCACACAGAGACCCACACACTACTCACATAGAGACCCAGACACTACTCACATAGAGACCCACAGACTACTCACAGAGAGACCCACACACTACTCACAGAGAGACCCACAGACTACTCACACAGAGAGACACACACACTACTCACACAGAGACCCACACACTACTCACACAGAGACCCTACTAACACTCTGCTGTATTTTCGCCCGCAGCTGCGGTTATCATCTCTGGCCACGTACGGTACCAAAGAAGCTCACATCAGGTGTATGCAGCAAAGCAGCAACCTCCGGACACACGACGGAAAGGTGCACGGTTGCGACATCACACACACACACGTACAGGGCCCAGTTGAGTACGCAGTTTGTTAAGGTGCAGCACTGCAAGTACTTGCTCGGCCCGGAGCGACCCCCCCCACCACCCTCGGGAGCGACCTCTGCCCGCTCGCTGTCTCTGCCCCCCCCACCACCGCCTCACACAGCCAGCCCCCCGTCGATGCTGACGGAGCCAGACAGGATGTACAGGGCGAGAGAGGGAGAGGCGGTGTACATGGAGTGCTCGGTGTGGCCGCCCGCCACCATCCTGTGGTGAGACCGAACGCCGCGCCTGAGCGTCCATCCCGCTCCGCCTCTCCTCTCGCTCTCCGTTCGCTGGAGACTCTTTTTGTTTATTTCACCGCCTGATGCCCACCGAGCCGTGCAGCTGTTTTTCAGAAGCTACCCGGCCATGTCGCAAACGACAGCCCTGACGACGAAGAGGCTCCTCGTTCATTCGGCATGCCGTCATCGCGCCTCGACGCTCCCTGTCGCGAGGGCTGTACGTGCCCTGAACTTCTTTCGCACCCTACATGGCCAACCGTGCTAATAAGAGGTACGGGAGCTGAGTCTGTTTTGTGAATGCCGCCAGCGGGTTTGCATGGCTGGCCACGTACGGAGCAAAAAAAGTTCAACATAGAACACTCCCATAGACTTCAATGTTAAAGGCTCCCATATACTTCAATGTTAAAGGCTCCCATAGACATTAATGTTAAAGACTCCCATAGACTTCAATGTTAAAGACTCCCATAGACTTCAATGTTAAAGACTCCCATAGACTTCAATGTTAAAGGTTCCCATAGACATTAATGTTAAAGACTCCAATAGGCTTCAATGTTAAAGGCTCCCATAGGCTAACATTTATAATTTCGCGCGTGCGGGGGCGGGGTTGGGCGACTGTCGATGGCCGCCACACGGATGTGGCTCAGAGCGAGAGAGCGAGAGAAGGGCACTCAACGCGGCGGAGGGCCGCGTGAACCTCGCCGCTCCAACGTCCCCCGGGACGTTCGCCTCCGCGTCTCCCGAAGCCGCCGACCCCGGATCTCAAAACCCCCGACGGCATCGCCGTCAAACCGCAACGGTTCACGCCCCCCACCTGCCCCCCGCCTGCCCCCCCCCACGCCTTCCCGCGCACCGCCAGGTTCAGGAACTACCGGAGCTTGAAAGTTAAGGGCGAGCGCTTCCAGATCTTCGAGAACGGCACCCTTCGCATCCTGGACTTGCGGCGCGAGGACACGGACACTTACACCTGCTTCGCCACCAACAACCTGAACAGCGACCAGCTGCGGGCGCACCTCTCCGTCGAAGGTGAGCAAAGTCGCCGCCGGCAACAAACCCGCCGGCCGGAATCCCTCTCCGATCCGGCGCCGAGCCATTAACCGCCGCCGTCGAAGACGAAGATCCCCCGCCGTGTAGCCTCAACAGGCCGCGGGGGCGAGCGCCGTTAGCGAGCGGCGCCTGTGAAGGCCGGCACGGCGCACGAGGGGGCGGGTGGCCGGCGCCACGCCCGACCGCCTTTGTCTCCCCGGTGCTGGCGATGTTCGCCACACACCGCGCCGGGTGCTCGTTTGAGGCCGAGTCGACTTAGGGGAGGCCCAAGACCGGTTCAGATAATCGTCACCGCGTGTTGGTGGCCGTGAGCGGGAATCGAACTCGGGTTCGCAGGGTTCGTAGCGCGGTGTAGCGCGGTGTAGACCGCTACACCCGCCACCGCCACCATTAACTACCACCACCATCACCCCCACAACCACCCCCACAGTGGCGCCGGGCGGTGAGGAGGAGGACGAGGAGGAGGACGAGGACGAGGAGGACGAGGAGGAGGACGAGGAGGGAGACGAGGAGGAGGACGAGGAGGAGGACGAGAAGGAGGAGGACGAGGAGGAGGGCCAGGACGATGGCAAGGAGGCCTCTACGTCCTCGCCATCGGCCCCCAACGCCGGTAGCGGCCGTGACGGCGGTGCTGATGAGGGCGAGGATGACGACGACGAGCTGTTAGCTACCTCGCCAGGTACGCGGGAGGGCGGCGGCTTGGATCGTCTGACCACCCTGACGATGCAAATGGCCGTGGTCAGCCCAATGAGATCGGCGGCGCGGAAAGTCCTGGGTTTTAAAAAAACTTGGTTTCTGGCCACCCCGTGAATCTCCATTGGCTGCTCGGGTTCCCAAGTGCTTGCTCCATTCATGCTTGGATTCAATGTTAAAGGCTCCCATAGACTTCAATGTTAAAGGCTCCCATAGACTTCAATGTTAAAGACTCCCATAGACTTCAATGTTAACGGCTCCCATAGACTTCAATGTTACAGGCTCCCATAGACTTCAATGTTAAAGGCTCCCACAGACTTCAATGTTAAAGGTTCCCACAGACTTCAATGTTAAAGGCTCCCGTAGACTTCAATGTTAAAGGCTCCCGTAGACTTCAATGTTAAAGGCTCCCGTAGACTTCAATGTTAAAGGCTCCCGTAGACTTCAATGTTAAAGGCTTCCATAGACTTCAATGTTAAAGGCTCCCATAGACTTCAATGTTAAAGGCTCCCATAGACTTCAATGTTAAAGGCTCCCATAGACTTCACTGTTAAAGGCTCCCATAGACTTCAATGTTAAAGGCTCCCATAGACTTCAATGTTAAAGTCTCCCATAGACTTCAATGTTAAAGGCTCCCATAGACTTCAATGTTAAATGGCTCCCATAGACTTCTATGTTAAAGGCTCCCATAGACTTAAATGTTAAAGGCTCCCATGGACTCATGGAGGTGCACACATCGAGGGCAGTCAACCAATTTGCGGTCAAACGGAGATAAAATAACGCTTTGACAATAAAACGATTCTCAGCATCGCAACTCTGGGCAGGGGTTTGCTGTTTTGGCAAAGAGCGTTGTTGACACGCGGGTGGCGGTGGTGGTGGTGGTGGTCCACCGCTCACCGCAGAGGAGTTACAATCGGGCACCTGACGTCAATGATGTGACAGTCGGCGTTTTAATTTACCAAATAGTTTTAAACGTAGTGTGATGGATCGTCTCTCTGAATGAGTGATTGGGTGGGTGGGTGAGTGGCTGAGTGAACAAGTGAGGAAGAGGTTTCAGTCTCAACTACCAACAACCTCCAACAAATCTTCCATCCCCTAGGAGGTGGTGGCGGTGGTGGTGTTAGTGGTGTTGGTGGTGTTGGTGTTGGTGGTGTTGGTGTTGGTGGTGTTGGTGGTGTTGGTGGTGGTGTTGGTGGTGGTGTTGGTGGTGTTGGTGGTGGTGTTGGTGGTGATGTTGGTGGTGTTGGTGGTGTTGGTGGTGATGTTGGTGGTGGTGTTGGTGGTGTTGGTGGTGATGTTGGTGGTGTTGGTGGTGATGTTGGTGGTGGTGTTGGTGGTGATGTTGGTGGTGGTGTTGGTGTTGGTGGTGTTGGTGGTGTTGGTGTTGTTGGTGGTGGTGGAAATGGAGGAGGAGGCGGAGGGTTATAGGAGGCCCCCCCGGTACTCGTACATCGCTCTCATCGTAGCGATGGCGACTGACGTCTCGTTTCTCCGCTTGCCCCTTTGCAGCGGCGATGGCATCATCAGCAGCGGCGACGACGTCAGTGGTGACGACGTCAGCGGGGCGGGCGTCCGCCACCAGCAAGGCGTCTTGCTGCCCCGGTGCCGCTTGGCCCACGGCGCTTCTGCTCGCGCTGGTGCCGTCGTTGGCGCGCGGCGGCGACGTCTAGAAGGAAGCTTTTCTTTCTCGCTCTCGCAAAAATCTTTACGATTTGCGATGCCCCGTTGCGTTCCGACATCGTTTCTCGTTTCCACGCATTCACGTTGTCCCGAGTTTTATTCGGGGAAAAAAGTAACTCGCCGTGTGCCCGCGACGTCTCGCGGAGAGCCGTCTTGCGTGACGATTTTAAACGCGAGTTGCGACTGAGTCATGCCCTGAAGTTGTTCCGTGCTGCTGCTGCTGCCGTGCTGAAGACGTAATGATAAAGGCGCCAAGTTAGCTGTTGCTGCTGTTGTTGACACAAATGTTGCCGTTGTTGATGGTCCAGCTGAGGCAGGGAGAAGCTGCCTTAGTCTTGCGGGGCGAACGCTGTTGTGGATCTGGTGGGGGGGGGGGGGCGCTGTGGTGCTCTGTGAGTGATGTACAGCAAAGGGAGACTAGAGTCTTGTGCGTCCGTCTCGTCTCACACGCTTAGGTGAGGACATCACTGATTAAGAATATTATTTTGTTACCAGGTTAAGAAGGGCCCACAACTGGGGCCTATCGTTGGCTTCTGATTTCACCGATTTTCCTCGAGTCGAAATAAAAACATCTGATTGTGAATATAACAGCACGAGCTTTAACTACCCGGCTTCGCCCGGGACTTGGATTCACCACGTCCGGCCGCCTTTGTCTCCCGATGTTCACACCACAACATTTACACGTTTGAGGCTGAGTCGACCTAGGGGAGGCCCAGGACCGGTTGAAATAATCGTCACCGGTGGTGGCCGTGAGCGGGAATCGAACTCGGGTCGCCGGGTTCGTAGCGCAGCGTAGCGCTAACCACTACACTACCGCTCCCCCCCCCACACACAGACACACACAGACACACACACAGCCACACACAGACACACACACAGACACACACAGACACACACACAGACACACACAGACACACACAGACACACACAGACACACACAGACACACACACAGACACACACAGACAACGCTAACCGCTACACTACAATGCGTTACGCTTCCACGTGCGCGGGTCACGTGACAGATTTGATGTCACAGCTCACTTGCCGTGCAAAAAATAAATGCATTATTGAGCTCCCCCCCCCCCCTAAAATAGAAGCTAAAAGTGTATTTTTATAATGTTTGCACGGTGTACAGTCTGGAAAGTACCCACATGGCAAATTTAAAGTTTGTTGCATGTCGGGAAGTACGCTAAACATTTTGAACAGACACACATAATCACAACTTTGCCTTTTATATATCTGGAGATAAGGGAAACTACCGTTCGCAAACTATCACGGTTTGAAAGAGACGCTTAACGACGCCTCGGTGGTGTTTAAAGAAGTTGTTACCACGTAAAATCTCCACATTCTATGGGGAGCAAAATAAACACATCATGCTCCAGTTTAAATGCCCCGACCACCCGTGAGATCACCACGGAGCTTAGGCCAAGTTCGCTGACAGGTCACGGGACAGACCCAGATGCCATGGGTTGACTGACTTGAGGCAATTGGCAGATGCATCACAGTACACATCCACACCCACCCTCCCACTCACCCACCAACCGATTCACCCACCCTTTCACTCACTTACCCACTCACCTACCCAGCCACTCATCTACCCATCCAGTCATTCGCCCACTCACCTACCCACCCACTCACCTACCCACCCACTCACCTACCCACCTACTCACCTACCAACCCACCCACTCATCTACCCATCCAGTCATTCACTCACTCACCTACCCACCCACTCATCTACCCACCCACTCACCTACCTACCCACTCACTCACCTACCCACTCACTCACCTACCCACTCACTCACCTACCCACCCACTCACCTACCCACCCACTCACCTACCCATCCACTCACCTACCTACCCAGTCATTCGCCCACTCACCTACCCATCCACTCACCTACCCACCCTGTCATTCGCCCACACACCTACCCATCCACTCACCTACCCACCCACTCACCCACCCACTCACCTACCCACTCACCTACCCACCCACTCACCTACCCATCCAGTCATTCGCCCACTCACCCCACACCACACCGCACCGTTTGAACCTCTTCCTCCTGCGCTGATACGAGCCGTCATCAAAGATGTTCGCAGCCGCCGGGTCCACGACCCAGTGATTGCTTCTGCCCGGCCGGCCCGGCCTTCTGGGCACTTTAACGAAGCAGTCTTCAAACGTGAGGCAGCGACGGACAGAGTTTCCCCGCTTCTTGTCATTGTTCTGATAGAAGGGGAAGTTCTCAGTAATGAAGCGACGGATGTCCCTCGCTGTCAGGCGGCCCTCGGCCGGGATGACAATTGCCATTGTGGTGCCACAACAGAGAAGCCGCTCCGTCGAAACCGGGGCAGTCGCTGTGCTGCTGCGACCGAGAAGCCACCTGGCTCCCATCACAGCACTTCCCCTGCCCCCCCCCCCCCCCCACCTAAACACACACACACTCAAGTAGGGCCTCATAGGGAGGGGGGGGGGGCACCTGCCCTGAGTTGTTACCCGAGAGGCCCCCTCGTGGGGGTGCTCCACGGTTTCTCAGGGTTAGGGAATTGGCAGGCACCCCCCCCCCCCAGGCCAAATGGCACTGCGGCGCCGTGGCTTAACTTAGAATTAAATGACCATGGAGAACTCGCTGAGAACTGCAGTGAGGAGATGCCTAGGACACACGCGGACCAGCAGACAGGTGGGGAGCGGGGCAGCGCGGGTTAAGCGTCTCTACCCATGGTGCACCGCGGGTTAGCGTCTCTACCCATGATGCACCGTGGATTAACGGCCCTACCTATGATGCACCGCGAATTAACGGCCCTACCCATGATGCACCGCGGATTAACGGCCCTACCCATGATGCACCGCGGATTAACGGCCTGACCCGTGATGCACCGCGGATGGGCGGTGCGAGGGCTTTGAAAGGAGGATAAAAAGGGACGCTTTGGGGAAGCACGGGGAGAGAAAATAGAGGGCAGACAGGTCGATTAAGTATCAGGCAGTAGCGAGATAGGTTAGACCTGTCCTGCTGGTCCGTACTGACACGCACAGTCTAGTTCGTTTATTCGTGGGGAATAAACCGTCCGTAGGGTATAAACCGCATCGTGTTGTCTCTGTGAGTACGGAGGGGCGGTGCGTGGTGTGGCGAGCCTGCCCGCGGTGATTCTTTTGTTTGCGCGTGAGTGATTAATTTTACCCACGTGTTTACGCTCGCACGGGTGAGTCCACTCGGGGCTTGACGCGCATGCCGGGGCAGCAGCAACGTGCTATCGCCCTGGGAATAAAAGTACGGGTCCTTCGATCATTAAATGCACTCGTGCGTGGTGTGGTGAGCCTCTGCATTGTGTGGTACTGGTTGCACTTCGCCCGCGCCAGTATGGGGACGTGCAGGAGCAGCGGCGCTCACGGCACGCGCCGCGCGTGCCGGGAATTGCGCAGCGCGACCTAATTAGTTGCTTCCGACCGGCTGCGAAGGTAAATGAAACAAGATTACACAATTCAAGCACGCGATGCTGCTGGCGGTGGTTACCGCGTGAGTAGAGCTGCGCCGTGAGGTACACGGGTACCCACGGGCATAATCATACAACGGGTGTTGCAGTTGTGGTAGTGGTATGAATTTAACGGGGGAGTCGGGAGCCAACGGCCCCGACAATTCGGTGATGGCGGGGGACGGTAGCCCCCACAAATGCATTTTTCTGTTTCCACCACCATAACCACAACCTTAGTAATGTGTGAACAACAGATCAATGTTGGTGAACTGATATACATGGGTTATCTCCACTGTAATGAAGGTGAGTGGTGCTGTTCAACAAAGCTGTAAGTATATTTGTACAACCACTATACTGCAGTCTTTTTTCGGGGAGACTGGTTCCCATTAAGTGAAAAATGGATCTCCCCTTCTCACGCATCAAATTAGAGCAGAAATGTAAATATACACACACAGCAGATTGAGCAGTTGCTAACGTTCATCATCCATATTTCATTAGAATATTTACCCAGGAAAGCACCACCGAGACTGAAGACTACGTGCATAGATAAAAATGAATGCTCTTACAGACACCACAGTGCTGCCCTGCAAGTCGGGCGTGCAGAGTTTTACGATCTCTGCGTGATCCATAACTCAAAGAGTTGCTGTGTAAGAGGAGTGTGGGCACCGTACTCCGCTGATGAAAAAAGAGCTCCATCCTCTGCTTTCACAGATACCATTAAAACATTAACCTTGTTTATATAAAGTGTTTTAGAAATGCTTGACAAGTTTCTTCACTTCCTGGGAAAACTGTTAGAAAGTTCACAGACCTTCAATAATGCACACCATACATTTCATCAATGTGGTATACTTTCATAAAACATATTTGAGCTTATTTCCATTCACATTAATGAATGGCATCTCGGCTTAAATAAAATTAACGCTATGCACACTTGAAGGTCAGAAGCTGTATTCCTGTATAAGCATCTGTTTGAATGCAAAATGCAACCTATATGTTAACCTTATCCAGAAACACAAATCAAAGTGTCACCATTGTCAAATATACATTTGACGGCTCTCATCTGAGCTTGAGGGTGGAAATTATACATTTATTGGCAGGCACCGGCCTCTGCATAGGATGACTCTTCTATTTAGGATGTATAGCAAGGTTTGCTACGTACTGTGCGAAAGAAGTTCAACATACACACATGAGGATTACAATAATAATAAGAATAACGCGAATGAATTTGTCCAGAATAGCCTCCTTGAGTCTCGAGATATTCGTGTCGAGAATACTGCCATTGGGATGCTGTGATGACGGTGATAGGCGCCTGCAAACGTGGGAGGAGGAGCACCCGGAGAAGATTCCTGACCTTCACGCTTCAGGGTCGCCCCTTCTTCATATTTTACCGTCACTCGTGGCCACGTAGCGAAGCGTTTTTCTGGATTTTGTTGTTATTCTGTCTCTCACTGTTCAAATAAACCTACAATTAAAATTATAGACTGATCATTCCTTTGTCATGGGGCTAACGTACAAAATCAGCAGGGGATCAAATACTTTTTTCCCTCACTGTAGACTCAACACTACCATAGACACAACACTACCACCCATAGACTCAACACTACCATAGACTCAACACTACCATAGACTCAACACTACCATAGACTCAACACTACCCATAGACTCAACACTACCATAGACACAACACTACCACCCATAGACTCAACACTACCATAGACACAACACTACCATAGACTCAACACTACCACCCATAGACTCAACACTACCACCCACAGACTCAACACTACCATAGACTCAACACTACCATAGACTCAACATTGCCCATAGACTCAACACTGCCAATAGATTCAGCACTACCCATGGACTCAACACTGCCATAGACTCAACACAGCCCATAGACTTATGGACCACAACGCCTCTGTCACCAGACTTATGGACCTCAACGCCTCTGTATCACCAGACTTATGGACCACAACGCCTCTGTGTCACCAGACTTATGGACCACAACGCCTCTGTGTCACCAGACTTATGGACCACAACGTCTCTGTCACCAGACTTATGGACCACAACGCCTCTGTGTCACCAGACTTATGGACCACAACGTCTCTGTGTCACCAGACTTATGGACCACAACGTCTCTGTGTCACCAGACTTATGTTTGTTGCGGTTGTACCCGACTTATGAGCCGCATGGCTCACAGGGCTATACCTAATAAATTAAACTTCTGTGTCACCAGACTTATGGCCCACAACGCCTCTACGTGTACAAATATATATATATATTTTTTACCAATTCCACTTTACAATAAAATTGTAGACACGGCACAATATATATTTCTGAATCTTTATTTTTACCAACATTTTAAAAAAATATTCTCCGTTAAGGCAAAATTCTGAAATATTGGATTTTTTACAAAGCCTTGTGAATTCACCTTGTATCTGAACAAGTTCAATTTGTGCAAATATTTTTTTGTCAAACGTATAAATAACAAAGACATTGCTTACAAATATCAGCTCCTATGTTTTCAAGTCAATACAGTTTGGGTAGTGAATAAATTATAGTCTAAATAAGCTACACAATAGGAATTGTAGGCAAATATAGTTATAATCAAAGAAATTTTTTTTAACAATCACGTGGTCCCTGTAGTCGCTGTTAGAGACGAAATATGCTTGAAAGAAGCTTTTAATGAAGAAATAACAATCATCTAATTCAAAACACAACACGATTCAAAGATGTTTCATTTTAAAACTTGAAAACGGAGCATGGGCCGCTTGCGTGAATGCGTCCTTCGTGTGCCGTAAATGTTGTGACTTTCCTGGCCGAAGGCCCTAAAATGCTTGGACCCTCATTGGTGCACAGCGTCTCAGCAGCAGCAGCAGTGGGGCTTGCTTCAACCGATAGGTACGAACATCCAGACGTGAATCAGCAAAGGGCATTTCTAGTCCTAGTTAGACAAAATCTACATCAACACGTAACAAAACTACAATTCGTGTTGTAGAGAATGTACCTCCTCCTATACGTGTAACTTTTAAGTGGTATGCCTTGTAACTGATGAATGATCCGAGCGTGCTCCCTATTGCAAAGACGATGAGTTACTTCAGAGGCCGACGCTTCGTGAAACACAAAAGTACCCTTTGACCCGTATCACAAGAACAACAGGTCTCACCCGAGTTCTCTGTACAGGTTACTTCCAAACAGACACACTTTGTCCTAACATCACTTATTCAATGTTTAGCCCTCAGACAAAATGTTACATGCACACGCACAATCAGACAAGCATTCATTCTAAATTATTGACAGGCATTTTAACAAAATTTAATTACTGCAGTGAAATATACTGCATCAGGTTACATCGTATTAACAATAAGCTATTTTTAAAAAATATGCACCGTCTACTTAACAGTGTATGTACAACGTACTATTGCCATTTGCACGCTGGCGTCTCGGTCAAAATTAATAACATTCTAAACATTACCTACAAAGTCACGTAGAAGGGAAATAATAAGAGAATAATAATCAAATAAATTCTCACGACGTTCGCAAGTAGCCAAAACGTGGTGAGAATTTTATTTCATGTTTTATTTTTATTACCTTATTATTTCCCTTCTACGTGACGTTACCGAAAGAACCAAGAAGATGAATCCCTGCAGTCACGAAAGCTTTAAATCGAAAAATTACCTAGAAACTCCACAACTAAGATGCCACATCAACCAATGCCCCCTACTGACAGGCTCTTGCCAACATGCAGGCCGGTGCAGGGTCACCACCTTGTGCCACACAGGGGCAGCTGCTACTTGGGGGTGCTCTTCGAGTGTTTGAAACGGGATACAAAACTTCGAATTGCTGAGACAATCTAGATTTGAAGTTTGTGACTGCAGGGATCCATACTCCTTGGTTCTTTCGGTAAAGTCACGTAGAGGCGATTAAGCAGGCACCATATAAATGCAATTGATAAAATAGTGAATGCTTGGGAGCTTATTGGCTCTCGCTCCTGGTTAGAGATCAACCCAACCCACAGGTCCACAAAGACTGGCCGTCCTTACTCTGCAGGTTGAACCTAGGAGCTGAGTGTTCAACTTCACATTCTTGTCATTAAAGGCCTGTGACAAAGGTGCATCTATTGTAGCGACATCGTCTCTGGCTCTCACATCTACCGGGTCTCCACTTGACGTTGTATTGTCTAGGAGTAAGTCCACCCACACTTCCACAAACTGCTGGGATCCATACTCGTTGGTTCTATTCGGTAAAGTCACGTAGGTAAAAAATAAAACAAAAAATCACGACGTTTCGGCCACAACACAAGTGGCCTTTTTTGTTGTTTTATTTTTTACCTACGTGACTTTACCGATTAGAACCAAATAGTATGGATCCTTTCAGTCACGAAAGCTTCAAATCTAAAACTGCTGGGAGTTGCCTCGCTCTGCCTCACAGTCAGAATTCTCCTCCTGCTTCACGTTGCCTCCATCAATATGAAGGTCCCATTTTGGAGTTGAATCTTCATCTTCACATTTCACCTTCACTTCTTTGCTCTTCACCATCACTTCTTCCCTCTTCACCTTCACCTCTTCATATTTCACCTCGGTTCCTTTTCAGTGTCAAAGCTGGGATTTTCCTCCGGTTCTTGTATCATGAGGGATGGGCTTATTGTGGCACTTTGACTTTCACAAGCTGATTTCAAACTCCACTCCTTGTGGATCTTCTGATGCTTCTGTGTTCTCTGGTGTACTTGAAGATTTTGTTGCTGTGAAAACGCCTTCCCGCACAGAGTGCACCAGAAGGGTTTCTCTCCCGTGTGTGTTCTCTGGTGTTTTACAAGATCAGATGAATGTGCAAACGCCTTCACGCACACACTGCACTTGAAGGGTTTCTCTCCTGTGTGTGTCCTCTGGTGTATTACAAGAGCAGATGACTGTGCAAACGCCTTTGCACACACACTGCACCTGAAGGGTTTCTCTCCCGTGTGTGTTCTCTGGTGTATTACAAGAGCAGATGAACGTGGAAACGCCTTCCCACACACACTGCACTTGAAGGGTTTCTCTCCCGTGTGTGTTCTCTGGTGTATTTTAAGAGCAGATGGCCATGCAAAAGCCTTCCCACACACACTGCACTTGAAGGGTTTCTCTCCTGTGCGAGTTCTCTTGTGCCGTGTCAAATTTCCAGTCCGATCCGTGCTGTATGCACGCTGGTCGCATTGTTGACTTGTCGTACCGAGCTGTGCCGACTGCCTTTGCTCCATCAGACCAGCGTCAGCTGCAGACAGAAAAAAATAATATCCACACCATCGACACGTCAGTATCGATGCACAGAGGAATGCATATATAGTCACATGTGACTTACACGTCTATACTTATTCATATATTCAGGATGTAGTATAAAAGTGTCCCAAATTCATCACAGGGCTGTTATGGCACACAATGAGAGGGCAAATTATTATAAACATGCATGGAAGCCCTCGTATCTTCAAAATGAATGTTCACCCAAAACTCTGAGTACACAATTTCAGCTGTCTGGCTACAAAAGGAATATGTATGAGAGCTAAATTCAGCTGACATAGCAAAAAGTGTTGAAAACAATACTATTTGTGTTATGCAGAAATTCATAAATTAACGTTCAATCGCAACTTAGAGGCGTGAATCCAGGCTCAGATGTCCTTGAATGCTGGGATGAACAGTTCCGACTTCAGCTGAATGTGTGTGCTGTGTAAACTTCCTGTTTCCAATCTTATAAAGAGTTCCAGAGGAAAACAAAAGTAAACTATTGTTATGCTATAACCTCCGTGTTCAACAGAGTTAATAGACGTTACTGCAAACACAAACTGTACACTGTCACTGGTTAAACAGTTGGTGGCGTGTCTAGAATCATGCCTGGCCACCTTTCATCTGCTTGGCATGAATGCTTCCTCACTCCACCAAGTAAGTAATTGAGGCTCAACGAACACAGCCGAGGCTAACTGGAGTTTGCGTGTCTCTCTCCGTGGTGAGATGTTAACTACCTCACCTGGTGTACAGGAAGTCGTGGGTTCGATCCCGACCCTGACGCCTGCTGTATATTTGGAGTTTGCGCGTCTCTCCGTATAGCGTCTTTGACCGATAGACATTGACACACGTATTCTTGTTGATTTCGGTAAAGTTACGTAGACAGAAAATAACAATAACAGATAATACAATTGAATTAAATAAAGACCACTTGTGTTGCGATCAAAACGCGGGTTTTTTTGCTTTATTTACTTATTTTTATTACGTTATAAAATAAGAATATCCACACCATCTACACGTCAGTATCGAGCCATGGAGGAATGCATATATACAGTCACACATGACTGACACGTCTATATTCATTCATGTATTCATGACTAGCTGTACTACCTGGCTTCGCTCGGGACTTGGATCCACCACGTCCGGCCGCCTTTGTCTCCCCAGTGGCGATGTTCACACCACAACAGTTACTCGTTTTAGGCTGAGTCGACCTAGGGGAGGCCCAGAAGCGGTTGAAATAATTATCACCGGTGGTGGCCGTGAGCGGGAATCGAACTGGGGTCGCCGGGTTCGTAGCGTAGCGCTAACCACTACACTACAATGCGTTACGCTTCCACAGACACACAGACACACACACAGACACACACAGACACACACAGATACAAACACACACACACAGACACACACACAGACACACACACAGATACACACACAGACAGAGCTAACCACTACACTACAATGCGTGACGCTTCCACCCACACACAGACACATACAGATACACACAGACACACACACTGACACACACACAGACACACACACACAGATACACACACACAGACACACACACACAGAAACACACAGACACAAAGATAAAGATCCCCCATATAGCCTTAACAGACTGTAGGGGCAAGTGCTGTTAGTGAGACACACACACACAGACAACGCTAACCGCTACACTACAATGCGTGATGCTTCCACATGCGAGGGTCATGTGACAGATTTGACGTCACAGCTCACTTGCCGTGCAAAAAATCTATACATTATTGAGCTCCCCTCCCCCCCCCTTAAAAAAAACACAAAAGTGTATTTGTATAATGTTTGCATGGTGTACAGTCTGGAAAGTACCCACATGGCAAATTTCCAGTTTGTTGCATGTCGGGAAGTACGCTAAACATTTTGAACAGACAACACACACAATCACAACTTTGTCTTTTATATATATTTGGAGATGCAGTGAAAAACTTTCCCAAAATTCATCACGCGGTTTCAGTATTTTTGATTTTCAGTTTGATTCATTTTGGTTATAGTCCCGTGAGCCATTCGGCTCTTGAATCGGGTGCAACCACAACAAGCAACAAAACAAAAACACGACCGAGAAAATCATCTTACAGTGACTATGTGTGACTGTGCAAACAGCACTGTCATGGCACGCAATGAGAGGGCAAATGTCATAAATATTCCTGTAAGCCCTCGCATCTTCAGCATTAATGTTGCCATAGAAACGTCGTGGGGTTTTTTGCTTCATTTGAAAAAATAAAAATTATGTTATTTTAATTTCATTTTCTATCTACGTGACTTTACCGAAAGAACCAAGAATATTAATTCCTGCAGTCACCAAAGTTTTAAGTCAAAACATTCACACACGTTGACAAAGCCTCACCTTGTGTTGTTGTGGGCAGGTCGCTTCTGATAACAAGAGCGGTATAGCAGCTCAAGCGGGCTTGGCCTGCTAACAAAAGAAAATAAAAACTGCGTGAATATTGACAATAAAACAAAGTTACAAAGTGGCGAGCCGGGTGAAGACAAATTAAACTTAAGCGAGATAATTAAAATAAACGCAATCAGGCGAGGGCAGGAGGCAAGGCCCCGCGTGGCTAGGCCCCGCGTTGTAAAGTTCCAACCTGGACATCGATTCCCATGTTCGCTGCTACTCAACTGACATCCCTACGAGAGAGAGCGAGGCTCTACCTTGGTAAACAACAACAACAACCACCACCACCACAACGATGAGAATTTCTCACCTCGGATTTCAGTGCAAGCGCGCAAACGGCAACTTCCTGTTACCTCGCGACCGCAGGAAGTAGTATGACGTCACTGCCCTTCCACGAGCGGCTAACTGAATAAATTATGTTAATCAGGCCGGCCCATACGTCGCGGGATGGGGGCGTGGGCGCTGAACCCGTCGCAATAAACTCGCGACTGCTTTAACGGTCACATTATGTTAATGAACCACCGGTCACTGGGCGTAGCTGTGCCCAAATAAGGATTGCCACTGGAACGATATCGGCGGTAACCCGAGCGGAGGTGAAGTCACGCTCAAGAGCGCGGTGGACGGGGGAGGGGTGAAAACCTTGGTGACATGACGTCACTAGCGAGGTACACCTTACCCTGGCGTTTCACGCCGATGAGGTAATTAAGAGTGGGGACGTAACAGAGTTGGAGTTTAAGTTGATTTAGATTCATTTTCCATTGCTCCCTCGGGTGTGTGAGCTCAGCAACAACGTGGACATTATTGTGTATACACTGTGTGTGTGTGTACACTGTGTGTGTGTGTACACTGTGTATGTATGTACACTATGTGTATACACTGTGTATACACTGTGTGTGTACACTGTGTGTGTACACTGTGTGTGTACAATGTGTGTGTGCATTGTGTGTACACTGTGTATATACACTGTGTGTATACACTGTGTATGCTGTGTGTGTACACTGTGTTTACACAATGTGTGTGTATACTGTGTGTGTACACTGTGTGTGTACACTGTGCAGTGTGTACACTGTGTGTGTGTACATTGTGTGTGTACACTGTGTGTATACACTGTGTGTGTGCACTGTGTGTGTGCACTGTGTGTGTGTACATTGTGTGTGTACACTGTGTGTGTACACTGTGTGTGTGTACATTGTGTGTGTGTACACTGTTTGTGTCCGCATTGAACCGAACCCCCGGCAAGGCCATCTACTTAATGACAAGAGAAAATTCACACGAAATGTCCTTTTCAATGAAGTCTTCCAGATGTAAATTGATATAAGCTTTTAATGAAGAAATAAAATCATCTAACTCAAAACACAACACAATTCAAAGATGTTTCATTTTAAAACTTCAAAACGGAGCATGGGGTACTTGCGTGAATGCGTCCTTCGTGTGCAAATGTTGTGACTTTCCTGGCCTGAAGGCCGTCAATGTGTTGGACCATTATTGGTGCACAGCGTCTCAACAACAGCAGTGGGGTTTGCTTCAACCGATGGTTACGAACATCCAGACGTGAATCAGCAAGGAGCATTTCTAGTCCCAGTTAGACAAAATCTACGTCAACACGTAAGACAAAACTACAATTCGTGTTGTAGAGAATGTACCTCCTCCTATACGTGTAACTTTTAAGTGGTATGCCTTGTAACTGATGAATGATCCGAGCGTGCTCCCTATTTCAAAGACAATGAGTTGCTCCAGAGGCAGACGCTTCGTGAAACACAAAAGTACCCTTTGACCTGTATCACAAGAACAACGGGTCCCACCCGAGTTCTCTGTACAGGCTACTTCCAAAACACACACATTGTCCTAACATCACTTATTCAATGTTTGACCCTCAGACAAAATGTTACATTTACGCGCACAATCAGACACGGTATTCATTCTAAATCATTGACGGGCATATTAACAAAATTGAATTACTGCAGCGAAATTGACTGCATCACGTTACATCATATTAACAAGAAGTTATTTTACAAATACGCACCGTGTGCTTAACAGTATATGTACAACGTACTATTGTTGCGTCATTCAAAACGAGTAGGCCATTGCATGCTGGCGTCTGGGTCAAAATGTAGCAAATTCTAAACATTACGCTACAAATAATATATGAGGGCGCTTCGATGGCAACACAAGCAATCGTCATCAGGTGGGACAAGCACAGCAGCAAGAAGAAGAAACTGCTGGAGTAGGCGCCTACTACTTCAGCAGTTTCTCTTGCTGTGGTTGTCCAACCTGATGACGATTGTTCGTGTTGTGATCTAAACGCCGTGATCTGTTGTGTTTCTACCCACGTGGTGACTTTACCGAAATAACTAGACAGTGTGGATTCCTGCAGTCACAAAAGCTTCGAATCAAGATTGCCTACAAAATACACAACTGAGATGACGCATCAATCATCGCCCCCTACTGACAGGCTCTTGGTCACATGCAGGCCGGTGCAGGGCCACCACCTTGTGCCACACAGGGGCAGCTGCTACTTGGGGATGCTCTTCGAGTGTTTCAGACGAGGTACGACACAAAACTCCGAGTTCCCGAGGCGATGAAGCAAGCACAGTGTAAATGCAATTATAACATAGTGAATGCTGGGGGGCTTATTGTCTCTCGCTCCTGGTTAAAGATCTACCCAACAGACAGGTCCACAAAGACTGGCCGCTCTTACTCTGCAGGTTGAACCTAGCAACTGAGTGTGATGAGAACTTCACGTTCTTGTCATTAAAGGCCTGTGACAAAGGTGCATCTATTGGAGCGACATCATCTCAAGCTTACACATCTACCGGGTCTCCACTTGACTTTGTATTGTCTCGGAGGAAGTCCACCCACACCTCCACTTCCACAAACTTCTGGGAGTTGCCTCGCTCTGCCTCACAGTCAGAATTCTCCTCCTGCTTTACGTTGCCTCCATCGATGTGAAGGTCCCATTTTGGAGTTGAATCTTCATCTTCACATTTCACCTTCACTTCTTCGCTCTTCACCATCACTTCTTCCCTCTTCACCATCACCTCTTCCCTCTTCACCATCACCTCTTCACATTTCACCATCACCTCTTCACATTTCACCATCACCTCTTCACATTTCACCTCGATACCTTTAAAAGTGTCCAAGCTGGGATGTTCTTCCGGTTCGTGTTTCATGAGGGGTGGGCTAATTGCGGCACTTTGACTTTCACAAGCTGATTTCAGACTGCACTCCTTGTGGATCTTCTGATGCTTCTGTGTTCTTTGGTGTACTTGAAGATTTGATGAATGTGCAAATGCCTTCCCGCACACACTGCACTTGAAGGGTTTCTCTCCCATGTGTGTACTCTGGTGTGTTTTAAGAGCAAATGACTCTGAAAATGTCTTCGAACAAACACAGCACTTGAAGGGTTTCTCTCCCGTGCGTGTTCTCTGGTGTCTTTGAAGATGATATGAATCTGAAAATGCCTTTCCACACACACTGCACTTGAAGGGTTTCTCTCCTGTGTGTGTTCTCTGGTGTGTTTTGAGAGTAGATGAATCTGAAAATGTCTTCCCACAAACACTGCACTTGAAGGGTTTCTCTCCCGTGTGTGTTCTCTGGTGTTTTTTTAATATGATATGAATCTGGAAATGCCTTCCCACACACACTGCACTTGAAGGGTTTCTCTCCTGTGTGTGTTCTCTGGTGTTTTTTAAGAGTAGATGAATCTGAAAATGCCTTCCCACACACACAGCACTTGAAGGGTTTCTCTCCCGTGTGTGTTCTCTGGTGTGTTTTAAGAGCAAATGAATCTGAAAATGTCTTCCCACACACAGTGCATTTGAAGGGTTTCTCTCCTGTGTGTGTTCTCTGGTGTTTTTTAAGAGTAGATGAATCTGAAAATGCCTTCCCACACACACAGCACTTGAAGGGTTTCTCTCCCGTGTGTGTTCTCTGGTGTGTTTTAAGAGCAAATGAATCTGAAAATGTCTTCCCACACACAGTGCATTTGAAGGGTTTCTCTCCTGTGTGTGTTCTCTGGTGTGTTTTAAGAGTAGATGAATCTGAAAATGTCTTCCCACACACACTGCACCTGAAGGGTTTCTCTCCTGTGTGTGTTCTCTGGTGTGTTTTAAGAGTAGATGAATCTGAAAATGTCTTCCCACACACAGTGCATTTGAAGGGTTTCTCTCCTGTGTGTGTTCTCTGGTGGGTCTGAAGAATTGATGGCCATGCAAATGCCTTGTCACACACAGTGCACTTGAAGGGTTTCTCTCCTGTGCGAGTTCTCTGGTGCTGTGTCAAATTTCCAGTCCGATCCGTGCTGTATGCACGCTGGTCGCATTGTTGAATTGTCGTACCGCGCTGGTGTGTTGAGGGCCTTTGCTCCATCAGACCAGCGTCAGCTGCAGACAGAAAATAAGAATATCCACACCATCTACACGTCAGTATCGAGCCATGGAGGAATGCATATATACAGTCACACATGACTGACACGTCTATATTCATTCATGTATTCATGACTAGCTGTACTACCTGGCTTCGCTCGGGACTTGGATCCACCACGTCCGGCCGCCTTTGTCTCCCCAGTGGCGATGTTCACACCACAACAGTTACTCGTTTTAGGCTGAGTCGACCTAGGGGAGGCCCAGAAGCGGTTGAAATAATTATCACCGGTGGTGGCCGTGAGCGGGAATCGAACTGGGGTCGCCGGGTTCGTAGCGTAGCGCTAACCACTACACTACAATGCGTTACGCTTCCACACACACACAGACACACACACAGACACACACAGACACACACAGATACAAACACACACACACAGACACACACACAGACACACACACAGATACACACACAGACAGAGCTAACCACTACACTACAATGCGTGACGCTTCCACCCACACACAGACACATACAGATACACACAGACACACACACTGACACACACACAGACACACACACACAGATACACACACACAGACACACACACACAGAAACACACAGACACAAAGATAAAGATCCCCCATATAGCCTTAACAGACTGTAGGGGCAAGTGCTGTTAGTGAGACACACACACACAGACAACGCTAACCGCTACACTACAATGCGTGATGCTTCCACATGCGAGGGTCATGTGACAGATTTGACGTCACAGCTCACTTGCCGTGCAAAAAATCTATACATTATTGAGCTCCCCTCCCCCCCCCTTAAAAAAAAAAACACAAAAGTGTATTTGTATAATGTTTGCATGGTGTACAGTCTGGAAAGTACCCACATGGCAAATTTCCAGTTTGTTGCATGTCGGGAAGTACGCTAAACATTTTGAACAGACAACACACACAATCACAACTTTGTCTTTTATATATATTTGGAGATGCAGTGAAAAACTTTCCCAAAATTCATCACGCGGTTTCAGTATTTTTGATTTTCAGTTTGATTCATTTTGGTTATAGTCCCGTGAGCCATTCGGCTCTTGAATCGGGTGCAACCACAACAAGCAACAAAACAAAAACACGACCGAGAAAATCATCTTACAGTGACTATGTGTGACTGTGCAAACAGCACTGTCATGGCACGCAATGAGAGGGCAAATGTCATAAATATTCCTGTAAGCCCTCGCATCTTCAGCATTAATGTTGCCATAGAAACGTCGTGGGGTTTTTTGCTTCATTTAAAAAAATAAAAATTATGTTATTTTAATTTCATTTTCTATCTACGTGACTTTACCGAAAGAACCAAGAATATTAATTCCTGCAGTCACCAAAGTTTTAAGTCAAAACATTCACACACGTTGACAAAGCCTCACCTTGTGTTGTTGTGGGCAGGTCGCTTCTGATAACAAGAGCGGTATAGCAGCTCAAGCGGGCTTGGCCTGCTAACAAAAGAAAATAAAAACTGCGTGAATATTTACAATAAAACAAAGTTACAAAGTGGCGAGCCGGGTGAAGACAAATTAAACTTAAGCGAGATAATTAAAGTGAATGCAATCAGGCGAGGGCAGGAGGCAAGGCCCCGCGTGGCTAGGCCCCGCGTTGTAAAGTTCCAACCTGGACATCGATTCCCATGCTCGCTGCTACTCAACTGACATCCCTACGAGAGAGAGGCTCTACCTTGGTAAACAACAACAACAACCACCACCACCACAACGATCACCACCACCACAACGATGAGAATTTCTCACCTCGGATTTCAGTGCAAGCGCTCACACGGCAGCTTCCTGTTGCCTCGCGACAGCAGGAAGTAGTATGACGTCACTTCCCTCCCACGAGCGGCTCTCTACCTGAATAAATTATGTTAATGAAGCCGGCCCATATGTTGAGGGTTGGGGGCGTGGGCGCAGAACCCGTCGCAATAAACTCGCGACGGCTTTAACGGGCACATTATGTTAATGAGCTACCAGTCACCGGGCGTAGCTTTGCCAAAAAAGGATTGCCACTGGAGATGACGATCTCCAATGATCTCCAAACGGAGATGACGTCACACTCAAGAGCGCGGTGGACAGGGGAGGGATGAATACCTTAGTGACATGACGTCACTAGCGAGGTACACCTCACCCTGGCGTTCCACGCCGATGAGGTAATTAAGAGTGGTGACGTCACAGAGTTGGAGTTTAAGTTGATTTAGATTCATTTTCCATTGCTCCCTCCCTTGGGTGTGTGAGCTCAGCAACAACGTGGACATTATTGTGTATACACTGTGTGTGTGTGTACACTGTGTGTGTACACTGTGTGTCACTGTGTGTCGCTGTGTGTATACACTGTGTGTGTGTGTACAGTGTGTGTCTACCTGTGTGTGTGCGTCTGTGTGTGTACACTGTGTGTGTGTACACTGTGTGTGTACACTGTGTGTGTGTACACTGTGTATACAGTGTGTGTGTACACTGTGTGTACAGTGTGTACACTGTGTGTACACTGTTTGTGTACACTGTGTGTGTACACTGTGTATACCCTGTGTGTGTACACTAATTGTGCATACACTGTGTATACACTATGTGTGTACACTCTGTGTGTGTACACTGTGTGTATAGACTGTGTGTGTACACTGTATGTACAGTGTGTGTACACTGTGTGTACACTGTGTGTGTACACTGTGTGTGTGTACACTGTGGGTGTGTACACTGTGTGTGTACACTGTTTGTGTCCGCATCGAACCGAACCCCCGGCAAGACCGTCTACTTAATGACGAGAGAAATTCACACGAAATGTCCTTTTCAATGAAGTCTTCCAGATGTAAATTGATACAAGCTTTTAATGAAGAAATAACATCATCTAATTCAAAACACAACACAATTCAAAGATGTTTCATTTTAAAACTTCAAAAACGGAGCATGGGGCACTTGCGTGAATGCGTCCTTCGTGTGCAAATGTTGTGACTTTCCTGGCCTGAAGGCCGTCAATGTGTTGGACCCTTATTGGTGCCCAGCGTCTCAACAACAGCAGTGGGGTTTGCTTCAACCGATAGGTACGAACATCCAGACGTGAATCAGCAAGGAGCATTTCTAGTCCCAGTTAGACAAAATCTACGTGAACACGTAAGACAAAAGTACAATTCGTGTTGTAGAGAATGTGCCTCCTCCTATACGTGTAACTTTCAAGCGGTATGCCTTGTAACTGATGAATGATCCGAGCGTGCTCCCTATTTCAAAGACAATGAGTTGCTCCAGAGGCAGACGCTTCGTGAAACACAAAAGTACCCTTTGACCTGTATCACAAGAACAACGGGTCTCACCCGAGTTCTCTGTACAGGTTACTTCCAAACACACACACACTTTGTCCTAACATCACTTATTCAATGTTTGACCCTCAGACAAAATGTTACATGCACAATCAGACAAGTATTCATTCTAAATCATTGACGGGCATATTAGCAACATTGAATTACTGCAGCGAAATTGACTGCATCACGTTACATCGTATTAACAAGAAGTTATTTTACAAATATGCACCGTCTGCTTAACCGTGTATGTACAACGTACTATTGTTGCGTCATTCAAAACGAGTAGGCCGTTGCATGCTGGCGTCTGGGTCAAAATGAAGCAAATTTAAAACATTACCTACTAATAATAGATCACGGCGTTTCGATGGCAACACAAGCAATCGTCATCAGGTGGGACAAGCACAGCAGCAAGAAGAAGAAACTGCTGGAGTAGGCGCCTACTACTTCAGCAGTTTCTCTTGCTGTGGATATCCCACCTGATAACGATTGCTTGTGTTGTGATCTAAACGCCGCGGTCTGTTATGTTTCTACCCACGTGGTGACTTTACTGAAATAACTCAAGTGTGGATTCCTGCTGTCACGAAAGCTTCGAATCAAGATTGCCTACAAACTACACAACTGAGATGACGCATCAATCATCGCCTCCTACTGACAGGCTCTTGTCCACATGCAGACTGGTGCAGGGCCACCACCCTGTGCCACACAGGGGCATTTGCTACTTGGCGATGCTCTACGAGTGTTTCAGACGAGGTACGACACAAAACTCCGAGTTGCTGAGGCGATTAAGCAAGCACTGTGTAAATGCAATTATTATAACATAGTGAATGCTTGGGAGCTTATTGTCTCTCGCTCCTGGTTAAAGATCTACCCAACCCACAGGTCCACAAAGACTGGCCGCCCTTACTCTGCAGGTTGAACCTTGCAACTGAGTGTCCAACTTCACATTCTTGTCATTGAAGGCCTTTGACAAAGGTGCATCTATTGGAGCGACATCATCTCAAGCTTACACATCTACCGGGTCTCCACTTGACTTTGTATTGTCTCGGAGGAAGTCCACCCACACCTCCACTTCCACAAACTGCTGGGAGTTGCCTCGCTCTGCCTCACAGTCAGAATTCTCCTCCTGCTTCACGTTGCCTCCATCGATGTGAAGGTCCCATTTTGGAGTTGAATCTTCATCTTCACATTTTACCTTCACTTCTTCGCTCTTCACCATCACTTCTTCCCTCTTCACCATCACTTCTTCACATTTCATCATCACCTCTTCACATTTCACCTCGATACCTTTAAAAGTGTCCAAGCTAGGATTTTCCTCCGGTTCTTGTTTCATGAGGGATGGGCTCATTGCGGCACTTTGACTTTCACAAGCTGATTTCAGACTGCACTCCTTGTGGATCTTCTGATGCTTCTGTGTTCTCTGGTGTACTTGAAGATGTTGTTGCTGTGCAAACGCCATCCCGCACGGAGTGCACCTGAAGGGTTTCTCTCCCGTGTGTGTTCTCTGGTGAATTACAAGAGGAGATGACTGTGCAAACGCCTTCCCACACACAGTGCACTTGAAGGGTTTCTCTCCCGTGTGTGTTCTCTGGTGTTCTTGAAGATGTGATGAAAGTGTAAACGCCTTCGCACACAGAGTGCACTTGAAGGGTTTCTCTCCCGTGTGACTTTTCTGGTGTCTTCTAACAACAGATGGCCGTGCAAATGCCTTGTTACACACACTGCACTTGAAGGGTTTCTCTCCCGTGTGTGTTCTCTGGTGTTCTTGAAGATGTGATGAAAGTGTAAACGCCTTCGCACACAGAGTGCACTTGAAGGGTTTCTCTCCCGTGTGACTTCTCTGGTGTCTTCTAACAACAGATGGCCGTGCAAATGCCTTGTTACACACACTGCACTTGAAGGGTTTCTCTCCAGTGTGAGTTCTCTGGTGTATTTTAAGAGCAGATGGGTATGAAAATGCCTTGTCACACACACTGCACTTGAAGGGTTTCTCTCCTGTGTGAGTTCTCTCGTGCCGTGTGAAATCTCCAGTACGATCCGTGCTGTATGCACACCGGTCGCATTGGAGCCTTGTCCTACCGAGCTGCGCTAAGTGCATTTGCTCCATCAGACCAATTCTGCGGAGGAAGCGTCAGAGGAAGCGTCAGCTGCAGACAGAAAAAAATAATATCCACACCATCTACACGTCAGTATCGATGCACAGAGGAATGCATATATAGTCACATGTGACTTACACGTCTATACTTATTCAGATATTCATGATGTAGTGAAAAAGTGTCCCAAATTCATCACACGGGCTGTGATGGCACACAATGAGAGGGCAAATGGTTATAAACATGCCTGGAAGCCCTCGTATTTGCAAAATGAATGTTAATTCAAAACTCCAAGCACACAATGTCGGCTGTCTGGTCACAAAAGGAATATTTATGAGAGCTAAATTCAGCTGACATAGCAAAGGGTGTTGAAAACAATACTATTTGTGTTATGCAGAAATGCATGAATTAATGTTCAATCGCAACTCAGATGTCCTTGAATGCTGGGATGAACAGTTCCGACTTCAGCTGCATGTGTGTGCTGTGTTCACATCCTGTTTCCATTCTTAGTAAGAGTTCCAGAGGAAAACAAAAATAAACTATTGTTTTGATATAACCTCCGTGTTCAATAGAGTTGATAGACTTCACTGCAAATACAAACTTGACACTGTCACACACTGGCGATGGCGTGTCTAGAATCATGCCTGGCCACCTTCATCTGCTCAGCATTAATGCTTCCTCACTACACCAAGTAATTAATCGAGGATCAATTAACATAGCCGAGGTTAGCTGGTGAGATGTTAACTACCTCACCGGATATACAGGAAGTCGTGGGTTCGATCCCGACCCTGACGCCTGCTGTATGTTTTGAGTTTTTGAGCGTTTCTCCGTTTAGCGTCTTTGACCGATAGACATTGACACACGTATTCTTGTTTCTTTCGGTAAAGTTACGTAGATAGAAAATAACATTAACAGATAATACAATTACATTAAATAAAGACCACTTGTGTTGCAATCAAAACGTGGGTTTTTTTTGCTTTATTTACAATTTTTTATGTTTGTTATGTTACTGTTATCTTATTTTCTATCTACATGACTTTACCGAAAGAACCAAGAATATTAATTCCTGCAGTCACCACAGTTTTAAGTCAAAACATTCACACACGTTGACAAAGCCTCACCTTGTGTTGTTGTGGGCAGGTTGCTTCTGATAACAAGAGCGGTATAGCAGCTCAAGCGCGCTTGGCCTGCTAACAAAAGAAAATAAAAACTGCGTTAATATTTACAATAAATCAAAGTTACAAAGTGGCGAGCCGGGTGAATACAAATTAAACTTAAGCGAGATAATTAAAGTAAATGCAATCAGGCGAGGGCAGGAGGCAAGGCCCCGCGTGGCTAGGCCCCGCGTTGTAAAGTTCCAACCTGGACATCGATTCCCATGCTCGCTGCTACTCAACTGACATCCCTACGAGGGAGAGCGAGGCTCTACCTTGGTAAACAACAACAACCACCACCACCATCACAACCACCACCACAACAACCACAATCGCAATGAGAATTTCTCACCTCGGATTTCAGTGCAGGAAGCGATAGCTTCCTGTTACCTCGTGACGTCACGCGGTAGCAGGTGACGTGACGTCACTTCCTTGGCACGAGACATACTCCTCCCACAATGAGCTGCTCCGTAAATAAATAAATTAGAGGATGGATAAATTATGCTAATGTGATACCGTCCCATATGTCGTGGGTGCTGAACCCGTCGCAATAAACTCGCGACGGCTTTAACGGATACATTATGTTAATGAGCCGCCACTGGGCGTAGCTTTGCCCAAATAAGGATTGGCAATGGAACGATATCGGCAGTGACCCAAGCGGAGGTGACGTCATGTTCAAGAGCGCGATGGACGGGGGAGGGATGAATACCTTGGTTACATGACGTCACTAGTGAGGGACACCTTCCCCCGGCGTTTCTTGCCGATGAAGTAATGCTGAGTAGTGACGTAACAGAGCGTGATTGGAGTTTAAGTTAATTTAGATTCATTTTCCATTGCTCCCTCCCTTGAACTCAGCAACAACAACAACGTGGACATTGCATCCCACTGGGATTTTTAGCACACAGCGTTGGTGTACAGTGCTTTTTTCAGGAACATTTTGATGTTTTTTTCATGGATTTTCTGTTTGCAGAGTCACACAAAGTAGTCACTTTAAGATGTGTTTCTTGTTCGTGTTTGTGTTTGTTGTGGTTGCACTTAATTCAAGAGCCGAATGGCTCACAGGGGTATACCAAAATAAACTGAAACTATTGTGTACACACTGTGTGTGTGTACACTGTGTGTGTGTGTACACTGTGTGTGTACACGTACACACTTTGTGTGTACACTGTGTGTGTACACTATGTGTGTACACTGTGTGTGCACAGTGTGTGTACACACTGTGTGTGTGTGTACACTGTGTGTGTGTACACTGTGTATGTACACTGTGTGTATGTACACTGTGTATACACTGTGTGTGTGTACACTGTGTGTGTGTGTACACTGTGTGTGTATACACTGTGTCTGTGTGTACACTGTGTGTGTGTACACACTGTATGTACACTATGTGTTTACATTGTGTGTGTTTACACTGTGTTTACACTGTGTGTGTGTACACTGTGTGTGTGTACAATGTGTGTGTACACACTCTGTGTGTACGTACACACTGTGTGTGTACGTACACACTGTGTGTGTACACAGACAGACACAGGCCACCACCTGGCAGTCCCGGGGAGTCCCCCCCCCCCACCACCCTTCACCACCACCCCCATCACCCTGGTAGTGGTGGTTGTTGTTGTGATGTTCTGACACCAGTCAGATCAACACCTTCACAGCCACTGCTGCTGCTGCTGTTTGTTTATAGGCAGAAGGTGTTCACGCCACGTCCCTTTCTCTGTGTGTGTACACTCTGTGTGTGTGTACACTGAGTGTGTGTAGGTGTTCACGCCACGTCCCTTTCTCTGTGTGTGTACACTGAGTGTGTGTAGGTGTTCACACCACGTCCCTTTCTCTGTGTGTGTACACTCTGTGTGTGTGTACACTGAGTGTGTGTAGGTGTTCGCGCCACGTCCCTTTCTCTGTGTGTGTACACTCTTTGTGTGTGTACACTGAGTGTGTGCAGGTGTTCACGCCACGTCCCTTTCTCTGTCACCATTTTAATTCTGGGCCAAAGAGGTCCCACAAACGTAAACATTTTCTGTTTAAAATGTAACACGAACATAATAAACAATGAATTATATTCTTGGATCTTTCGGTAAAGTCACGTTGAAGGGAAACAATAAAATAAATAAAAAAAATATAAAACAATAAAATTCTCACGACGTTTCGACTGTAACACAAGCAGTCATCATCAGGTGTGAAAACCAACGGCAAGAAACATTTGAAAAAAGTAGCGGTTTGTATTTATTTATTTATTGACGTTAGCGCCGCGGACAATGATTTGGCAGTTTATTTAGAAGGACGAGTCCATCTATGTTTTGAAAAGAGGAGGGGGGAGACTAAAAATTAATGTATGCTGTCTGAAAGCCACCGTAAGCGTGAACAATCAATTAAGACCCGAAATGGTTTATCAAATCCTTCCAATGATTGCTAAGCCAGAATTCCTTCCTCTCGGTTGAAATTGTCTCTGTGCTTGTATATGTGGATAGCCTCATGAACGAATCTCTCATGGTAGCCAGATGGCTTGCAAAGAACCTCTGTCTTGGAGAAGTCAATGTCATGTGAGCCTACTGAATTATAACAGTGATCTGCCACGGCCGAGGTGTTGGTCCTACCGTGTTTAAGGTCTGCTTTGTGTTCACGAATGCGGTCCGAGACATGGCGTTTTGTTTCTCCAATGTAACTACTACCACAGAGGCAACTTAGATTGTAGACACCAGGGTACTGTATGTCTGGAATCACATCTTTTACAGACGGAACCAGATCACGGATTTTATGTAATGTGTTGAAACGGACCTGGATCTTGTGTTTATTCAAGATTTTGGAAATCTTTTTGTGATCCCCGCAATGTAGGGTAAAGTGATGGTTTTGAAAGGCTCCTCAAAAGGGTCCTTCTTCATGGTTTGAGTGATAGCTTTGCGGATTGTATAGTCGGAGTAACCATTAGCCTTAAGAGCTTGGTGTACGTGCTTGAGTTCACTGCCTATGTGTTCCTGGTCGGATATGCATTGGGCTCTGTGATACAGAGTCTTGATGAGAGAATTCTTCTGTGATGGATGGTGGTGGGAATCCGGTTTCAGATAAGCATCCGTATGGGTAGCTTTCCTGTAGACAGAGTGGCTCATTGAACCATCAATTTTTTTTACCAATTCCACTTTACAATAAAATTGTAGACACGGCACAATATATATTTCTTAATCTTTATTTTTACCAACATTTAAAAAAAATTCTCCGTTAAGGCAAAAATTCTGAAATATTGGATTTTTTACAAAGCCTTGTGAATTCACCTTGTATCTGAACAAGTTCAATTTGTGCAAATATATGTTTTCAAACATATAAATAAAAAAGACATTGCTTACAAATATTAGCTCTATGTTTTCAAGTCAATACATTTTGGGTAGTGAATAAATTATAGTCTAAATAAGCTACACATGACGAATTGTAGGCAATTATAGTTATAATCAAAGACATTTTTAAACAATAACGTGGTCCCTGTAGTCGCCGTTAGAGACACAAAATCTTCTTGAAAACAGTTTATCAACATATATGAATACATTGATTCGAATAAGCAGAGTTAATTTCCTATTTATGGCATGCCAGTTATATGTCAGTTTTCGATATCAACATCACCTTATAAAAGAATAACATTTAAAATATAAGCGCACAACTTTATCCGTGATGAACGCTGCACTTTCCGTCGTTTTCACGCAGGGGGCGCTGTAAACCTACACGCACCCCCTGCATGCGAACGACGGACGGGCACACCTGGCTACCCCAGTAACATTCACCACAATATGCGCAGTCTGCTAAACGGCGGATGTAAAACATAACGTTGCGTCATTCACAACGCATGTTGGTGTCACGGTCAAAATTGGGGTAATTCCAAACATTATCCAGCACCCCCTGTACCAACGACGGAGGCGCAGGGACAGACGTTCGATTACGTTGGAATCGATCTGCAGACGGCCAGCAGCTCCGTGTCGCCTTATCTCGATACCGCGATCCCCTACCAGGTGAAAGTCCGCATCGAACCGAACCCCCGGCAAGGCCGTCTACTTAACGACGAGAGAAAATTCACACGAAATGTCCTTCTCAACGAAGTCTTCCGGATGTAAATTGATACAAGCTTTTAATGAAGAAATAACAATCATCTAATTCAAAACATAACACGATTCAAAGATGTTTCATTTTAAAACTTCAAAACGGAGCAGGGGGCGCTGGCGTGAATGCGTCCTTTGTGTGCAAATGTTGTGACTTTCCTGGCCGAAGGCCCTAAAATGCTTGGACCCTCATTGGTGCACAGCGACTCAACTGCAACAGTGGGGCTTGCTTCAACCAATAGGTAACGAACATCCAGATGTGAATCAGCAAGGAGCATTTCTAGTCCCAGTTAGACAAAATCTACATCAACACGTAAGACAAAACTACAATTCGTGTTGTAGAGAATGTACCTCCTCCTATACGTGTAACTTTCAAATGGTATGCCTTGTAACTGATGAATGATCCGAGCGTGCTCCCTATTTCAAAGACGATGAGTTGCTTCAGAGGCCGACGCTTCCTGAAACACAAAAGTACCCTTTGACCTGTATCACAAGAACAACGGGTCTCACCTGACTTCTCTGTACAAGTTACTTCCAAAACACACACACTTTGTCCTAACATCACTTATTCAATGTGTGACCCTCAGACAAAATGTTACATGCACACGCACAATCAGACAAGCATTCATTTGAAATTATTGACGGGCATTTTAACAAAATTTAATTACTGCAGTGAAATATACTGCATCAGGTTACATCGTATTAACAATAAGCTATTTTTAAAAAATATGCACTGTCTACTTAACAGTGTATGTACAACGTACTATTGCCATTTGCACGCTGGCGTCTCGGTCAAAATTGATAACATTCTAAACATTACCTACAAAGTCACGTAGAAGGGAAATAATAAGATAATAAAAATAATCAAAGAAAATTCTCACGACGTTCGCAAGCAGCCAAAACGTCGTGAGAATTTTATTTTATGTTTTATTTTTATTATCTTATTATTTCCCTTCTACGTGGTGACTTTACCGAAAGAACCAAGAAGATGAATCCCTGCAGTCACGAAAGCTTTAAATCGAAAAATTACCAACAAACTACACAACTAAGATGCCACATCAACCAACGCCCCCTACTGACAGGCTCTTGTTCACATGCAGGCTGGTGCCGGGCCACCACCTTGTGCCACACAGGGGCAGCTGCTACTTGGGGATGCTCTTCGAGTGTTTCAGACGGGATACAAAACTCCGAGTTGCTGAGACAATCTAGATTTGAAGTTTGTGACTGCAGGGATCCAAACTCCTTGGTTCTTTCGGTAAAGTCACGTAGAGGCGATTAAGCAGGCACCATATAAATGCAATTGGTAAAATATTGAACGCTTGGGAGCTTAGTGGCTCTCGCTCCTGGTTAGAGATCAACCCAACCCACAGGTCCACAAAGACTGGCCGCTATTTACTCTGCAGGTTGAACCTAGGAACTGAGTGTTCAACTTCATATTCTTGTCAGTAAAGGCCTGTGACAAAGGTGCATCTATTGTAGCGACATCGTCTCTGGCTTACACATCTACCGGGTCTCCACTTGACTTTGTATTGTCTCGGAGGAAGTCCACCCACACCTCCACTTCCACAAACTGCTGGGAGTTGCCTCACTCTGCCTCACAGTCAGAATTCTCCTCCTGCTTCACGTTGCCTTCATCAATGTGAAGGTCCCATTTTGGAGTTGAATCTTCATCTTCACATTTCACCATCACTTCTTCGCTCTTCACCATCACCTGTTCATATTTCACCTCGGTTCCTTTTCAGTGTCAAAGCTGGGATTTTCCTCCGGTTCTTGTATCACGAGGGATGGGCTCATTGTGGAACTTTGACTTTCACAAGCTGATTTCAGACTCCACTCCTTGCAGATCTTCTGATGCTTCTGTGTTCTCTGGTGTACTTGAAGATTTGATGAATCTGCAAACGCCTTCCGGCAGAGTGCACCTGAAGGGTTTCTCTCCTGTGTGTGTTCTCTGGTGTTTTTTAAGAACAGATGACTGTGAAAATGCCTTTCCACACACACTGCACTTGAAGGGTTTCTCTCCCGTGTGTGTTCTCTGGTGTCTTTGAAGATTTGATGACTGTGAAAATGCCATCCCGCACAGAGTGCACCTGAAGGGTTTCTCTCCCGTGTGTTCTCTCGTGTCTTTGAAGATGTGACACATGTACAAACGCCATCCTGCACAGAATGCACCTGGGGAGTTTCTCTCCTGTGTGTGTTCTCTGGTGTTCTACAAGAGCAGATGACCCTGCAAATGCCTTCACACACACAGTGCACTTGAAGGGTTTCTCTCCCGTGTGAGTTCTCTGGTGTGCTACAAGAGTAGATGACTGTGAAAATGCCTTCCCACACAGTGCACTTGAAGGGTTTCTCTCCTGTGTGTGTTCTCTGGTGGGTCCCAAGAACTGATGGCCATGCAAATGCCTTGTCACACACAGTGCACTTGAAGGGTTTCTCTCCTGTGAGAGTTCTCTGGTGCTGTGTATAATTTCCAGTCCGATCCGTGCTGTATGCACGCTGGTCGCAACGTTGACTTGTCGTACCGAGCTGCTGTGCTGAGGGCCTTTGCTCCATCAGACCAGCGTCAGCTGCAGACAGAAAATAAGAATATCCACACCATCTACACGTCAGTATCAAGGCACAAGTGTCCCAAATTCATCACACGGGCTGTTATGGCACACAATGAGAGGGCAAATGGTCATAAACATGCCTGGAAGCCCTCGTATCTTCAAAATGAATGTTCACCAAAAACTCCGAGCACACAATTTCAGCTGTCTGGCTACAAAAGGAATATTTATGAGAGCTAAATTCAGTTGACATAGCAAAGGGTGTTGAAAACAATACCATTTGTGTTATGCATAAATTAATGTTCAATCGCAACTTAGAGGTGTGAATCCAGGCTCAGATGTCCCTGAATGCTGGGGATAAACAGATCCGACTTCCGCTGAATGTGTGTGCTGTGTTCACCTCCTGTTTCCATTCTTACAAAGAGTTCCAGAGGAAAACAAAAATAAACTATTGTTTTGATATAACCTTCGTGTTCAACAGAGTTAATAGACGTTACTGCAAACACAAACTGTACACTGTCACTGGGTAAACAGGCGGTGGCGTGTCTAAAATCACGCCTGGCCACCTTCATCTGCTTGGCATGAAGGCTTCCTCACTCCACCAAGTAATTAATTGAGGATCAACGAACATAGCCTAGGCTAACTGGAGTTTGCGTGTCTCTCTCCGTGGTGAGATGTTAACTACCTCACCTGGTATACAGGAAGTCGTGGGTTCGATCCCGACCCTGACGCCTGCTGTATATTTGGAGTTTGAGCGTCTCTCCGTTTAGCATCTTTGACCGATAGACATTGACACACGTATTCTTGTTTCTTTCGGTAAAGTTACGTAGATAGTAAATAACAATAACTGATAATAGAATTACATTAAATAAAGACCACTTGTGTTGTGATCAAAACGACGTGAGTTTTTTGCTTTATTTACAATTTATTTTTATTTATTTTATCGTTATTTTCATTTAATTTTCTATCTACGTGACTTTACCGAAAGAACCAAGAATATTAATTCCTGCAGTCACCAAAGTTTTAAGTCAAAACATTCACACACATTGACAAAGCCTCACCTTGTGTTGTTGTGGGCAGGTCGCTTCTGATAACAAGAGCGGTATAGCAGCTCAAGCGGGCTTGGCCTGGTGAAAAAAATAAAAATTGCGTGAATATTTACAATAAAACAAAGTTACAAAGTGGCGAGCCGGGTGAAGACAAATTAAACTTGAGAGATAATTAAAGTGAATGCAATCAGGCGAGGGCAGGAGGCAAGGCCCCGCGTGGCTAGGCCTCACGTTGTAAAGTTCCAACCTGGACATCGATTCCCATGCTCGCTGCTACTCAACTGACATCCCTACGAGAGAGAGCGAGGCTCTACCTTGGTAAACAACAACAACAACCACCACCACAACGATGAGAATTTCTCACCTCGGATTTCAGTGCAAGCGCGCACACGGCAACTTCCTGTTACCTCGCGACAGCAGGAAGTAGTATGACGTCACTTCCCTCCCACGAACGGCTCTCTAACTGAATAAATTATATTCTTAGTTTTTTCGGTAAAGTCACGTTGAAGAGAAACAACAAAATAACAAAATATATATAAAACAATAAAAAATTCTCACGACGTTTCGAGCATAACTCAAACGGTCATCATCAGGTGTGTCGGTTTGCATAAATTTATTTAAAAAACGGCATATTTATTTATTTAAAAAAAAACGTTTGCGCCACGCGCAGCGATTCGCAGTTTGCCCAGGACTAGTCCATCTATTTTTTGAAAAGAGGAGGGGGCAGACGAATTTTTTTTTTTTAAATAATGTATGCTGTCTGAAAGTCACTGTAAGCGTGAACAATCAATCAAGAACTGAAATGATTTATCAAATCTTTCCAATGATTGCTAAGATAGAATCCATCTTCTCGGTTGAAATTATCTCTGTGCTTGTATATGTGGATAGCCTCATGAACGAATCTCTCATGGAAGCCAGATGGCTTACAAAGAACCTCCGTCTTGGAAAAGTCAATGGCATGTGAGCCTACTGAATTAGAACAATGATCTGCTACGGCCGAGGTGTTGGTCCTACCGTGTTTAAGGTCTGCTTTATGTTCACGAATGCGGTCCGAGATATGGCGTTTGGTTTCTCCAATGTAACTACTACCACAGAGGCAACTTAGTTTGTAGACACCAGGGTATTGTATGTCCGGAATCACATCTTTTACAGATGGAACCAGATCACGGATTTTATGTAATGTGTTGAAACGGACCTGGATCTTGTGTTTATTCAAGATTTTGGAGATCTTTTTTGTGATCCCAGCAATGTAGGGTAAAGTGATGGTTTTGAAAGGCTCCTCAAGAGGGTTCTTCTTCATGGTTTGAGTGATAGCTTTGCGGATTGTATAGTCGGAGTAACCATTAGCCCTAAGAGCTTGGTGTACGTGCTTGAGTTCACTGCTTATGTGTTCCTGGTCGGATATGCATTGGGCTCTATGATACAGAGTCTTGATGAGATAATTCTTCTGTGATGGATGGTGGTGGGAATCCGGTTTCAGATAAGCATCCGTATGGGTAGCTTTCCTGTAGACAGAGTGGCTCATTGAACCATCAGGTCTCTTTTTAATTAGGACATCCAAAAAAGGTATCTTGCCATCTATTTCGACTTCCATGGTAAATCTGATGGCTGGGTGTATGGAATTGATGTGGTCGAAGAATTGGTCTAGAGCAGGCCGGCCATGTGGCCAGATGACAAAAGTGTCATCCACGTACCTCTTCCATAAGGTTGGGCGCAGAGTGGCAGTCTGGATGGCGTCAGTCTCAAATTTCTCCATGAAAATGTTAGCTATAACTGGAGAAAGGGGGGAGCCCATTGGGGTGCCCTCAGTTTGTTTGTAGAAAGTTCCATTCCAAGTGAAGTATGTATTGGTTAAACAGTGTCTCACCAGGGGGGGTACCTCAGTGTTTAGTCCTTGATGAACCAAGTCTTCAATGATTGCAATGGTGTCAGGTACAGGAACCTTGGTGAATAAGGAAACTACATCAAAACTGACAAGCAGGTCGTGTCTGGGGACAGGGAAATACCCTTGATTGTTGATACCAGGTGAGTAGAATTTTGTACCGCAGAGGTGGTCTTTCCAGTGAAAGGACGCAGGATTTCAGACAAAAAACGAGCTAGTTTGTAGGTGGGGGAGCTGATAGTAGAGACTATGGGACGAAGAGGTGTATCAACTTTATGTATTTTTGGTAAGCCGTATAATCTTGGTGGCCTGGCAGCAGAAGGTTTCAACGAAAACTGTTTAGATTGATCAATTAATGCGGTTGAATCAGAAATTATTTTGTTGGTTTGTGTGACGAGGCTGTTGGTGGGATCTCTTTTTATTTTTGTATAACTACCATCGTCGAGTAATTCTTTAATTTTGTTGTATTCTATTTTATCCATGATGACAGTAGCATTGCCTTTGTCAGCTGAGAGAACTACAATATCATTCCTCTTTTTTAATTTATATAATTCAAAACGCTCATCTTTGCTGAGGTTGCTAGCTGGCATCTTAGCGTTTTTGAGGGTTGCAGCGATTTCAGATCTTGCTACGTCTGCAGCGATGTGACCCAGGCCCCTGAGAGCAACGTCTACTTGGGCAATTATATCATTAACTGGTATGTGTTTAGGTGTGACTGCAAAGTTTAGACCTTTAGCTAAAACGGATTTCAGACCATCGGAAATAGAACTGTTACTGCGATTAATTACGACTTTATTAACGTCTAACTTTTTGGTGTGTGGGTCCGGTCTTTTGTTGAAGAGGAGGTTAAATTTGGAAATCAGGTTTTCCTTACATTTGGTCGACATAGTAGCAGCTGAAGAGGCAGTCATATTGTCTACATGTTCCCAATCCGATGTGGACATTATTGCCGTCAATGATAAGTGTGATTTGTAGAGTGTCTTGTCTAACTGATCTAGTTGTGTGCGTATAAGTCTGATTTTTTCTGAGATAAGAGCTAAGCTAGTTTTGAAAAGAATTCGTTTCGCATTAGAAGAAGTTACAGCAGCAGAGGTCAGTGTAAATGCGATTGGTATTACCCCAGAGTCGCGGCATCTCTTCAGGAAGGTGAGAGACTCGATCAGCTGAGCTTTCTTATCCCGGAGTTTGTTGAAGGATCTTAAAGTTATGTGAAAACCCTCCCCGTAGAGGCGATTAAATTTTGATTTAAAGCTTTCGTGACTGCAGTAATTCATATTCTTAGTTTTTTCGGTAAAGTCACGTTGAAGAGAAACAACAAAATAACAAAATATATATAAAACAATAAAAAAATTCTCACGACGTTTCGAGCATAACTCAAACGGTCATCATCAGGTGTGTCGGTTTGCATAAATTTATAAAAAAAAGCGGCATATTTATTTATTTATTTAAAAAAAACGTTTGCGCCACGCGCAGCGATTCGCAGTTTGCCCAGGACTAGTCCATCTATTTTTTGAAAAGAGGAGGGGGGAGACGAATTTTTTTTTTTTAAATAATGTATGCTGTCTGAAAGCCACTGTAAGCGTGAACAATCAATCAAGAACTGAAATGATTTATCAAATCTTTCCAATGATTGCTAAGATAGAATCCATCTTCTCGGTTGAAATTATCTCTGTGCTTGTATATGTGGATAGCCTCATGAACGAATCTCTCATGGAAGCCAGATGGCTTACAAAGAACCTCCGTCTTGGAAAAGTCAATGGCATGTGAGCCTACTGAATTAGAACAATGATCTGCTACGGCCGAGGTGTTGGTCCTACCGTGTTTAAGGTCTGCTTTATGTTCACGAATGCGGTCCGAGATATGGCGTTTGGTTTCTCCAATGTAACTACTACCACAGAGGCAACTTAGTTTGTAGACACCAGGGTATTGTATGTCCGGAATCACATCTTTTACAGATGGAACCAGATCACGGATTTTATGTAATGTGTTGAAACGGACCTGGATCTTGTGTTTATTCAAGATTTTGGAGATCTTTTTTGTGATCCCAGCAATGTAGGGTAAAGTGATGGTTTTGAAAGGCTCCTCAAGAGGGTTCTTCTTCATGGTTTGAGTGATAGCTTTGCGGATTGTATAGTCGGAGTAACCATTAGCCCTAAGAGCTTGGTGTACGTGCTTGAGTTCACTGCTTATGTGTTCCTGGTCGGATATGCATTGGGCTCTATGATACAGAGTCTTGATGAGATAATTCTTCTGTGATGGATGGTGGTGGGAATCCGGTTTCAGATAAGCATCCGTATGGGTAGCTTTCCTGTAGACAGAGTGGCTCATTGAACCATCAGGTCTCTTTTTAATTAGGACATCCAAAAAAGGTATCTTGCCATCTATTTCGACTTCCATGGTAAATCTGATGGCTGGGTGTATGGAATTGATGTGGTCGAAGAATTGGTCTAGAGCAGGCCGGCCATGTGGCCAGATGACAAAAGTGTCATCCACGTACCTCTTCCATAAGGTTGGGCGCAGAGTGGCAGTCTGGATGGCGTCAGTCTCAAATTTCTCCATGAAAATGTTAGCTATAACTGGAGAAAGGGGGGAGCCCATTGGGGTGCCCTCAGTTTGTTTGTAGAAAGTTCCATTCCAAGTGAAGTATGTATTGGTTAAACAGTGTCTCACCAGGGGGGGTACCTCAGTGTTTAGTCCTTGATGAACCAAGTCTTCAATGATTGCAATGGTGTCAGGTACAGGAACCTTGGTGAATAAGGAAACTACATCAAAACTGACAAGCAGGTCGTCTGGGGACAGGGAAATACCCTTGATTGTTGATACCAGGTGAGTAGAATTTTGTACCGCAGAGGTGGTCTTTCCAGTGAAAGGACGCAGGATTTCAGACAAAAAACGAGCTAGTTTGTAGGTGGGGGAGCTGATAATAGAGACTATGGGACGAAGAGGTGTATCAACTTTATGTATTTTTGGTAAGCCGTATAATCTTGGTGGCCTGGCAGCAGAAGGTTTCAACGAAAACTGTTTAGATTGATCAATTAATGCGGTTGAATCAGAAATTATTTTGTTGGTTTGTGTGACGAGGCTGTTGGTGGGATCTCTTTTTATTTTTGTATAACTACCATCGTCGAGTAATTCTTTAATTTTGTTGTTGTATTCTATTTTATCCATGATGACAGTAGCATTGCCTTTGTCAGCTGAGAGAACTACAATATAATTCCTCTTTTTTGATTTATATAATTCGAAACGCTCATCTTTGCTGAGGTTGCTAGTTGGCATCTTAGCGTTTTTGAGGGTTGCAGCGATTTCAGATCTTGCTACGTCTGCAGCGATGTGACCCAGGCCCCTGAGAGCAACGTCTACTTGGGCAATTATATCATTAACTGGTATGTGTTTAGGTGTGACTGCAAAGTTTAGACCTTTAGCTAAAACGGATTTCAGACCATCGGAAATAGAACTGTTACTGCGATTAATTACGACTTTATTAACGTCTAACTTTTTGGTGTG